>NC_134354.1:654858442-655458442 GCF_048569485.1 Anomaloglossus baeobatrachus
ACAAGTCATGGCTCTCAGAGGACTTTTCCTCCCCTGGGTCATCCAGGGGAGGTGAAAGGCATGCGTATTTTTGAGAGTGCTTCATGCAAAGCATCTTTTTCATTTTTAAAAGGGGGATCAACTGATGCCAGTCAAGTGGGGTGTGTGTGCCCCAATTAGTGGAAACGAGGGAGACTGTGGTTGGAGTCCCCTCGCTGTGTTTGTAAAAGAACCAAGATGAACAAGTCATGGCTCTCAGAGGACTTTTCTTCCCCTAGCTCAGCCAGGGGAGGCGAAAGGCACGTGTATTTTTGAGAGTGCTTCATGTAAAGCATCTTTTTCATTTTGAAAAGGGGGGTCAACTGATGCCAGTCAAGTGGGGTGTGTGTGGCCCAATTAGTGGAAATGAGGGAGACTGTGGTTGGAGTCCCCTCGCTGTGTTTCTAAAAGAACCAAGATGAACAAGTCATGGCTCTCAGAGGACTTTCCTTCCTCTGGCTCAGCCAGGGGAGGCGAAAGGCACGTGTATTTTTGAGAGTGCTTCATGCAAAGCATCTTTTTCATCTTGAAAATGGGGTCAACTGATGCCAGTCAAGTGGGGTGTGTGTGGCCCAATTAGTGGAAATGAGGGAGACTGTGGTTGGAGTCCCCTCGCTGTGTTTGTAAAAGAACCAAGATGAACAAGTCATGGCTCTCAGAGGACTTTTCCTCCCCTGGGTCATCCAGGGGAGGTGAAAGGCATGCGTATTTTTGAGAGTGCTTCATGCAAAGCATCTTTTTCATTTTTAAAAGGGGGATCAACTGATGCCAGTCAAGTGGGGTGTGTGTGCCCCAATTAGTGGAAACGAGGGAGACTGTGGTTGGAGTCCCCTCGCTGTGTTTGTAAAAGAACCAAGATGAACAAGTCATGGCTCTCAGAGGACTTTTCTTCCCCTAGCTCAGCCAGGGGAGGCGAAAGGCACGTGTATTTTTGAGAGTGCTTCATGTAAAGCATCTTTTTCATTTTGAAAAGGGGGGTCAACTGATGCCAGTCAAGTGGGGTGTGTGTGGCCCAATTAGTGGAAATGAGGGAGACTGTGGTTGGAGTCCCCTCGCTGTGTTTCTAAAAGAACCAAGATGAACAAGTCATGGCTCTCAGAGGACTTTTCTTCCTCTGGCTCAGCCAGGGGAGGCGAAAGGCACGTGTATTTTTGAGAGTGCTTCATGCAAAGCATCTTTTTCATCTTGAAAATGGGGTCAACTGATGCCAGTCAAGTGGGGTGTGTGTGGCCCAATTAGTGGAAATGAGGGAGACTGTGGTTGAAGTCCCCTCGCTGTGTTTGTAAAAGAACCAAGATGAACAAGTCATGGCTCTCAGAGGACTTTTCCTCCCCTGGGTCATCCAGGGGAGGTGAAAGGCATGCGTATTTTTGAGAGTGCTTCATGCAAAGCATCTTTTTCATTTTTAAAAGGGGGATCAACTGATGCCAGTCAAGTGGGGTGTGTGTGCCCCAATTAGTGGAAACGAGGGAGACTGTGGTTGGAGTCCCCTCGCTGTGTTTGTAAAAGAACCAAGATGAACAAGTCATGGCTCTCAGAGGACTTTTCTTCCCCTAGCTCAGCCAGGGGAGGGGAAAGGCACGTGTATTTTTGAGCGTGCTTCATGCAAAGCATCTTTTTTCATCTTGAAAATGGGGTCAACTGATGCCAGTCAAGTGGGGTATGTGTGGCCCAATTAGTGGAAATGAGGGAGACTGTGGTTGGAGTCCCCTCGCTGTGTTTGTAAAAGAACCAAGATGAACAAGTCATGGCTCTCAGAGGACTTTTCTTCCCCTGGGTCAGCCAGGGGAGGCGAAAGGCACGTGTATTTTTGAGAGTGCTTCATGTAAAGCATCTTTTTCATTTTGAAAAGGGGGGTCAACTGATGCCAGTCAAGTGGGGTGTGTGTGGCCCAATTAGTGGAAACGAGGGAGACTGTGGTTGGAGTCCCCTCGCTGTGTTTTACATGCTTTTAGAAGGACATGACATGGCTTAGAGGTTGACTTTCAGCATCTGCAAACTGTTGGCTACCAAAATGCTTCCTTTCCAACCTTTTTAACTGAGGATTTTCGAGACCTTATGCCCATCGCAGTGCCCCAAGAGCCGATGCCCAGGCGCCACTCCTTCTCCAACAAAGGCGTGCACGCGCTACACCAGCATGTCGCACCAAACATCACCGCTTCTTTGAGAAACTGTGTGACAGGGTGCATTTCACCACAGATACTTGGCCCAGTAAGCATGGACAGGGGCGTTACATGTCGCTGACTGGGCAATGGGTTACTATGGGGAGAGATGGAGAAGGGTCTGCTGTACAAGTCTTGCTGTCCCCACGAGTTGTATCAATCCATCCTCTGTATGTAGAAGTTAATACACTGCTTCTGCCTCCTCAACCTCGTGTGGGTCCTTCACCTCGGCCCAAACCCTGTATGGTCAGGGCACCCTTCCTTGTAACTGCGCACAAGGAATACCACACACCTCCTTACTATGCTGGCAGCAGAGCTCAATGCCATCATACGGTCAAATGTTTAATTTGAAATGTATGGGAAATGTGAGTCACACCGCTGAGAAGTTGTGGACGGTTAGCTCTGGAGACCAAATTTCATTAATGGTTGTCTCCACTCAACCAGCAGCCAGGGAAGGTCGGGTGTGACAATGATGCAAACATGGGTGCGGCCCTTCGCCGTGACAATGTGACACACGTGCCTTGTGTGGCTCACGTGTTGAACCTGATTGTCCAGCAATTTTTAAAGCACTATCCTGGCTTACATGGCCTTCTGCAGAGGGGACGGTGTAACACCTTCCTTAATCCACACACTCAGATGGGCTGTTAAGGATAGGCTAGAGGGAAGCCAGTCACCAAGCAGGACCTCCAGAACCCTGAAACCCTTTAACCCCTATACAGGGATTAGGAATTACACAGGGCCCAAGGTGATCAATACCTGTGGAAGACTGCAGTTCCAGAGAATAGTAGTCATGCAGGGTCAAAAACATTAATTGAGGAACAGGAACAGAATGGGACGGCCAGGACTTAATCAGAAAACAAGCAGAGGTGAAATGCGGATCGGCCAACAAGGTACATAAACAGCAAGCAGGAAAAGTAGTCAGGTAACAAGCACACAAAATCATAAAACTGAACTGGGGGTAAAAGTAACCAGAGGTTCATAGCTATGTCTGGCAGTGGTCTGCAGACAGGATGGGCATAAAAAAGGGTGTGGTGTCTTCCCATTGGTTGTAGCTGAATGATGGTACTTCATCTGTGAGATACCCACCACCTACATTCAGCCAGAGATTCTGCATCTGTCAAGGTAATGCAGCCCAGTGGGTGAGCATAACCTGCGTCCACCTGCGCCGCTGGCATCAACTTCTCTCCCATCATCAGCACTATGCATGAAAGGAACACGTTGTCACCTGGCGGCCGGAGTACAAATTGACGGAGCGTACTCCGTTGATGACTTAACCGCAGTGTGCGGCAATTATGCAAACCTGGCTGCGGGCCATCGTCAGGGCAATGTGACACACGTGCCTTGTATGGCTCACGTGTTGAATCTAATTCTCCAGCAATTTTTAAAACACCATCCCGGCCTACATGGTCTTGTGCAGCGAGCACGCCCGCTATGTGCTCACTTCCATCATTCGCACACAGCAGCTCAACAACTTTCGTCGCTCCAGAAATCTTTAGGTCTGGTGGTTAAACGCCTGAAATGCGATGTGCCGACACGCAGGAATTTGAATCTGCACATGTTGCAGCGTTTGTGGCAGCACCGCCGAACCCTGCTGCAATACGTTATGACATATAGCCTGCCCTAACTTGATTCAGAGGTGGTGCAGATCACGCTGCTGGAGTGGTGTCAGATCAAGGACCTATGCACCCTTCTACACAGTTTACAAATGTCGACGAAGATGTTTAGCACTGGCAATGCCATTTTCAGCGTGACAATTCTGGTCATCTACATGATGGAGCACACTGTAAGCATTATTCGGAGTCAGGTGTTGGGACAAGAGGAAGGGGAGGAAGTACAGGAGGAGTCATATGCGGAAGGGATAACAAGATCTACGAGGTCCAGATGGTCAGCGGCACCTAGGCAGCAGTCATGGTGGGGGAGAGGGATTAACAAGGGCGCATAGTATCAGCAAAAAGTGTTGAGGAAGGTGCAGGAGCTCATGAAGAAATGGAGGACGAACTGGCGATGGGCATGGAAGACTCAGCATGCGCTGTATCCCGAAATGAAGACTTAGCCTCAGGAATGGCACAGTCAGGCTGAGCATACTCACTAGGCGAAACACTGTAGTTAGGCTGCAGCTGGGGTAAATCGGCACACGCATGCGCACTAGCTGCCTCTCCACACTTAGTCGTGGAGGAGAAATTGCTCTTCTGGTGTGGACTTGGAGATGCTGTCTATGAACAGAAGGAAAAGCTAAAGGTGTGTTCTACAGCAAGGAGCCACCGCGGAAACACTTCGTTCAATTGTGAGGGGAGTCATTTTGGAGTTTGGTGAGGAGTACCGTAATGCCAGTGAGCAGCATCCTGTGCCACAGACCAACATTCTTACGGTGCTGTCTATACTGCTTACCGTGAGAGGAGCGTAAAGTCTGTATTTATGGCAACTGGACATCACAGTACCCGGGTACGGTAGGCTGTGCCCAGACAATAATGCGGGCACGCAACACTTTGTTTTATTAGCAAAACACATATCTGTTCTGGGTAGGCCGACTATTTATAGACAATAAGACTTGCTGCCTCTGCACTGTCAAATTGTCACGTACAGTTTAAATCATAGAGGGAAAGCGACACATGTTTGCATTGACTGTTGATTTTCAAGATTTCCATGACTTTGTTGCAGAGCTGTGTGGTTTGCATTCACACTGTTATCATCTGCCTTATCTGTGAGGCTTCAGCTAACAAGGGTATTCAGGGGGGGTAATGTGTTTTGTCTATGTTTAGGTAGATAACTGGGAAGCTCTTGTGATGCGCCACTGGTAAGTCGTGTTCGCGCACACACACACACGCACAAACACAATTACTTCTACGCAGAGGGATTAGCAGGTAGTAGGCAACAGAATAGATTGTTCAATTATTTAAATTGTATGCATGGTTCTTATTGTTTGTTTTAGTAAAGTTAAACAATCATTTATCAACCCAACTGACTAGAGTCCTTTTCCTGTTGCCTGGTTTTGCTGCATACCGGGGAGCCCACCCTGTACACGACTTAAAATGAAGCATAAGTCGCAATGTGAATTTCACTGTGCTACAATGCGGCCTAGCGTGCCTGTGCAACCACCGCCTGCCACATCAAGTGCATCTGCGTGCTCTTCATCCTCTGTGACTGTGGGGACAGCAGTCTCACATGTTTTTTCACACTGAACTTCCACCCCTTTACACGCAACAGGGAGTGTGATTGGCAGGTCATCACCTGTTTTGGAAGTGGAAACAGATGGTATTGTTGAGCTGTCAGACATAGAGAAAACCAACTTTGGATGCAGGCTACATTATATCCACGCCTGCACCTTCGTCACAGATTGGCTGGACTACCTGCATTTAATAATTGCATTCCAGAAATGGAAAGGAGTGTAGAATGCACATGTGTTGTACCTTGCTTGGCAGCAAAGGAACACTAACTTAGTATTACAGACAATTTTAGGAAGTCAGAAAAAGAGTCAGCTCTTTGGGCAAATTAAATAGCGTGGCAAAAGTGGACAGGTGGATACAGTGGCCGTGTTCTGTGGGTACCAGGACAATAAAGGAAGCCGTCACTTTCTATCCCTCTGAATGATCAAATGCAGCAAGGAATTCCCTGAGTTTGCTATAAAATTAGCGTAGCAAAATGTGCATGAGGGTGTCATGCAGAGGTGCTGCAAATAGATTTGCACCAGTGGGACACTAATGGAGTACAACAGCCAGTTCTTGTATGCCACTAAATGGCAGCATTTTTTTGCTATCATTATAGCTTATTAAAAACAGAGCAGGAGGGTGTCATGCAGAGGTGCTAGAAATAGCTTGGCACCAGTGGGACAATAATGGAATACAACAGCCAGTTCTTGTATGCCACTAAATGGCAGCATTTTTTGCTATTATTATAGCTTATTAAAAACAGAGCAGGAGGGTGTCATGCAGAGGTGCTAGAAATAGCTTGGCACCAGTGGGGCACTAATGGAAGTCCAACAGCCACTTTTAGGATGCCACTAAGTTTCCTCAGTGTTTGCTAGTATAATGGCTTAGTAACAATGAGTTTGAGTGTGCAATGCAGGCAGACGTGCTGCAAATATCTTTGCACTAGTGGGACAATACAGAAGTCCAACAGCCACGTTTCGGATGCCACTAAGTTTCCTCAGTGTTTGCTGGTATAATGGCTTAGTAACAATGAGTTTGAGTGTGCAATGCAGGCAGACGTGCTGCAAATATCTTTGCACTAGTGGGACAATATAGAAGTCCAACAGCCACTTTTAGGATGCTACTAAGTTTCCTCAGTGTTTGCTGGTATAATGGCTTAGTAACAATGAGTTTGAGTGTGCAAAGGGCAGGAGGGTACAGTGGCAGGGTTGTGGGTCTGGGTACAGGAAAGGAAGCCTCCCTTTCTGTCCCTCCTAATGGGGAAATGCAGCGAGGAAATCCCTGACCTTAGCTACACAGACGCTGTCATCTTGTGGAGCTGTTAAAATCTGTTTTCACGGCCCTGACTGTCACCTATGGCTCTGACCCTGCCGGTATTAGCCCTTAAAAGGACTAATAGAAACTTCTATCCCTATTCTGTATAGCGCTGTGTATAGAGCGTACACAGCAGTATCGGAGACAGGAGCTACGCCAGCGGTGACTGACACCAAGACGCAGAAGGCAGATAATGGCGTACTGGAGGAAAATGTCCGTTTTTATAATGCATGGACATGTGACATGGACATCCTATCACACATGCCGTTGCTTATCTGGTTAAAAGTCCACTTAGCTGTGTGTGTGTCTAGGATTGGCTGACATGCTGGCCCGCCCCACTACACGTGCGCGCTTAGGGAAGGAAGACAAGGAAAAAAAAAAAATGGCCATTATCCAAACAGCAGTGATCTGAATGCGCTGTTCCCGCACACTATACGCTGAAATTTCATAATAGTGTGAGTCACAGAGTGACTTACACTATTACAGCGGAAAGCCAGCTAGTAATTAGCTTGTCTTTTTGCTGCTAGAACCGTTCTCGAACGTATCTAGAACTATCGAGCTTTAGCAAAAAGCTCGAGTTCTAGTTCGATCTAGAACAGCCCCCAAAATCACTCGAGCCGCAAACTGGAGAACCTCGAACCGCGCTCAACTCTAATAGTGACGCATATAAATATAATAAAATTCTAGCTGCTATGACTATGAATGAACAGTCCAGGACATCTGCTGAATGACCCTTACTGCAAAATTGGTGTGACTTAGGGCATGGTCAAAATCTGCCGAGTTTGTCCCCTCTTTGCTTTTTTCAATAGTTGGGAGGTATGTATATATACAGCTCCTGTGTATAATGTTACTGGTGATCACTGTTTGGAGGGATAGTAGGAACCATTATACTTTATGTAAGCCCATTATACTGCTTGGGGGGCTGTGTAGGGGTCACAGTTGGGGATCTTACTATGTCAGGGTTAGAGATGAGCGAACCGGCTGTGGTTTGGCTCGAGTTCGGTTCGTCGAACGGAGGTCCCGTTCGAGTTCGGTTCGGTGAACGTTCGACGAACCACTCGAACCGCATAGGAAACAATGGCAGGCAATCACAAACACATAAAAACACCTAGAAAACACCCTCAAAGGTGTCCAAAAGGTGACAAACAACTCACAACACAACACAAACACATGGGAAAGTGACAAGGACATATACTCATGCGAAAACAAAAGAGCAGGACAAGGAAAAAGAGGAAGAGACACAGATATAGGCATGGCACACCCTTCTAAAATCATGTAAAACACCGCAAGGTGACTCCAAGCGGAGTTCTCCTTTTTTTCCAAAAATTGGGCCACACACACAACCACCCCTTCAGTGGCAGCACTTGTGCCCCAGTTGTACACTTCACAGCTAGATTTGCATCAAGCACAATCAAAAATACGCCATACTTAACCGTTCCCAGGATGACCCCGGGTAAGGCAGCAAAGTCTTTGCTGAACCATGACTTGTTCATCTTGGCTCCTTTTAAAAAACACAGCAAGCAAGGGTTACTCCAAGCGGAGTCTCCCTTTTTTTTCAAAAAATTGGGCCCCACACACACCCA
Organism: Anomaloglossus baeobatrachus; assembly: GCF_048569485.1. Taxonomy (NCBI): domain Eukaryota; kingdom Metazoa; phylum Chordata; class Amphibia; order Anura; family Aromobatidae; genus Anomaloglossus; species Anomaloglossus baeobatrachus. The sequence goes on from NC_134354.1 coordinate 654,866,666, forward strand.
CCCATTCAGTGGCAGCACTTGTGCCCCAGTTGTACACTTCACAGCTAGATTTGCATCAAGCACATTCAAAAATACGCCATACTTAACCGTCCCCAGGAGGACACCGGGGTAGGTAGCTAAGTCTTTCCTGATCCCAGCTCTGTTCATCTTGGCTCCTTTTAAAAAACACAGCAAGCAAGGGTTACTCCAAGTGGAGTCTCCCTTTTTTTCAAAAAATTGGGCCCCACACACACCCACCCATTCAGTGGCAGCACTTGTGCCCCAGTTGTACACTTCACAGCTAGATTTGCATCAAGCACATTCAAAAATACGCCATACTTAACCGTTCCCAGGATGACCCTGGAGTAGGTAGCAAAGAATTGGCTGAACCATGACTTGTTCATCTTGGCTCCTTTTAAAAAACACAGCAAGCAAGGGTAACTCCAAGCGGAGTCTCCCTTTTTTTAAAAAAAATTGGGCCCCACACACACCCACCTCTTCAGTGTCAGCACTTGTGCCCTAGTTGCAAACAGGATGTTTTGATTTGCATCAAGCACATTCCAAATCCACAAGCATTTACTCTCCCCAGGATGACACAGGGGTAGTAAATTCCTTGTGGATCCATGACTTGTTCATTTTGATGAACGTTAGTCTCTCCACATTGTCACTGGACAGACGCGTGCGCTTATCTGTCAGCACACACCCAGCAGCACTGAAGACACGTTCAGAGACAACGCTGGCAGCTGGACACGACAAAATCTCCAAGGCGTAAGTGAAGAGCTCTGGCCATTTTTCAAGATTTGAAGCCCAAAATGAGCAAGGCTCCATTTGCAAAGTCATGGCATCGATGTTCATTTGGAGATACTCCTGTATCATCCTCTCCAGCCGTTGACTATGTGTCAGACTTGTGGTCTCTGGTGGCCTTGCAAAGGAGGGTCTAAAAAAATTATGAAAAGATTCAATAAAATTGCTGTTACCAGCACCAGTTATGGTGCTACTGGTACGGGTAGACTGTTGAAGATGACGAGACCGTCCCATGTTTGTCAAGTTACAACTGGGAGATTCACTCCCTGCACCTGCACGGTTGTTTGGTGGAAAAGCCGAGCAAAGATCGAGTAACAGCTTCTGCTGATACTCCTGCATACGTGCGTCCCTTTCTATGGAAGGAATTATGTCACACAATTTGGACTTGTACCGGGGATCTAATTGTGTGGCAAGCCAGTAGTCATCATCACTTCTAATTTTGACAATACGAGGGTCATGTTGGAGGTATTGCAGCAAGAAGGCACTCATGTGTCTTGCGCAGCCATGCGGATTAAGTCCACGCTGTGTTTGTGGCATAGAGGTGCTAACCGTTCTTTCTTCCTGTGACATCTCCCCCCAACCTCTTTCAACTGAAATTTGACCAAGGTCTCCCTCATCCGCTGAGTCTTCCATGTCCATGGACAGTTCGTCCTCCATTTCTTCATATTCTCCTGCACCTTCCTCAACATTTCGCCTGCTACCATGCGCCCTTGTTGATCCCTGTCCCCCATGGTCCCATGCCTGCCGCCTTGGTGATGATGAACGTCTGGACCTTGGTGATGTTGTTGTGTCTTGCGCATATGAATCCTCCTGTAGTTCCTCTCCTTCCTGTTGTCCCACCCCCTGACTCCGAATAGTGTTTAGCATGTGCTTCAGCATGTAAATGACTGGAATTGTCATGCTGATAATGGCATTGTCAGCGCTAAACATATTCGTCGCCATGTCGAAACTGTGCAGAAGGGTGCATAGGTCCTTGATTTGAGACCACTCCATTAGGGTGATCTGCCCCACCTCTGCATCTCGTTGGCCCAGGCTATACGTCATGACGTATTGCACCAGGGCTCGGCGGTGCTGCCACAGTCGCTGTAACATGTGGAGAGTCGAATTCCAGTGTGTCGGCACATCGCATTTCAGGCGATGAACCGGCAGGCCGAAAGACTTCTGGAGCGATGCAAGTCGCTCAGCAGCGGTGGTTGAACAGCGGAAGTGAGCAGACAGTTTTCGTGCCCTGTTCAGAAGGCCATCTAGGCCGGGATAGTGTGTTAAAAATTGCTGGACAACAAGGTTCAACACGTGAGCCATACAAGGCACGTGTGTCACCTTGCCCAGGTGAAGGGCCGCACCCAGGTTTGCAGCATTGTCGCACACGGCCTTACCAGGCTGCAGGTTGAGTGGAGACAACCATTTATTAAACTCAGTCTCCAGAGCTGCCCACAACTCAGCCGCTGTGTGACTCTTATTTCCAAGACATTTCAAGCTAAAGACCGCCTGATGCCGTTGCCCTCTGCTGCCAGCATAGTAATGAGGGGTACGTGATTCCTTCTGCGCAGTAAGAACGCTGTTGGCCTGACCAGGCAGGCTTGGGGCGGAGGTGGAGGACCCAGATGAGGTGGAGGAGGCAGAAGCAGTGGCGGAACTTGGACAGACAGAGGATTGACACACAAGTCGTGGGGACGGCAAGACTTGTGCAGCAGACCCTTCACCATCTATCACCATAGTTACCCAGTGCCCAGTCAGCGACATGTAACGTCCCTGTCCATGCTTACTGGTCCAAGTATCGGGGGTGAAATGCACCCGTTCACACACAGAGTTTCTCAAGGAAGCGGTGATGTTGTGTGCGACATGCTGGTGTAGCGCGGGCACACCTTTCTTAGAGAAGTAGTGGCGACTGGGCATCTGGTACTGGGGCACAGCGACAGACATAAGGTCTCTAAAATCCTGTGAGTCCACCAGGCGGAAAGGCAGCATTTCGGTAGCCAAGAGCTTACAGAGGGATAAAGTCAACCTCTTAGCTTTGTTATGGGTCGCAGGAAATGGCCTTTTATTTGTCCACATCTGAGGGACAGAGATCTGGCTGCTGTGTGTAGACGGTGTTGAGTAGGGTGTCCCTGGAAAAATGCAGGTTTGTGAGGAAAGTGCAGGCGTAGACATGATGTTGCCTTCATCCAACGTTGGTGCTATCGATGTCTGAGAGAGCTGTACACACGCACTTGTTTCCCCTTCCAAACCAACTGACGACCTACCAAGCAAACTGCCTGTTGCGGTTACAGTGGTGGAAGTTATGCGTGGAAAACCAGGTGTGACAGCTGTCCCCACAGTCCTAGAAGATAAAGAGCGCGCGGATGCACTGGAAGGGGCAGGCGGTGGATGGTTCTCTCCGCTAGGCCGCATTGCAGCACAGTGAGCTTCCCACTGGGACATATGATATTTAATCATGTGACGATTCATGGAAGAAGTTGTGAAACTGCTGAGGTTTTGCCCTCTACTAACAGAACCACGACAAATTTTACAGATCACATAATTTGGGCGATCTTTTGCTGTGTCAAAAAAGGACCAGGCTAGGCAAGGCTTAGAGGGCATGCGACCTGCTGATCCACCCCGACTAGTGCTCAGAGGCAGAGTGGTGGCTGAGGATGCAGTGGTAGACGTGCTACCAGTGCTCCGACTCTGTCCAGGAAGGCGCAAGGTAATTTCGTTGTCGGTTGCATCCTCCTCCACCGCCTCTGTTGACCTCCTCGAGTGCCTGACTGTGGGTTGACAGTAGGTGGGATCTAGAACTTCCTCATCAATTGTTTGCACTCCCCTCACCCTCAGACCGAGCCTCTTCTTGCCCTGACCAAATATTTAAGTTGTCATCCCAGTCTGGTATCTGCGTCTCATCGTCATCAGTATGTTCCTCATTGTCTATAACAACAGGTGTTACAGTTTGTGAAAAAGGATCAACATTATGCTCAGAAACTTGGTCCTCACGGCCTGAATCAGAGTCACAAAGGTTCTGGGCATCACTGCAGACCATTTCCTGGTCTGTACTCACTGTAGCTTGGGAGCAGACCTCTGATTCCCAGGCTATAGTGTGACTGAACAGCTCTGCAGACTCAGCCATCTCAGTTCCACCATACTGTGCAGGGCGGATGGAGACTTCAGAGCTGGGAGAAAGCAAGTGTGATTGGGCTGACAACTCAGAGGACTGGTGTTTTTTGGATGCGGTAGTTGAGGTGGCGGAGAGGGCACTTGTTGGACCACTTGAGATCCATTCAAGCATTTTCCTTTTTTGGACATCATCTACCTTTGTTCCAGTTGTTCGTGTCCGTAAAAAACGGAGCACATCGGATTGTCCACGGTAAGTAGTAGACATCTTACTTTTGCTGGAAGATGGTCTATCTTCAGCAGATGTTAATGGAGCTTTGCCACCTTCCCCACGGACAAACCCTTTTTTTCCTTTTCCAACACGCCTCTTCCCCTTTTCACCAGCATCTGTCATTTTGCCACTCATTTTGATTGCGACAAGATTGTGCACTTAAAATGTGGTAGAAAAAATTGAGAGGTGGTGTAGATTTCAGCGGTGGTCTAGCTTTATTAACAGCAGAATAAACAACAATAATTATCCCTGACAATGCAACTACGGCCCTTAAACTGGCAGCATAGTTTGCTAGTATAATGGCTTAGTAACTATGAGTTTGAGTGTGCAATGCAGAGGTGCTGCACATAGATTTGCACTAGTGGGACAATAATGAAGTCCAACAGCCACTTTTAGGATGCCACTAAGTTTCCTCAGTGTTTGCTAGTATAATGGCTTAGTAACAATGAGTTTGAGTGTGCAATGCAGAGGTGCTGCACATAGATTTGCACCAGTGGGACACTAATGGAAGTCCAACAGCCACTTTTAGGATGCCACTAAGTTTCCTCAGTGTTTGCTAGTATAATGGCTTAGTAACAATGAGTTTGAGTGTGCAATGCAGTGGTGCTGCAAATAGCTTTGCACTAGTGGGACAATAATGAAGTCCAACAGCCACTTTTAGGATGCCACTAAGTTTCTTCAGTGTTTGCTAGTATAATGGCTTAGTAACAATGAGTTTGAGTGCGCAATGCAGTAGTGCTGCAAATATCTTTGCACTAGTGGGACAATAGTGAAGTTCAACAGCCACTTTTAGGATGCCACTAAGTTTCCTCAGTGTTTGCTAGTATAATGGCTTAGTAACAATGAGTTTGAGTGTGCAATGCAGTGGTGCTGCAAATAGCTTTGCACTAGTGGGACAATAATGAAGTCCAACAGCCACTTTTAGGATGCCACTAAGTTTCTTCAGTGTTTGCTAGTAAATTGGCTTAGTAACAATGAGTTTGAGTGTGCAATGCAGAGGTGCTGCACATAGATTTGCACCAGTGGGACAATAATGAAGTCCAACAGCCACTTTTAGGATGCCACTAAGTTTCCTCAGTGTTTGCTAGTATAATGGCTTAGTAACAATGAGTTTGAGTGTGCAATGCAGAGGTGCTGCACATAGATTTGCACTAGTGGGACAATAATGATGTCCAACAGCCACTTTTAGGATGCCACTAAGTTTCCTCAGTGTTTGCTAGGATAATGGCTTAGTAACAATGAGTTTGAGTGTGCAATGCAGTAGTGCTGCAAATAGATTTGCACCAGTGGGACAATAATGAAGTCCAACAGCCACTTTTAGGATGCCACCAAGTTTCCTCAGTGTTTGCTAGTAGAATAGCTTAGTAACAATGAGTTTGAGTGTGCAATGCAGTGGTGCTGCAAATAGCTTTGCACTAGTGGGACAATAATGAAGTCCAACAGCCACTTTTAGGATGCCACTAAGTTTCCTCAGTGTTTGCTAGTATAATAGCTTAGTAACAATGAGTTTGAGTGTGCAATGCAGTGGTGCTGCAAATAGCTTTGCACTAGTGGGACAATAATGAAGTCCAACAGCCACTTTTAGGATGCCACTAAGTTTACTCAGTGTTTGCTAGTATAATGGCTTAGTAACAATGAGTTTGAGTGTGCAATGCAGTAGTGCTGCAAATAGCTTTGCACCAGTTGGACAATAATGAAGTCCAACAGCCACTTTTAGGATGCCACTAAGTTTCCTCAGTGTTTGCTAGTATAATAGCTTAGTAACAATGAGTTTGAGTGTGCAATGCAGTGGTGCTGCAAATAGCTTTGCACTAGTGGGACAATAATGAGGTCTAACAGCCACTTTTAGGATGCCACTAAGTTTCCTCAGTGTTTGCTAGTATAATGGCTTAGTAACAATGAGTTTGAGTGTGCAATGCAGAGGTGCTGCACATAGATTTGCACCAGTGGGACACTAATGGAAGTCCAACAGCCACTTTTAGGATGCCACTAAGTTTCCTCAGTGTTTGCTAGTATAATGGCTTAGTAACAATGAGTTTGAGTGTGCAATGCAGGGGTGCTGCAAATAGCTTTGCACTAGTGGGACAATAATGAAGTCCAACAGCCACTTTTAGGATGCCACTAAGATCCTCAGTGTTTGTTAGTATAATGGCTTAGTAACAATGAGTTTGAGTGGGCAATGCAGTAGTGCTGCAAATATCTTTGCACTAGTGGGACAATAATGAAGTTCAACAGCCACTTTTAGGATGCCACTAAGTTTCCTCAGTGTTTGCTAGTATAATGGCTTAGTAACAATGAGTTTGAGTGTGCAATGCAGTGGTGCTGCACATAGATTTGCACCAGTGGGACAATAATGAAGTCCAACAGCCACTTTTAGGATGCCACTAAGTTTCCTCAGTGTTTGCTAGTATAATGGCTTAGTAACAATGAGTTTGAGTGTGCAATGCAGAGGTGCTGCACATAGATTTGCACCAGTGGGACACTAATGGAAGTCCAACAGCCACTTTTAGGATGCCACTAAGTTTCCTCAGTGTTTGCTAGTATAATGGCTTAGTAACAATGAGTTTGAGTGTGCAATGCAGTGGTGCTGCAAAAAGCTTTGCACTAGTGGGACAATAATGAAGTCCAACAGCCACTTTTAGGATGCCACTAAGTTTCCTCAGTGTTTGCTAGTATAATGGCTTAGTAACAATGAGTTTGAGTGTGCAATGCAGTGGTGCTGCACATAGATTTGCACCAGTGGGACAATAATGAAGTCCAACAGCCACTTTTAGGATGCCACTAAGTTTCCTCAGTGTTTGCTAGTATAATGGCTTAGTAACAATGAGTTTGAGTGTGCTATGCAGTAGTGCTGCAAATATCTTTGCACTAGTGGGACAATAATGAAGTTAAACAGCCACTTTTAGGATGCCACTAAGTTTCCTCAGTGTTTGCTAGTATAATGGCTTAGTAACAATGAGTTTGAGTGTGCAATGCAGTGGTGCTGCAAAAAGCTTTGCACCAGTGGGACAATAATGAAGTCCAACAGCCACTTTTAGGATGCCACTAAGTTTCCTCAGTGTTTGCTAGTATAATGGCTTAGTAACAGTGAGTTTGAGTGTGCAATGCAGTGGTGCTGCACATAGATTTGCACCAGTGGGACAATAATGAAGTCCAACAGCCACTTTTAGGATGCCACTAAGTTTCCTCAGTGTTTGCTAGTATAATGGCTTAGTAACAATGAGTTTGAGTGTGCAATGCAGAGGTGCTGTACATAGATTTGCACTAGTGGGACAATAATGAAGTCCAACAGCCACTTTTAGGATGCCACTAAGTTTCCTCAGTGTTTGCTAGTATAATGGCTTAGTAACAATGAGTTTGAGTGTGCAATGCAGTAGTGCTGCAAATAGCTTTGCACCAGTGGGACACTAATGGAAGTACAACAGCCACTTTTAGGATGCCACTAAGTTTACTCAGTGTTTGCTAGTATAATAGCTTAGTAACAATGAGTTTGAGTGTGCAATGCAGTGGTGCTGCAAATAGCTTTGCACCAGTGGGACACTAATGGAAGTCCAACAGCCACTTTTAGGATGCCACTAAGTTTCCTCAGTGTTTGCTAGTATAATAGCTTAGTAACAATGAGTTTGAGTGTGCAAAGGGCAAGAGGGTACAGTGGCAGGTTTGTGGGTCTGGGTAGAGGAAATAAAGCCTCCCTTTCTATCCCTCCTATTGGGGAAATGCAGCGAGGAAATCCCTGACCTTAGCTACACAGACGCTGTCATCTTGTGTAGCTGTTAAAATCTGTTTTCACGGACCTGACTGTCACCTATGGCTCTGACCCTGCCGGTATTAGCCCTTAAAAGGACTAATAGAAACTTCTATCCCTATTCTGTATAGCGCTGTGTATAGAGCGTACACAGCAGTATCGGAGACAGGAGCTACGCCAGCGGTGACTGACACCAAGACGCAGAAGGCAGATAATAGCGTGCTGGAGGAAAATGTCCGTTTTTATAATGCAGGGACATGTGACATGGACATCCTATCACACATGCCATTGCTTCTCTGGCTAAAAGTCCACTTAGCTGTGTGTGTGTCTGGGATTGGCTGACATGCTGGCCCGCCCCACTACACGCGCGCGCTTAGGGAAGGAAGACAAGGAAAAAAAAAAAAAATGGCCATTATCCAAACAGCAGTGATCTGAATGCGCTGTTCCCGCACACTATACGCTGAAATTTCATAATAGTGTGAGTCACAGAGTGACTTACACTATTACAGCGGAAAACCAGCTAGTAATTAGCTTGTCTTTTTGCTGCTAGAACCATTCTCGAACGTATCTAGAACTATCGAGCTTTAGCAAAAAGCTCGAGTTCTAGTTCGATCTAGAACAGCCCCCAAAATCACTCGAGCCGCAAACTGGAGAACCTCGAACCGCGCTCAACTCTAATAGGGACGCATATAAATATAATAAAATTCTAGGTGCTATGACTATGAATGAACAGTCCAGGACATCTGCTGAATGACCCTTACTGCAAAATTGGTGTGACTTAGGGCATGGTCAAAATCTGCCGAGTTTGTCCCCTCTTTGCTTTTTTCAATAGTTGGGAGGTATGTATATATACAGCTCCTGTGTATAATGTTACTGGTGATCACTGTTTGGAGGGATAGTAGGGACCATTATACTATATGTAAGCCCATTATACTGCTTGGGGGGCTGTGTAGGGGTCACAGTTGGGGATCTTACTATGTCAGGGTTAGAGATGAGCGAACCGGCCGTGGTTTGGCTCGAGTTCGGTTCGTCGAACGGAGGTCCCGTTCGAGTTCGGTTCGGCGAACGTTCGACGAACCACTCGAACCGCATAGGAAACAATGGCAGGCAATCACAAACACATAAAAACACCTAGAAAACACCCTCAAAGGTGTCCAAAAGGTGACAAACAACTCACAACACAACACAAACACATGGGAAAGTGACAAGGACATAAACTCATGCGAAAACAAAAGAGCAGGACAAGGAAAAAGAGGAGGAGACACAGATATAGGCATGGCACACCCTTCTAAAATCATGTAAAACACAGCAAGGTGACTCCAAGCGGAGTTCTCCTTTTTTTCCAAAAATTGGGCCACACACACACCCACCCCTTCAGTGGCAGCACTTGTGCCCCAGTTGTACACTTCACAGCTAGATTTGCATCAAGCACAATCAAAAATACGCCATACTTAACCGTTCCCAGGATGACCCCGGGTAAGGTAGCAAAGTCTTTGCTGAACCATGACTTGTTCATCTTGGCTCCTTTTAAAAAACACAGCAAGCAAGGGTTACTCCAAGCGGAGTCTCCCTTTTTTTTCAAAAAATTGGGCCCCACACACACCCACCCATTCAGTGGCAGCACTTGTGCCCCAGTTGTACACTTCACAGCTAGATTTGCATCAAGCACATTCAAAAATAGGCCATACTTAACCGTTCCCAGGATGAATCTGGAGTAGGTAGCAAAGAATTGGCTGAACCATGACTTGTTCATCTTGGCTCCTTTTAAAAAACACAGCAAGCAAGGGTAACTCCAAGCGGAGTCTCCCTTTTTTAAAAAAAATTGGGCCAAACACACACCCACCTCTTCAGTGTCAGCACTTGTGCCCTAGTTGCAAACAGGATGTTTTGATTTGCATCAAGCACATTCCAAATCCACAAGCATTTACTCTCCCCAGGATGACACAGGGGTAGTAAATTCCTTGTGGATCCATGACTTGTTCATTTTGATGAACGTTAGTCTGTCCACATTGTCACTGGACAGACGTGTGCGCTTATCTGTCAGCACACACCCAGCAGCACTGAAGACACGTTCAGAGACAACGCTGGCAGCTGGACACGACAAAATCTCCAAGGCGTAAGTGAAGAGCTCTGGCCATTTTTCAAGATTTGAAGCCCAAAATGAGCAAGGCTCCATTTGCAAAGTCATGGCATCGATGTTCATTTGGAGATACTCCTGTATCATCCTCTCCAGCCGTTGACTATGTGTCAGACTTGTGGTCTCTGGTGGCCTTGCAAAGGAGGGTCTAAAAAATTATGAAAAGATTCAATAAAATTGCTGTTACCAGCACCAGTTACGGTGCTACTGGTACGGGTAGACTGTTGAAGATGACGAGACCGTCCCTTGTTTGTCAAGTTACAACTGGGAGATTCACTCCCTGCACCTGCACGGTTGTTTGGTGGAAAAGCCGAGCAAAGATCGAGTAACAGCTTCTGCTGATACTCCTGCATACGTGCGTCCCTTTCTATGGAAGGAATTATGTCACAAAATTTGGACTTGTACCGGGGATCTAATTGTGTGGCAAGCCAGTAGTCATCATCACTTCTAATTTTGACAATACGAGGGTCATGTTGGAGGTATTGCAGCAAGAAGGCACTCATGTGTCTTGCGCAGCCATGCGGATTAAGTCCACGCTGTGTTTGTGGCATAGAGGTGCTAACCGTTCTTTCTTCCTGTGACATCTCCCCCCAACCTCTTTCAACTGAAATTTGACCAAGGTCTCCCTCATCCGCTGAGTCTTCCATGTCCATGGACAGTTCGTCCTCCATTTCTTCATATTCTCCTGCACCTTCCTCAACATTTCGCCTTCTACCATGCGCCCTTGTTGATCCCTGTCCCCCATGGTCCCATGCCTGCCGCCTTGGTGATGATGAACGTCTGGACCTTGGTGATGTTGTTGTGTCTTGCGCATATGAATCCTCCTGTAGTTCCTCTCCTTCCTGTTGTCCCACCCCCGACTCCGAATAGTGTTTAGCATGTGCTCCAGCATGTAAATGACTGGAATTGTCATGCTGATAATTGCATTGTCAGCGCTAAACATATTCGTCGCCATGTCGAAACTGTGCAGAAGGGTGCATAGGTCCTTGATTTGAGACCACTCCATTAGGGTGATCTGCCCCACCTCTGCATCTCGTTGGCCCAGGCTATACGTCATGACGTATTGCACCAGGGCTCGGCGGTGCTGCCACAGTCGCTGTAACATGTGGAGAGTCGAATTACATTGTGTTGGCACATCGCATTTCAGGCGATGAACCGGCAGGCCGAAAGACTTCTGGAGCGATGCAAGTCGCTCAGCAGCGGTGGTTGAACGGCGGAAGTGAGCAGACAGTTTTCGTGCCCTGTTAAGAAGGCCATCTAGGCCGGGATAGTGTGTTAAAAATTGCTGGACAACAAGGTTCAACACGTGAGCCATACAAGGCACATGTGTCACCTTGCCCAGGTGAAGGGCCGCACCCAGGTTTGCAGCATTGTCGCACACGGCCTTACCAGGCTGCAGGTTGAGTGGAGACAACCATTTATTAAACTCAGTCTCCAGAGCTGCCCACAACTCAGCCGCTGTGTGACTCTTATTTCCAAGACATTTCAAGCTAAAGACCGCCTGATGCCGTTGCCCTCTGCTGCCAGCATAGTAATGAGGGGTACGTGATTCCTTCTGCGCAGTAAGAACACTGGTGGCCTGACCAGGCAGGCTTGGGGCAGAGGTGGAGGACCCAGATGAGGTGGAGGAGGCAGAAGCAGTGGCAGAACTTGAACAGACAGAGGATTGACACACAAGTCGTGGGGACGGCAAGACTTGTGCAGCAGACCCTTCACCATCTATCACCATAGTTACCCAGTGCCCAGTCAGCGACATGTAACGTCCCTGTCCATGCTTACTGGTCCAAGTATCGGGGGTGAAATGCACCCGTTCACACACAGAGTTTCTCAAGGAAGCGGTGATGTTGTGTGCGACATGCTGGTGTAGCGCGGGCACACCTTTCTTAGAGAAGTAGTGGCGACTGGGCATCTGGTACTGGGGCACAGCGACAGACATAAGGTCTCTAAAATCCTGTGAGTCCACCAGGCGGAAAGGCAGCATTTCGGTAGCCAAGAGCTTACAGAGGGATAAAGTCAACCTCTTAGCTTTGTCATGGGTCACAGGAAATGGCCTTTTATTTGTCCACATCTGAGGGACAGAGATCTGGCTGCTGTGTGTAGACGGTGTTGAGTAGGGTGTCCCTGGAAAAATGCAGGTTTGTGAGGAAAGTGCAGGCGTAGACATGATGTTGCCTTCATCCAACGTTGGTGCTATCGATGTCTGAGAGAGCTGTACACACGCACTTGTTTCCCCTTCCAAACCAACTGACGACCTACCAAGCAAACTGCCTGTTGCGGTTACAGTGGTGGAAGTTATGCGTGGAAAACCAGGTGTGACAGCTGTCCCCACAGTCCTAGAAGATGAAGAGCGCGCGGATGCACTGGAAGGGGCAGGCGGTGGATGGTTCTCTCCGCTAGGCCGCATTGCAGCACGGTGAGCTTCCCACTGGGACATATGATATTTATTCATGTGACGATTCATGGAAGAAGTTGTGAAACTGCTGAGGTTTTGCCCTCTACTAACAGAATCACGACAAATTTTACAGATCACATAATTTGGGCGATCTTTTGCTGTGTCAAAAAAGGACCAGGCTAGGCAAGGCTTAGAGGGCATGCGACCTGCTGATCCACCCCGACTAGTGCTCAGAGGCAGAGTGGTGGCTGAGGATGCAGTTGTAGACGTGCTACCAGTGCTCCGACTCTGTCCAGGAAGGCGCAAGGTAACTTCGTTGTCGGTTGCATCCTCCTCCACCGCCTCTGTTGACCTCCTCGAGTGCCTGACTGTGGGTTGACAGTAGGTGGGATCTAAAACTTCCTCATCAATTGTTGTGTTTGCACTCCCCTCACCCTCAGACCGAGCCTCTTCTTGCCCTGACCGAATATTTAAGTTGTCATCCCAATCTGGTATCTGCGTCTCATCTTCATCAGTATGTTCCTCATTGTCTATAACAACAGGTGTTACAGTTTGTGAAAAAGGGTCAACATTATGCTCAGAAACTTGGTCCTCACGGCGTGAATCAGAGTCACAAAGGTTCTGGGCATCACTGCAGACCATTTCCTGGTCTGTACTCACTGTAGCTTGGGAGCAGACCTCTGATTCCCAGGCTATAGTGTGACTGAACAGCTCTGCAAACTCAGCCATCTCAGTTCCACCATACTGTGCAGGGCGGTTGGAGACTTCAGAGCTGGGAGAAAGCAAGTGTGATTGGGCTGACAACTCAGAGGACTGGTTTTTTGGATGCGGTAGTTGAGGTGGCGGAGAGGGCACTTGTTGGACCACTTGAGATCCATTTAAGCATTTTCCTTTTTTGGCCATCATCTACCTTTGTTCCAGTTGTTCGTGTCCGTAAAAAACGGAGCACATCGGATTGTCCACGGTAAGAAGTAGACATCTTACTTTTGCTGGAAGATGGTCTATCTTCAGCAGATGTTAATGGAGCTTTGCCACCTTCCCCACGGACAAACCCTTTTTTTCCTTTTCCAACACGCCTCTTCCCCTTTTCACCAGCATCTGTCATTTTGCCACTCATTTTGATTGCGACAAGATTGTGCACTTAAAATGTGGTAGTAAAAATTGAGAGGTGGTGTAGATTTCAGCGGTGGTCTAGCTTTATTAACAGCAGAATAAACAACAATAATTATCCCTGACAATGCAACTACGGCCCTTAAACTGGCAGCATAGTTTGCTAGTATAATGGCTTAGTAACTATGAGTTTGAGTGTGCAATGCAGAGGTGCTGCACATAGATTTGCACTAGTGGGACAATAATGAAGTCCAACAGCCACTTTTAGGATGCCACTAAGTTTCCTCAGTGTTTGCTAGTATAATTGCTTAGTAACAATGAGCTTGAGTGTGCAATGCAGAGCTGCTGCACATAGATTTGCACCAGTGGGACACTAATGGAAGTCCAACAGCCACTTTTAGGATGCCACTAAGTTTCCTCAGTGTTTGCTAGTATAATGGCTTAGTAACAATGGGTTTGAGTGTGCAATGCAGTGGTGCTGCAAATAGCTTTGCAATAGTGGGACAATAATAAAGTCCAACAGCCACTTTTAGGATGCCACTAAAGGCCACTTTACACACAGAGATAAATCTTTGGCAGATCTGTGGTTGCAGTGAAATTGTGGACAATCAGTGCCAGGTTTGTGGCTGTGGACAAATGGAACAATATGTCCATGATTTCACTGCAACCACAGATCTGCCAAAGATTTATCTCTGTGTGTAAAGTGGCCTTAAGTTTCCTCAGTGTTTGCTAGTATAATGGCTTAGTAACAATGAGTTTGAGTGTGCAATGCAGAGGTGCTGCACATAGATTTGCACTAGTGGGACAATAATGAAGTCCAACAGCCACTCTTAGGATGCCACTAAGTTTCCTCAGTGTTTGCTAGTATAATGGCTTAGTAACAATGAGTTTGAGTGTGCAATGCAGTAGTTCTGCAAATAGCTTTGCACCAGTGGGACAATAATGAAGTCCAACAGCCACTTTTAGGATGCCACTAAGTTTCCTCAGTGTTTGCTAGTATAATGGCTTAGTAACAATGAGTTTGAGTGTGCAATGCAGTGGTGCTGCAAATAGCTTTGCACCAGTGGGACACTAATGGAAGTCCAACAGCCACTTTTAGGATGCCACTAAGTTTACTCAGTGTTTGCTAGTATAATAGCTTAGCAACAATGAGTTTGAGTGTGCAAAGGGCAAGAGGGTACAGTGGCAGTTTTGTGGATCTGGGTAGAGGAAATGAAGCCTCCCTTTCTATCCCTCCTATTGGGGAAATGCAGCGAGGAAATCCCTGACCTTAGCTACACAGACGCTGTCATCTTGGGTAGCTGTTAAAATCTGTTTTCACGGACCTGACTGTCACCTATGGCTCTGACCCTGCCGGTATTAGCCCTTACAAGGGCTGAAAGAAATGTCTATCGCTATTCTGTATAGCGCTGTGTATAGAGCGTACACAGCAGTATCGGAGACAGGAGCTACGCCGGCGGTGACTGACACCAAGACGCAGAAGGCAGATAATGGCGTGCTGGAGGAAAATGTCCGTTTTTATAATGCAGGGACATGTGACATGGACATCCTATCACACATGCCGTTGCTTCTCTGGCTAAAAGTCCACTTAGCTGTGTGTGTCTGGGATTGGCTGACATGCTGGCCCGCCCCACTACACGCGCGCGCTTAGGGAAGGAAGACAAGGAAAAAAAAAAAATTGGCCATTATCCAAACAGCAGTGATCTGAATGCGCTGCTCCCGCACACTATACGCTGAAATTTCATAATAGTGTGAGTCACAGAGTGACTTACACTATTACAGCAGAAAGCCAGCTAGTAATTAGCTTGTCGTTATGCTGCTAGAACCGTTCTCGAACGTATCTAGAACTATCGAGCTTTAGCAAAAAGCTCGAGTTCTAGTTTGATCTAGAACAGCCCCCAAAATCACTCGAGCCGCGAACTGAAGAACCTCGAACCGCGAACCGCGCTCAACTCTAGTCAAGGTCACTATATATTGCTAGGGTAGTTGAAGGGGATACAGTAGGGTTATCATACTGTGGGTGTGGAGAGCACTGTGGAGTAATTTACTGTGGGGTATCAAACAGTCTTTATGGGGCACTTTTTTTGCCATCATATTTAATAGCTGCAATGAAAGGGAAATCTGGGGGCTTCAATAGGAGGAGAACTATTTATCAAGGGCTGTAAAGTTGTGTAATATGCTCTTCTGTGACACAGCTGAATATTGTTTATTTTATTTTTTTTTTGCGGGGGGGCAATTAGAAATTCTGCTATGGGGCCCCATGATTTCTATGTACGCCCCTGTGCATAACTGTGGTGTTGTTTCAAAAAATTGCTGTCAAACCACCCTATTTAATTGAATTGGCCTGAAGGCTGGATATGAGTTACACCCATAGCCCTAAAGCTACCTGACTCAATCCTTCATCATTACACAAACAACTAACAATTCATTTTGTAACTGATGAACAAACAGGTGAGGATCTTCACTCTAAAGCTTCATATTCTGCACAGAACATGTACACGAAGGAAGAAAAAGTCCAGCACGCAGAAGGATCTTACCTGCACGATAAAATTCCTTTGAGGTATCAATTAAGGGGTGAAACATTTGGGAGATTAAAGACTATTTTAGGATAAAAAGTATGCAAAAATAATTAATATGGATAAAACGGGACATTCCCAGCTAATAAAATAAGAAAGCTTTTCATACGCGTTTTGAGCTAATACATAGTCCTTACTCGAGTTTTTATTTATATTAAAAGTAAAGTTTTTTTGTATTCTCTTTATCTGAAAAATGTCTGGATTCTCCCTATTTGTTCACTTTATTATTACCACCTTACGGAAGTGGGTTTTATCCGAGCCGAAGATTTGGGGTATGCGAGGTTATAACTTTTTATTATGTACTTATCAATTAAGAGTTATATGCCAGTGACTTGTATATGCTGCTTAAATGATGGGAGAAAGAAATGTTGTTGTACAGATAAGATCCTTCTGCGGTGCTGGACTTTATTTTGTGTTCATTTATTGTTTGTGCTTCGAAACCGCAGAGCTGATGGATAAATGACTTTTCTTGCTTGAACAGATTCTGTGGCGCTGGTAAAGACGTGAGAAACCTGAAAGGACTTGTTGGGACTAAAAATCAGAAGACGTTATCTTGAAACTGCGCTTGATATTAGTCCACAACACCGCAGACAACACAGGGGTCCGTATACTGTATAGTCATATATTTAAACTTGAAGCTAAAATCATTGTCTTTTGAAACCCCAAGAATGTTCTTCAGAATAATTGTATTAGAATATAATTAATTAACAAATATTTAACTTTTGCAATGGTTACTATTAAATTTCACTCCACTTTTTACAATCAATTTAAGTTTTGTTCACATTATGACTTTCATCTGACCTCAATCAGTTTGGGCGTGTTCACACATTTAGGATTTGCAGCAGATTTTTCTGCTGGACACACGCTGTGTAAAATACCTGCATATTGATGAGTGTTTTACTTGAGGTTTTTTTTCTATACATTTCAAATTTCAATGGGTGAAAAAACACTGCAAAAAAGTTGAAAGAATTGACATGCTGCAAATCTAAAAAAAAAACACTTTGAGGTTAACGTCCCAAGATATGATATTTTTTTTTTTTTAAGCTGTATATTTGCACTTGGTAAAAAATACAGCGACTTATATTTTTAGAAAAGTGGATGGGATTTATACATAACATGCCAAATTCTATTGCAAGTACTTTAAAGAGAACTTTTGCTCTTGGCTACATACGGGGCTGGATCCTACTTGAGCACCTACCACACAGAAGTGCCTTGTTTAACACCAATATTAAAGGAAACCTGACACCCGATTTGGCCCCTGTAAGGCTATATGCACACGTTGCGTACTAGCCCTGCAGAAATTTCTGCAGCGATCTGAACAGCACACGTGCGCTTCAAATCGCTGCAGAAACAGTCCGTAGTGAAAAAAAAAAAAAAGCCGATTCCATGCGCTCTGCCTGCAGCTCCTCCCATAGACAGAGCAGGAGCTGCCGGCAAAGCGCAGGAAAGAAGTGACATATCACTTCTTAGAACGCGCGCTTCGGGCAGCAGCCGAAGTGCTGCGCTCTAAGACGCCACGTGCGCACGTCTCCTGCATAATCTTCATAGATTATGCAGGGGACGCAGGCCGCATGCAGTTACGCTGTGGTGCAGATCGCAGCGTAACTGCATGTAATTACACAACGCACATAGCTTAAGGCTAGTTTCACACATCCGGTTTTTCGCCGATTTGCCGGTTCCGGCGGACGCCAGTACAGAGTATACAGTACAGTGGCAGCGCGACAAGCTCCGGTCACATGCTGTCATGTGACTGGAGCATATGACCCAGAAGTTACAGTGCTGCCACTTTACTGTATACAATATACTGGCATGCGCCGGTACTGACAAAAC
The DNA here is from genome assembly GCF_048569485.1 of Anomaloglossus baeobatrachus. Classification (NCBI taxonomy): domain Eukaryota; kingdom Metazoa; phylum Chordata; class Amphibia; order Anura; family Aromobatidae; genus Anomaloglossus; species Anomaloglossus baeobatrachus. The sequence continues at coordinate 654,884,597 of NC_134354.1, forward strand.
GGCGAAAAGCCGGATGTGTGAAACTGGCCTAAGCTGCGGCCACCACCAGTTAGACCTTTTATATTGTATTCTAGAATACCGTATATAAGTGCCCAGGCTGATCTGTATAACATAAAAAGAGCTTTTATTATACTCACCTGGGGGGGAGGGGGGTCCGGCCTAATGACGGGTGTCTTGGTCTCGGTCTGGCACCTCCTATCATCTTGCAATTGCTGTCATCCTTCTCGCATTGTGTGGATGACGCATCCTACGTCATCCACACAGTGTTCTCTAATGCCCACACACACACACTTCTCTCTTCCCTGCTGAGGGTAATGCAGAGTATTGGAATGCGCAGGCATGGAAAAAGGTCAAAGAATCTCTGCACATGCGCACTAAAATACTTTGCTTTGCCCTCAGCAGGGAAAACAAGTGCGCATGCGCAGGAGCACAATGAAGGTCATGGTGTGGATTATGTAGGACGCATCATCCACACGGAACAGGGAAGGAGGACAGCGATCACAAGAAGATATCAGGCGGCGGACTGACATCAGCGACACTCATCGGACTGGACCGCCCTCCCCCCAAAGGGGAGTAAAATAAAAGCTGTTTTTTATGTTCTACAGATCGACTTAGGCACTTATTAGAGATGAGCAAGTACCGTAAGGCCCGGTGCCCACATTGTGTAGTTTTGACGCGTATTTTCAGAAATTTGCAGCAAAATCTGTATGTCCATTGTGAAGCCAGCAAAGTCTATGATAATTCAGAAGTGCTGTGCCCACGTTGCTTATTTTTCCCTTGCAAATTTGGTGCAGAAAAAAAGAAATCTGCACCAAATACGCAAAGGAAAAATACTCAAGGTGGGCACAGCCCTTATGAATTCTCATAGACTTTGCTGGCTCCACAATGGACATGCAGACTTTGCTGCAGTTTTCTGAAAATCTGTATCAAAATCCACATAAAAATAGGCAGCGCGGGCACAGGGCCTTATATTCGTAATAGCTACACTCATAACGAGTACTTTGTAATACTCCCGTATTCGTTCCAAATAGTGAGTACAATGCAAGTCAATAGAAAATGCAAGTAATTTTTTGCTGAACCCAACAAAGAGGTCTGGGGGTCTGAGGAAAAAGGCTACAATGGGTGGGCAAATGTTGAAACTGAATAGGGAGAGCCTGGAGAATATGTCTGCCAGATGCACAAGAACAGCTACCAAACCTAACCTAATTACAGGCCACAAAGGTTAAGAAACCATGTTGCCTGCAAAATCACTTGTATATAAGGCTAAATAAAGTGGAGGAAAAAAAATCCTTTTTTATCATTTGTTCACACGTAGTGTTTTGGCTTTTTTTTTTTTTTTACTTTTACAATTGGAACGGCACTGACTTATACATTTTGTAGGTCCCTCAGTCATAAATAATTTCTAGTTAGCTATGCCCCAGCAGCACTTTACAAGGCCAGCTAGAACGTGCCCACTGGTATGTTGATCTTTGACCTGAGGGGTCTCAAGTAGGGATGAGCGAGTATACTCGTAACTATTCGGTACTCGCCGAGTAGTACGGTATTCAGGCTACTCGTCACTCCGCAAGTATCCTTGTAATTACTCGTTAGGAGTAGCGAGTAGGGATGGGCGATCCCGAACTATAAAGATAGATAAAGGACATTATTAAAAAACATTTTGATCATACTTACAGGTCCCGCGACGTGTCCTGCAGACTCTGTCTCTCAGCACTTCTGCTTCCACGTCTGTCCGATCATTGCTGTGCCACCCAGTAACCAGCACTGACTACTAAAGGACTTTCAATAACGTCATAGCCATGTGACCCAGTCAGTTGTGAATGCTGTATTACCACATTGGCTACAGACTGGTCACATGACTGACGTCTCAAAGGTCCTGCTAACTGAATTTTGACTGTCACTGTGCTAGTGTCGTGTCGGCATCAGCCGGTATGGCGGCACGCTTTCTGTCGCGGGCGGAGGAGGGGACGCTGCGCTCTCTCACTGCTCGGGTCCGGCTGCTGCTGCTGCTCTGTGGTGGCTCGAGCGGTGGGCCGGATCCCGGGGACTCGAGCGGCGTTCCTCGCCCGTGAGTGAAAAGGGAGATTGATGGTGGGGATTTGGTTATTGTCCGTGACGCCACCCACAGTTGTGGTGATATTGGTGACACCCCCCCTGTTCTGGACGGGGATCCTGGGAGCAATGACAGGGAGCAGCTTTGATGTTAGTTCTCCCCTCTGTGGGTAGGGGGGTTGGTTGTCCCGGGGCCCGGTGATGGGGTAGGGATGGATGGCAGGTGGGTTACGGGGCCTGGTGAGGTGCAGGGTCGCGGGGGCAGCGCTGTGCCGCACGGCACGGTGGTACTCACTCAGCCAATGATGAGGACACAGTTCTCGGTAAAACACACGACTGGATGGACGGGTCCCACAGACAGCTTTGGTGTTGTTTCTCCCAGGTTGATGGTGACTGCCGTTCCCTGCACCTGTGTACTGTAAACGGTTCCAATGGATTCCCACCGGTAACCCGTTCCCCCAGCTTGGATATGGGCTGAAGGAGCCCCTTTTGCCCGCAGGCTCTGGCCCTGGGAACTTTAGCCTTGGCGGTGACTGTGTTTCCCTTTCTAGGTTGGACTGTTGCCTTCAGTCGGGACTTGGCTGCTGGGAAACCCAGGAGGTTCCCTTCACTAACGGATTTGGCAAATTCACGGCGACTCCTAGCCTTGCCGGGGTCCGCAAGCCCCTGCCAGATGGTGCTGACTTCTCTTTATGTACCGGTCCGGTACCGCCGGGCCACCGCCCGTCCACGGTCCTTACGGTAAACTCCGATAGGCCACTCCTGCAGACGGTCACCACCGTCTGCCAACCTTGCTGATCCGTCCGGGCCACACACCCGGACCAACTTCAGGCTGCTTAACTGCCACTTTCCTTCCTCTCACTTTCACTTCCAACTCTAATCTGCCTGCTTTTCCCGCCTCCAGGACTGTGAACTCCTCGGTGGGCGGGGCCAACCGCCTGGCCCACCCCCTGGTGTGATCATCAGCCCCTGGAGGAAGGCAACAAGGGGGGTCTGTGGGTGTTGTTCTCTGTGGCCCCTGGCTTGTCCAGGGCGCCACATTCCCCCTTAGTAAAATGCAGACCGTCTGCGGGCTGCCCGTCCATCACCGGTTTTATTTTCACAACTGAAAGGAGAACGGTAAAACAGTGATTACAATTAAAATAACATCTTCCCACATCGGGAGGTACTCTTATTTAAACGTTGCGTACCGGTTACGGCTTCCTCTCTCTCCCACCCAAGCAACCTGGCCCTGATGCTGCCCCTAAGCAAACAGGCAGCACCCCTTGACCCCAGTCCAGCACAAGTTGCCCGAGCGGGTTCTGTCCTTTTCAGGGGACCCACATCCATGAGGAACCCCTGAAAGCCCCAGAGGATCGCCACCGGTTCCGGTGGTGGGTGGGCCCCAGCCTGCTCCACTGCGGGCCCTTCCTCCAATCTGCCTCTCCGGAGGCAGTTACGGTTTAGCCATAAAACATTTTTATTTACATGCCACAAGTTTGTGGTTGCCCTGCTAGTTCTCGGGCCTGTTTGTAGTAGTTTCTACGCATAATTTGAAAAGGGGGTCCCAACGGGGACCAGTTGCCGGCAACAACCGGTGCAAATCAGGTTTTAATCAGGTGACATCTCGGTTGATCATTCTTTTTCATTTTCCAAAACTTTTAAATGGTAATTTTGTGGTCCCAATGGGGACAACTTGCAGCGGAGGACCGCCGACTTCACTGCTCGCTTTCATCATCCTCAGCCGGCCTCGGGTGGAAAAACACAGGCACCAGCCCCTCCAGCGCATAGCAGGCGCGACGAGGAAGGGCCGCCCGGTATCCATTATTTCCGCTCCGGGGAATGTAAGTGGCTTCCATGCCATCCAGGGCAATGACTCCTTCATCCTCCTCCGAAACATGCTCTGTGTCAGGTCCGGAGTCACTATCATCTGACCGTACGCCAGGCGGGTTGCCGCCAGCTGCTGCAGTCTCCGGGCTCGCCACTCTTCCAACTACTGTTACGAGGGGATGTACGCCAGATGGGCCAGCATCAGCGGGGTGCACGGGCGGGGAAGACGAGGGCAACATGGGGGCCAGGGGTAGACCGGGTCCCTCAGCCGCAGTGGCCGGTCCCTCGGGGACACAGGGGCGTGGGTCACTCACCAGCTCCTCCATCATTGCTTCCATTCCGTACACCCGGGCGACCGCAGCTACCTCCTCCACCTCCGCGGTCCACTGCTCCATCAGCCTACATATCTGCCTCCGGTAATGTCGGCAGATCCCTGCCGTTCGGGCCCTCAGCCATGCCGCTGTTCCGGGCACCGGCTCGGTAGCCTCCGCATAGCTGGGTGGAGCGGACATTCTTTGCAGGGGTTAGCGGATCGTGGGGTCCCAGCGTCCCTGTTCGTATAGCCGCGAGCTACATGCGGCCAGACGCCATCAGTCCCCCTTAGTCTCTTTCCGGCTCCTCCTCTACAGGGGCGGGGTTTTGGCCTTCGCGCCTCCACTACTCGAGGAGACGCTCGAGCGGGAATTCTTTGCGCCCAAGATGGCAGTTTCACAAATTTTTCAGCCGGACACCTCCGGCGGTCACACAAGGCGCACTTCCACCAGTTGGTAGAATGGTAGGATCCTGTTCGTGACGCCAAGTTGTCGCGGGCGGAGGAGGGGACGCTGCGCTCTCCCACTACTCGGGTCCGGCTGCTGCTGCTGCTCGGTGGTGGCTCGAGCAGAGGGCCGGATCCCGGGGACTCGAGCGGCGTTCCTCGCCCGTGAGTGAAAAGGGAGATTGATGGTGGGGATTTGGTTATTGTCCGAGACGCCACCCACGGTTGTGGTGATATTGGTGACACCACCGCTGCTCTGGACGGGGATCCCGGGAGCGGTGACAGGGAGCAGCTTTGATGTTAGTTCTCCCCTCCGTGGGTAGGGGGGTTGGTTGTCTCGGGGCCCGGTGATGGGGTAGGGATGGATGGCAGCTGGGTTATGGGGCCTGGCGAGGTGCAGGGTCGCGGGGGCAGCGCTGTGCTGCACAGCACGGTGGTACTCACTCAGCCAATGATGAGGACACAGTTCTCGGTAAAACACACGGCTGGATGGACGGGTCCCACAGATGGCTTCGGTGTTGTTTCTCCCGGCAGGTTGATGGTGACTGCCTTTCCCTGCACCTGTGTACTGTAAACGGTTCCAATGGGTTCCCACCGGTAACCCGCTCCCCCAGCTTGGATATGGGCTGAAGGAGCCCCTTTTGCCCGCAGGCTCTGGCCCTGGAAACTTGAGCCTTGGCGGTGACTGTGTTTCCCTTTCTCGGTTGGACTGTTGCCTTCTGTCGGGACTTGGCTGCTGGGAAACCCAGGAGGTTCCCTTCGCTAACAGATTTGGCAAATTCACGACGACTCCTAGCCTTGCCGGGGTCCGCAAGCCCCTGCCAGATGGTGCTGACTTCTCTTTGTGTACCGGTCCGGTACTGCCGGGCCACCGCCCGTCCACGGTCCTTACGGTAAACTCCGATAGGCCACTCCTGCAGACGGTCACCACCGTCTGCCAACCTTGCTGATCCGTCCGGGCCACACACCCGGACCAACTTCAGGCTGCTTAACTGCCACTTTCCTTCGTCTCACTTTCACTTCCAACTCTAATCTGCCTGCTTTTCCCACCTCCAGGACTGTGAACTCCTCGGTGGGCAGGGCCAACCGCCTGGCCCACCCCCTGGTGTGATCAACAGCCCCTGGAGAAGGCAACAAGGGTTTTGTCTGACTTCGGTGTGCCTGACCGGGAGTGTGGGGTGTGTGGGTGTTGTTCTCTGTGGCCCCTGGCTTGTCTAGGGCACCACATTTCCTGACAGGAGTGTTCGGCGCTCGTGTCTGGAGAGTGTCAGTCCGTTTGGGGAGATGCCGATGCGAAACTGCAAGAGTCACATGTAAGTGGAACTCCGACCTCAGTGTCAGCCTGCATGTCACTCTGTATAGCCGCTACTGTACATAGTGATGTAGCGGTGTTGACGTTGTTCGTTGCTCTCTCTGCTTCTCACACGGTATAGACTGTCTGTACAGAGTGATGAACAGGGTCGGACTGGGGTGCCAGGGGCCTACCAGGGAAATTGCCTCTAGGGGCCCACACTATGGCTACCATAAACGTTTTTATTACTTGTTCATCTTCGGCTTCTCTCAGTATAATGTGCGCCTTTTAGCAAACTCTACAGAGTGCAGATGTGTCGCCCGGGGACCAGGGGTACTCAGATCCGGGCCACAGGGTCACTTCTGTGGGTATCACGGTAGCGTGACCCGGTCTGTGATCCCAGGCTCCACAGTATAAAGGGATTTGGTAAGGGAGATTGTCCGTGACGCCACCCACGGTTGTGGTGAGGTTGGAACACCACCGCTGCTCTGGACGGGGATCCCGGGAGTGATGGTATGGAGCAGCTAGATGTTAGTTCTCCCCTCCGTGGGTAGGGGGTTGGTTGTCCTGGGGCCCGGTGATGGGGTAAGCAGGGAGCAGGGCGCAGTGCTGCAGTGCGGTGCCCGAGGGCACGGGTGTACTCACAAGGAAGTCACACGGAGTCACTGGTAAACTAGGAATTGCCGGTGTCCGCAGCCTTCGGTACGGGGTGTTAGTGTCCCACACACGGTGCAGCAGCCCTTGTTGTTCTTTCCCTGCAGCCAGGTGCCTTTCTCTCCACTCTCTTCCTCTTTCTCCTCAGCCGGGAACGGGGAATCCACTCCCCTGTAGTGATCCGGGTACCCAGGTACCGAGGGGCCACCGCCCTGCTCCGGCTATCTCTGGCCCCTTCCTCACTACAGCCTGTCCCGGCCCTCTCGGAGCACGCTTTTCTATCAGCCTGGAGCTACAGCTCCAGGCTCCACTTCTGTCTGCTTCTCCAAACACTCTGCTCCAGCCCCTCCCCTCTGCTCTGCTTTTCTCTTACCCTGAGGGAGGTGGTTTGTCTTGCTGCACCGGTGTGAGATCAGATTACCAAGGAGGATTAACCCTTTCTGTGACAACCTGGCTGTGCCAGGGCGTCACACACCCCCTTGGTAAAACACGGCCCGTCCTCGGGCCGTCTAGGCACCAACATTTATTAAAACTGGAAAAAGGAAAAAATAAACACATTACAATCATACATCTTCCCACATCGGGAGGTACATTTTCTAAAACTTTAAACCGTTCTGCCACCCCACACCTGCGGAGCAGATGGCCTCCTCCTGAACTTGAGGGCGTTCAACAGGGGTGACAGTCCATAAAACAGTCAACTTTTTAACTTGTGGGTAGCCGTCCATGCTCCACTACCACTGCCGCTGACGCCACTCCCAGTACGGGGCACGGGTTCCGTGCTCTGCCTCCTGCTCAGAAGCCAGGCCCACTTGGACGCCCTCGGCGCCGGCTACCACCGGCCTCGCTAACTGCCGAGGGCTCCATCTCTCACTGGCCTGCTCCTCCTCTCTGCAGGTGCACTCCGGCTGCTCCACAGCTGTGACGGGGTACCTGGGAGCGGCTAGCGCCACATCTGGGGCAGACGTCCAATCGGGTGCCACCTCCGTTGCGCCCGGGCGGGCTGCCGGAGCCGGGTAAGATGTCATCGGGGTTGCGGCTACTACTTGTCCAGGAACGGAATTAGGCAAAGTCCTGGCGTCCCTGCCTTTACAGTCCCGGTCACATGAACTGCAGTTCCTTCCTACTGCTCCCCCTTGGTACTCGGGAGCAGTCCTCCTAGCAACTTTTAAAGTTTCTCTTTCGCTTCCGGTCCTCCGGAGCTTCACTTCCGCCCGCGTTCTCAGGGGGCGGAGCCTCTTTTTCGCGCCCACCGCTTGGGGAAGAAGGCGCTGGGCGGGAGATTTTCACGCCCAAAATGGCGGCAAAGATGGCGACTTTCAAAATTTTTACAGCGGATCACCGCTGACAGTCCAGAATAAGGCGCACTTCCTCCAGGTAACTGGATGGGTTCGATCCTGTTCGTGACGCCAAATGTGTCGCCTGGGGACCAGGGGTACTCAGATCCGGGCCACAGGGTCACTTCTGTGGGTATCACGGTGGCGTGACCCGGTCTGTGATCCCAGGCTCCACAGTATAAAGGGATTTGGTAAGGGAGATTGTCCGTGACGCCACCCACGGTTGTGGTGAGGTTGGAACACCACCGCTGCTCTGGACGGGGATCCCGGGAGTGATGGTATGGAGCAGCTAGATGTTAGTTCTCCCCTCCGTGGGTAGGGGGTTGGTTGTCCCGGGGCCCGGTGATGGGGTAAGCAGGGAGCAGGGCGCAGTGCTGCAGTGCGGTGCCCAAGGGCACGGGTGTACTCACAAGGAAGTCACACGGAGTCACTGGTAAACTAGGAATTGCCGGTGTCCGCAGCCTTCGGTACGGGGTGTTAGTGTCCCACACACGGTGCAGCAGCCCTTGTTGTTCTTTCCCTGCAGCCAGGTGCCTTTCTCTCCACTCTCTTCCTCTTTCTCCTCAGCCGGGAACGGGGAATCCACTCCCCTGTAGTGATCCGGGTACCCAGGTACCGAGGGGCCACCGCCCTGCTCCGGCTACCTCTGGCCCCTTCCTCACTACAGCCTGTCCCGGCCCTCTCGGAGCACGCTTTTCTATCAGCCTGGAGCTACAGCTCCAGGCTCCACTTCTGTCTGCTTCTCCAAACACTCTGCTCCAGCCCCTCCCCTCTGCTCTGCTTTTCTCTTACCCTGAGGGAGGTGGTTTGTCTTGCTGCACCGGTGTGAGATCAGATTACCAAGGAGGATTAACTCTTTCTGTGACAACCTGGCTGTGCCAGGGCGTCACACAGAGACCTGTATTGTGCCCAGTATATATCACAGGATTTCTTGTAGCATCTTATTTATTGCAGTTAATAATGGAATCTATTATTTACAGTCAGTCGCAGTTTTTCTTACACACGGACATTCCTTGTCCTAGGAAAACCACCGAGCCCATCAGTCAAATAATATTCAAAGAGAAGCAAAATGTTATCCAGCATCTTCACATGGAAAAGATGACTAAAATGAATCCACCTCTGCCTCCATCTATTCCCCCCATATAGGGTCTGCCCTAACTGACTTGGGAAATCCCCTATAGAGTCAGTATGTGGAGGTGTGAGGCATTACCACCCAATACTCTTCCATTTGGAGACTGGTGAATTCTCTTCTCTTTCCGCCTTCACACATTACATAGTTATCAGTAATGATTGGCCCCCAGTGTCTGCACTGGATGTGACCAATCATGCTGTGGAGACAGAGGCCTAGAAAAGCCGCACTATGGTTTTCAAATTAGTTTTACATGTTGGATAAACCCTTTTAATCCTGTGTATTCTGATAACACTGCTCTATAGGCAGATCATGTATTTTTTTTTTTTTTTTTTACATTATACTGAAGCCCCTCCTGTACTAATACTGTATATCATCACATATAGAGGCCCCCTGAAGAGTAATTACATATAGCCTAAGATACTGACACTGGGGGTACAAAATAATGACACTGGGGGTTCAGGATAATGACACTGACACTGGGGTACAGGATAATGACACTGACACTGGGGGTACAGGATAATGACACTGGTGGTACAGGATAATGACACTGGGGGTACAGGATAATGACACTGGGGGTACAGGATAATGACACTGACACTGGGGGTACAGGATAAGACACTTGATGTCAAAGAATGGGAAAGCTGAAAGCTGGGGACAAGATAGATATCTATCAGACCATAGAAAAGATGGATGATTAGGAGGAAAAGAGCTTCTTTCCCTCAGCACAGCACTCAGCTTTCCCAATCCCATCCCATGCTGTGACTGCTGCTATCCCTCTTTCCCTAATCCCTACTACTGATATATGGCTACTGTGTGGACTTCACTCATATCATGCAGCACCCCCAAATCACACGGCACACACCCTTTTCCGCTTATTATTATTATTATATTACCCCTCTCTCAAACACACTGAAATCGCATGTGCCACACACCCTGTATCCCTTAACACTAGAGTTGAGCGCGGTTCGTGGTTCGTGGTTCTCCAGTTCTAGGCTCGAGTGATTTTTGGGCTGTTCGAGATCGAACTAGAACTCGAGCTTTTTGCTAAAATTCGATAGTTCTAGATACGTTCGAGAACGGTTCTAGCAGCAAAAAGCAGGGCTTTTTGCAGCTACAGTGAGCAGGAGCCATCGCTGGCAGCCTGCCACAAGCTGGTAACCAAGATAAACATCGAGTATCCAAGCAAAGCGCTTTGGTTAGTAACCCGATGTTTATCTTAGTTACGTGCAGGAAGCCCACACTTTCCCGCTCAGCTCGCTCCACCCCCTCCTGCCCGCGGCATGTACACATACACACACATACACAAACACACACACACACACACATCCAAACCCCCCCCCCCACCGCCCGCCCGCCCGCCCGCTCGCTCGCTCGGCTTACCTGCGGTGATGAAGTCCCGCCATCCCGACCTCAGCGCTGTCACTGTCCTCCATGGCCGCCGCTTGTCACATCACCTATCGCTTCCGACCCGAGACTGACACTGGCGGTGACGTCACGGACCTCTCGCGATACTTGATGTGAAGGCGCCGGTCATTGACCTCAGTGACAGGGGCTGTCAGTGTGCTGGAGATCAGCGCAGGTAATGTACCTCACTAACAGCAGCACTTGTCACCCCCCTGCAGTGACCTGGGCTGACCCATTGATGTTAGCTCAGGTCACTGCATTGCTCTCCCAGCCAATGGGGAACATCCTGCTCTTCATTGACTGGGACAGTGTGCATCGTCATGGCAACCCCTTGGATTACACCAGACCTGGATTTGTTTTTCAATCTAATAAATTGGTTAAAGAGGGAATGTTTTGGGGAGTGTTTTTTCAAATAAAAATGTGTTTGTCGTGTATTTTTTTTTTATTACTGACTGGGTTGGTGATGTCGGGTATCTGATAGACGCCTGACCTCACCAACCCCAGGGCTTGATGCCAGGTGACATTACACATCTGGTATTAACCCCAAATATTACCCCGTTTGCCACCGCACCAGGGCGCGGGATGAGCTGGGGCGAAGCACCAGGATTGGCGCATCTAATGGATGCGCCACTTCTGGGGCGGCTGCGGCCTGCTATTTTTAGGCTGGGGAGATTCCAATAACCATGGACCTCCCTAGTCTGAGAATATCAGGCCCCAGCTGTCTGCTTTACCTTGGCTGGTGATCCAATTTTGGGGGACCCCTACGTGTTTTTTTTTTTTAATTATTTATTTAATTTAAAATAACAGCGTGGGGTGCCCTCAGTTTTGGATTACCAGCCAAGGTGAGGTTGCCAGCTGTGGTCTGCAGGCTGCAGCCGTCTGCTTTACCCTAGCTGGCTACAAAACTAGGGGGAACCCTATGTCATTTTTTTTTCATTTTTTTGGCTAAATACAAAGCTAAGCACCCCTTAGTGCCACATGAAAGGTACCAAAGGGTGTTCCACTTTTTCTCCATTTTTTTCTCCACTTTCTCTCCACTTTTTCTCCACTTTTTCTCCATTTTTTTCTCCACTTATTCTCCACTTTTTCTCCTCTTATTCTCCACTTTTTCTCCACTTTTTCTCCACTTTTTCTCCTCTTATTCTCCACTTTTTCTCCACTTTTTCTCCACTTTTTCTCCACTTTTTCTCCATTTTTTTCTCCACTTTCTCCACTTTTTCTCCACTTTTTTCTCCACTTTTTCTCCTCTTATGCTCCACTTTTTCTCCTCTTAATCTCCACTTTTTCTCCACTTTTTCTCCACTTTTTCTCCACTTTTTTCTCCACTTTTTCTCCTCTTATGCTCCACTTTTTCTCCACTTTTTCTCCACTTTTTCTCCACGTTTTCTCCACTTTTTCTCCACGTTTTCTCCACGTTTTCTCCACTTTTTTCTCCACTTTTTCTCCTCTTATGCTCCACTTTTTCTCCACTTTTTCTCCACTTTTTCTCCTCTTAATCTCCACTTTTTCTCCACTTTTTCTCCACTTTTTCTCCACTTTTTCTCCACTTTTTTCTCCACTTTTTCTCCACTTTTTCTCCTCTTATGCTCCACTTTTTCTCCACTTTTTCTCCACTTTTTCTCCACTTTTTCTCCTCTTATGCTCCACTTTTTCTCCACTTTTTCTCCACTTTTTCTCCTCTTATGCTCCACTTTTTCTCCACTTTTTCTCCACTTTTTTCTCCACTTTTTTCTCCACTTTTTCTCCTCTTATGCTCCACTTTTTCTCCACTTTTTCTCCACTTTTTCTCCTCTTATGCTCCACTTTTTCTCCACTTTTTCTCCATTTTTTTTCTCCACTTATTCTCCACTTTTTCTCCTCTTATTCTCCACTTTTTCTCCACTTTTTCTCCACTTTTTCTCCTCTTATTCTCCACTTTTTCTCCACTTTTTCTCCATTTTTTTCTCCACTTTCTCCACTTTTTCTCCACTTTTTTCTCCACTTTTTCTCCTCTTATGCTCCACTTTTTCTCCTCTTAATCTCCACTTTTTCTCCACTTTTTCTCCACTTTTTTCTCCACTTTTTCTCCTCTTATGCTCCACTTTTTCTCCACTTTTTCTCCACTTTTTCTCCACTTTTTCTCCACTTTTTCTCCACTTTTTCTCCTCTTAATCTCCACTTTTTCTCCTCTTATGCTCCACTTTTTCTCCACTTTTTCTCCACGTTTTCTCCACTTTTTTCTCCACTTTTTCTCCTCTTATGCTCCACTTTTTCTCCACTTTTTCTCCACTTTTTCTCCACTTTTTCTCCACGTTTTCTCCACGTTTTCTCCACTTTTTTCTCCACTTTTTCTCCTCTTATGCTCCACTTTTTCTCCACTTTTTCTCCTCTTAATCTCCACTTTTTCTCCACTTTTTCTCCACTTTTTCTCCACTTTTTTCTCCACTTTTTCTCCACTTTTTCTCCTCTTAATCTCCACTTTTTCTCCTCTTATGCTCCACTTTTTCTCCACTTTTTCTCCACTTTTTCTCCTCTTATGCTCCACTTTTTCTCCACTTTTTCTCCACTTTTTCTCCACTTTTTCTCCACTTTTTCTCCACTTTTTCTCCACTTTTTTCTCCACTTTTTCTCCTCTTATGCTCCACTTTTTCTCCACTTTTTCTCCACTTTTTCTCCACTTTTTCTCCACTTATGCTCCACTTTTTCTCCACTTTTTTCTCCACTTTTTCTCCTCTTAATCTCCACTTTTTCTCCACTTTTTCTCCACTTTTTTCTCCACTTTTTCTCCACTTTTTCTCCTCTTAATCTCCACTTTTTCTCCTCTTATGCTCCACTTTTTCTCCACTTTTTCTCCACTTTTTCTCCTCTTATGCTCCACTTTTTCTCCACTTTTTCTCCACTTTTTCTCCACTTTTTCTCCACTTTTTCTCCACTTTTTCTCCACTTTTTCTCCACGTTTTCTCCACTTTTTCTCCACTTTTTCTCCACTTTTTCTCCACTTATGCTCCACTTTTTCTCCACTTTTTTCTCCACTTTTTCTCCTCTTAATCTCCACTTTTTCTCCACTTTTTCTCCACTTTTTCTCCACTTTTTTCTCCACTTTTTCTCCACTTTTTCTCCTCTTATGTTCCACTTATTCTCCACTTTTTCTCCACTTTTTCTCTACTTTTTCTATGGTCGGTCTACCCATTAGCTCTGCCATGCATAGTGTAGCTCTACACCTACTGCACATGTTACTTTATGATTGACATCTCTTTCGTACCAGAGCTGTCTAAGTCTACTCTGACCCCATATTTGTCATTACTATATTGTCCTTATACTGTATTATGACATTTGTATCATGTGTTTCATTTCTTGCTGTGTTGCAATTTTTTGGCTGCATCCCAATTGTACCTCTACATTGTTCGAGTTTATGTTATTGTTCTCTCACTCTTATGTGATACTGATTATTGTCATTTTTCATGATTACATGCAGATAAGTCCAATCTGACGAAGGCTCAGGCCGAAACGTCATTTGTAACTTGTTTTGGACAAAAACATATATGCTTATGAAAAAAAATTTTTCTTAATACGGACCAATAAAGAGTGATTTTGCATTACTATCCGTTGTGACTTACTGACTTAGTCTGGGAGATATAGAGTGCCGAGGTTACTCACTAATTTTATCTATTATTACCTCTGAGCACCTATATACCAGTGAGCAGAGCTTCCTCTACAGTAGTTCTCCTGATTAGGCATGCCCTTACCTCATGAGCAGGGCATTGCAGCTTTGGTAGCAACCATTACGACATGGACTCTGCTGCTGTGGACCCAGGGAGAGTGAGTGCAGATTCATTGCACCCACACTCCTCACATGAAGGGTCCGCACTCCTAGAAAATGGGGGATACGTTCCCTGAGTGTCTCCCCCCCATATTCTAGACGGTCCAGAGTCGTCGTGGGACCCCTTTATTTTTTTTCTTACAATAAATTGGTGAAAGAGGAAATGTTTTGGGGACTGTTTTTTCAAATAAATTTCTTTTGTCGATTTTTTGTTTTTGTTAGTACTGACAGTTTATGATGTTGGGTATCTAATAGACGCCATGACATCACAAACTGCTGGGCTTGATCTCAGGTGACTTTACAGCTAGTATCAACCCGATTTATTACCCCGTTTGCCACTGCACCAGGGCACGGGATGAGCTGGGGTGAAGCGCCAGGATTGGCGCATCTAGTGGATGCGCCACGTCTGGAGTGCCTGCGGCCTGCTATTTTTAGGCTGTGAAGGCCCAATAACTATGGACCTTCCCACCCTGAGAATACCAGACCACAGCTGTCCGCTTTACCTTGGCTGGTGATCCAATTTGGGGGGTCCCCTACTTTTATTGTGTAATTATTAATATTTATAAAATAATTATAAAAAAGAGCCTGAGGGGACCTCCACATTGGATCCCCAACCACGGTAAAGCTGCCAGCTGTGGTTTTCAGGCTACAGCCGTCTGCTTTACCCTAGCTGGCTATCAAAAATGGGGGGACCCAACGTAATTTTTTTTTTTTTAACTATTTTTTAAATAGAAAAAATTAATGGGCTTCCCTGTATTTTGATTGCCAACCAAGGTAACGGCAGGCAGATGGGGGTGGCAACCCATAGCTGTCTGCTTTATCTGCGCTGAGAATCAAAAATACCGCGGAGCGCTACGTCATTTTTTTAAAGATTTATTTTTACAGCACTGTGATGTCCAGCAATCAAAATACAGGGAAGCCCATTTTATTTTTAGTTATTTAAATAAATAATTAAAAAAAATATATGTTAGCTCCCACTGCATTTTTTGTATTGCTAGCTAAGGGTAATCCAAGCAGCTACTGGCTGCTAACCCCCACTGCTTGGTGTTACCTTCACTGGCAATGGAAAATCCAGGGAAGCATTTTTTTTTTTTTTTGCCAAAAAGCTACAAAAAAAGGACGTGAGCTTCGCCATATTTTTGTATGCTAGCCAGGTATAGCAGGCAGGTGCTGGAAGAGTTGGATACAGCGCCAGAAGATGGCGCTTCTATGAAAATGCCATTTTCTGAGGTGGCTGCAGACTGCAATTCGCAGCAGTGGGGCCCAGAAAGCTCAGGCCAACCGGTGGTGCGGATTCCAATCCCAGCTGCCTAGTTGTACCTGGCTGGACACAAAAATGGGGCAAAGCCTACGTCATTTGTTTTCTAATTATTTCATGAAATTCATGAAATAATAAAAAAAGGGCTTCCCTTTATTTTTGGTTCCCAGCCGGGTACAAATAGGCAACTGGGGGTTGGGGGCAGCCGTACCTGCCTGCTGTACCTGGCTAGCATACAAAAATATGGCGAAGCCACATAATTTTTTCAGGGGGCAAAAACCTTCTGCATACAGTCCTGGATGGAGTATGCTGAGCCTTGTAGTTCTGCAGCTGCTGTCTGTCTGTATGGAGAAGAGCAGACAGCAGCTGCAGAACTACAAGGCTCAGCATACTCCATCCAGGACTGTATGCAGAAGTTTTTTGCCCACCAAAAAAATGACGTGGGCTTCGCCATATTTTTGTATGCTAGCCAGGTACAGCTGGCAGCCACGGGCTGCCTCCAACCCCCAGTTGCCTATTTGTACCCGGCTGGGAACCAAAAATATAGGGAAGCCCGTTTTTTTTAATTATTTCACTTATTTCATGAAATAATTAAAAAACAAATGACGTGGGCTTCGCCCTATTTTTGTGTCCAGCCGGGTACAACTAGGCAGCTGGGGATTGGAATCCGCAGCACAGGTTAGCCCGAGGTTTGTGGGCGCCTCTGCTGCGGATTTCAGTCCGCAGCCGTCCCAGAAAATGGCGCTCTCATAGAAGCGCCATCATCTGGCGCTGTATCCAACTCTTCCAACAGCCCTGGAGCCGGGTGGCTTGTTGGGTAATCATGAGTTAATACTGGCTTTGTTTTACCAGCCAGTATTAAGCCAGAGATTCTTAATGTCAGGCACGTTTGACCCGGCCATTAAGAATCTCCAATAAAGGGTTAAAAAAAGACACCACACAGAGAAAAAATACTTTAATAGAAATAAATACACAGACACATTAGAGACTCCATCTTTATTACCCCTGTCAGCCCTCCACGATCCTGCTCTTCTGTCTTCTTTCTTTCTAGTGTAGTAGTAGTGACGATTGTAGTGAGGGGCATCACTTGGGGCTGGGGAACCTCCATCCTAACTACAATGATCACTACAATCGGGAAGCAGCGTGCAGCCTTCACTCCGTGAGTGATCACTGCTGGCTGCTAGCGGTAACGCTGACAGACGCGTTACCATAGCAACGGTGCTCCCGGAGCCGCGGTTAGCGGTGACGTCACCGCTAACTGCGTTGCTATGGCAACGGTGATCTCCGTTAATGACCGGCTGTGTCAGCCGGTCCCTAACGGAACGGGGAGTCGACCGTGTGCTAGAGCATGTCGCCGGTACACGGCGATACACATATGTGCACCGTGTACCGGAGAGATGCACTCGCAGGTCCTACATGACGTGTCATAGTCATGTGACCAGTCTGTAGCCAATGAGATAATAGCCACGTGACTGGTCACATGGCTATTTTGACGTCACGATAGGTCCTGCATCTCTGCTGGCAGTGCAGGTCACCGGGAGGATTCAGCGATCATCGGATGGAATAGCGGCAGGAGACAGAGTGCAGAAGGGATCGCGAGGACCGGTAAGTGTTATGGCAATGTTTATTAACTGTTTGTGTACATTTATAATGCATTTTTATGTGTTTGTGATTGCCTCCCATTATAGCCTATACGTTCGAGTTCGGTTCGTCGAACGTTCGACGAACCGAACTCGAACGGGACCCCCGTTCGGCGAACCGGCCTCGAGCCGAACCGGGACCGGTTCGCTCATCTCTACTTAACACCCCTCTGTCACAGTCTGGACCCCCCATATGCCACTCACCCTGCACCCCCCCTCCCCCATGTCCCACTCACTTCCCCCCTCACCGGACACTTCTTCCTCTGGCACATCATCACTGAAAGGCAGCTCCTGCCCGACTCCTCCCACACGGTCACATGGGCATGAGTCATCGCAGGTCCTGCACCACTAGAATGCATCTTCTTCCTCTCGGATGGATCCTGCTCTGCCCCTGCCGCGTTGCAGCTCAAACCTCCGGGTGTCTCCAGGTGAAGAGCGCCCCTCCCCCCTGCTGTCATCTGACTGCTGCCTGCAGCCTGCATACAATATTATCACCTGCGGTGGCGTCTGGTGAGCCGCGGCCGCAGGTCATTGTAATACACCCGGCGGGGGGCCCTGTAGGCTGCCGGAGACAGCATAGATTACAGACAAGGGCGGGGCCTACCGGGGGTTTCCTCGCTACCCCCGCCACGCCAGACCGAGCCTGGTGATGAAGCAAAGGTAACATTGCTGTACCTGTAGACTACGGATTTTTTATAATAAAAATGGAGTCTCTAAATTTTTTTTTTTTGTTTGTTTCTAATGAAATAAAATGTCTGTGTGTTTTTTCTTTTACTGTTTACTAGAACTTCATGGTGGCCATGTCTAATTTGGTGACACCATGAATATCGGGCTTAGTACCATCTGAGAATACAAAGCTGGTATTAACCCCTTTATTACCCAGCATGCCACCGCCATCACGGCCGCTGGACGAGCCGGATAAAGCGCCTGGAAATGGCGCTAAGAAACAATGCGCTATTTCCAGGGGCAGCTGCGGACTGCCGAGAATTCCAGCCCCCAGCATCCTGGCTTTAACCTGACTGGCGATCAAATTACGGCACGCATTGTTTTTTATTTTTTAAATAAAAAAAAAATAATGGGCCTCCCTGTATTTTGATTGCCAGCCAAGCTAAAGCCAGGCAGATGTGGGGAGGGTGACAACCCATAGCCGTCTGCTTTATGTGCGTCGAGAATCAAAAATACCATGGAGCGCTACGTCATTTCTTTTAAAGTATTTATTTTTTATACAACTATATATATAGTGTGTGTGTGTATGTGTGTGTATATATATATATATATATATATATATATATATATATATTTTCTCTTTATATTTTTGTGTAAATTCATTTATTCTCTAAACTCATTTCCAAGCAATGATTTTGTATTTATTTTCGGAAAATACTAGTTTATAGAATAAAAGAGCAATTTGCATTTTACTCAAAAATATACCTCTAAAGAGAAAATTCTGAAAATTCTGAAAAACACACACATATACATACATACATATACATACTGTACATACATACATACACGGATATGTTACAGTGCCTTGCGAAAGTGTTCGGCCCCCTTGAATTTTTCAATATTTTCCCACATTTCAAGCTTCAAACATACAGATAAAAATTTTAATGTTATGGTGAAGAATCAACAACAAGTGGGACACAATTGTGAAGTTGAACGAAATTTATTGCCTATTTTAAACTTTTTTTAAAAAATAAATAACTGAAAATTGGGGCGTGCAATATTATTTGGCCCCTTTTACTTTCAGTGCAGCAAACTCACTCCAGAAGTTCATTGCGGATCTCTGAATGATCCAATGTTGTCCTAAATGACTGATGATGATAAATATAAGCCATCTGTGTGTAATCAAGTCTCCGTATAAATGCACCTGCTCTGTGATAGTCTCAGTGTTCTGTTGAAAGCGCAGAGAGCATCATGAAGGCCAAGGAACACAACAGGCAGGTCCGTGATACTTATGTTGAGAAGTTTAAAGCCGGATTTGGATACAAAAAGATTTCCAAAACTTTAAACATCCCAAGGAGCACTGTGCAAGCGATCATATTGAAATGGAAAGAGTATCATACCACTGAAAATCTACAAAGACCTGGCCACCCCTCAAAAATGTCATCTCAAACAAAGAGAAGACTGATTAGAGATGCAGCCAAGAGGCCCATGATCACTCTGGATGAACTGCAGAGATCTACAGATGAGGTGGGAGAGTCTGTCCATAGGACAACAATCAGTCGTACACTGCACAACTCTGGCCTTTATGGAAGAGTGGCAAAAAGAAAGCCATTTCTCAAAGATATCCATAAAAAGTGTATTTAAAGTTTGCCACGAGTCACCTGGGAGATACACACACCAAACATGTGGAAGAAGGTGCTCCTGATCATATGAAACCAAAATAGAACTTTTTGGGCACAACCACTACCCCTTGGTGCCTGTGTTGGTGCTACATATCCATCTTCCTCTGTGTTGCTGTGCTGGCTATGCATGTCAACAGTCCAGGTTGAATCAGTGGACTCCTCTTTGACCACCTCGTCTTCCATCTCATCTTCCTTCCCACTTGAGATTGTAGGCTGACCTGATGGCAACTGTGTCTCACCATCACCAACCTCCTCCTCTGGAGACAGTAAATCAGGTTCCCCAAAGTGGCTTTGTTCTGGCTGTAGGTCCTCAAATAGTTACACATCGACGCACACCACCTCCTCACGTCCCTCTTCAATGCTCAAGGCCAGAGCCATCCAAAGGATACATACAAAACAGATCCTCAGAGTGGCCAACATTGGGGTCATATGTGTCCTGTAACTGATGATGGATGGAAGAAAGAAGACCAGGTTGAGGATTGTATGGGCCAGTGTTGTGAATGTCATCTGTGTGGGTGATGTTTTGGAGCTCCCTCTGGTGGCCAGGAATGGTAGTGGAGCTGAGTCTGGTCCTGTTACTCAGACAGGTGTCGGCATTAATTGGGTATTCTTGCAGGTGGAGTTTGGTTTCTCTTGTGTGTGAGCATGGGGGTTCCTCCTTTGCTAGCTATTCTGCAGGATAAGGGAGTTTCTCCCTGTCTAACTTGATTATTTGCATTTTTGTATTTTTGTGTTCTTTTTGGTATTTTGTTCTCCCATTATTTACAGGAGTACCTGATATAGTGGGTATGAGGTCGTTCGACCTCCAGGGCCATTTTTACTATAAACAGATTGATATTTTTCTACAGGGATTTTGTACTGACCACAATCAGTTTCCTTTCTTTTCCTTTGTATCAAGTTAGTTGGGACTCACCTTTTGCTAAATCTATTTTTCCTATCTGAGTATTGTGTTTTCCTACATTACCATAATCTTTATATATCGGGGGCTATCTACTCCTTTGGGGACTTCTCTGAGGCAAGGTAGAGTTCCTCAATTCTTTCTGTGAGGCGTAGCTAGTTTCTCAGGCTGTGAAGAGGCGTCTAGGTTCTTAGGAACGCTCCACAGCTACTTCTAGTGTGGTCTAATAGTTAGGGGATTGCGGTCAGCCCATGTTCCAACTATTCCTGTTTCTTGGTGTTTTTTCACCAATGGGAGTTTTTTGTAATCTTCCATGGTTATCGGATCATAACAGGCCAGCCTCCTGTGTATCCATAATAGACACAGTAGAGGCCTTGTCTGCTATGCAAGACAGAATCTGCTCTTGCTCTTTTGGCTTCCACACACATTTAGGTTTAAGACCGGTAAATTTGATGCATCCACTATGTTCCTTGTCAAACGTCTTCTGACCTGACACAAACTCTGTGCCTTGTCACCCACCACTGACAACACCACGCTCACGTCCAAGTCCTTGTCCCTTAACAACTGGATTTTTTTGTCATTTTGGGTTTTGGTGACATATTTGCAAATATTGATGGCCCGAGCCAAGTAAACTTTGATTCCAAAAATATTGTGTAAAAAGTACAAGTGAGTACTTTGTACCAGACAGCACAAAATGGTAGAGTCCTGCTTTTGTATTTGCAAAGGCCACTAGCAATGTATTAATGTGGCTGAAGTGGACGGACGGCACAAGTCAGGCTGTGAACCCCTAAATATTGTGGAAACAGGAATGGTGTGTGTAGTGTAGTGTATCAAGCAGCAGTAAATACTAGAATTCTGCTTTGTATCTATTTGCAAAGGCGACTAGCAACTTATTAATGACTGAGAAAAAAGGGTCCAAATGCTTACACATAATAAGTAATAAGATGCCAGCAAAAATATTCTTTTAAGCTGCTTTTATTTGAAAAAGTGCATAACAACCAGCCAGAAAAGTGGCAAGCAGCACCTCAGCGAAACACGTGTCGGAACCGGGCCCCACATGTAGGATTTACGCCCCCCAGGTTTTGTTGTCTCCAGGTAGGTCTCCATGAGCCACTTCACACACACACATATATATATATATATATATATATATATATATATATATATATATATATATATATATATATATATATATATATATATATATAATTACTGCCTCCAGTCATGTTAGTAGGTTATTGGTTGGTTATTAAGTAAGTGGCCCCTTTTTTGGTCTCTTGGGTTTCAATACTTTTAGGATTTAAATTAGTGTCCTTATTACATGAGTGTGACTCTATTGCCTTTTCCAGGGGGGTGATTCCCTATGTGGGACTTTTGTTTTCCTTCTCCTTACCTCATCTTTTTATCTGGTAAATTATATATTTGTAAAAAATCTGTTATTGTACTTGCCACTTTTCTGGCTGGTTGTTATGCACTTTTTCAAATAAAAGCAGCTTAAAATAATATTTTTGGTGGCATCTTATTACTTTATGTGTAAACATTTGAGACCCCTTTTTTCTTTTTCGTTTTTACTTAGTTGTGTGGGGTTATTGCATCTATAATTTACAATGAGGTCCAATTTCTTTGGTCTAAATTTTTTTTTTAGCAACATATTAATGTGGCTGATGTGGATGCCACAAGCCAGGCTGTGAACTCCTAAATATTGTAGAAACAGGTTCCAATTCCCTACCTAATCCACAATCTCTCCCTCCCTACTATGACCTTGTTCAGTGGTTTCAGCTCTTAAAAGAGCAATTGTATTCTGGGCAGTACTATTGAAGTAGCCCACATGCTGCTTTAAACTCTGTCCCTGCTCCAAAATCTGTCCCTTCATACACTACACTGACCTATACACTGCAGATAGCCCTTAAAAGTGCTTTTTGTGTTATTAATAGGCCTACACTCTCTCCCTAGGAGCTAATTGTTCTATCCCTTTACTCATGCAACACTGGCTTCAGATGCAATGTGCGCAAAATGGCGGCAGAAGGCTTCTATAAACCCTATGATGCTGTGCGGCCAGCCAATCACAGTAATCCCCCAACCAAGATGGCTGCGGCATTACTGTGATTGGTTAACAATCCCAGCATGTTTAGTGGCTGCAAATCAGGCACCAAAACGGCTGGGCAGGACATCTGAATGTAGTGATTTAGATTGTGAGCCCCAATGGGGACAGTGTTCCTGATGTATGTAAAGCGCTGCGGAATATGTTAGCGCTATATAAAAATAAAGATTTGATTTTTTTGATTTTGATTTTAGTGAGGCGAATACTCAAAAACCTGCAATTTAACGAATATCCCGAATACCGTACTATTCGTGTAAATAGTAACGATTACACTCGTGCATCACTAGCACTTATGTACAGTATTCTAGAATGTGTGCATAAGATTTCTTAAACCTGATAGGTTTTGCTAGCCTAATACTGTAAAAAGCAGGGTTTTTTTGTTTGCATAAAACCAATGGAAAAAAAACATGTAAAAAATGCAGCAAAAATGCAAGGTGTGAACATAGGCTAAAGGTTAAAATCTGCACGGACAAAATAAGCAGCATGAGATTTTAGAAATCTTTTTCACTTTGCTTGCACTGTATGTTGCAGGCAGGGGTGACCGACCACATCAGGGAAGGATACCCGAGGCGCTCGGATCCGGGATCGCGGCTGGGGCTCAAGTGGCAGTGAACAAGTAAGGCCCGTTTCACACATCCGGCATTTCACCGGATTGATGTATCCGGCACACTCCAGTACAGTGTATACAGTACAATGGCATCGCGGCAACCTCCGGTCACATGCTATCATGTGACCGGAGCATGTGACCGTAGCTTGCTGTGATGCCTTTGTACAGTATTGCCATTGTACAGTATTAACACTGAACTGCAGTATGCCGGATCCGTCAAACCTTCAAAATGCCGCATGTGTGAAACAGCCCTTATTTAATGAGTTTTTGTCATTTCTTATCTCTAGAACAGTGTCTATCATTTTCCAACTCTTATGAAAATTGCAAGCATCAACATTGCTTTATACATGATAGTTTAGGAGATCACATTAATTAACAAGTAGTAGTGTACATTGCTGACTACTTCATTATTCAGTGTTTTAGTATAAACTTGTTTGCACATAACAAAATGTTCGTGCTTATTATGGCAATTTCATGTGACATTCCATCATAAAGATGATTTGTTTCACTAAGAAAAAAACAAAACACTTTCCATGCCCAACTGTAAAGAAAGCCATGGACCCCATAGGGGGGAGGGGCGACATGACCAGAGGGAAGGGAGGGAGTGAGGGGTTAATAAAGTTATAATGAGGGGCATTATGGGAAGGTATAGGGGATTGGTGGAGAAAGGATCCCTGTAGGGGAGGGGGGGGGAGTATAAAAGCGATGAGGGAGGGTCTTACCTTCCCTTTTGGACTCCGGACGGCGACAGATTAGACCACGACTGATGGCGGATCTCCAGGAACTGGATTGGATGATCCGAGCGGCGATGGCGGTGCACAGGCCCAGGCAGTGCAGTCTCACTTCAGGGCTGCCTGGGTTTCCCAGTCGGCACCTGCCCCTTGTTCCCCCCCTCGCCGTGGGCGGCGTTCCAGGCCCCCTGCCAGGTACTCTCCGGGCGCGGGGGGAGCAAGGAGGCCAAGTGAGAGCCCCCCTCGGGACCCTCCGCGGCGGGGCGGGCAGTGGCAGCTCCCTGCGTCCGCTCCGGCCGCCGGGAGGAATCTCCGACGCGGCCGCGACGGCCGAGAAGGGGGCGTGGCCAGCCCGGGGCCTTCTTCCTGTCTCAGGCCTCGGGCTGGAGTGCAGAGCCCAGCGGCGTCTCCCGGCCGGGAGCGAGCCCGGCGATGGAATGAGGCCAGCGGTGGCCTGGATGGAGGCGGGCCCGGCCTGGGGCCTACTTCCGGTCCCAGGCCGCGGGCTCGAGTTAACAGGCCGGCGGCAGCCCGGGGACCGGGCCGTGCCCAGCATGAACCGGAGGCACGGAGAGGGGGCGTGTCCAGCCTGGGGCCTGCTCTGGACGCCGGGCCCCCGGCGGTGGGGCACGTCCCGGCGGCTGCTTCTGCCCAGGAGCGTGCCCGGCTTGTGATGGAGGCCAGCAATACCCCCCGGGGACGTTGGGGGGGCCGGGCGCAGGCAGCCAGCAGGGGGACCGGTGTGGGCAGGCGCCACCCGGATACCTGCACGGCTGCGGAGGAGAGGAGGGACGGTGGGACCCCCGCAGGGCGCGCCAGGTCCCTCAGGTCGTCAGCTCTGCGCCCGGCGGACGCGGTCTCCCTCGGGGGGGGGAGGACCCAGCGGTAGGTCTCGGTCGGAGGCCTGGGAGGACGGGAACCGGCGGTGGGGAGCCCCCTGAGCTCGGGGAGAGGCTCCTCCAGGAAGAGGACTCGGTCGGCGGCGGCCCAGGGGACAGGACGGTCTTGTGGGCTGTCGCCGCAAAGAAAGCAGCGGACGCCCACCGCCAGTGCCCACGCGGCTGCCCAGGAGGGTGGCTGTGGTGGAGGGGGCGCATCGGCTGCGTCCTCTGGAGCTGGGACGGTGGAGGACGGCTACAGCGAAGAGGAAGAAGGAGCCCTCAGGTCGGGGGATGAATTAGAGGAGCCGCTGGCGGACGACATCGCAGTATCGACTTCCGTCTCCGCGTCACGGTCGGGTGAGCTAGCCGTGGATTCGGCATTGCTTGCGGCGCGGGGTGCGGGTGCTGGGGAGGTGGCTGCGGGCACGGCAGCGCCAGAGGGGTCAGTTTTGCTTAGCCAGTTGCTGGGGCTTTTGCAGGGTTTAGCGCGAGCGCCGGCGGCGGCGACGGCCTGGACAGGGTCGGCGGTGGATGGCGCGGCGGCGGCTAGCGGCGAGAAGGTGCTGGTGGGGGCGGGTGTAGGTAGCGGAGTAGTGGAGCCTGCAGGCGATAAAGTGGGAGAAAAGGAGAAGGAGAAGGAAGATGAGGTGGTGCGGCTGGATGATAGGGCTAAGAGCGAGGTGTATGTGTGCTTTGAGGGACCGCTAGGGGCGCACCTCAAAAAAGAGGTGAGGGAAAAAATTTGGAAAGGGGAGTATGTGGAGATATTTTCCCTGCTGCCCCTGGAAAAATTTAACCTAGACAAGGTGAAGCCGAGCGATTCCAAGAAGGAGAAGGAGGAGGAAGAAAAACGCCGTTATAGGCTCATTCCTCGTTCCTTTTCCAATTGGTTGCAGGCGTTCGCAATTTTGGCGAGCGTGGTAGGGGAAAAGGAGCCGGAGCACTGCTCGGCTCTATTCGGCTATATGGATGCAATCGGGGAGGCGTATCGCACGTACGGGGGTTTGGCTTGGCTGCGGTATGATGAGCAGTTTAGGCAGCGGAAGGCGTTGCGGCCCGGCATGCGGTGGGACCATAAGGACATTTCCTTATGGATGCGCTTAATGGCGGCCCCGAGCCAGCCCTTTCGTGACGGTGCCGGGGGACCGGGAGCCGGGCCCTCGGGGATTCAGAAAAAGGGATTGTGCTGGCAATTTAACGAAGGCCAGTGCAAATTTGGCGCAGCGTGTAGGTTCAAGCATGAGTGCTCCGGCTGCGGGGGGGGACATAGTTTGTCCAAATGCTTTAAGAAAGGGAGAGGCAAGGCTGGGGACGGGTCTGGAAAAAGGGAGGACGCCGGTAAAAATAGAGGCGATGGCGCCGTTTTTAAGTAGGTACCCGGACGGGGCAGCGGCGTCGCTTTTGCGGTTTGGGTTTTTGTACGGTTTTCGGATTCCGTCGGCGGTTGAGGCATTGCCTCCGGTTTGTCGCAACTTACGGTCGGCAAGGGACCACCCTATGGTTGTGGGTGAGAAGTTGGGTAAAGAGGTTGAGCTGGGCA
Organism: Anomaloglossus baeobatrachus; assembly: GCF_048569485.1. Lineage (NCBI taxonomy): Eukaryota > Metazoa > Chordata > Amphibia > Anura > Aromobatidae > Anomaloglossus > Anomaloglossus baeobatrachus. The sequence goes on from NC_134354.1 coordinate 654,910,830, forward strand.
GGATGGGGGGCCCATTTGAGAACCCTCCGTGCAGTAATTTGGTGGTGTCCCCGCTGGGGGTGGTGCCAAAGAAGGAGCCGAATAAATTTCGGCTCATTCATCATCTTTCATTTCCGGAGGGGTCGTCTGTGAATGACGGCATTGCGCCGGAATTGTCGGCGGTGTACTACGTCTCGTTCGACAAAGCGTTGGACTTGGTACGGGCGGCAGGACGCGGTGCATTGATGGCAAAGGCGGATGTAGAATCGGCGTTTTGTTTGTTGCCGGTGCACCCGGAGAGTCAGCACCTTCTGGGTTGCTGGTGGAACGGGAAGTTTTATGTTGATCGTTGTTTGCCCATGGGCTGTTCGATTTCTTGTTCATATTTTGAGGCTTTTAGCTCCTTTGTTGAGTGGGTGGTGCGGGACGTGTCCGGCTTGTCGTCCATTATTCATTATTTGGATGATTTTCTGTGTGTTGGTCCGGCGGGTTCCATGGTTTGCGCTGGTTTGTTGTTCGCCTTGCAGAGAGTGGCAGATCGGTTCGGGATCCCTTTGGCGCAGGAAAAAACGGAGGGGCCGGCGCCGGTTATGCGGTTCCTGGGGATTGAAATCGACTCGCTGGCCATGGAATGTAGGTTGCCAGAGGACAAGATTGTGGATTTGCGGAGTGCGGTTGCAGCAATGCTGGCAGCGAAAAAAGTGCGGCTTAAGGTGGTACAGTCTTTTCTTGGAAAGCTGAATTTTTCATGCAGGATTATGCCGATGGGGCGTGTTTTCGCCAGGAGGTTGGCGGCAGCTACGGCAGGAGTACGGTCATCGGCGCATTTCGTGCGGGTCACGCGGGAGATCAAGGCAGACTTGTTGGTTTGGGACGTTTTCTTGCGACATTTTAACGGCCGCACTTTGTGGTTAAAGAAGGTGGTGCCCAATGATGCTCTGGAACTATATACGGATGCGGCCGGGTCGGCGGGTTTCGGCGCCATTTTCCAGGGTCATTGGTGTGTGGGACGGTGGCCCGAGGATTGGCGACAGGGTGGCCTTGTCAGAAATCTGGCCCTGCTCGAGTTGTTTCCAATCGTGGTGGCGGTGGAGTTGTGGGGGTCGCAATTTTCGGGACGTAAGGTGTGCTTCCATTGCGATAATCAGGCAGTTGTACATCCAATAAACAGCTTGTCAGCGAAATCTGGACCTGTAGTGGCATATTTGCGGCATTTGGTGCTCAAGTGTTTGCTGTGGAATATTCATGTGGTTGCAAAACATGTGCCGGGGGTGGATAACGGGGTGGCTGACGCTTTATCTCGTTTTCAGTTCCACAGGTTTCGGGAGTTACTGCCGGGGGCGGACGAGGTCGGAGCGGTGTGCCCAGAGGAATTGTGGAGCCTGGTGAGGCAGTGATTGCGGGTTTGATTAGGAATTCGGTGACCGAGGTGACTTGGTGCCGTTATGCTAAGGTGTGGGTTGAGTGGCAGGCAGTGCTGGGTGAGATGTTTGGTAACGGGCGAGTGGATTATTTACTGGCGCTCTTGGCATTGGTGAGTGAGGATTTTAGGGCTGGGAGGTCAGCGTCGGCGGTGGCGATTAGGGTGGCGGCCGTGGCCTTCTGGCTAAAGGTTAGGGGTGAGCAGGACGTTTCACGGGACTTTCGGGTACGGCAAGCATTGAAAGGTTTTCGGAAAGGGGTGAAGGTGCGGGACACTAGGCGGCCCATTTCGTTGGAATTGTTACGGCGTTTGGTGGATGGTTTGCAGGGCATTTGTGTCTCAGCGTATGAGACGGTGTTGTTTAAAACTGCTTTCGTGTTGGCTTTTTTCGGGGCTTTTCGGATAGGAGAATTGGTGAGCCCGTCAAGGGTGATTGGGGGTGGTTTGCTATTCGAGGATGTGTCGGTAGTGGGACAGAGAGTGGAGTGTCGGCTTCGGCGGTCCAAGACGGACCAGATGGGTCGGGGCAGGTTGGTAGTGTTGTATGCGGTGCAAGGGGATGGCTTGTACCCGGTGCAGGTGGTGAGTCAGTTTTGTGGTCTGCGGGGCGGTCTTCCGGGCCCGCTGCTACGTCACGAGGACGGGGCTTGGTTGTCTCGTTATCAGTTTGTGGCAGTGCTGAGGACTTGTTTGCGCTGGGCGGGTGAGCGCCCAGAGGATTACGGGTCTCATTCGTTCAGGATTGGGGCGGCTACCGAGGCTTCTCGTTGGGGTCTTGGAGATGACATGGTGAGACGGATTGGTCGGTGGGAGTCCTCTCGTTTTCGTGGTTATGTGCGCCCGCAGTTATTATCTCGTTGAGGGCTCTGGTGGGGAGTTTGTTTTTTCTGCCGTTAGGTTTTGGTTGTTCTTTGTTGCAATCTGGAATGCTGGTGTTGTTGTTAAAATTGTTTCCTTTATTTTAGGAGTGTGTCTGATCTGGATCCTGGGGCACTCGTTCGTTTTTTGGGGGGCCCGTCGGGCCGACGCTCGCCCGAATGGTCGGCAGTTGGGTATGGACAGGTCGCTGGCATCGGTCAAGTGGATTGGAGTGCGGGGCATGGAATGGAGCAGGGTCATGCCGGAATTTGAATACTACTGCAGGATGGACAGACCCCCGAACGTGTTGGTTTTGCACGTGGGGGGGAATGACCTGGGTTCGCGGGCATCCCGCGATCTGATTCGGGACATTAAGATCGACCTACTGCGGTTATGGGCAAGGTATCCGGGCCTGATAGTGATGTGGTCGGATATTGTGGCCAGATTATGGTGGAGGGGGGCCCGGTCGGTTGAGAAGATTAATCGCGCCCGGGCACAAGTGGACAGGGTGGTTGCGCATTTCGTGCGGAGAAACGGCGGCGTGGTGGTGAGGCATGTGGACCTGGAATCGGCGAAGTGGCAGTTTCGGAGAGGTGATGGGGTCCATCTTAATGACATTGGTTCTGATTTATGGGCCCTGGGTTTGCGGGATGGTGTGGAGCAAGCCTTGGGCGTGTGGCAGGTCCAGGCCACGTAAGGTGTCACGTGTCCTGTCCTGTGGCGGGGGTAGGTCTGGTCCAGAAGCGGTTGGAAGGGATTTGTAGCTGGACCGAGAGGCACTGTCTTGGTATGGTGTCTCTGGGTTCCGGGAAATTGCAGGCACGGGGTTCTGCAAAGTTTGGGGGGTATTAATCCGTGGGGTGATTAATACCTCATCTCTGGGTCGGAGTGTTGCGGCCAGGGATATTGGTGTAGGAAAGGGTTTTCTGGACCGGGCCTACATAGGGTTTCATGTACCGTTTATTATTATGTGTTACCTATTATTGTGTGTTTGGGGTCGCCCATTGGACGGCGCCCCCTTTGTGGTAGTATGTTAATAATAGGTAATAAAGGCTGCTGTGGCCAGTTTGTTTAACCAAGTCGCATGCAGTCGGTGTATTATTTTTAGACTAAGTTTTAAGGGGTATAGTAACCATCACGACCGGAAAATCCTTCCTCAGTGGTCAAGAAAGCCATGGACCCCATAGGGGGGAGGGGCGACATGACCAGAGGGAAGGGAGGGAGTGAGGGGTTAATAAAGTTATAATGAGGGGCATTATGGGAAGGTATAGGGGATTGGTGGAGAAAGGATCCCTGTAGGGGAGGGGGGGGGGAGTATAAAAGCGATGAGGGAGGGTCTTACCTTCCCTTTTGGACTCCGGACGGCGACAGATTCCCGCCCACCCTCCCTTTTTGTGTTTGTAAGTTTGTTTAACTATGTTCAAAAAAAAAAAAAAAAAGACAACAAGGAATTATTATAAAAGGGATGTATGTTTTGTCGCAGCAGCGGGGGTAGGTCTGGTCCAGAAGCGGTTGGAAGGGATTTGTAGCTGGACCGAGAGGCACTGTCTTGGTATGGTGTCTCTGGGTTCCGGGAAATTGCAGGCACGGGGTTCTGCAAAGTTTGGGGGGTATTAATCCGTGGGGTGATTAATACCTCATCTCTGGGTCGGAGTGTTGCGGCCAGGGATATTGGTGTAGGAAAGGGTTTTCTGGACCGGGCCTACATAGGGTTTCATGTACCGTTTATTATTATGTGTTACCTATTATTGTGTGTTTGGGGTCGCCCGTTGGACGGCGCCCCCTTTGTGGTAGTATGTTAATAATAGGTAATAAAGGCTGCTGTGGCCAATTTGTTTAACCAAGTCGCATGCAGTCGGTGTATTATTTTTAGGCTAAGTTTTAAGGGGTATAGTAACCATCACGACCGGAAAATCCTTCCTCAGTGGTCAGGTCTGTGCTTCTGCTTACTATCAGCATTTTCTGTTCACTGCATTTAAAGGGAATCGGTCACCATTTTTTCGTAAATGAGCTAATACCACCACCTTACTCTATGCCTGTGTTGCATTCTAAAATGTTGTATATTGTGATCTGATCCCCAGTATAGCCCCTCCAAAATCTTTTGACTAGCTCCCATGCCGTATGCAAATCCGACCGGTCCGGTCAGATGGGTGTCATTGTGTACCGCCCCCGTGTCTGCAGCTGGGCTGCTCAGATCCAGATCCGTGGTGGCTCGAGGGGCTTCCGGACCCGGGGGTCTCACGACCACTCGAATAGAAAGGGGCGTATTTACAGGGGATAGTGTATGGAATAGTTCGTGACTCCACCCATGGTGTGTGGTAAGGTGGAGTACCACCGCTGTGGCTGGGAGTACCCGGTGGCGATGGAGTGGGCAGCTAGGTGTTTAACCCCTCCACGGGTAGGGGGAATGCCCCGGGACTCGGTGATGATGACAGGGAGGTGCCGTTTGGGAGGTAAGGGTCTCTTGCATACTTACTCAGTCCAATAACGCTGACACCGACAACTGTAGAAAACTAAAGTTCTGGACACCGCTGCCGCTGAGGGGGAGCACGCCTGGGTCCCGTTTCCGTTGGTGTTGCCTGTTGATCTGTGACCGTTCCCTTGGCACCTTATTTCTCTCTGGTTGGCCCATGTAGCCTAAAACTAGTCTTGTCCCGCTCCCCAGTATGGCTAACTGAAGGAGCTTGATCTCAGGGTTCATGCTTGGGATTTCTTGGACCGTATTTGTGTAAAGTCCTATCCCTCTGGTTGCGCTAGTACCCCGATTTTGGAGCGGGTGGAGAGCGGATCTTGAAGGCTCCGTTCTCGTCGGGTAAATTGTCAGGTTGCCTGAAGCTACTCGCTGACCTAGGGTCCACGTACCCCGTCATGCCCTAGTCCCTGCCTGGTGATGGTACAAGGCCGCAGGCTGTCCTCCACGACAATGCCGTGCCCCTTGTCATGATCCCCCTGCGACCGGGGTCCAGCTCCTACCAGGCCCATAGCAACGTCTGCTACCTAGTAGTTCCAAGGAGCCAAGCTCCTGACCTCCTTTTACTTTCACCTCCAACTTCAACTGACCTACTCCTGACACTCCTGACCTCCCCTTAACCAACCCCCCAGGTGGGTGACCCTATCCCACTCAGGCCATCCACTGGTGTGTCTGGTGGGTGTGTTGCAGAGTGTTCCTAGGATTTTGATTTGCTGGTTTTGGCAGCACCAATTGTTATGGACCCATAACCAGGGAAGAGGTGGATATTGCACAGAAGGGCAGATTGCACAATACCCTGTGACGACCTGATAGGCCAGGGTGTCACAATTGCAATGGCTCCTGTCCCTCCTCTCAGTAGCTAATTGCCATCCTCCCAATGTGATTGATGTAGTGGTAGCCGGGGACAAGGGACGTAGTCCAGTACCCGCCTGACATGTTACAGAAGCTGGGGATGGAGTGTGTGATGGAGTGGCTGGTGTGGTGTTGTTACCTGTGAGCCATGGGGCTTTTGGGCTATAAGCCCGCTGCTTCACATTCGGTTCACACAGTGCAGTATATTCTTCCATGAGAATTTAAAGGTTAGTGGGAAAAAAGAGGTAATGAGGTTTGTTGGGCGCTGCAGTGCCCGACAAACTTCATTACCTCCTTTGTCCCACTGAGCATTATCATTCCTTAGCACCTGTGCTGAGGTAGAGGTTAGAGCTGAAGCAGGTTCCCTGGATGCCACAATCATCCCACTACAGGGCTAATATTTATAGCCGAGGTCCGGACAGCACTCCAGCGGTCACCACCAGACTTTCATGGCATATTAATCCTCCATTCACGTCTATTACTGGGATTGTGCAAGGTGCACAACTCCTTTAGGCGAGTTAGGTCCTGCCTACCGACCTGCCTACAAAATTCCTTGCGGTCTCACACAGGAGCGCTCCTGTTTTTGTTTTTTCTTTGCATGAGAATTAAAGATGCACTAAGGCCAGTTACTAAATGTTTCCACTTTACTCGTAACAAAGGTCACACACCGTGGTTCTTCTCTTACAGAGAGGCACATGTTCTTTACAGCCATAACTTTCCCAATACACTGTGGCTCTTCCTTAATGGCTGTGAACAGAGTCCCAGTGGTTACCAAGGAGCATAAGATTTCTCCACTTCAGGTGTAGGCAGTCACTTTGCTGATCAGTGAGAGGCTATTCTACACCGATTTGAATCCAAGAATCCCAAATCCTGCACTGATGGGGGCTGTCCGAAGACTAAAGGTACCGTCACACTAAGCAACTTACCAGCGATCCCAACAACGATAGGGATCGCTGGTAAGTTGCTAGGAGGTTGCTGGTGAGATGTCACACTAGCGACGCTCCAGCGATCCCACCAGCAACCTGACCTGGCAGGGATCGCTGGAGCGTGGCTACACGAGTTGCTGGTGAGCTCACCAGCAACCAGTGACCAGCCCCCAGCGCCGCGTGGAAGATGCTGCGCTTGGTAACTAAGGTAAATATCGGGTAACGTAAACATCCCACCCACCTCCTTCCTTCCGCATTGCCGGCGGGACGCAGGTAAGGAGATGTTCCTCGCTCCTGCGGCTTCACACACAGCGATGTGTGCTGCCGCAGGAACGAGGAACAACATCGTATCACCTATCGGTCCGACATTATGAAAATGTCCGACACTACACAGATCGCCGATAAACGACGCTTTTGCGATCTAGACTTTACACGTTGCGACGTAGTTACTGGCGCCGGATTGCGTCACTTTCGATTTGACCCCGACGATATCGCAGTAGCGATGTTGCAACGTGCAAAGTACTCTTTAGAGAGCCCAGTACCATCTAGTGGTAGCTGACAGTACTGCAACATAACCCACATGAGAATTTGCACATATTACTCTACACCTAAAATACACATTTATTAGGCAACTAACGATATTTTCAAGGGAGTACTGACCATAGGTCACTCTCTTACATGTGGATGATGTAGGATGCTTCATCTACATTAATCACATTGGGACGATGACAATTAGCTGTGGAGAGAAGGGACAGGAGCCGCTGCAATGACACCCATCAGAACGGACTGTTTGGATTTCCATACAGCGTGGGAGCTATTCACAAGGGTTTTTTTTGAGATATACAGGGGGTCAGGACACAATATACAACATTTTTGAATGCATCACAGATGCGGAGTAAGGTGGCGGCATTAGCTCATACACGAATAAGCTGAAGACAGGTTCCCTTTAAATTCTAAACCTTGTTATTTCTTCTACAGTAGCTGAATATCTCAATAAGGCAATGCTCCCCAATCCCGATCCTCAAGGCCTCAACAGATCATGTGTTTAGGATTTCCTTCCGTCATCTGATTTATACTAAAGAAATCTGAAACATGATCTGCTGCTGGCAACGCTGGCTTTAGATGAAATGTGCATTGAATGAAAATTAAAAGTGGGGCCAAAAGGCAAATGGTATGTACCAACCAATGTCATAGAAAAATAAATGCACAGAGGATGCAGCAGTCCCCCTTTATAATGGCGGTAATAAAGGAGGAAAATACTGATAAACCACTGTGAACCTACCAGTTCATTTTGCTGGGGATTGCCCAGTATTAGAATTGTACACACATGTGAAGCACAATGCCGCGCCAACAACCTATTACACAACTCTACTATTTGATTAGGCAGGCCCGCACCCTCTCAGTGCACCAAAGAGGTACAGGACCCTAGTTAAAGAGCTCAGCTTTGATGTGCCTCGCTGCACCCTGTAAAAAATTATAATTAGGGCAGAAAAATAGCAATCTGAGTCAGACCATTAATCCCTTAGCTACTTATGACGTATTAAAGATGCAGAACCCATATCTTTGCTGGCAGATGATGGCTGAATAATTAAAATATATATATATTTAATTTTTTTTTTTTTTTTTTGGTTACACACTCTATCTTATCACGCTGTTGTTTCCCCAGTGCATGCCGTTCAAACACTGCAAGTGGCTCGCACTGGGCTGAGCACTGACCGTACCTGAGCACTGCGATGCTCGCGCAAGTGGTCAGCATACATAAAGCACCTGAACTAAGAACCCAAACTCTGTTTTTTGTTTTTTTTTTCTTTCTTTCTTTAAAAGTCGGTGGCCGGCCGAAAACCAAACACCGAACCTTGGGTTTGCTCATCTCTACTTTCCATGACAATACTGCTAGACGTATAAAAATTTCTTGTGCAATGACAATTCCTTACAATATGTCTAATGTGACCATATTTAGCAGGAGCAATATTTCCTCTTTATTTTAGTCCCTGAAATTTTGCAGTTTATTGCAATGTGACTTGAGCCAGCACAGGCATAACATCTAACACATGCCATGCTTGATTTAGGGCCCCTAAAGTACTTACTTCATTTTGTCTAGATCTCTTAAACTGTTCCATTACTAGGGATGTACCGATAATAACAAAACTGATAACATTCCGACTTGAGCTGTACATATACGGTACAGTATGGACTGCATTGCCTGGACTAGCCAAGGGACTCCCAACTCAATCTTACAGACTATGTATATGTGAGGCCAGGATACAGGTGGTCATTCTGGACATTGTGGTTTGTCTACAGATCGTGAAATAGGCCTAAATGAACCATGCCTAAAGGCTCATGCGCACGTTGTGTAATTGCATGCATTTACGCTGCATATTGCACTGCAGTGTAAATGCATGCGTCCTGCGTCCCCTGCACAATCTATGAAGATTGTGCATGATACGTGCGCACGATGCTTTTATGAACGCAGCGATTTGGGTGCTAAAATTTTGACCCAAATCCGTGCGTTCATAAAATGAGCATGTCAATTATTCCGTGGGCTATGGATGCAGCTCCCACTCTGTCTATGGTGGGGGCAGCAGCCATAGTGCATGAAATCGGCTTTTTTCTACAAAACAACTGCATCCATTATGCAGTGTTTCTGCAGCGATTTGAAATGCACATGTGCTGTCAAATCGCTGCAGAATATTCAGCAGGTACGTGCGTATGAGCCCTAAGAAAGGAATGAAAATGTCACTTCTCTGATGTGCATTCCTCTAAAAATTCACACCAAATTCATCATGCAGGTAGATTCTCATTGAGGTTTTTTACATAGATTTTTCAAACTGAAAAATCCATCTAGGAAAGATAAAAATCTAAAACGTTTTTGGTATAGTATTGATTTTTGTGCATTAGTTGCTTCACTTGTCAATTTTCGAGGGATTTCTTAAGCAGAAATGCCTCAAGAATGAACATTGATGCTGTTTTCTTTACTCTTCAAAAATGTAATAAAAGAAAAACCAAACTGTTATATAAACACCACAAAAATCACATGGAGATGTGAATTTGTCTAAAAAAAAAAAAAAATCAGATTTTTCTACCTCAAAAAATATTCATGTGACCAGACCCACTGGATCTTTTCACGCAAACTTTTTCAGTGGATTTTTTAAGTGAATCTACTCTCAAATTCACATTGAAAATGCTTCAAATATCCTATCAATCTTTCCTACTAATTTTAATTGGAAAACCACATTATTGCTCATACAGTTAGTATATGACAATGAGATTCGGAAAACCACCCCAAACTTAAATGGTATATTCACATAGAGTTTTAAATCTGTTGGACAAATCTGAGTTGGCTTTCAAGAAAAATCTAGAGAAATATAGATGTTATTGTTTTTGATTTTTTTTGTTGGGGCTTCGAAATTTTTTTTTCATTTTTGTAATTAATTCACAACACCTATGACTGTTTGTTGTGAGATACTATTTCTATAAGCAGAAAACATTGTTCTTCAATAATCCAGATACTGACATAAAGAGAAATACAACATAATCATTTTGTGACTTTATGCACTCACTCTTCCAAATTTGTAGTGGTCCAATTTGCTCATATTGTCGCTTGTTGTATTGTATGAAGCCAAAAAGTGGATATAGTACAAAGCAGCAGAAAATGTGAGGTCAAATTGTATTGGTCATACACATGACCGGGAATGGCTGATTCGTTTCATTCCAGCTTTCCCTCGTTTATCAACCTCAACGTTCGGCTCCCTTTTAATCTGTAATAAAACATACAGGAGACTTAATTTGGATTAAATTGACCACAGTGGCAATAACAATTATAATTACTGAATGGGGAAGGTCACTGGAGCTACAAGATGCGACACCAACATAACCAAATTCTTCAATTATTTTTACCCTTAATTGTAAGACCCAGCTCGAGGGCACCACATCACCACTGTACGTGGTAGATTAACCACACCACCGAATCCAGGGTCCACCCTCATCTAGAGCCCTACTATGTGTAAGATTAGCCACACTTAATTACATCCTGAAGGGACCCATCCAAATAACACTACTCGCAATAAATTTCCCACCAATTCCAAAGAACCCTCCTTCCCACACTGCCACTGTGTGGGCACTGTGATGTTTCATGTGAGTGAGCCCCCCACCAACTCTAGTGTGTGTTCTATCCCCTCTTAAGCCCGCTACACACGCTTCAATATATCTCACAATCCGTCGTTGGGGTCAAGTTGTAAGTGACGCACATCCGGCATCGTTTGTGAGGTATCTGCGTGTGACAGCTACTTGCGATCAGGATTGAACGCAAAACCGTTGATCGCAAACACATCGTATCATTCTCTAGAATTGAGCGTTTTGTTGCACGAACCTAGTCAATTGTAACGTGTGACATCCCTCATACGATTTCGGTGTCTGATGCTACGTGCGCAGGTGTGCGCTCTGCACCGCAGCTTAAAAAAGGTCCGCTTCAGAGCGCAGCTGAAAAGCTGCGTTCTGAAGCGCCTCACAATGTCTGTCATTCACTAATCTCTGTCAGTCGGTCACTATCTCTGTCCCTCACTCTCTGTCCATGTCAGTCTATCCCCCTCTCTCATATACTCACCGATCCCCGATCCCCGGCGCTGCACGGCGTTCACACTGCTCCGGCGGCTTTTACTGTTTTGAAAAAGCCGGCCGCCCATTAAACAATCTCGTATTCCCTGCTTTCCCCGCCCACCGGTGCCTATGATTGGTTACAGTGAGACACGCCCCCACGCTGAGTGACAGGTGTCACACTGCACCCAATCACAGCAGCCGGTGGGCGTGTCTATACTGTGTAGTGAAATAAATAATTAAATAATTAAAAAAAACGGCGTGCGGTTCCCCCCAATTTTAAAACCAGCCAGATAAAGCCATACGGCTGAAGGCTGGTATTCTCAGGATGGGGAGCTCCACGTTATGGGGAGCCCCCCAGCCTAACAATATCAGCCAACAGCCGCCCAGAATTGCCGCATACATTATATGCGACAGTTCTGGGACTGTACCCGGCTCTTCCCGATTTGCCCTGGTGCGTTGGCAAATCGGGGTAATAAGGAGTTATTGGCAGCCCATAGCTGCCAATAAGTCCTAGATTAATCATGTCAGGCGTCTATGAGACACCCTCCATGATTAATCTGTAAATTACAGTAAATAAACACACACGCCCGAAAAAGTCCTTTATTAGAAATAAAAAACACAAACATATACCCTGGTTCACCACTTTAATCAGCCCCAAAAAGCCCTCCATGTCCGGCGTAATCCAGGATGCTCCAGCGTCGCTTCCAGCGCTGCTGCATGGAGGTGACCGGAGCTGCAGAAGACACCGCCGCTCCGGTCACCTCCACGCAGGTAATGAAGACAGCCGCGCGATCAGCTGCTGTCACTGAGGTTACCTGCGGCCACCGCTGGATCCAGTGACAGCAGGTAACCTCAGTGACAGCTCAGCTGATCGCGCTACTCACCGCCGCTCCTCTCACCTCCACGCAGCAACTGAGGTGAGTAGCGCGATCAGCTGAGCTGTCACTGAGGTTACCCGCTGTCACTGGATCCAGCGGTGGCCGCGATTGTTAGGCTGGGGGGCTCCCCATAACGTGGAGCTCCCCATCCTGAGAATACCAGCCTTCAGCCGTATGGCTTTATCTGGCTGGTTTTAAAATTGGGGGGGACCGCACGCCGTTTTTTTTAATTATTTAATTATTTATTTCACTACACAGTATAGACACGCCCACCGGCTGCTGTGATTGGGTGCAGTGTGACACCTGTCACTCAGCGTGGGGGCGTGTCTCACTGTAACCAATCATAGGCACCGGTGGGCGGGGAAAGCAGGGAATACGAAATTGTTTAATGGGCGGCCGGCTTTTTCAAAACAGTAAAAGCCGCCGCAGCAATGTGAACGCCGTGCAGCGCCGCGCCGGGGATCGGGGATTGGTGAGTATGAGAGAGGGCTGCTAACTTCAGTAATTTAGGAGATTAGCGGTCACCGGTGAGTCCTTCACTGGTGACCGCTAATCAGGGCGCAACACAGACAGAGCCGCAGCATGACCGTGAAGTCGGGTGAAGTTCACCCGAGTTCATTCTGACAGTGCGGCTCTGTCTGTGTCTGCTGTCATCTGCCATTCAGCTCTGCTACATGGCTGTCTGTGTCTGCTGTTAGCGGCCATGTAGCAGAGCTGAATGGCAGATGACATAGTAAAAACGCATCCCTACACATTACACACGCTTGGCAAGTCAATAAATAAAAAAAAAAAAAAAAAAAAAGGTGCCCAATGCATACGTCACAGAACACATGATCTAAAGGATCGCACACAAAATTGATCAATTTAACATAGACTACTAACGCACGTGTGACAGCAAATGAACGACCAACGTGCAATCTCATAAGATCCCGTATGCAACCTGGGCGTGTCACATCGCAAATGCGATTGTACAACTAATTGCAACGTGTAAAGTGGGCTTTAGATAGAGGTCATCCATAGAACAATACTTACGGCGTTCAGCTTCCTATGACTTACATGACATATAGATGGCTTAGTAGGGTTACTCCTACTGACAGATTCTTTTTTAACTTCTATTACTCAATTATATTACAGGATAAATTCCATCTCCCATCATGTGGCTCCTTCTATTGGTGGTGCTTGGCCTGATCTTGTACAGATGGTACAGACAAAGTCTGATCCTGGAAAATCTCACAGACAAATACGTCTTTATCACTGGATGTGACTCTGGATTTGGAAACTTACTAGCAAAGCAGTTAGACAAACGTGGAATGAAGGTTCTGGCTGCTTGTCTGACCGATCAGGGGGCCGAGAGTCTAAAGAAAGAGACCTCCAGGAGACTGCAAACAATAATACTGGATGTTACCGACAGTAAAAGTGTGAGCTCTGCGGCTGAAAGGGTGGCAGCCACAGTTGGAAGTTCAGGTAATCATTTGTGTTTCCTTACCTATATTACTGTATACTGTCAGTAGGATATTGTATATTACGATCTTCTAAAAAACTCCACCACATCTGCAATGACCCAGAAGGGGCCAGAACAAATGTTTCTGCCTTTATAGGAGCCTGTGGAATAATTCCTGGTGTCATTCTGTCAGATTAAGGCTGAGACCGCACTTTGCGTTCTCCTACTTGTAGTTCTAAATGCACATTTTGGGCTTAATTGATTTGACCAAAGTTGCCTTTTTCAGAACTTTAGCGCTGAAAACGCATGCGTATTTACCGCTTTTTTATGCGTTTTCAGCGCTTTTTGCATGCTTTTTCACCTGCGTTTTGACAGATGCGTTTTGAACAACAAGACACTGCTAAATAAAGTTTAATCAGTCATACAGAATGAAAAAAGAGAAAGAAAAAAAAGGATAAAATCTATATTAATGAAAAAAATAATGAAAATAGATATATTTCATAAAATTATAGCGGTAATATACATTTTATCGCTAATATAGCAATAAATGCATATTTTTCTCAAATTTAATTGTCGGATTATGTGTGTGTATAAGGGACATATGAAATCATTATTTTGAAGTCCAAAAAGCATGCGTTTTGGTAGTCAAAAACGCATGTTTTCTGCACTAAAAAAGCAGGTAAAACGCTGGAATTTGAATGAATCTTGGTTTTTGCCATTTCTCATTGACTTCAATGTTAGCAAAACGCACCTAAAATGGCAAAAACAATTGACATGCTGCTTCTTTGAACACACAGTTTTTGCTACAAAATATGCAAATTAAACGCAGCGTTTAGAAACGCAAAGTGCAGTCTGAAAATCACCATTTTCCATTGACTTTGCTGGAAAATCAAAACGCATGCCTTTTGGCATGAAAAAGGTGCTTCTCAAAACGGACCAAAAAAGCACCTGAAACGCTGGTGGAAACGCAAAGTGCGGTCTCAGCCTAAGGGTTCTCACACTGGCGTATAAAAAAAAATCGGTCTAATTCTGATACAAATAAGTGGGAAGAGTGGTATTCTGTATGTCATGAGAGTACTATGTGTGTGTGATTTTTATTTTTTTTTATTTTACTTTTTCTTACCTACCATCCGTATGACATCTGTATAGAACACTCTATAGACATTTACAAGACCATTTACAGCAGGGGTCTCAAACTCAGCTGGGTGTATGGGCCGCACACAGAAAAAAAATAATTTGAGGGGCCGCATTCTTTTCAGGACAAAGTGACATTGGTAGTGGTACTAATATATATATATATATATATATATATATATATATATATATATATATATATATATATATATATAACACACACATTTTTTTTTGTAAGTAATAGAGTTTTATTTACAATAAGCACTGCATAGTAATTTTGGCCACCATCTTGTAGTAATGTGCCCCATCCTGTTCCTCATTCTGTAAAAATGTGCGCATCCTTGCCCCCTTGTAGCAATGTGCCCCATGCAGGTCCCCTTCTTATAATAATGTGCCCCCATGCAGGTCCCCTTCTTGTGGTAATGTGCCCCATATGCAGGTCCCCTTCCTATAGTAATGTGCTTCATGCAGGTCCCTTTCTTGTATTAATGTGCCCCATGCATGTCTTCTTGTAGTAATCACACACACACACACACACACACACACCCTGTGCAGCCTCAACTGACACACACACACACACCCTGTGCAGCCTCAGCTAACACACACACACACACACACACACACACACGGTGCAGCCTCAGCTAACACACACACACACACACACCCTGTGCAGCCTCAGCTAACAGACACACACACACAAACCCTGCACAGCCTCAGCTAACAGACACACACACAAACCCTGTGCAGCCTCAGCTAACAGACACACACACACACACACCCTGTGCAGCCTCAGCTCACACACACACACACACACACACACACGGTGCAGCCTCAGCTAACACACACACACACACACGGTGCAGCCTCAGCTAACACACACACACACACACGGTGCAGCCTCAGCTAACACACACACACACACGGTGCAGCCTCAGCTAACACACACACACACACACACACACACACGGTGCAGCCTCAGCTAACACACACACACACACGGTGCAGGCTCAGCCAGCAGCAGAAACACACACACACAGTGCAGCCTCAGCTCACACACACACACACACACAAAAACATTCTGCTCACCTATCCTCCGTTGGCTCAGCAGCATGCAGGCATGTGGACCTGATAATGATCACAGCTCCTGCCTGTCACTGCTGAACTTTCTGCCGGCGCGTGCAGAGCACTCAGAGCAGTTCTCACTGCACAACATCCACTGGCCAATCACAGGTAAGCATCTGAGGTCATATGGAGCAGGTGCTTGCCTCTGATTGGCAGGCGGCTGTTATTGTGTTCTGCAGCGAGAACTTTACTGAGCCCGGCAAAGGCAAAACTGTAAAGTGAAATAGATAGCTGGAGGCTGCGGCCTCTTGCACTGGTCGCCATCTTTACCGGGTCCACGGGCCAGTGGGCCGCAAGAAGCCACCTGAAGGGCCGCATGCGGCCCGCGGGCCGCGTGTTTGAGACCCCTGATTTACAGTGTCCTAAGCTACAGGATGGTAATGTATCCATCAGGGCTGTGGAGTCGGTAAGCCAAACCTGCGACTCCGACTCCTCAATTTCTCTTCCACCAACTTAGACTCCACAACTTCGACTCCCACATATATTGCTTATATTTAAGTGAAATTGTATTGTAGTACAATGTGCACATCAGACATTTAATCATTTTTATGATACAATAATCAAGATATTTAGATAGAACATAAAATATATTTATTGGAATACAACTTTAGAACACAAAAAACTAATACATTGTAAATATGTAATACATTATGTAATATAGATTACATATACCGTACAGACCAAAAGTTTGGACACACCTTCTCATTCAAAGAGTTTTCTTTATTTTCATGACTCTAAAAATTGTAGATTCACATTGAAGGCATCAAACTATGAATTAACACATGTGGAATGAAATACTTAAAAAAGTATGAAACAACTAAAAATATGTCTTTATATTCTAGGTTCTTCAAAGTAGCCACCTTTTGCTTTGATTACTGCTTTGCACACTCTTGGCATTCTCTTGATGAGCTTCAAGAGATAGTCTCCGGAAATGGTCTTCCAACAGTCTTGAAGGAGTTCCCAGAGATGCTTAGCACATGTTGGCCCTTTGCCTTCACTCTGCGGTCCAGCTCATCCTAAACCATCTCAATTGGGCTCAGGTCTGGTGATTGTGGAGGCCAGGTCATCTGGTGTAGCACCCCATCAGTACAGACTTTTGGTCATAAGGCCCGTTTCACACGTCAGTGAAAAACAGTGACGTTTTTCACAGACGTGTAAAACACGCACATGTCCCTGCGTGTGCTGTGATTCATGGCACACGTGGGTTGTCTAAGTGCAATCCGGGCTCCATTCTCCGTGGCCCGTGATTGCACTTAGAAAACTACTCACCTGTGCGCGCTCCCGCTGTCCATGGTGCTGATCGCTCCCGCGGTGCAGCATCCGGCTGGCGGTGACCCCCGCAGCAGCTGCTTCCGGGTCGGCTGTGTCGCGCATAATGAATATGCGCGACAATAATGAGCCGGCTCAGAAGCAGCTGGCAGAACGGGCTGCAGAGGACATCGCTGGACGCCGGGTGAGTTAAAATGTTTTCTATTTTAAAAGCACTTTTTTTCTGGCACGTGTTTCACGGACCACACCAATGCGTGGTCCGTAGGACATCAGTGATGCCAGAAAAAAATGGACATGTCTCCGTGCGGCAAACACGCACACGTGGGTACGCCGCACGGAGACACGTGCAGTGAAAAATCACTGACGTGTGAGCAGACCCATTCATTATAATGGGTCTGTGTATGTCAGTGATTCTGGTACGTTTAAAAAAAAGCACAAATGTACCAGAATCACTGACGTGTGGAAGGGGCCTTACATAGTGTCTCTCGATAGATATATATTATATATAGAGAGCGACTATGTAATAAACTATGTACAGTAAGTGCAAAAAACATACTAAATAACATTTGTGCAGTCTATGAATTTGTTCTAAGAAATAAAATTGCCTCCATCAGATCCTCCTTCATAGATGACTTCAAATCTGACCTAATAATTTTAAGGCTAGAGAACAACCTTTATACACTAACTTGGGTTGGAGGCAAAGTCGTAACCATATGGGCAACATCTCTAACAAAGGAATTGTCTCATAAACAGTCCGTTTTGATAAACGGTTTAATTTTTCTATTTCTTTGGGAGTAAGTGAAAAATTTTACTGAAATATGGTCAATCTGCTGCTATAGAAGATGGAGTGAAGTCTTTTTCCTTGCGGCAATGCTTTGCCTGCTCCATGTCATCCAATACTTCTCAAAGTTAAACTCCTCATCTGATGAGGATAAAGATATGGCAGCAGTAGCACGGTCAGGACCCAAGTCTTGTTGCGCCTGGCAATCCTGTGAGCACTCATCCGAACTGCTACCTCAGTCAGAGCTTCTTTTCCTTTAGTAAGATGTTAATCATCAAGCAGTATATGATGCAGTATACGAGTACACCTCCCCTGTGTTAGATGTGGCCCCCATACTGCTGCCCATGGCCACTATAGATGGCACACCTTCCTTGAGTTTGATATGGCCCCCATACTGCTGCCCATGGCCTCTATAGATGGCACACCTCCCCTGTTAGATATCGCCCCCATGCTGCTGCCCATAATAAAATAAAACACTCTTTTCTTACCTTCTCAGCACTATAATCCCTGTGTCTCCCTCCGTGGGGTTGAGGTCCTCCTCCACTTCCTGGTTCTTGCTGCCGGTCATGTGATCAGCAGAGCAGAGTGATATCCTCTCTGCGTGCCTGATCAGAAAGCAGCAGCAGAGACACCGGGAGATCAGCACTGGAGGTAAGTAAAGCTTTTTTTATTTTACTATGGGCAGTAGTATGGAGGCCATATCTAACACAGGGGGATCATGTGCGATCAAAGGAGGGCACAGGCAGATATAATATGCGCCCCTGCCCCAGCCCATCAGCGCGGTACGGTTTCAGCACCATAGTGATGGACAGCGGCTGTGCATATTATATGAGTGGGAGCAGGAGATCAAGGGCTCCCTCCCGCAGCTTCCCCAGCTCACAGCACTGCTCCAGAGCAGACCCTGCAGTATGTATGTATGTATGTATGTATGTGTGTATGTATGTATATATATATGTGTATATGTGTGTAATATATATATATATATATATATATATATATATATATATATATACAGTGCCTACAAGTAGTATTCAACCCCCTGCAGATTTAGCAGGTTTGATAAGATGCAAATAGGTTAGAGCCTGCAAACTTCAAACAAGAGCAGGATTTATTAACAGATGCATAAATCTTACAAACCAACAAGTTATGTTGCTCAGTTAAATTTTAATACATTTTCAACATAAAAGTGTGGGTCAATTATTATTCAACCCCTAGGTTTAATATTTTGTGGAATAACCCTTGTTTGAAATTACAGCTAATAATCGTCTTTTATAAGACCTGATCAGGCCGACACAGGTCTCTGGAGTTATCTTGGCCCACTCCTCCATGCAGATCTTCTCCAAGTTATCTAGGTTCTTTGGGTGTCTCATGTGGACTTTAATCTTGAGCTCCTTCCACAAGTTTTCGATTTGGTTAAGGTCAGGAGACTGACTAGGCCACTGCAACACCTTGATTTTTTCCCTCTCGAACCAGGCCTTGGTTTTCTTGGCTGTGTGCTTTGGGTCGTTGTCTTGTTGGAAGATGAAATGACGGCCCATCTTAATATCCTTGATGGAGGAGCGGAGGTTCTTGGCCAAAATCTCCAGGTAGGCCGTGCTATCCATCTTCCCATGGATGCGGACCAGATGGCCAGGCCCCTTGGCTGAGAAACAGCCCCACAGCATGATGCTGCCACCACCATGCTTGACTGTAGGGATGGTATTCTTGGGGTCGTATGCAGTGCCATCCAGTCTCCAAACGTCACGTGTGTGGTTGGCACCAAAGATCTCGATCTTGGTCTCATCAGACCAGATATCCTTGAACCAGTCTGTCTCAGAGTCCTCCAAGTGATCATGAGCAAACTGTAGACGAGCCTTGACATGACGCTTTGAAAGTAAAGGTACCTTACGGGCTCATCTGGAACGGAGACCATTGCGGTGGAGTACGTTACTTATGGTATTGACTGAAACCAATGTTCCCACTGCCATGAGATCTTCCTGGAGCTCCTTCCTTGTTGTCTTTGGGTTAGCCTTGACTCTTCGGACAAGCCTGGCCTCGGCACGGGTGGAAACTTTCAAAGCCTGTCCAGGCCGTGGAAGGCTAACAGTAGTTCCATAAGCCTTCCACTTCCGGATGATGCTCCCAACAGTGGAGACAGGTAGGCCCAACTCCTTGGAAAGGGTTTTGTAGCCCCTTGCCAGCCTTGTGACCCTCCACGATCTTGTCTCTGATGGCCTTGGAATGCTCCTTTGTCTTTCCCATGTTGACCAAGTATGAGTGCTGTTCACAAGTTTGGGGAGGGTCTTAATTAGTCAGAAAAGGCTGGAAAAAGAGATAATTAATCCAAACATGTGAAGCTCATTGTTCTTTGTGCCTGAAATACTTCTTAATACTTTAGGGGAACCAAACAGAATTCTTGTGGTTTGAGGGGTTGAATAATAAATGACCCTCTGAATAAACTTTTCACAATTTAAAAAAAAAATAAAAAAAGAAATAACATTCTTTTTTGCTGCAGTGCATTTCACACTTCCAGGCTGATCTACAGTCCAAATGTCACAATGCCAAGTTAATTCCGAATGTGTAAACCTGCTAAATCAGCAGGGGGTTGAATACTACTTGTAGGCACTGTATATATATATATATACATACATACATACATACATACATACATACATACATACATACATATACACATACATACATACATACTGGGTTTCTTGTGCACACTATGCTGTTCAAAACGCTGCCTTTTTTGTGGCAGAAATTTGGGCAAAAACTCTGCTTTTCAAAGAAGCAACATGTCAATGGTTTTTGCCATTTGTGTTTTGAACTGCAAAGCAGTTTTTGCCAAAATTTCTGCCACAAAAAGGCAGCATTTTGAACTGCATAGTGCGCACAAGAAACCCAAATTCCCTTAGACTATGCTTGAAAAGCAGAACACATCCATTTTGGCATTAAATGCTGCAGTTGAAAAAGCAGCAGAAAAGCAGGTAAAAAGCAAAGTGCGGACATAGTCTTACTATGCCAAAGAAACATACCGCAAATATAAGGCAAATTTTGCAAACAGTAAGAAAATTCAAGCAACTAATATAATATGTAGAAAAAACAAAACAATAACATCAAAGGTCGTATATCTTAAGGGTTGGGTTAAATTTAAGAGACCACAGATACAACCTCTCAGCATATCTAGAAAAGTTACCTTCCTTCAGGGCTATGTTGTACTCATAGATGTTGTGTAAGGAAACCCTATCTATAATTTCTTGTATTGAGGGGACATCTATTTCCTTCCATTTGGACGCTAGTAAAGATTTAATGACCAAAAGAATATGGCAAGTAATTTGTCTACACCGCTTGAGACACATCATTTTGTGAGGATCTGTTTTTGGCCTCAAAAACGGATCCTCACAAAGAATGAGCATGTCAGTTTGTGCGGCTTTTTCTAATCTGATTTTCCAATTGAAAACATTTATCTATGAGCTCAAAAACCTTTCAGGTGATGCAGTTTTTTAACCCCTTAACGACCCATGACGTACTGGCACATGACGTTAATCCCAGCCCCCTGCCGTGGGCAGGCGGCGGCGGCGATCCGCGCACATATCAGCTGTTTTCAACAGCTGACATGTGTGCCTGCTAGCCGCGGGTGGAATCGCTTCAACCCGTGGCCATTAACCCCTTACATCTCGCTGCCAAAATCTGGCAGCGATATGTATATGCGTGCCGCCATGACAGTCACTTACCCCGCACCCACCGGAAGTCACGTGACATGATCACGTGACTTTCGGTGGTTGCCATGGTAGCACAGGGTCATGTGATGACGCCTGTAGCGAACATGACTCACTTCCTCTCAATGCCGGAATACAGCCAGCATTGAAAGTAAAGCACCAAATCTGCAGTTCTCAGCTCTGTAGCTGAGATCTGCAGATAGTGCAGAGTGATCGGATTGCTGATCGCTATAGCCCCCTAGGGGGACTAGTAAAATAAAAAAAAGTGAAAAAAAAAGTAAAAAAAAATAAAAAACCTAAGTTCACATCACCCCATTGAAAATGAAAGGGTTAAAAAAAATAAAAAATATACACATATTTGGTATCGCCGCGTTCAGAAATGCCCGATATATCAACATACAAAATCAATTAATCTGATCAGTAAACGGCGTATCGGCAAAAAAATTCCAAACGCCAAAATTACGCTTTTTGGTCGCCGCAAATTTTGCGCAAAATGCAATAACAGGCGATCAAAACGTAGCATCTGCGCAAAAATGGTACCATTAAAAACGTCAGGTCGAGATGCAAAAAATAAGCCATCACTGAGCCTCAGATCCCGACAAATGAGAACGCTACGGGTTTTGGAAAATGGCGCAAAACGTGCGCCACTTTTTTTGGACAAGCTTGTGAATTTTTTTTAACCTTTTAGATACAAGTAAACCTCTACATGTTTGAGGTCTACAAACTCGCACTGACCTGAGGCATCACATAGATACATCAGTTGTACCATATAGTGAACACAGTGAATAAAATATCCCAAAAACTATTGCTCCTGCGCATAGCGCTATTTCCTGCACCATCTTATTGAAGACTGTCTCCTCCTGCATGCTACATGTCTGATGCTGTTGTCGAGAGTGACTTGATACCAAGCACCCTGTCTGCTTCGCCGTCAGTCTTGATGAGGGAAAAAAGCAAACAGGATGCTTGGAGAAGAACTTTATTTGCTTGAGAATAGGGCAAGAAGCTGCCTCTCCGTGTGCCCCAACTGTTATGATTAAGTGATCAAGGAGGATCAGAAAAGGACAAAAAACTAGGAAACCCAGAATGTACTAGAGTGGTTGGAATCTCAGCGAACTGCAGATCTACCACTAACACACAACTAGAAGTAGCCGTGGGACGTGCCTACGATAACCTGGTCACCTCGACACAGCCGGAGAACTAATTATTTCTACAGAGAGAAATACAGGAAAGGCTAATCTGCCTTGGAGCAGGCCCCAAAGATATAGATAGCCCCCCACATGTAAAGATTACGATGATGTAGTAAAACACAATACATAGGTAGAAAACAGATTCAGCAAAGATGAGGCCCAAACTATCTAAATAGGAAAGGACAGAAGAGAGCACTGTCTGCAGCTGTGCAATACCCTAGAAAAATAACCAACACACCTGATATGGAATAATACTGAGCCCACACGGACTTTCCCCCCCCCCACTATATGCGTACTCTGGTGTTACTGGGATCCAAACTAATCTAGTGGAGGGACTGAAATGAGTACTAAGCATGACAAAACAAAATACATAGCAGAATATGGAGCAAGATACACAGACATTCCCAGCAGGGAATGATCCAACTCCACCCAGAACTCCACACAGGCAAAATAGGAATAAGCCTTAGTACCTAAACAGGAAAAACAATCAGAAGGTGGAAACCACCAGCAGAGGTACAAGGAGCAAACTTATCTGAAAGGCGTTCTGGTAGACATAGAAGGAAGGGCTCGCTTCAGAATGTCAATAACACACAGGAGACAACATTGAGAACTGGCCAGGAACAAGAGAACACTATTTAGTTATAGTCAGAAGAACCTGATTGCCAATCATACCTGTCTGGTTTCTATTCAGCAAGCAAACTTCACTACCAGCACTGACCACAAGAGGGAGCCCTAAACTGGAACTTAGTCCAAATGTATTCACAACACCCAACATGCTCTAGAGTAATCCACTAGTTTGAAGTTTACTATGCGCCACTGTGGTACCTGATTCCTTAGAGCCCAGAATATTGTGTTACAGAAGCTTGAGTGAGTAACTCTGGGGAAACCATGCGGGAGAGAGACTGTCTGAACCTTACCTGCCCTTTGGTATAGCCCACTAATCTAGGTTCTTTTCTTGTAATAATGTGCCCCATATTGGTCCTCATCTTGTAGTAATGCCCTATTCTGGTCTCCTTCTTGCAGTAATGTGGCATCCTTGTCCCCTTACCTATTCTTGTCCCCATGTTGTATTAATTTCCCCCATCCTGCTCCCTTTCTTGCAGTAATGTGCCCGTCCTGATCCGCTTCTTGTAGTAGTGTTCCCATCCTACAGTAATGCCCCCCATATTTGTCCACTTGTGGTAATGTGCTATCCTTGTCTCCTTCTCATAGTAATATCCCCATCCTGTTCCCCTTCTTATAGTAATGTGACCATTTCTGTCCCTTTGTAGTAATGCCTCATCCTAGTCCTCATCTTGTAGTAATGTCCCCTATTGTGCCATTCTTCACATACACAGAAAAAAATAGTAAGATGCTTCTGGCCTCTCTTTCTGTTCCCTTAGTGTCCTCTCTTCTGTGAATGCGGTCTGCAGGCACAATCGATCCTTTGACAATTGCGGCCTGATAGAGTGCCACCACCGTTAGCGCTTTATTTTAGTTTAATGTACTGTCAGCATTCAATCAGAGCTCTCCTCCAATATACCAGACGCTATTGAATGTATTTTTCCACTCAAGTCGATTACGACATAAAACTACTGTAAGGTGGAGACTCAAAGAAGATGACAAGCATGCAGATGAGCTTCCGTGAGATGGTTTCTGACAGAAATTCTTTGTTTAGGCTAACCGATTGTTGCAGCAACTATTCAAGTGGCTTATCTCAGACGAACTTGAAGGGGATGCTGGATGTGGAGGTCCTGGGCTTATGTGGTTAAACGTGGTCTGCGGTTGTGAGGCTGGTTGGATATACTGCCATTATTCTCTGAAATTCCTTTGGAAACCTCTTACAGTATGGTAGAGAAATAAACATTACATTCATGGGCAACTGCTCTGGTGGACATTCCTACAGTCAGCATACCAGTTGCATGCTCCCTCAAAACTTGCGATATGTGTGGCATTGTGCATTGTTATAAAACTGTACATTTTAGAGTGGCCTTTTATTGTGGCCAGCCAAATGCACACCTGTGCAATAATCATGCTGTCTTATCAGCATCTTGATATGCCACACCTGTAAGGGTACCGTCACACTTTAGCGACGCAGCAGCGATCCCACCAGCGATCTGGCCTGGTCAGGATCGCTGCTGCGTTGCTACATGGTCGCTGGTGAGCTGTCAAACAGGCAGATCTCACCAGCGACCAGTGACCAGCCCCCAGCCAGCAGCGATGTGCAAGCGACGCTGCTCTTGCACGGAGCCAGTGTCTGGAAGCTGCGGACACTGGTAACTAAGGTAAACATCGGGTATGGTTACCCGATGTTTACCTTAGTTACCAGTGCACACCGCTTAGCTTAGCGTGTGCAGGGAGCAGGAGCCGGCACTGGCAGCGTGAGAGCTGCGGAGGCTGGTAACGAAGGTAAATATCGGGTAACCACCTTGGTTACCTGATGTTTACCCTGGTTACAGCTTACCGCAGGCTGTCAGACGCCGGCTCCTGCTCCCTGCACATTCAGGATTGTTGCTCTCTCGCTGTCACACACAGCAATGTGTGCTTAACAGCGGGAGAGCAACAATAAAAAACGAACCAGAGCTGTGTGTAACGAGCAGCGATCTCACAGCAGGGGCCAGATCGCTGCTCAGTGTCACACACAGCGAGATCGCTAATGAGGTCACTGCTGCGTCACAAAAACCGTGACTCAGCAGCGATCTCAGCAGCGATCTCGCTGTGTGTGAAGTACCCCTTAAATGGATGTGTTATCTCAGCAGAGGGGAAATGCTAATTACATTATATACAGATACACACACACACACACACACACACACAAACACACACACACGTACCGCCCTGCGGCAACCGAGCCGTTCGGGTCCGGACTTGCCGGGTGGTGGCTCGAGCGTCTCCAGACCCGGGGGCCCCGGGGTCCACTTCGATCTGAAAGGGGACTGGTGTACGGCTGGAGCCGTGTTTGAGTTCATGACGCCACCCACAGGTTGTGGTGAAGGTGGACACCACTGCTGCGGTTACCGGGCACCCGGGGGAGATGTTGCGCAGCAAGATGTTAACCACTCCATGGGTAGGGATGGTGGCCCCGGGACCTGTTGGGTTCTGTGTGATGGGCGGTGCAGGGAGGTGCTCCGGCCAGAGGGCACTGTTGTACTCACGATTAGTAACACACACAAGTCTCTGGTAAACCAAGATGATGGTGGTCGGTGTCCGCAGCCGGCTGCGTCTGGTCCCCCACCCGGTTGGTGGTCTCTGTCCTTCTCCTGCACTGTTGTGTATCAGTGGGCTGCCTGTGCTTCAGCATCAGGAGCCCGCTCCCCGGCCTTGTGGATATCTGGAGAGCACTTTGCCCGCAGACGCTGGCCCGTGGGATCTCTCTGCCTGTGCGGTGGCTTTCTATCCCCCTCGTTGGGCTGTTGTCTTCAGTTGGGACTTTGGGTGGGAAAGGACCTATAGTCCTAGCCTCAATCAGTTAATTATCTAGTCCCCAGTAGCTTCTGGACCTAGCTTCAGGGTCTGAGTACCCCCCTTTGTGCTCTGGTTTCCAGTCGGTTCTCCGGGTCGGTACCGGCGGGCCACTACCCTGTCCCGGTCCACCACGGTTCTACCGAGCCATCTTCCCGGCTCCTGCAGGCTGAGGCTACCGTATGCCTCCTAGCCAAAGGTGCCCGGGCTCCAACCCAGACAACTGTCAGACTGCTGCAGACCTGGGGACAGGCCTGACTCCACTATCCTCCAACTCTACTACTGAACTACTGAACCACTCTACAAACAACTACTCACTGACTGATTGACTGTGTTTTTCCCACCTCAGGCTCTCTGAACTCCTCGGTGGGTGTGACCAACCACCTTCTCCGCCCCCTGGTGTGAACATCAAGCCCTGAGGGGGGTGACTAGGGTTTTGTTGGTTGGCTGTTAGGGGACAGGTGTTGTGCGGGGCACTAACTGTGACTACCTGGCTAGTCCAGGGCGTCACAATACACACATACACAATTCTGCTACATGCAAATATACAAACACACACACGCTCAGTATACATTACCAGATCTTGCAGTTCCAGATTGGGACCTGAACTAGTGATGGGTTGTTCGGGAATGATGCAAAACAAAGAGCTCATTGCTATGAATGTTGGGAGTCAGTTAAAAATTGTTGTTCAACAGAAAAAAACCAGCACATCCGACCCCAAACCTGCAAACTCATCAATGTAATTGGCTTCCTGCAAGTAGGAAGGGTATCAGCCATAGGCCAGAGGGGTTTTGGTTGCATTTCGTGATGAGCAAACCTTTCAAAGTTCGGTTCATCGAGCCTTACCGAACAAGCGCTACTTTCATCAATCTGTTCGATGAACCTTTCGAACCCCATTGGATTCAATGGGATGCCAAACCTAAAGCAGAGAATACACATTTAAGGGGGTCGAAAAACTACCAAAACAGCAAGAATATGTGCCGCCCTGGCAAAACCAGGGTGTCACAGAGGTCTGCATACATCTTTATGGTGCAGAGCTTACTCTCCCTTGGGGAGTTTCCCACACAAATACACACCAGCCAATCAGGCCCCACTCGCCCCCTCCTCAGGAAAACGGGAGGGGGAGAGAGGAGCTTGGAGAGAGCAGAGTTTTAGTTTTCAGTCAGTCTGCAGGAGGAAAGAAGTCCAGAAGCAGCCCCTGTATGGGGCTAGGAGAAGTGGTAGTGAGGGCCTCAGGAATAGGCCAGCCGCTTGTGGGGACCCGAAGTGGACTGGGAGAGGGTAGTGCCCCCCCCCCCCGGTGCCAGCTGTCGGACCCTGTCCGGACCGGTGCACGGAGAAGACAGAGACACAGACCTCAGGCAGGAAAACAACACCTGAATTACACACACGGGTGTGGGACCCGTCCTCACAGCAGCCGTGGGCACCAGCTACCAGCAACTTTGGTTAATTCTTGGACTCGTGTCAGTTATTGCTTTATACTGTGTGTACTCCTGCACCACCCGGTCCAAGCCGTGGACTGCACCCGTCACTCCCCAATCCACAACTCCCACTTGGGCCCCGGGATTACACCTCCCCTTCCCGTGGAGGGGATTCTACCTTGCTGCCCCACATCACCAGTCCCGGGCACGGTCCCCAGAGGCAGCAGCGGTGCCATCATCTCATCACCGCAACCCTTGGGTGGCATCACGGACAATTCCCCTGTACCTAATCCCCTTTTTGCTGTGGAGCCTGGGATCACAGACCGGGTCACGCCACCGTACACCCACAAAAATGACCCCTTGGCCCAGATCTGGGTACCCCTTATCCCTGGGCGACACAAATACATTTTACAGTGCAGTCCCATGTCTGAGGAATGAACTGTGTATGATGTTGAGGTGCAGGAAGAGGAAGAGGCCACTACATGCAGCGCTTGTGATCCACTTTAGCACATGCTGTTTATCAGCCTCATTTCAAAGTTGAAGCGATGTGTGACTGCCAAAGAAATCTAGTGAAGTAGGTTGTCCAGTAACGGAAGTTATTCTTATTGCTTTTGGGATTAAATGAGCGGGTTTTTACTCACTAGAGCTTTGACTAACAGAACTTCCCACACGTATACCTCGAACACCCTGCCTTTTCAACCTTCCAACACAATCTCATCATGATTTATCCCTCATGGTTGATATACCCTTCCCCTTTCAAACAGATCTTTCGCAACCCTACGCCCACATCTGTTAGACACCTAACACAAAAGATAAATAATTTATTTCCTGTCTGAGTTTGCAATATTGTGAAGGTACTAAAAAGTACCAATATCTAGAAATGTGGTTCACTGCGTAATTTGGAGCATACATTGAAAAGTGCCTAGACCTATTTAGCGAGGTCACTAGCAAATTTACAGCAGGCACTAACTAACTAATAAAAACAACCATAAATGTGGTTGACTGTGTAATTTTCGGCAGGCAATGAAAAGTACCAAGACCTTTTTAGCTAGTTCACTAGCAATTTTTCAGCAGGCAGTACTAAAGAATTATACCTAGGAATAGGGCTGACTCCATAATTTTTAGCAGGCGATTAAAAACTGCCAATACTTAGTTCACAAGCAAATTTACAGCAGACAGAACTAACTAACAATAAGGAAGACTTTTGGTGGTCCAGCTCACCCCAAAGCACGGTAGTCTTTGTCTCCGACGTCCAGGAAGCTCGTGATCATGCTGCTGTTTCAGAGTATTGAAGCCAGGCAAAGGGAAAAAAAAGATCCAGAGTCCAAACAAGGATATACATATAAAATACACTTTTTTCATCTGCATATCCTTCTTTGGAAGCTGGATATTTTGTTGTTTGTTTTTTTTTCCTTTTCCTACAAACTACCAATACCTAGAAATGTGGTTAACTGTCATTTTGAACAGGGAATCAAAGCTGCCAAGACCTTTTTAGCTAGTTCACTAGCAAATTTACAGGAGGCAGTATTAACTAACAATACCTAGAAATATGGTTCACTGCCTAATTTGGAGCTGGCAGTAATAAGTAGCAATATTTATTTAGATCCTTCACTGTCAACTCTTTTTTTAGCAGGCACTGACAAGTAGCTATCCATAATCCCCTATGATTTTCTCAATACACACAACATTTTTGGTTATATATTTTGTCATTAAATAATTTATAATTGGTGGAGGAAGGTTGAACTAGATGGACCTAGGACTTTTTTCAACCTATGTCACTATTTCTATCATTAAATGCTGATTTATGGCACACACCTTTCCCTGCACTGCAAGTCTCTATTCTACACTATCACTCTCATATCTGTCTCAACTACCTATCATTAAACCCCTAGCTAAGCTAAGTGTCTAGCAGAACTTTCCCTAATGTTTCACCTTCATAAAATGTCACTGACCCTACATGTCTGAATTTTATATACAGAAGGATATGTGATTTAGGCAGCTAATGACACAAGTCATTGTGTCTGAATCTTGTGGATGTCTGTTGCTCTGTGATTGGCTGCAGGAACATCCGCAAATAGTAGTTGAGAAAAAAAAATGGCGCCACACGCCTCTGGCTTCTCTCAGCTCCCCACCCCTGTCCACTCATTAAACACATCCCCCATTCATTCTACAGCACCATAATCCTATCCAAAAGCATAAACATGTTATTAAAAAAGCATTTTATTTTTAAAACTGCGATCAGTGATTGAACAAAAGTGAACATTGCCGACTTTAGGGGAAAGTGCTTGTGTTACCGAGCGCAAGCCAAACAGGCTAAGGCTCGTTCTGAATTTGAAATTGGTGAACCTTTATGGAACAGGTTCGCTTATCTCTAGTTGCCTTAAGAACATCTTTGATATATGTTTACCAGGGGGAACACATTTAATATGGATTTATTAAAACCCTCAACAAGTGAGGTGGGATTTTTGTCACACAACTGGTGATGTGGGGCTTCCTATACCCCAGTGTTTAGAAATCTCTAATTTTTACAGAAAATGCAAAGCTCACATTTGTTTTAATTGTTTTCTTATTGGCGATTGATTACACATGAGTATAATTTTTTTTTTGACACCCACAAGTATAGGAAAATTGTAATACATTGATGATTCATACCAGCATTTTCCAATGAATACCAGCTGAACAAAATTTCCCTGGGGTGTGGCAAACCCCACCTCACCAGTTGAGGGTTAAGATCCAAAAGAACTGACTTTTTTTGGTGAGTGGAGCTAAGGGAGCCAGATCACCAAAAATTTTGGATTGCCCATCTCTATCCCTAATGGTGGCTGCATGAGCTGAGCAACTGAAGGATCTCCACACGAAATTAACACAAGGACGTTTAAGGTCGCATGAATTACTCGTGTGGAAGGTCCAATACGTGACCAATAAGCATCCTCTCCTGCTCTGCACCAATTACATGGATTATTGCAGAACAAGAGGACGGAAGGCAGCTGTCTCTGTGATGCTGTATCAGTGTTCTCTTTATTATTATTATTTATCTCTTCCATCATAAGATGCGGCCTCCAAACTATAAGATGCACACAATATTTAGCAAGAATTTTTCTTGATAAACAATGGGTCTTATAGTCCAGAAAATACATTAAGACATTTGAAAGCACATAAGCCTATAATGTGAACAAGGTTATGGGGTGACTGGACTGATATATGTTTGCTGGGGTTACTATTAAGAAAAAACAATTAGGAGTTGATAAGTATAAGGCTGCGACCGCACTTTGCGTTCACCTACTTCAGTTCAAGACGCACGTTTTGGGCTTAATTGATTTGACCAAAGTTGCCTTTTTCTGAAATTTAGCGCTGAAAACGCATGCGTATTTACCGCGTTTTAGATGCGTTTTAAGCGCTTTTTACATGCTTTTCCACCTGCGTTTTGAAAGATGCGTTTTGAAAATCAAGACACTGCTTAATAAAGTTTAAATAGTCAAACTCTATGAAAAAAAAATAGATTATTGGAAAAAAAGAAAGAAATCTATATTTTTGTGAAAAATAATGGAAATAGATTAATTTAATGAAATTATAGCGGTAATATGATATTTTATGGCAAAATAGCAATAATTTATTAAATTTCTTATTTTTAATTGTCGGATTATGTGTGTGTGTGTGTAAAGGGACATATGAAATCATTATTTTGATGTCCAAAAACTATACGTTTTGATAGTCCAAAATGCATGTTTTCTGCACTGGAAAAGCAGGTAAAACACAGGAATTTGCAGGAATCTTGGTTTTTGCCATTTCTCATAGACTTCAATGTTAGCAAAACGCAACCAAAATGGCAAAAACAATTGACACGCATGGTTTTTGCCACAAAATATGCAAATTAAACGCAGCATTTCAAAACGCAAAGTGCGGTCTAGAAATCCACATTTTCCATAGACTTTGCTGGGAAATCAAAACGCATGCCTTTTGTCATGAAAAAGGTGCTTCTCAAAACGGACCAAAAAAGCAGCTGAAACGCAGGTGGAAACGCAAAGTGCGGTCGCAGCCTTAATGTGATGTGGCCTGAAGCTGTAGTCATGGGTGAGGTACTCCTCATCTTCCACACCTAGACATGCTAAAAAAAATAAAGACATTTGTGTGTTTGGGTGTAATGGTACCATGGAGTCAGATCTCCACTGTCCATTTGATTGCAATAAGGAAGCCAAACCAACTTTTGCAAACTGTTTTCTCTTTAATGATGGCTATACTGGTGAGCAGGGGGGACATATTACATGCTCTTCCTTCCTTCTGATACAATACACCAGCTCCTTTCTGAGAGATACAGAAAACCATTTGTCCTCAGCTATAGAGCCAACAAACCAGTATGGTGAAAATTGTACCGCCTGCATCTTGCAGGGACTATGTGTTACAGTTTGAAACCCTGTGCCAGGACTTTCTATCATGATCCCTTCTAAGGACCGCTCCTAGAGTGCCTTTCCTCTTACTGTGTCCACAGCTGGGCAGATACTTTCTTCTGTAAGGTCCCCCATGAATGGCCAACACTGGACTCACTTTAGAAAGTCTTCTTCCCCAGGTATCACCCACCTATTAGAGTTGTTCTGCCGCCTCTGTACTGTTAGATTTTCACATCTGTCTTCCTTTTTCCTTCTCCAATGATCCCTCTGTCTTAATCACACATGGCCTCAACTTCCTTCCAACACTAATTCCAAATCAACCAGGAACTGTCTTCTCACTGGTCCCTACCTCTCCTTCCACTAAAGGGCGGCCCCGAGTTAACCCTATGATGTCTGGCTAACAAAGCCTGTGGCCTGGACGAAAACTAAATATGTAAAATAATAATAATATTTATTAATTTATATAGCGCTATTAATTCCATAGCACTTTACATACATTGGCAACACTGTCCCCATTGGGGCTCACAATCTAAGGTCCCTAACTATTTTTTTTGTAGTGTGGGAGGAAACCGGAGAACCCGGAGGAAACCCACGCAAACACTGGGAGAACATACAAACTCCTTGTAGATGGTGTCCTTGGTGGGAATTGAACCTAGGACACCAGCACTGCAAGACTACAGTGCTAACCACTGAGCCACCGTGCCACCCTATACTGACATTATACACAATAAAACAGTTGGTGTCTTCAGGGGGATGTGACAGTCCGTCCAACTATTTGGATAACAATAAATCACACTATGTGCACAAGTTATTTATTATTTATCAGGTGTTTGTTTTTTTTCTATATTGCAGGACTCTGGGGCTTGGTTAATAATGCGGGCTATGCTTTTGTTCTTGCTCCCAATGAATGGCAAACAAAGGAAGATTTGGTCAAGGTCCTGAATGTGAATTTGATTGGTTTGGTGGATGTGACTTTACATCTACTGCCTCTTATAAGAAAAGCCCAAGGGCGAATTGTTAACGTATCTAGTGCTTTGGGAAGACTGTCCATTGTTGGTGGTGGATATCCCATATCAAAGTATGGTGTTGAGGCGTTCTCCGACAGTTTAAGGTAAGTTTGTATACGATTGGAAAAACTTCTGATTTTGGGAAAAATTGGTCCAAGTAGATTTAATAGTATTTTTTTTTTAATTTATTTATGAACAGACCCAAGCATAGTTTACAAAGAGCAATAACAGGTATACGGGTGCAACAGAATGAAATAATTTGTTGTACGTGCCACAAGACCGGATAGGCAGAGCGGACCCTCCACTAGCACAGGTCTGAACCTTAATTTTAATAAAATGAGTGAAATTATGAAGAAGAAATAGTAAGAAAGGAAGAGCAACAAAAATAAGAGAGAATCACAAACCTGCAGACAGGGTAAGATAAATACTATTAAAAATAGCCTTCACAATATTTTTTCCTACCCTCTGTCCTGTTTTATGGTTATTCCGCAGGTGAAAATAAGAGTTGAAAATGTTACCAATGTTTTAAGTAAATATATTTCCAAAGGTGCTATTGCTAAGCATTTCTCACCAGATGTCTGTAACAACCCATCCAATCCACACAGCAAAGAAATCAAACCATTGGTTTCCATAAATTTAGTGGTGTAATAATGAGACATGACACAGGGAAAAAGTATTGAACACGGTTACTGAAATATATATATATATATATATATATATATATATTATATATATAATGCTTCATACAGAAGCCCATGTTAGTGATGACCGCTTCAAGATGCCTTCTGTATGGAGAAACTAGCTGCATGCATTTCTTTTGAATGGGAACTTTCTGCTCACCTGTCCCTGGCGTTGCTGTCTGTGGTGCCGATCTACGGTCTCCCGCCCTGCCCACTCCCCGCTGCTGAAGCTTCCGGCCCGCAGTGGAGTGAATATGCAAAGAGCATAATGAGCGGGGGTCAGAAGCAAGTGACAGCAGCGGAAGAGACAGCAGCGCTGGAGAAGGTGAGTGTAGAAATTCCTTTTAATTCAGACACGTGTATTTTCTCTGGTGCGTGTCACACGGATCACATCCGTGCGGTCTGTGTGCTGTCCGTGTGACACCCATGATGCTGGAGAAAAACTGATATATGTACGTGTGGTGCATACAGGCATACGTATGCTCCACACAGACACACGAGCCATGGTGAAACACGCACGTGAGCGCAGACCCATTAATTTTAATGGGTCTATGTGTGCCTGTGTCTCCGGCATGTGAGGAAATGGACCGGAGACACAGACGTGTGAAGGAGGCCTCATACATACTCTGGTCTTTTCTTTTAGTAACATAGATGAGAAACCTGGACAATAACATAACCAGACAGAAGAAAAATTAGCGCCTTCAAAATGTTATGCTGGAGAAGGGTGTTATCAATACCATGGATGGAAAAAAGAAGAAACAAATCAAGCCAGACCTATCACTCAACGCAAGGATCACCAAGATACAACTTGCCTTCTTTGGACACATCATATGAAGAGAGCAATTACTGGACAAAGACATAATGGTTGACAGAATAAAAGCAACAAGGTGAAGAGAAAGACCTGCAACCCGATGGCTTGATATAATCAAGAGAACAGTGGAGAAGACCCTGGTGAACCTATCTTGGCTTGTACAAGATTGATCTTCCTACAGAGCGTTCATCATGTCTCAAGATCGAGCTAAAGACTATTTAAAAAAAAAAAGCTTTTGTTGGCGATGACAGCTTCAAGATGCCTCCTGTATGGAGAAACTAGTCGCATGCACTGCTCAGCTGTGATTTTGGCCCATTCCTCTACACAAAGTCTTTCAATAATGAAGGTTCCATTGGCTCCTTCTATGAACTCTGAGATGTAGTTCCTTCCATAAATATTCTATTGAGTTCAGGTTAAGTGCTTGGCCATTCTAACAGTTTTATTTTCTTTCTCTGAAACCAATTGAGAATTTCTTTGGCTGTGTGTTTCTAATCATTGTTTTGCTGAATTGTCCATCCTCATTTCATCTCCAGCATCCTGGTAGATTGCAACAGATTTTTATCAACAATGTCTTGGTACATATATCCATTCATCCTTCTTTCAATTACTTGAAGTTTACCAGTGCTGCATGCTGAATGAAAAACACTGTCACACCATGATGTTCCCACCTCCAAACTTCACTGTTGGTATGATGTTTTTGTGGCAATATGCAGTGCACTTTGAAATCGAAACATGGTATGTAATATGACAGCCAAAGTGTTCAATTTTGGTCTTCCCTAATCAGACTATATTATGGTGAAATGATGTACTTTCAACTTCCAGTTTATGGCCCCAACAGTGCTTACTGGAACATTCAATATTTTAAAATACTTAGGAAAGTTTTGAGGCAGCTCATTGGTTTTACCCATCATGAGATGTTTCTTGTGTGGCTCTTTGGAAAGGAGACACCTTTTTATAGGCCATCAGTTTAACCAGCTGATATTACTTTTCACTAAGTGGCAGTATTGCTTTCTAATTACTGATTAATTTCATCTGGTGTCATAACTTTCCATGGCATTTGCACTTCTCTTCATGTGTTCAATACTGTTTTTCCTTTCAGTTTCTCATTATTTTTTTTTAATCAAATAGTTTTTATTAATTGATTTTTAAACATGGCATAATATCCTGACAAATATACATATCACCAGATTATAACCTAACAGTAAATAACCAACATATAACAACCTCCACCTAACCCCTCCCCCCACCCCTACTATTCAAATGTTATACATTTTTTGTAACAACTCATGCATAAAGCAGTAATTTCTCATAATTACATATAACTTAATTTATGGAAAATCTATGGTTGATTTCTTTGGCTGTGTGGATTGGATAGACTGTTACTGACATTTTGTGAGACATTTTTGTCAATAGCACCTTTTGAAATGTATTTACTTTAAAAATTGGTGACATGTTAAATACTTATTTCTAGTGATGAGTGAACCTTTTCGATAAAGGCTTGCCAAACTCAGGTTCGATACGACCCTGAGCTTGTTCGTTCGGGCTCAGCAAACACGAGCATTACACTTAAATCTCGGCAATCGGTTTTCCCACAAACACCATGTTTTCAAAAATACGTTTGGAATCTGGCGCAAAGGGGTAGGAGCAAGCGCGTCATACTAGCCGATCACTGGGGCGGCTGTACGCTGCTCTCGTGGCCCCTCCTTCGCTTCCTGTGCCTCTCATCATATATGCACTGCATTCCCTGCCCACAGGCAGGCATGGTGTTTGTGATTGGTTACAGGCAGACGCTGTAACACAGGCTGAGGGACCGTCTGCCTGCAACCAATCATAGGCCCTGTCTGCGAGTCAGTATGATGATATAAAAATAAAGAAAACAATTGGCGTAGGGACCCCGTATTCTGATACCAACACAGATAAAACCTATGGCTACAGGCTGCAGCCCGTGCCCTGTGCTCATTTTGGCTGTGTATCAAAATAAGAGGAACCGCACAAGACTTTTTTTTTAACTACTTAAAGGGAACCTGTCATCAGAAATTTAGCTTGAAACCTAAAAGTTTCCCCCTCTGCAGCTCCTGGGCTGCATTCTAGCAAGGTTTCTATGCTTTTTGTGCCCCCTTTTAAACCAAATTAAATACTTTTATAAACTTGTACCTTTTTGGTATGAAAATCTTGTAAATTCTCCATGGGGGCGGGCTCTCTGGTGTCCGTTGCTGTCCCTCCTGCAGATTGACGCCGTCCCCCCACGCTCCATTTCGTACATCAGGACGCCGCCCACTGCGCCCGAGGTGCCGCCCACGCCAGGACTGCTGGTGACGTGTGTCAGAGGCACGAGTTATGGGCGGCACTGTGATTGCATTGCAAGTGCCCGCCCATAATCTCGTGGACATGCTGTCCCCACTGCCTCCAGCGTTCTGCGCAAGCGCACGCTGGCCAGATGACCCGACGTCACTTCCTTCCCATCTTACCCTGCAGCAGGGCAAGATAGGAAAGAGGTGACGTCGGGTCATCTGGCTAGCGAGCGCTTGCGCAGAACACTGGAGGAAGAGGGGAAAGTGCGGTCACAAGGTTTCGGGCGGGACTTGCTGAGACAATCACAGCGCCGCTCATAACCTCGTGCCTGCGCAAAACGTCACCAGCGGTCACACGTGCACACACTGCACAGTCCCACAGCGCATTCGCGGGACCTCGGGCGCCCAGGGGCGGCGTCCTGAGGTATGAAATTCAGCGTTGGGGGCGGCGTAAATTGGCAGGAGGACAGTAACGGACACCAGGCAGCCCGCCCCCATGGATGATTTACGAAATTTGCATAGCAAAAGGTACAAGTTTATAAAGTATTTAATTTGGTTTAAAAGGGGCCACAAAAAGTATAAGAACCTTGCTAGAATGCAGCCCAGGAGCTGTAGAGGGGGAAACCCTCTACCCCCAGACCCCCGCTTCTATTATAATCAACTACATATTCCCACTTGGACTTAGAAAATAAACGTTGCTTATTCGTATCCTCTATGTTGGGGAAGGCCCCGCTCATTCTGGTCACATGGGCATGACGTCAGCAAAGGTCCTTCTAGCCACTACCTTAGCAGAGCAGATACCATAGTTGCGGACCTGGAATCAACTGCATCGCCGGGGACAGCATCACCCTGCAGTGTGTGTGCAGTGACAGGAGGTCATCAGAGTATCTAATGAACTTTGATGACCTCCTGACGACACCACTGCGACATCAGCGCTACCGGGTGTGGTGGAGTTGTCATCAAGAGGTTATCCAAGTTAAAGGTATAAAGGCTCGGGTTTGGTTCGGGCTCTCTTCGATAATGGCTCGCGAGCGCACCCCCTTGCTCGACTCTGCATGCTGAGCTGTGGGGTTCTCGCTCATCTCTACTTACATCACCTGCTATATATGGGTGTGCAGCAGTCTTATGAGTATAATTTACTGGAAGTTGAGCAACAATGTAACTACTAACTACATTGATTTATCCTACACTCACTTCAAGATGAAGCATGTGTAATAATAATAATAGCATATTCTCATACAAAGTTGTTACTTTTTTCCACTGGTTTCCTTACTGAAATAGATCTGCATTTTCTGCCAACTCCAAGACCTCAAAGAACTGATTACCCTAGCTAGTTATTGTAAAATGCAAAATCATTGTAGTGTAGACTCTTAAGCGGGCTTTACACGCAGTGATATCAGTAGCGATATCGCTAGCGAGTGTATCTGTCCCTGTCGGTTGTGCGTCACGGGCAAATCGCTGCCCGTGGCGCACAACATCGCCTACAACCATCACACATACTTACCTGCCTAGCACCGTCGCTGTGGCCGGCGAATCGCCTCCTTTCTAAGGGGGCGGTGCGTGCGGCGTCACAGCGGCGTCACTAAGCGGCCGCCCAATAGAAGCGGAGATGAGCGGGGCGAACATCCCGCCCACCTCCTTCCTTCCTCATTGCGTGCGGCTGCAGGTACGGTGATGTTCCTCGTTCCTGAGGTGTCACACATAGCGATGTGTGCTGCCGCAGGAATGACGAACAACCTGCTTCCTGCAACAGCAACGATAATCGGGATAGGAACGACTGGTCAACGATCAACGATATGGTGAGTATATTTGATCGTTAACGGTCGTTCCTGCGTTTCACACTCAACGATGTTGCTAACGAGGCCAGACGTGCGTCACGATTTCCGTGACCCCAACGACATCTCGTTAGCGATGTCGTTGCGTGTAAAGCCCGCTTTAGACTCAGCTGATACTGCAATTAGGACAAACCATGCATCTGAAATGTGCTTTTCCCAATTCCAAATTTATTTGCGACTTGTCTTGTTTTGATTTATAAAACATTTGAAAAACGTAAGGAGGAGAATGTGACTAGGCCTGCCCATAAACTTTGTTTAATAGAAAAGTGAGGTTTTCAATTGGATAAGGCTGATGGACACATTCCTACATTAGCAGCCATTTAATAGACTGGAGAGCTGTGCAGTCTGTGAGAAAAGCTGCACTAACGAGCAGAAGGAGATGTCATGCATATGAAACAAGTGCAAAAAAATTATGTTCTCAACCCATCTGTTAAAATAAAGATAATGTGGTTGGTCAACCCCATCAACTCATTCTGCAGCCAGCAATAGACAATGTAATACAGAGGCTATAGGAGGCCATTGGTGCACAATGTTTTTTGTTTTGTTTTTTTATGAATAGGGGTGAACGAATGTATTCGCCACTATTCGGTATCCGACGGATAATTGAGTATTCGAGATATTCGGTATCCGAGGGCTAATATGGTATTCACTCCGATATTTTCATTTCTGGACTTCCTGGTGCATTTTTCCAGCCAATGAACACATCTGATGTTGCTTACCCTCACAGTAACGCCGCAGCCATTTTTGTTGTGGTGTTACTGTGATTGGCTTGGCCGCACAGTGTCATAGGGGCTATATAAGTGAGCGGCCATTTTGGTTAGTCGGTCTCTCCCTCTCTCTTTCTTACTCATCGATCACTGGTGCGGCGCTGCATGGCTGTCACACTGTAGTGGGTTCTCCAGCTTTTGAAAATGCCGGCCGCACATTATTCCATCTCGTATTCCCTGCTTCCCTCGCCCACCGGCGCCCATGATTGGTTGCAGTCAGACATGCCCCCACGCTGAGTGACAGCTATCTCATTGCAACCAATCACAGCCGCCGGTGGGCGGGTCTATATCGTGTAGTAAAATAAATAAATAATTTAAAACAACGACATACGGTCCCCCCAAAATGATACCCAGCCGAGGTAAGCACACAGCAGCGGGCCGGTATGCTCATTCCATTTGATGCGACAGTCCCTGTGTTACCGACTCTTCCCGATTGCCGTAATGCGGTGGCAATCGGGGTAATAAGGAGTTAATAGCAGCTTATAGCTGCCCCTAAGTCCAAGATTAGTAATGGCAGTGTCTATGACATGCAATCAGTAATCTATGTAAAGTAAATAAACACAACACCGAAAAAATCCTTTATTTGAAACAAAACACCAAAAAGCCCCTTTGTCACCACTTTATTAACCCCCAAAAATATCCAGGTCCGGCGTAATCCACACTGATTCAGCGACGTCTGAGACCCGATACCCAATGCAGCCTCATTCTGTGAACGATGCTGCAGGGGTAACTCCAGGTCATTTCTCACGGTTGGTGATGTCAACACATTACCGCTCTTTAGAACTTCAGTGCTGCTGTAAAGCACAACTCAGAGTAACGTCACTGACCGGCAGTGACCTTGTGAGAACTCATATCCAAGCTCCCGCAGGGTCACTGCTCCATCACACATACTGTTGCGGGGGAAACGCATACATCCCAAATAAAAGCTGTAATATCATCTATCTATCCATCCATCCCTCTATTTATCCATCCATCCCTCTATTTATCCATCCATCCCTCTATTTATCCATCCATACCTCTATTTATCCATCCATCTATCCCTGTATCCCTCTGATGGAGGGATGGATGGTGGGATAGAGGGATGGATGGTGGGATAGAGGGATGGATGGTGGGATAGAGGGATGGATGGAGGCATAGAGGGATGGATGGAGGCATAGAGGGATGGATGGAGGCATAGAGGGATGGATGGAGGCATAGAGGGATGGATGGAGGCATAGAGGGATGGATGGAGGGATGGATGGACAGGCAGACCGATGTCAAACACATATATGTAATGTCCCACCTCCCTACATATTCTAATCTGGCAACCTTTAGTGACTTTCATGTGGCACTAAAGGGTGCCTAGCCTTGTAATCATCCAAAAAAATAAATAATTTAAAAAAAAGAAGCGACGTGGGGTCCCCCCCCCATTTTTGATAGCCAGCTACGGTAAAGCTGATGTCTGCAGCCTGTAGACCACAGCTTTCAGCTTTACCTTGGTTGGGGATCCAATTTGGAAGGCCCCCGGGCTCTTTTTCATAATTATTTATTTAAAAATAAATAATAAAAAAAAAAAAATGGAGTTCCTCCCCAAATTGGTTCCCCAGCCAAGGTAAAATGGACAGCTGTGGTCTGGTATTCTCAGGGTGGGAAGGTCCATAGTTATTGGCCAGTCCCAGACTAAAAATAGCAAGCCGCAGTCACCCCAGAAGTGGCCCATTCATTAGATACGCCAATTCTGGTGCTTCACCCCAGCTCATTCCGTTGCCCTGGTGTGGTGGCAAACTGGGTAATAAATGGGGTTGATACGAGATATGTAATGTCACCTGACATGAAGCCCAGCAGTTGGTGATGTCATGGCGTCTATCAGATACCCAACATCCCCAAATGTCAGTAATAAAAACAGAAAAAAAAATAGACAGAAAAAAAAATATTTGAAAAAACTATTCCCAACCATTTCCTCTTTCACCAATTTATTGTAAAAAAAAAAATCCCCTGTAATCCATTTGGAAGTCCCACGATGACTCTGAACCTTCTAGAATATGGGGGGCTTGCTCAGGGAACGTATC
Source organism: Anomaloglossus baeobatrachus (assembly GCF_048569485.1). NCBI lineage: Eukaryota > Metazoa > Chordata > Amphibia > Anura > Aromobatidae > Anomaloglossus > Anomaloglossus baeobatrachus. The sequence goes on from NC_134354.1 coordinate 654,952,133, forward strand.
CCCCATTTTCTAGGCGTGCAGACCCTCCATGTGAGGAGTGTGGGTGCAAAGAATCTGCACCTACATCAGCAGTGTCCGTGCAGCCAGCACAGCTGTTCTCACTGAATACAGGAAGCTGAGCTGACAGCCGCGCTCTGCGCATGCACCCAGCGTTTATTGTGAAGAAGGAGGGAATGCGGGGGCTCAACGCTGCAAAAAGGTAGAAACACCAGGAGGAATGGGGGGTGACTTAGCTGGACTCGGGGAGGCGTTTTCTGTCGCATGTGTCATGGTACATGCGACAGAAATCAGAGGAAGAGGTTGAATGCGGGCGGCGCGTTGGTGGGGGCCCTACCATCTTGGATGAATTGGGAGGGGGCAGAAATGCAGTGAGGCACCTTCTATAGGCTGTGCTCATACTGTTTATGCCTTTTCCCATCTATTTCAGCCTCTTCCCCAGTCACCACAGGTCACCGACAGGTCCAACATGAAATTATTCTGGTTTTCCATAGACTTGCATTGGGGGTCGAATTTTCGCGAATACTCAAATAGCGGCGAGGTATTCGCCAGATATTCGGTGAAGCGACTAATAGGGTATTCGATCATCCCTATTTATGAAGAATGAAAAATTATTTTAGCTCCAAATGCATGAATGTAAAGATAAAAAAAAAAATTGTCCCCAAAGGTGGAAAACCCTTTTAACCTCCAACCACTTGTCATAGCCGTTATTAAGTTAATCGTGTCACATCGATGAAAAGCCTGAGATGGCAACAAAGCTATATCCGCAAATGGTTTAAATTAAAGCAAAGATCATTCATACAATTTATATAAAAAAAAAAAAATTGGATTCCGATAAAATATCATTAAACAAATGCTGCAATCCCCCCCCCCTGCATAGGTAACAACTTATTATCTGTTATCTGGTCTAGGCTATAGTTTGCCTCTAGCAACTAAGTGATAGAGATGACCAAAAATCTTGAAATTCAAATTTGACAGAAAATTGTCCCCAAATTCGATTTTGTACAGTGTAGGAAACTATTTGATCCCTTACTTATTTTGTTAAGTTTGCCCACTAGCAAAGACCTGAACAGTCTATAATTTTAAGGGTAGGATAATTTTAACAGTGAGAGAATATCAAAAATAAAAACGGGAAAGTATATACATCATATTAATTTATTTGCATTTTGCAGAGAGAAATAAGTATTTGATCCATCTGGCAAACAAGACATAATACTTGGTGGCAAAACACTTGTTGGCAAGCACAGCAGTCAGACGTTATTTGTTGTTGATGAGGTTTGCGCACATGTCAGGAGATATTTTGGACCACTTCTCTTTGCACATCACCTCTTAATCATTAAGATTTTGAGGCTGTCACTCGACAACTTGGAGCTGCAGCTCACTACATAGGTTTTCTATGGGATTAAGGTCTGGAGACTGGCTAGGCCACGCCTTGTCCTTTAATATAATTTTGTTTTTTTTTGAGCCACTCCTTTGTTGCCTTGGCTGTATGTTTTGGGTCATTGCCTTGCTTAAAGACCCAGCCATGACCCATTTTTAATGTCCTGGTAGAGGGAAGGAGGTTGTCACTCAGGATTTTACGGTACATGGCTCCATCCATTGTCCCATTGATTCTGGGAAGTAGTCCTATGCCCTTAGCAAAGAAACACCCCTGTCAAGCATGTTTCCACCTCCATACTTGACAGTGGGGATGGTGTTCTTTGGGTCATAGGAAGCATTTTTCTTCCTCCAAACCCAGCGAGTTCAGTTAAGGCCAAAGAGAGATCAATTTTTGTCTCCTCTGACCACATCACCTTCTTGCAATCACTCTTAGAATCGTCCAGGTGTTCATTGGCAAACTTCAGACAGACCTACACATGTGTCTTCTTGAGCATTGGGACTTTGCGGGCACTGCAGAATTTTAAGCCATTACAGCATAATGTGTTACCAATGGTTTTCTTGGTGACAGTGATCCCAGCTGCCTCGAGATCATTAACAAGTTCCCCTGTGTAGTTTTAGGCAGATGTCTCACCTTCCTCCATGATCCTGGATACCTTGTGAAGTGAGATTTTGCATGGAGCCCCAGATCGATGTCAATTGACACTCATTTTGTACTTCTTCCATTTTCTTACTATTGCATCAACAGTTGTCTCCTTTTCACCCAGCATCTTACTTATGGTTTTGTAGCCCATTCCAGCCTTGTTCCGGTCTATGATCTTGTCCCTGACATTCTTAGAAAGCTCTTTGGTCTGGCCCATGTCGTAGAGTCTGACTAATTGAGTCTGTAGCCAGGAGTCTTTTATACAGGTTACAATTTAAGACAGCTGTCTTTAATGCAGGTAATGAGTTTAGTCATAGTGGTCTGTAGGAGACAGAACTCTAATTGGTTGGTAGGGGATCAAAAAATTAATTTGCATTTTGCAGAGAGAATTAATATAATTTATACAATTTGATTTTCTGGATTTTATTTTGGATTTTCTATCTCTCGCTTTTAAAATTAACCCACCCTTAAAATTATAGACTGTTTGTTAGTGGGCAAACTTACAAAATCAGCAAGGGATCAAATACTTATATCCTTCACTGTAGTTAGTCAGTTGTGTTGAAATGATGTGTCTAAACATCTCCTCTTAGTGTATGTTACTTTTGATGTGTTCAATTGGCCCGAATAATTTGGAAGTGAGTTGTGAGAGAGAAGGGCAAACTTCTGGTTAACGATAATCAGAGGTAGTCATGTAGCTCCATATCGACATTTGACCCCCCTTTGTCCAGTCACTGTAGTTGATCTATATAATTTGCCCATTCTGGGTGATCTGAGCAGTCATACATAATGTTTGACAGGGAACATGAGATCAGTGGTATTTTGTGGGAGCGCACGCACTTGTTTTTCTAACTGATACAGTGATACATTATATAAAATTGTGACTGGTATTTTTGAGAAATTATCACTAAATCCACCTTTTACATGTTGATTTAAAAATATTCGACTTAGATTTGAATTGATTCTTCTGCCATTTTCTTTGACGTCCCATTACTAACATTTTTCCATGTGGTTTTTTTTTCCATTTACAGAAGGGAACTATGTGAGTTTGGAGTAAAAGTCTCCATTATAGAACCAGGCGGTTTCCAAACAAATATGATGCTTTCAGCTGATCCTCACATAAATAACTTAAAGCGCCTTTGGGGAAATCTCCCTGAAGAAATTAAAGACAGCTACGGCAAGAAATACTATGAGCAATGTAAGTTAATGTCTACAAATCTCAGTGTGTCAGAAATCCTGCGTTGCAGCTAGGGTAAAAGTACAACCAGAAAATGGGAATTAGACACCAGGTTTGCATACTATATATATTTTTCAAATTGTGAAACAGTTAGGGTGGCTTTACATGCTGCGATATCCGGCCCGATATCGCTAGCATGAGACCCGCCCCTATCGTTTGTGCGCGACGGGCATATCGCTGCTCGTCGCGCACAAAATCGCGCACCCGCGTCACACGTACTTACCTGCCCTTTGACATCGCTGTGACCGTCGAACCGCCTCCTTTCTAAGGGGGCGGTCCGTTCGGCATCACAGCGACGTCACTGAGCGGCTGCCCAATGAAAGCGAAGGGGCGGAGATGAGCGAGAGGAACATCCCGCCCATCTCCTTCCTTCCGCATTATGGCCGGCGGCAGGTAGGAGATGTTCCTCGTTCCTACGGGGGTCACACACAGCGATGTGCACTGCCGCAGGAACGAGGAACAACAACGGGAAAGCAATAGTAACGATAATTGGGAGCGGACCCCCATGTCAACGAGGAGCGATTTTGGACGTTTTTGCAACGATCCAAAATCGCTCCTTGGAGTCACACATTATGAGATCGCTTCAGCGATCGGATGTGCGTCACAAATTCCGTGACCCCAACGAGATCGCTGTAGCAAAATCGTAGTGTGTAAAGCCCGCTTTAGTCAACTTCACGGAAACCATAGCACTGAATACAGTACTGCTGTTTTTCCCATCAATCCAATAGACAGATTGGTAGGACTGATTATAAACCAATGGATTTCACTAGCAATATTAGTAACATATGATGAATTCAGCAGTACGTTGTTGACACTACAATACATATTGAACAGTGACATATCCTTCTTGTATGTTTTAAATATTTTTATTTTGAAAATTTGTGGGGAAATACAAATTTGAAGGAATTGTATTATCATTGCATTAATCATTTTTATGTTCTATAATCTTACCATTTAAGTACTTTAAAAATGGGAAAGGGAGTAAGGATAGGAAGAGGAGTATGGGGTTGGGGGAAGAGTAGTGACATTTTTATTGGGGAAACTAGTAAAAGGGGGAAGGAAAAAGGGAGGGAAACTGGGAAAGAGAGAACATCTAATAAGTTGGTTGCAAGTTGAGAGAGAATATGAGGATTAAACATATTAAACAGTTATAGTTGAGGACCATGAAATATATCACATTTGTCAACGTCTAGAGGATTTCAGTATTATAAGAAAACCCAAGTTGAAGGCTATAATAGGATGACGGGCAGACCTCTGAGGGGCAACTTTTCTTCTCAACTCCTGTCTGACCGTATCCTCCCACGCGTAGTCCGAGTTAGCTCCTCCCCCCTGCATGGGACTCCTACCACTGCAGTCATTGGATGATGGTACAGGGGAAACTTAACCCTCTGAGTACTGCCTGTCAGCAGGTTTTCACAATATCCTACAGTACTTAATATACATAGAAAATTACATTTGTGCGAAATAGTCTAGATTTCTGGTATCCCAAGAAGATGACCACTTTGTGGGATACCACATATACATACTGTACATTAACATATTTGAAGTCAAATTCACAAAAATACACAGTCCTGTACAATGAGATTCATAGAAATACACATAATACATGCACACCCACATTAGAGATATTTTTAACATGGGGAAGCCAGCAGTAGCCTCTCACCTTGTCTCCCGTACAGCTTCTCCTGGGCATGTGGCAGTGCAGGCCACGTTGCTTCATTGCCATCACTTTTACAAATATGGCCACACACCATGCGTTGTGGGGCAGTCTGCTAGCAGTGACACTGCCAGGTTGGCACTCAACCTTTAATTCTGTTAGTGTGCTGGCCTGACAGCATCACTGCTAGCAGACACGACCGCACAGTGCACACTGAGACTGTTGTATGTACATCACAGGAGACATGCAGTCTACAGTATATACATCACAAGAGGGGCTGAAGGCAAATACACCACAGGGGAGGCTGGGGGCATAGACATCACTGGGGGCAAAGACTACACACACTGCTGGGTGGCATACACATTAATGGGGAGAATACACAATATTGGGGGGCATATGGCGTGCCCACGGGGCCTGGGGTTTTACTCGTCACCTGGCCGGTATTGGGGGTTTGGGATGTTGCGGTGGCCTGGGCCATTTTCATGGTCCCATCAGTGCCAATAAAAGATGAAGCGGTTGGGGATGTTGGGAGTAGTTGTCTCGTGACACCACCTGTGGCGTGCGACTATGAGGGAAGCCACCACTGCAGAGGGTCTCTCTCTTCTGGGGCGGATGGTAATGCAGTTCAGATGTTGCTGCTCTCCACAGATAGAGCTTGGCCTCAGGGAGGATGATGATGGTAGTAGTCTATAGCGCTGGAGCGCAGGGGCGACGGCAATGATGGGGACAACACAAAGGCTGCAGTTCAAAGTTCTTTACTCCCTGTGCTATCGTCGCCCTTGGAGTGCCAGTTTCCACTGTGATGGGCTACAGTCAATCCCCAATAGTTCAAAGGCTAGCACTGGTGTTGTAGACTGTGAGTCCTTCCTTCTGCGCACTGGTGTTTTTGAATTCCTGTCACTTGTAGTCCTACAGTGACTTTGGCCTTAGGTTAAGTTCCCGTACTGTATAGCAGGCAGCGCGAGTCCGTGATGGGCTGGATTGTGTTCATAACTCCTGACTCTGTCTGCTGCTGTGCCCCAGGCGCTTGTGGTGGGCGAAGGGACCTGCAATCCCCCCACCCGGCGGATTTTGATGGCGAAACGTGAAGTATTCACCACCACAGGGCTCCGTACCCTGTCTGCGCCGGTCTGGAGGGAGCTATCAATCTCTCCCCTCAGTGACCGTGTAAACTCCTGTGTCTCACAGGTTCCACCGGTAATCTCCTACTTCCTCCTCTGTAGCTGTTGCGTGCTCAGGACCAAGATCCCGGCTCAACTTCCTACCCCGACTTCTCCCCGGAATTCTCCATAAGTGTCTGTGTTGCTCCTCAATCCCCTGTGTGTCGCTCCTCCCCCCAGGTCCTCTGGTCTAGTGGGTGGAAGGCCCCATAAAGGCGGCCGTCCTTAAAGACACTACCCTAGCCAGGTCCCAGTGGAAGGGGAACTAACTAGTCAGTGAGGGTGCCAGGTGATGAACCTACACTCACCTAATTTTGATGATTAATTCTGAGGATAGTCCATCAACACGTTATTGGTAGACAACCGCTTTTTAGAGTCCATTTTGCTGTTGCCCTTATAGTTTTACAATAAGGTTAAGGTTTCACAAGCCTTATCCAGAAATACATGTGTCGTTTGTATAAACTAATAGAAAAATATGATATATAATATTAATAGAATAACATTTTTACTCATTTATCTACAGTTGGGAATGGTCTAAAGTCTTTAATGGGAACAGCAAGTCCCAGGATTTATAAGGTTCCAAATTGTATGGAACACGCTTTGACCGCTGTGCATCCTTGGACAAGATATGCTCCAGGCTGGGACGTCAAGCTCTACTACATCCCTGTATCATACCTCCCTACAGTGTTATCTGACTATTTGCTGTGTCGCTCTGCACCCAAACCATCCAGCAATGAAAGACCAAGTAAAGCATAACCAAATGTGGATTCAAAATAAAAATGTTTTTTATCTCTAACTCGTATTTCATAATACATATCTTCGAGAAATGTGTCTAATAAATGTGAAGCCCCACAAGTGCAGTGTCGGTGCATTACCTTCAGGGACTCCACTCGGCTGGGTCCTGTCACAGATAGGAAATCTTCTATTTGTCGTGACGCCACTCTCAGAATTGCGGTCAGTGGGGACCGCCACTGCAGGTTAGGGGTGCCTGGGGCTGATGGTATGTGCAGTCAGGTGTAGTAGCCTCCTGAGAGTGAGGCATGCCCCAGGGTCCTGTGTAGATGTGTAGAACTACAAGGCGCAGAATAACTCCACACAAGCAGGATGTCTTTCAGGGGTTTTACTCACAGTTGATGGCAGGGTGAGTAACCCGGGCGTAGCTGGGATGAACCAGGCTGGAACCAGGTGTCCTTCGGGCTGACTGATGAGGGTGACTACCGACTCGCCTTCCTTAGCCCTTTGTGTTTGGGGTAACCCCGACTTTTAGTCCCTATGGGGGTCACCCAGGGAAGTTGCTGAAGCCTCTCTCCCCTTCGTTTGTCCGTTTGCTTGTAGCCTGGGCCAGGACACTCCAGCTGCTTGCCTCCTGTGAACTATGGGCCCTAACTGTGGCGACGTGGCTGCGGACTTTGTAGTGTGATCTTGGGGGTGTAAAGTACCCCCTCAAGCAGGTTTGGCAAGGAAAGGTGGATCTATCCCTGCACTGGGACCTACTACCCGTTTGGGCCTGGTAACTCCCTAGCAGTCTCCTTACTTCCCACTCCGTGCTCTCTCTTTAGCTGAAGATGGATTTCGGGTAGCACTCCTAGGTGACCGTTCTCCCCCGTCGGTAGCCACTGCGCGGGCACTGTTAGACTGCAACAGCCCCAGGGGTCTGCTCCTCTCTGAGCTCCCTGGACTCTGCACTAAACCGGCTCACTGCTCCTCCTCTCCTGTTCTTGCCTACGCCACCTAGCAACCAGGCTCTCTTACCACACCCCTTGAGTGGAGATGGAGGCTTTTGGCCCCCTCCACTATTCCAGTGGAGGTGAAGGCTTTGCCCCCTCCTGGGATCCCCAGGGGTCCTCTCAAAGGTACATGTGTGAGACCTGATCACTATGCGCCTGTGTAGTCACACCTCGGTCAGCCTTCTGGATTACCTGTATTGTACTGTCCCCAGCATGGGTGCAGTACTCAGTGGTGCCTGACTAGGTCAGGGGCGCCACATAAAGTGTAACATTCAGTTCTCATTGAGGCTTTGGAGTGTTATTAGTAACTAGAAGGTGGCCAGATTCTAACGTATCGGGTAGTCTAGAATGTGTATGTAGGTTAGCAGATTGAATGAATAATAAAGGGCCATTTACATGCTGCGACATCGCTAATGATATATCGTCTGGGTCATAGTGTTTGTGAGGCACATCCGGCGTCGTTAGCGACATCGCAGCATGTGACAGGCTGGAGCGACCTTAAACGATCGCAAAAAAGACAAAAATCGTTTGTATATGAGAGGTCGTTCATTTACCAAAAATCGTTGTCTGGTAAGTAGCGATGTTGTTCCTCATTCCTGCGGCACCACACATCGCTATGTGTGACACCGCAGGAGCGACGAACATCTCCTTACCTCCGTCCACCGGCAATGAGGAAGGAAGGAAGTGGGAGGCATGTCCCGGCCGCTCATCTCTGCCCCTCCTCTGCTATTGGACGGCTGCCGTGTGACGTCGCTGTGACACCGCACGAACCGCCTGTGACGCCCTGACCTAGCCAGGAGGTCACAGACACAACACCATACACACCCCTTCTGTAATACTATTGTATGTACTGAGGATTTCGATTGCGTTAGGGCAATGACAACCAGAGACGAGTTCTTGGTGCAAGAACGTTTATAATATGCAACCGACAATATGTACATAAACAGAACAAAAACACAGTAGAACATAAACACAGGAAATACCTTCCAGGATCGGAGCGAAGGGGAATTCCCGGGGCCACGCACCGGACTCCCCCAGGGAGACCACCAAGAGCGAACCCCTATACAGGGACTGTCTGGCAATCACCCCAGAAGGCCTAAATGCGCAGCAGCCGGGACACAAAGGGCAATAGGTATAGTCCAAATTGTCCGTACGTGATGAGAGTCCAGAGTGGTTACGAAACGGAAGGAACCGGGCAGAAGTGCCGACCAAAGACGGCAGACGAAGTCCGGGCACAGCTTGATGAGACCAGGTGAAGTCCAGAGTCGATGTCGGTTGTTTTTCAAGAGGATCCAAATATCAATCAGGAACCAAGAGCAGCAGGGCAGGAGTACACAGGAAGCAGTATACTCAGGCAACTGGACTAAGCTTAGGGGCGGCTTTTAAACAGATGGACAGGAAGTAGGGCAACAGAACAGAAAACTCCATGTTAACAAAGGGCAAGCTTCTTTAAAAGAAAACTGGAAATCCCAGAACTCTGACACCTTCCTTGGACAGGTCACACCAGTCAAACATTAAACCCTTGTTGCCGCCCTCCAGGGTTGATGTCCACACCAGGTGGGGCGGAGCCAGGTGGTTGGCCCCGCCCACCGAGGAGTTCACAGGCTGGAGGCGGGAAAAACACAACAGTGCAGTTCAGTTCAGTGAAGTGGAAGGAAAGGAGTGAGAACTGTTGGTGTCTGGGTCAGAGCCCGGGCACGTCCAGCAAGGTCGACAGACGGTGGTGGCCGTCTGCAGGAGTTGGCGAAGGTCAGCGGAACCGTAGGACCGGGGTCGGGCGGTGGCCCGCCGGTACCAAACAGGGGAGCAGATTGGAGCCAAGCACCAGGCAGGGTACTCAGACCCCGGGGTCTAGGGTTTAACTAGGCTTAAAGCCAACCTTTAGTCAAATTTCCTGATTGCGGTCTGGACCTCGGGTTCATTCCCACCCAAGTCCTGATTGAAGGCAACAGCCCAACCGTTCCGGTTAAGTGCCACTGCCAAGGGCCAGAGATCCAAAGGGCCAGCGTCTGCGGGCAAACGGGTTCCTCCGGCATGTATACGCCGGGGAGAGGACTCCCGGTGCCCAGGCATTGGAGTCAAGACACAAAACACATATGCAGGGAACGACAGCCACCATCAACCCGTCCAGGGAGAACACCGCAGCTGGCTGCGGGCCCCGTCCATCCAGCCGTTTGGTTTACCAGAGACTCTGTGCATCTGTGTCTGAGTGAGTACACCAGTGCCATCCGGCACCGCGCTGCGCTGCACCGCAGCCCTGCACCCTGCCAAAACCCATTCTACGGGAACCCAACCTCCTACCGGGCCCCGGGACCAACAGCCCGTACCCACGGAGGGGTCAACACCTAGCTGCTCCCCGCCATCGCTCCCGGGAACCCCATCACCAGCAGCGGTGGTGCCCACCGTCACCACAACCCGTGGGTGGCGTCACGAACACTCCATCCATCCCAAAAATCCAACTCCCCTCCCTTTTCACTCGTGGGCGAGGAGCGCTGCTCGAGCCCAGGGTCCAGCCCGCTCGAGCCACCGAGGAGAAGGTACCGGATCCGAGCGCGATCTCCTCGAGCAGCCCCCGTGACGGGGAAAGCTAGCCCCCGCCCTCGACACGCCCCCTTAGAAAGGAAGTGCATCACCGGCCAGAGCAACGTTGCAGGCCAGGTAAGTCCGTGTGATGAATGTTAGCGATGTTGTGCACCACGGGCAGCGATTTGCCCGTGACGCACAACCGACGGGGGCGGGTACACTCGCTAGCAATATCGGTACCGATATCACAGTGTTTAAAGTACCCTTTAGGTAATGAATGGACTGGATGAGTTTGGTTTAATTTAGTATTCTTATAATTGTTTATTGGTTTTAAAATGACAAACAGAAGAAACAGTTTTAATAGATGAGGCTAATGTTTAATAATGTCCATGGCTTGTAATGAAAGAAGGCCATGAACAGTGTAACGTTAGTTAAAAATATGCTGATGCTGTGATGTGGCCCAATGCTGGTATATGCCCCCATCATGGTGCAGCCACCATCCTGACATGTGCCCCCATCCTGCGGGGTAATGAGTGCGGGGGGGTAGTGGAGCCGAGCGGGTCCATGGCGCTGAGGACGTCAGTGCCGGGGACTGCATGGCTGGGGACAGGTGACTGTGTGTGTGTGTGTGTGTGTGTCAGAGGCAAGCGGTGTGTGTGTGGCTGAGTGGAGTAATGTGTGAGGCGGGCGGAGGCGAGGGGCGGGTGTGGCCGAATGGGGTAATGTGTGCGGGGGGGTGGAGGCGATTGGCGGGTGGAGCCGAGTGGGGTAATGTGTGCGAGGGGGAGGAGGCGAGCGGTGGGTATGTGTCGGCTGGGTTGCCGGTGTGGGCTCCCGGGGGTGCAGCACTCACCGGGGAGTCGGGGCTCCATGTGGGTGCGGTGAAAAGTGTCGGGCGTTGTCCTGTTGGCCCGTAGTTCGGGCTGTTCAGTTAGCTGAGCCGTTGGTCGCAGGCTCTTTAGCGTACACGGTGTGGTGACGGTTGTCACTGTAATTACGTCATTTTGGAGCAAGACAGAATAAGGCAATTATATATATACGATATATATAGATAAATAGTGATGAGTGAGCACTAAAATGTTCAAGTGTTCATTACTCAAGCCGGGCAATTTCTAATGTTTGGGTGTTCATCTCAAGTAACGACTAACAAACATAATGGAAGTCAGTGGGAAACTCAAGCATTTTTCCAGCAGGCCCCAGGGACTTTTTTTTTTAACTATTTTTATGCTTTGCTTTTGCATGTGTGACGCCCTGGACTGGCCAGGTAGTCACAGACAGGCCCTTGCACAAACACCTGTCCCCCTAAAAAGGTAACAGCAGCCAACCTAAAAACCCTAGTCACCTCCCTCAGTGCTTAATGAACACACCAGGGGCGGAGCCAGGCAGTTGGCCATGCCCACCGAGAAGTTCAGAAGGCCTGAGGCAGGAAAAGTTGAGGGCAGTTGAGTTGAGTAGCGGAGAAGTCAAGTTCAGTGAGTGGAGTAGGAGAGTTGAAGTGCAGCAGACCTGTGCCCAGGTCTGCCGCAGACTGACAACAGGTGTGAGGGTCGTAGCCCGCACACCTTGGCTAGGAGGCATACGGTGGCCTAGCCTGCAGGAGCCGGAAAGACAGCTCGGTGGAACCGTGGTGGACCAGGACAGGGTAGTGGCCCGCCGGTACCGACCCGGGGAACTGACGGGAAACCGGAGCACACAGGGGGGTACTCAGACCCTGAAACGAGGTTCAGAATCCACTGGACTGAGTTAATTCACTGTTTGCGGTCTGGACTATAGGTCCTTTCCCACCCAAGTCCCGACTGAAGACAACAGCCCACCGAGAGGGATAGAAAGCCACCGCACAGGCAGAGAGATCCCACGGGCCAGCGTCTGCGGGCACATGGCCACAGCTCCTGGGGACACAGACTCTGCAATTCAGCTTTAACGTCTATACAAAGACAAATACAGCATTAACCCCGGAGGGTCTAGGAGCACAAACTCATTTTATGAGCCCACTCATAAGACACATGCATTCATCACTTTAAGGATCTTCCTGCACTTCTATACAGGCGATTAATTTTCCCTAACTGCCCAGGAAGGACAGAATATTCCTACCCTGAACTCCACTGTGGAGGGAACAGGAAAAGCCTCACCGTATTGCCATTTTTTTTTTATTTCTGTACGAACGTCTATATACATATGCCTATGAGTAAGGAGGCTACTGTCAATCATTAAAGGAACCCCCAAAAAACACTTTTTTTCATAGTAATTTAGCGACTAATGTGATCAAGGTCCTGGAGGACCGAACAGTTATTGTCGCAAAATTGTCGCAAGTGTCACATGTCTTTCAATTATTGCTATCTTGCCTTCTGTATTAAAAATCTATTAGCATTGAGAAAAAGAGTTATATCTTTATTCATTCTTGCCCATTGCGAGTGTAGTGTTATATTTATATATGATTTTTCAGGGATTTTTTCCTCTTACACTAGCGCCTCCCCCATACTTCTAATTCTAAAGGTCCAGTCACACTAAGCAACTTACCAGCGATCCCAACAACGATAGGGATCGCTGGTAAGTTGCTAGGAGGTTGCTGGTGAGCTGTCACACTGCGACGCTCCAGCGATCCCACCAGCAACCTGACCTGGCAGGGATCGCTGGAGCGTGGCTACACCAGTTGCTGGTGAGCTCACCAGCAACCAGTGACCAGCCCCCAGTCTCCTAGTTACAGCACACATCAGGTTAATTAACCCGATGTGTGCTGCAGCTAAATGTGCACAGAGCAGGGAGCAGCGCACAATGCTTAGCGCTGGCTCCTTGCTCTCCTAGTTACAGCACACATCGGGTTAATTGCCTGATGTGTGCTGCAGCTACATGTGCACAGAGCAGGAGCCGGCAGCACAGGCAGTGAGAGCGGAGGAGGCTGGTATCAAAGGTAAATATCGGGTAACCAAGGACAGGGCTTCTTGGTTACCCGATGTTTACATTAGTTACCAGCCTCAGCAGAAGCTGGCTCCCTGCTGCCTGCACATTAGTTGTTGCTGTCTCGCTGTCACACACAGCGATCTGTGCTTCACAGCAGGACAGCAACAACTAAAAAATGGCCCAGGACATTCAGCAACAACCAACGACCTCACAGCAGGGGCCAGGTTGTTGCTGGATGTCACACACAGCAACATCGCTAGCAACGTCACAAAAGTTGTTCGTTACCAGCGATGTTGCTAGCGATGTTGCTTAGTGTGATGGGGCCTTAAGTGTGTGCACACTATTTTCTTATCTTTGCTTTGATAATGCGGCTGAGCCACCCGGCAATACTGCATTGCCCAGCACTGCTATCTATTAACTTCTCTAGCTCTGCTAGATCTTGTTTCTAGTGATGAGCGAGTACTAAAAAGCTCGGGTGCTCGAAGCTCGGGCCGAGCCTCCCAAGATACTCGTGTACTCGGCCCGAGCAACGAGCCCAATGTTATCCTATGGGAGACCCGAGTATTTTTGTGAAATGACCCCCCGGCAGCATGGAGAAACCCTAAAAATGTCACAAAAGTCTCAGAAGAGTGCTCAAATGACATGGCAACAGCATGGGGAAGACCCCTTGAAGCATTTATCACTGAAAAGTCACAGCTGTGAACAATTTTGTCCGCGTTTTACGCCATTTTTACGGACTCACCAGAAAACCTTCCAAAATGACCCCAAAATGATTTTTCATGGCGGAAATGTTAAGGGCACATACCCAATAGTGAGATAGAGCTGGTGTATGTTGCTTTTTGAGATTAATACATGAAAGATTTTACGTGAAAACATTGTGTGGCACTCCGATGTCCCTGAGAAGAGACGTACATGAAGGCCTCTTGAGTCTAATGTGCCCATTTTGAGGAAGTGAGTCTTTGTAGTATTTTCCTTTGCCATGGCAGTCCAAAATTGTGAGGTTCACCAATGCCCCTGCATACAGACGTGCATGATGGCCTGTAAACCTGAAGTGCCCATTGTAAGGAAGTGGGTCTATTGTAGTATAGCCCTTAGGCAGGGCAGCCAAAAATTGGGAGGCTCCACGTTGTCCCTGGGTAGAGACGTGCATGAGGGCCTCAAAACATTAAGTGTCCATTGTCAGGAAGTGGGTGTATTATAGTATAGCCCTTAGGCAGGGCAGCCAAAAATTGGGAGGCTCCACGTTGTCCCTGGATAGAGACGTGCATGATGGCCTGTAAACCTGAAGTGCCCATTGGAAGGAAGTGGGTCTATTGTAGTATAGCCCTTAGGCAGGGCAGCCAAAAATTGGGAGGCTCCACGTTGTCCCTGGGTAGAGACGTGCATGAGGGCCTCAAAACATTAAGTGTCCATTGTCAGGAAGTGGGTGTATTATAGTATAGCCCTTAGGCAGGGCAGCCAAAAATTGGGAGGCTCCACGTTGTCCCTGGGTAGAGACGTGCATGAGGGCCTCAAAACATTAAGTGTCCATTGTCAGGAAGTGGGTGTATTATAGTATAGCCCTTAGGCAGGGCAGCCAAAAATTGGGAGGCTCCACATTGTCCCTGGATAGAGACGTGCATGATGGCCTGTAAACCTGAAGTGCCCATTGGAAGGAAGTGGGTCTATTGTAGTATAGCCCTTAGGCAGGGCAGCCAAAAATTGGGAGGCTCCACGTTGTCCCTGGGTAGAGACGTGCATGAGGGCCTCAAAACATTAAGTGTCCATTGTCAGGAAGTGGGTGTATTATAGTATAGCCCTTAGGCAGGGCAGCCAAAAATTGGGAGGCTCCACGTTGTCCCTGGGTAGAGACGTGCATGAGGGCCTCAAAACATTGTTCCCATTGCAAAGGAGCGGGTCTCCTGTCGTTGTAATGTCCATTCTGCAAAGAATGGGCGAAAAAATTTACCACTGGGGGTATACCTGAAACAAAGGCCTAAGTATTGCAATTTGTAACGGTCATCATCATGGTGGCGCATGAGGAGAAGGAGGAGCAGTCCAGCGATTATCCAAAGTCCAGAAGTGTGTACCCATGGGTGAGTGGAGGTACATGGCAAACTTTAAATTCCGCTCTCATTTGCTGGTGGTGTGGTGAAGTCTGGCCCAATCCAACCCTTGTTCATCTTGATCAGAGTCAGCCTGTCAGCATTTTCAGTTGACAGGCGGGTGCGTTTATCTGTAATGATTCCACCTGCGGCACTAAAAACACGCTCTGACAAAACGCTAGCAGCAGGGCAGGCCAGGACTTCCAAGGCGTAGAGAGCCAATTCATGCCACGTGTCCAGCTTGGATACCCAATAATTGTAAGGCACAGAGGAATGTCGGAGTACAGTTGTTCGATCTGCAAGGTACTCCTTCAGCATCTGGGCAAACTTAGGATTTCTTGTGGCACTACCCCGCACCTCAGGGGCTGTGGTACGTGAGGGGCTGAGAAAACTGTCCCACATCTTAAAGACTGTTCCCCTACCTCTGGCGGATTGGACTTGTGCCTCTCTCGGCTGTACGCCTCGGTTGTCCACTGATTCCTGACCTATGCCGCTAGCGTTTTGTGAGGGGAATGCTTTGCCTACTTCCGTGACTATGGCCTTCCGGAACTGCTGCATTTTGGTTGACCTCTCCTCCACGGGAATAAGAGACAAAAAGTTCTCCTTGTAGCGTGGGTCTAACAGTGTTACCAACCAGTAATGATTGTCGGCCAAGATGTTCTTAACGCGAGGGTCACGAGACAGGCAGCTTACCATAAAGTCAGCCATGTGCGCCAGACTCTTAACAGCCAGGACTTCAGTAGCCTGACCAACAAGATGACTGAACATGCTGTCCTCCTCCTCCTCCTCCTCCTCCTCCTCATCTACCCTGTCCTCTGGCCAGCCACGCTGAACCGAGGATATGACTGGTGTGCATGTCATATCCTCAATTTGGCCGGAGAGTTGCTCCATGTCTTCATCCTCCTCCTCGTCATAGTCCTCCACTGCACGTTGTGATGAGACGAGGCTGGGCTGTGTGTTATCATCACCCACACCCACTACTGTTTCTTGCTGCAACTCATCGCGCTCCGCCTGCAATGCATCATGTTTGTTTTTCAGCAGAGACCGTTTTAGAAGGCAGAGTAGCGGTATGGTGACGCTAATAATGGCGTCATCACCACTCACCATCTTGGTGGAGTCCTCAAAGTTTTGGAGGATGGTACATAGGTCTGACATCCATCTCCACTCCTCAGGTGTTATGTGTGGAGTTTGACCCATTTCCCGACGGCTTAGGTGATGCAGGTACTCAACAACTGCCCTCTTCTGCTCACATATCCTGACCAACATGTGCAGAGTTGAATTCCAACGCGTGGGGACATCACACACCAGTCTGTGAGCCGGAAGATGCAAACTGCGCTGAAAGCCGGCAAGGCCGGCTGAAGCAGTAGGTGACTTTCGAAAATGTGCAGACAGGCGGCGAACTTTTACCAGCAGATCAGACAGCTCTGGGTATGACTTTAGAAACCGCTGAACCACGAGGTTGAGAACATGGGCCACGCATGGAACATGTGTCAGCTGGCCTCGCCTCAAAGCCGCCACCAGGTTCCGGCCATTGTCACACACGACCTTTCCTGGCTTTAGGTTCAGAGGTGTGAGCCAGTGATCTGCCTGCTGTTTCAGAGCTGTCCACAGCTCTTCTGCATTGTGGGGTTTGTCACCTATGCAGATTAGCTTCAGCACAGCCTGTTGCCGCTTCGCCGAGGCAGTGCTGCAGTGCTTCCAGCTTGTGACTGGTGTGGAGGGTACAGTGGATGAGGATGCGCAGGAGGAGGAGGAGGCTGAAGAGCATGACATTCCGGAGCTGTAGAGTGTGGGTGAAACACTGACTGAGGTAGGGCCTGCAAACCTTGGTGTGGGAAGGACGTGTTCCGTCCCTCGCTCAGACTGGGTCCCAGCTTCCACAATATTAACCCAGTGTGCCGTCAACGAGATGTAGCGGCCTTGCCCACAAGCACTTGTCCACGTGTCTGTGGTTAGGTGGACCTTGGGTGAAACAGCGTTGTTCAGGGCACGTGTGATGTTTTGTGACACGTGGTTATGCAACGCGGGGACGGCACACCGGGAGAAAAAGTGGCGGCTGGGGACCGAGTAACGTGGGACAGCTGCCGCCATCAGGTCACGGAATGCTTCTGTCTCCACCAGCCTAAAAGGCAACATTTCCAGCGCAAGCAGTCGCGAAATGTTAGCATTTAGAACTGTGGCATGTGGGGTGTTGGCAGTGTATTTGCGCCTGCGTTCAAAGGTTTGCTGAATGGATAACTGAACGCTGCGCTGGGACAAGGACGTGCTTGATGATGGTGTTCTTTCTGCGTAGGCAACTGCAGGTGCAGGAGTGGAGGCAGCATGGACAGGGGATTGGCTCGCATGCACAACCAGCGAAGACGTAGCAGTGACATCAGCAAGCACTGCTCCTCGACTCTGTTGTACTTCCCACAAAGTCGGGTGCTTGGCTGACATGTGCCTGATCATGCTGGTGGTGGTCAGGCTGCTAGTTTTGGTACCCCTGCTGATGCTGGCACGGCAGGTGTTGCAAATGGCCTTTTTTGAATCATCTGGATCCAACTTAAAAAACTGCCAGACTCGGGAAGACCTAACATTTGTACAGGCACCTTGTGTCGTCGTGTTGTTCCGGGGAACGGTTGCCTGACTTCTGCCTGGGGCCACCACCCTGCTTCTTACTGCCTGTTGTGATGCTACGCCTCCCTCCCCCTGTGCACTGCTGTCCTCGCTCTGCATATCCTCCTGCCAGGTTGGGTCAGTTACTGGATCATCCACCACGTCGTCTTCCTCTTCCGCACCCTGCTCCTCCTCCTGACTTCCTGACAATTGTGTCTCATCATCGTCCACCACTTGTTGAGACACGTTGCCAACTTCGTGAGAACGTGGCTGCTCAAATATTTGGCCATCTGTACAGACGATCTCCTCATGACCCACTTCAATATGAGCTGGCGAGAGGCCAGAATGTGTGAATGGAAACGTGAACAGCTCTTCCGAGTGTCCAAGTGTGGGATCATTAATGTCCGAGGAGGACGTGTACTCAGCCTGGTGGTAGGAAGGAGGATCAGGTTCAGAAATGTGCGGTGCAGTATCACTGCTACTGACACTTGACCGTGTGGAAGACAGAGTGTTTGTGGTGGTGCCAATCTGACTGGAAGCATTATCTGCTATCCAACTAACAACCTGTTGACACTGGTCTTGGTTCAAGAGCGGTGTACTGCTGCGGTCCCCAAGAATTTGGGACAGGACGTGCGAGCGACTAGATGTGGCCCTTTGTTGTGGCGAAATTAGAGCTTGCCCACGACCTCGGCCTCTGCCTGCACCACCATCACGTCCACTTCCTTGTTCCTTGCCAATGCCCTTGCGCATTTTGCAATGCTGTGCACTGCTGACGTGTATATTCACTACTTGTGCGTTATATCAAAGTTTGTGGAAATTGCACACAAGTGCACCTGTACGCTGCCACCAACAGGCACACACGTGCGGTTTTAAAAACCAAGCACGGACGCAATAAGAACCTAACAGGTTTTTTTGGGGAGCGACAATTACAGACAAGTCAGACACTATCTGGACTGTTTTACACTGTGTACACCAGCCCCAGATATGATGAAGGCTGGTATACGGTCACCACTAGGAATGGCTATATATACCCTGCCTGCCTGCCTGCCTGTATACTGGTACAATAGTCCTGACAAGGACTTTTCTGGTCACTAGCCTGTATTCAGACCTGGCTATACCCTGCCTGTATATAGCAACAATAGTCCTGAGAAGGACTCTGCTACTGTACTCCGACCTGGCTATACCCTGCCTGCCTGTATACAACTAGAATAGTCCTGAGAAGGACTTTTGGTCACACTGTTTGCAGCCCTGCAACTGAAAAAGCTATAAAGGGCCGCAAAGCTTTCCCTGAATCAGCGACACTCTCCCTGCACTGACTGTCTGGATAGCTGTGAGCAGAGCACAGCGCGCCGGCCGGTATAAAGGCTCGGTCACGCTGTGCAGGCCGGCCAATCACTGCAATTCCACAACTAACAGGGCTGTGGCATTGCAGTGGTCTGCCAGCCAATCCCTGCATGAGGGCTGGCTCTCAAAAGAGCGCCAACATGCAGAAATGAAGACCACGAGTACAGCACGAGTATCGCGAGATTACTCGGTCCCCGCCGAGCAGCCCGAGTACAGCGATACTCGTGCGAGTACCGAGTAGTTACAAGCATGCTCGCTCATCACTACTTGTTTCCTGTCAACTTTTGCATCTCACATTACACTTTACACTTAAAGGGAACCTGTCAGGTCAAAAAAAGCGTTATGGCCTACAAGCAGCAGCCTGTGGGAGCTGTTAACCTCTTCCTACCCATCCCTGTGTTGTCATATTGTGTAATATGAAAGTAATAAAATAAGTTTTATTACTTTCATATGTCCTATGTAAATAGCAAAGGTCTCTAGCCCCATGGGCGTCTCATCGCCCTGTGGGCGTCTACATGCTTTCCATGGCATCACGCCCCTGTGGGCGTGATACCATGGATTTACATCAGTGACGTGACCATCACTACTTCAGACTCTCATGCGCGCGCTTACCATTCTCGCCGCCTCATCGTGGTGTTTGTGTGTCGGCTTCTGACTTGCACTGCACATGCTCAGAAGACAGCTGATGTTCCGGTCATGTGTGACGCCCTGGCCTATCGGTTTGTCACAGGGTATTGTGCAATCTGCCCTTCTGCACGGTATCCACCCTTCTTGGTTACGGGTCCTGGTCCTTTGGTGTTGCGAATGAGTCGCCCCTAGCCACGGCGGTCACCTCAGGGAAACTGCTCCACCTACAGGGACGCCGCAGGGACTTCTCTTTGGGATCTTCTCTGGTCACAGGTATGTCAAGTTTATTTGCATGGGAGTCGTGACGCCACTCACGGTTTGCGGTCATAGTCTGGGGCCGGTGGTATCTGCAGTTGGATGATGTGGCCTCCTGTGAGTGAAGCTGGCCCCAGGGGCTCGAGTGTATGTGTGTAGAACCACAGGTCGCGGAATAACTCTCAGTCCAAAGTGCCTTGCAACTAGTTTCTTTACACACTTTCAGAGGCTTCAAGTGGCACCCGGGCGATGCTAAGATACACCAAGAGAGAACCAGGTATCCTTCAGGCTGGCATAAGGGTAACCGCTGACTCTCCTTCCTAGCACTTCTTGTTTCGGACAACCCCTGACAAAGTACTGTGGGATTCATCCAGGGAAGTCTCAACTGCCTTTTCTCCCCTTTCTGGCCCATTTGCTGGCAGCGGGGACCAAAGAAAATGGCTCCAGGCTCGATCCTCCTTATGGGCCCCCTCGTTGCTGCTGATGCTCGGACTCTGTAATGGTTGGTGAGGGACCTTTAGCCCCTGCACCTGCAGGATTTAGCAGACCACTAAATGGATGTCTGGCTCTAGGGACCTGTTGCCCATGCGTGCTTTGTTATCAGGAGTCCCTGTACTCCACTGCCTGTCCTCTCTGCAGGTGTCTTTCTGGCTGACTGTGTGGCAACATTCTCCCCCGCCAGCGGCCACTACGCGTGCAGGGTCTGACTAGCGTGTCCGCTCTCCTGCGTCTCCACTATAGACTGGCTACCTCCAGCTCCTTTTTCCTGACTGCCACTGCAACAACTAGCTTCCAGACTCTCTACCGCACCGCTTAATTGGATGTGGAGGTGTACCGACCCGTGGGCTTGGCTGCGACCGCTGAGCCGCTCGGATCCGTGCTCGTACGGTGGGTGGCTCGAGCTCCTCACGGACCCGGGGGTCACGTCGCTCTGCAAGGGGGTGGCGCTACACGCAGGGACTTTGGTGGGGAGTTCCACGGCCGGGGCTGCGGTGGTTTGGAAGGGATGTAAGTTTGTGACGCCACCCACGGGTTGTGGTGAATAGATGGACACCGCTGCCGTTAACTAGGCCTCCCGGGGACGGTGTTGCGCAGTTTGGTGTTGACCCCTCCGTGTGGGCTGGATGCTGGTGCGGTGCAGCGCAGTGCGCGGCCCGAAGGCACTGGTGTACTCACAATGGCACAATACACTGGAGTCTCTGGTAAACCAAACGGGATGATGAACGGGGCCTGCAGCCGGCTGCAGTTTCTCCCTTAACAGGTTGGTGGTTTCCGCCTTTCTCCTGCACCTCATTGTGTGAATGTTTGACTCCTATGTCTAAGCAACAGTAGTCCGCTCCCCGGCTTGCTGGTTGCCGGTAGAGCCCTGTTTGCCCGCAGACGCTGGCCCTTTGGGTCTCTATGCCTTGGCGGTGGCTTTACCCTGTATCGTTGGGCTGTTGTCTTCTAACGGGTCTTGTGTGGGAAAGGTCCTTAAGTCCAGTCCTCAATCAGTTGATTTGACTCGGCCCTGTCGGTTCGGGGCTTCGTACTGGGTCTGAGTACCCCTCCTGGTGCTCCAGCTTCCAATCTGTTCCCCGATTCGGTACCGGCGGGCCACCGCCGACCCCAGTCCCCAGTCCCCAGTATGGTTCCACCGGCTGTAATCCTAGCTCCTGCAGGCGGCCACCACCGTCTGCCTCTTTGCCAGAGGTGACTGGGCTCCAACCCAGACACCTTAGTAGACTATTGGCAGGCCTGGTCACAGGTCTGCCCTTGAACTCGACCTCTCTCCTTCACTGTCAAAGCTAATCTACCTAAAACTTGTCTTTTTCCCGCCTCCAGGCCTGTGAACTCCTCGGTGGGTGGAGCCAACCGCCTGGCTCCACCCCCCTGGTGTGGACATCAAACCTGGAGGGTGGTGACAAGGTTTTTTAAGTTTGGCTGCTGTCACCTTTTTAGGGAGGGGGTGTGTGTGCATGGGACTACCTGGGATGACCTGACTAGTCCAGGGTGTCATAGAGGCACGCCCCCTCCTGGGTCTGCCCAGAGGTCCCCTCAATGGTGTGTGAGAACTTGTCACTATGCGTCTGTGCGTACACACCCTATTCCAGCCTTTTGGATTACCTGTTTGCACTCACTCAGCATGGGTGCAGTACTCAGTGGCAACTGACCAGGTCAGGGGCGCCACACTAACAGCTTAGCCAATCAAAATCCTAGAATCACTTTACACTGTACCCACCAGACACACCATTGGGGGGCCTGAAGGGAATAGGGCCACCCAGATGAGGGGTTTGTAGGGGAAAGTGACAGGAGTAGAGAAAAGAGAAGTGAAGTGACTCTCGAGAGGAGAGGTCACAGGTGGGAGCTGAGTACTAGGTTGGAGACGTTGGTCTGGGCCTGGTAGGAGCTGGAACCCCAGTCGCAGGGGATCGTGTCAAGGGGCACGGACTGCCGAGGAGTGTAGCCGGCGGCCTTGAGCCATCTCTGTCCAAGGGGCCAGGGCACGACGGGGTACGTGGACCCTAGGCCGGGAAGTAGCTTCATGCGTCTCGGTAATTTACCCGATGGGGGTGAAAACTTCAAGTGTCATCCCCAACCCGCTCCAAAATTGGGGTACTAGCGCACCGATGGGATAGGACTTTCCCAATACAGTCCAAAGAAATCCTACGCGTGAACCCTGAGACCAAGCTCACTCCGTTAGCCATACGGGTGAGCGGGACCCAAAGAGTTTTATGCTTAAGGGTCCAACTAGAGAAACAGGTGCCAAGGAAAGGGCCACAGACTAACAGCAACACCAAGGGCACGGACCCAAGCGTGCTCCCTCCAAGCTGCAGTAGTGCTCAGAATTCTGGTTTACAAGCTGTCAGTGTTGTTATTCCTGGACTGAGTGAGTACACTGAAAAGCCCTCTTCCTATCCCCAATGGCAACCCCAAACACCAACTACACCAACGGGCCCCAGGACACAAACCCCCTACCCACGGAGGGGTTAACATATCCTGCTGCTACAACACCGCCACCCGGGCTCCCCCTCTCACCAACAGCAGCGATGGTATTACCCGTTACCACGCACCGTGGGTGGCGTCACAAACTTCTAACTCCCCTGTATATACCCCCTTCTTTAAATTAGAGTGTCCGCGCAAACCCCAGGGTCCAGAGACCCCTTGAGCCACCGCGGCTCCGGATCCGAGCGGCACAGCCGCTGGCACTGGGGCGGTACACATGCGCAGTGCGCGTCAGAAGCCGAGAAGCGCCAGGATGAGAAGGCGGTGAGAATGGTAAGCATGTGCACGCGAGATTCTGAAGCTGCAGAAGTGACGTTGCTGATGTAAATCCAATCCATGGTATAACGCCCACAAAAGGCATGATACCATGGAAAGAATGTAGACGCCCACAAGGCTATGAAACGCCCATGGGGCTAGAGACCTGTGCTATTTACATAGGGAATATGAAAGTAATAAAACGTATTTTATTACTTTCATATTTACACAATATTACAAGAAAAGGATCGGTAGGAAGGGGTTAATAGCTCACACAGGCTCCTGCTTGTAGGTTATAATGCTTTTTTGACCTGACATGTTCCCTTTAAAACATATGGCTATACATTACATTAAATACTATACCATGTTGCACCCTATTCCGGCCAGTAGATGGCATCGGCATACTCATATAAAATAACAGCATAAAACCATCTTACAATCATTAAGAATATTGCGGTTGACGTCTTTCCCTACTGTAGAAAATCTCAATCAACTTGTGGCATGCACATTAAATTTGCCACATGGAAATTTATGCGGCAAATTGGTTGGGTTTTTTTTGCAAATTGTTCAATAGACTTTTTTTTTTTTGCTATTGGTTAAAACTGCAATTTGACTTTGTGTTTTCTTTTGTTGTTCCATTGTTTCTATTTTTTTTTTCATTTCACTTCATGTGATTCTATGAGAAATTTTGTAATCAAAAGATCAATGAATCACAGGATATTTAATTACAAAAAAACTAAAATGCAGCCAAAAATAGATTGCAAATAGCATTCAATATAAAATATAAAGAAAAAAAATCTTTAATTTTTTTGTTCCTTACCATTTCTCTAACAAAAGAAAAAACAACAAAACAAGACAAATCGGAAATCCCTTGACCTAATCTTAGGGGTACTTTGCACGTTGCGACATCGCTACTGCGATATCGTCGGGGTTAAATCGAAAGTGACGCACTTCCGGCGCCGGTAACAACATCGCAACGTGTAAAGCCTAGATGCGCCGATAAACGATCGCAAAAGCGTCGTAAATCGGTGATCTGTGTAGCGTCGGACATTTTCATAATGTCGCACCAATAGGAGAAATGATGTTGTTCCCCTTTCCTGCGGCAGCACACATCACTGTGTGTGAAGCCGCAGGAGCGAGGAACATCTCCTTACCTGCCTCCACCGCCAATGCGGAAGGAAGGAGGTGGGCGGGATGTTTACGTCCCGCTTATCTCCACCCCTCCGCTTCTATTGGTCGCCTGCAATGTGACGTCGCTCTGATGCCGCACGACCCGTCCCCTTAGGAAGGAGGCGGGTCGCCGGCCATAGCGACGTCGCAGGGCAGGTGAGTGCATGTGAAGCTGCCATAATGATAATGTTCTCTACGGCAGCTATCACAAGATATCGCATGTGCGACGGGGGCGGGTACTATCGCGCTCGGCATCGCTAGCATCGGCTAGCGATGTCGCAGCGTACAAAGTACCCCTTAGACTCATGCTTCATTTTCTTGTCTGGAAAGTGGCATGCACGTCTGTGAGTGCCCTGCCACAAATATTACTTTTGTCTGGGACTGGAGTAATATCTGTGGAGTAAGGAATGCTGCCGCTAAGCATGAATTTGATGCCCCCTACCCAAGCTTCAACCATTTAGGCCTCTTTCACATGTCCATGCAAAACACAGACGTTTTCATGGTCCATGGTGTAGGTGCGTATGTGTTGTGCTGTCAGTGTGCTATCCATGGGACATCTGCATAGCACACGGACACCATAAACTTCTATACTCACCTGTCCATGGTGCTGCCCTATCCGGCGCTGCTGCTTCCGGGTCTACGGTGCAGTGAATACTAATGAGCATAATGAGCGGGCCCGGAAGAAAGTGACATCAGGGCTGGAGACATAAGCGGTGGAGACAGGTGAGTATAGAAAAGCATTTTATTTCACAGACACGTGTTTTCTCCGGTACGTGTCACATTGATGTCACACGGAGCATGTCAGTGTGCGGTCCGTGTGACAGCAATTTGATTGTGCATTCATTTCTTCTGATCAGAGTGTACCGCCCTGAGAGGGGCCCGGCCGCTTCTCCGCTTGCTCGGTCCAAGCCACTCGAGGTCTGGGCTCGGGTGGTCGGTGGCACGAGCGCCTCCGGACCGGGGGCCACGTCGCTCTGTTAAGGGGAGAGGCAGTGGGGTGGTGGAGGTGGGATGAGGCGCGCAGCCGGGGAGGGCCGCGCTGTCATCCAACGGGTCGTGACGCCACCCAAGGGTCGTGGTGACGGGATGCACCACCGCTGCGGCTGGAGTGAAGGTGGGCTCGTCCGGGATCGGTGTTGCGGCCGCAGCCTAGATGTTAGCCCCTCCGTGGGGGATGAGAGGGGCTAACATCTGGGAACAGATGGCAACTGGAGATACTGGAGCGCTGGTGTTGTTGTCGGGGTGCAGGGTGCCGTGCTGCGGTGCAGTGTCATGCCCGGATGGCACTGCTGTACTCACGATTAATTCACACTCAGAGTCACTGGTAAACCAAAGTTAGGGTATGGTCGGGTCCCGCAGCCGGCTGCTCATGTACCCTGTGAGGTTGATGGTGGCCCATTTCACGTGCACCTCTGGTTGTGGTTTGTTTGGCTCCCCTGCCTGAGCAGTGGTAGCCCGCTCCCCGGCGTGGAGCTGCCGGAGGAGCCCTGAGTTGCCCGCAGGCGCTGGCCCGTCAAGTGTTTGGCCCTTGGCGGTGGCGCCCACCCGGTTTCGGTGGGCTTTTGCCTTCTTTCGGGACTTTGCGTGTAGATGAACCTGTGAGGTCCAGCCAGCAATCAGTCAATTTGCCAAAACTCAGTGGCTTCTAAGCTAGGATGGGGTCTGAGTACCCGGTTTCTGGTGCTCCGGTACACGGTTGACTCCCCGGTTCAGGGCCGGCAGGCTCCAACCCTGGCCCGGTCCATACGGTTCCGCTGGTTGCTGTACCGGTACTCCTGCAGGCGGCCACCACCGTCTGCCTGCCTGACGTTTTCCAAGGGGCCCAGGCTCCAACCTGGGTCCCTGACAGTTTCTCTCCTTTTCACCTCCTGTCACTGTCACACTCTACACTAGGCTGTTCCTCTCACTAACTGTTTGTACTTCCTGCCTCAGGACAGTAGTCTCCTCGGTGGGCGTGCCTTTCCGCCTGACTCCGCCCACCTGGTGTGCCCTACTGGCCCTGAGGGAGGCATCAGGTCTCCCTTTCGGGTGACTGGTGTGTGACCTCACAGGGGGTGGGGGTGAGTGTGTAAGTGGTAGGTGTTATTACCTGTGACCCTGGGGTCCAGGGCGTTGTAAGAGCAGCATCGCTCAGACCGAGAGAAATGATAAATGTCCTGTTAGCTGCAGTAATCGGCTACTTCTTACAGGACCTTAGTCATGTGAGCTACAGGGGTCATCACATGACCCTGTGCTACCATGACAACCACCAGATCCCCATGATCACGTCACGGGACATCTGGTATCGGCCTGTGAGTACAGATCTACCGCGATCGATATGGTGCTGTCACATCTTGACAGCGCCATTTAAGGGGTTAACAGGTATGGGTGGATAGCGATTCCACTTGTACCTTCTAGGCACAATTGTCAGCTGTATAAATCAGCTGACATGTGCGTGGATCCCCACC
Source organism: Anomaloglossus baeobatrachus (assembly GCF_048569485.1). Classification (NCBI taxonomy): domain Eukaryota; kingdom Metazoa; phylum Chordata; class Amphibia; order Anura; family Aromobatidae; genus Anomaloglossus; species Anomaloglossus baeobatrachus. The sequence goes on from NC_134354.1 coordinate 654,979,111, forward strand.
TGCTGTGGGCTGCAGCAGGTGGGGTTTAACTCTGTGGCCGCTAAGACGTAACTTTACTGCCTGCGGTCGTTAAGGGGTTAAAGGTGTAGGTTTTTTTTTATTAACTTGTGTTTCTACTTTTCCCTAAGTGGATTGTTAAATTGTGTACATAAATGTTCAGTGTATGCTAAGATCACCATCCTATGATTAAGGGTTGTCTTTAACAGTCTCTACTCACTTGGACCCAGGGGTTGCTGGTTCAGGTCCCAGGGAGTATCGGTGCCAATGTAGTGACCCAGGTTGCTCTGTCCCCGGCACTCTCTGTTGGTTGGGTCCCCATAGCGTGGAGCGTTTGGGGCCCGACTGTCCCTTTTGGGATACAGTCTCCTCCGTATGGTGGGCAGTGATGACCCTGTGGGAAGGTAAGTGTCTGAACCCCGATCCTAGTTTACTGCTGATGCCCTCAGATTATTTCGTTCGGTGAAATCTGGGAAGGTGTCCTCACCAGGCAGGTATTTATCAAGCCATGTAGAACTGGCGCCTGATCTAGGGCCCTGTGCCCCTTTCATGCTCCGGTCCCAGCAGTATCTCCGGTACCTGACCTGGCGACCTCTCTCCCGTGCCCCTGGGGTCACCATTGCACGGACCCAGCTCAGGCACGTCCGCACACCTCTCCTGTGTGCCACATTTCTCTAGACTCCTTACTGACTGCTGACCCCTCCCATCAGGCTGGCTAATCCCAGGGACTCATTCTTTTTTATGGCGACCATCCCCTTACATGGTCAACCCTCTATGCCTGGTGTGGAGTGGAGCACTAGGATTAAGGTTGAGCTTTAGTGGTATCTGCACTGGTACTCCAGGTCAAAGGGTGTAGGTCCTGCATCCCCAAGAGGATGCAGTTCCCTGTAGTGCCCTGAGTGGCTCAGGGGCGCTACATTCATTTGACATGACTATATGCCCCGTGCTCTATTTGACCCACATATTTAGATTAGTACCAGTCTATCCTTGACAGTTCTGTCTTGCCCAGAGTCAATGCTGTCTCAAGATAAATGTCTATTATGTGCACACTGTTCCTTTATAGGAGAGAACGTAGACATCACTCTCTCCTCACTGCTGACATCAGTTGTCTCTGAGCTAGCTCTTTAGTACAGGAGTGAGAGCGCACATATTACTTGCTCTTCACTGATGACATCCAGGGGCGGACTGGCCCACCAGGAGGTCGGGAGAACCCCCGGTGGGCCCCTGCTATTGATGGCCACACCCCCTAGGCCCCACCCCCCTACCCCCCCTGGGCCCCTATGGATGTGTGTGAGAGGCCCCCCCCCGGCCGGTAATTTCACTAATCATATCGGCACATTGCCAATATGATTAGTGACAATCCCATTCCCTCTGGAGCGGCAAGCAGGAAGAGCGATCTCCCTGCTCTGCCTGCTGTCACTGTCAGTGCTGCGCGGCTCTGACTCATCTGCGCAGCGACACTGCAGGAGGAGGCAGTCTCAGAGGGATGACTGCTTCCTTCCTGTGCAGGTGCTGGCAGCATCGCGCTGCGCGCTGCGGAGGACGGACCGGCGTCACCCCACTGGCTGCAGCAGCACGTGAGTATAGAAGGCGGGGGCCCCGGGGGAGGGTGCGGGGGCCCGGGGAGCGAGCAGAGGCCCCGGGAGGGGTGCGGGGGCCCAGAGAGTGAGCAGGGGCCCCGGGGGGGGGGTGCAGGGGTCCAGTGAGCGAGCAGAGGCCCCGGGGGGTGCGGGGGCCCGGAGAGCAAGCAGGGGCTCCGGGGTGGGAGTGCAGGGGCCCAGGAAGGGTGTACGGGGGCCCCGGAGGGGGGTGTGGGGTCCTGGGAAGTGAGCAGGGGCCCCTCATACTCACCTGTCTGCAGCCTCCCGGTGCCATGTCCGCTCCCGGTACCGCGGCTCCGGCTGTGTGCAGACGGCCGGGACACCTCCGATAGCTGCAGGACCTGGCGCTGATCACCTGATGCGGTCACCTGATGGAATCAGCTGACAGTGATAGTGACGGCGGTGACGCCGGCTTTTTACTACCCGGACGGCTAAACTATCAGCTGATGCTGTCAGGAGACTTTATCAGCTGATTACCGCCGGGTCCTGCATTGATCGGTCTGACAGGAGTCTGCAGAGAAGTGTGTGGGTTTTTTTTCTTTTTTTTTTGCACTGATGCATCAGCTGATTGTATAAACGGCTTTTATACAATCAGCTGCTGTGTCATGGAATTCACATCCTTGATCCTGACACATCATCTGATCGCTCTGCCTTCCAGCAAACGATCAGATGATATTGGATCTGGATTGGACGGCGCAGGACCCTGACCCAGGATTACTGCGGAGGGGGGTTCTTTATTTCAATAAAGATGGAGTCACTAATTGTGTTGCGTTTTATTTCTAATAAAAATATTTTTCTGTGTGTTGTGTTTGTTTTTTATCTTTACTAGAAATTCATGGTGGCCATGTCTAATATTGGCGAGACACCATGAATTTCGGGCTTAGGGCCAGCTGATAATATACAGCTAGCTCTAACCCCATTATTACCCAGCGAGCCAAGCAACATCAGGGCAGCTGGAAGAGTTGGATACAGCGCCAGAAGATGGCGCTTCTATGAAAGCGCCATTTTCTGGGGTGGCTGTGGACTGCAATTCGCAGAGGGGGTGCCCAGAAAGCTTGGGCACCCTGCACTGTGGATTCCAATCCCTAGCTGCCTAGTTGTACCTGGCTGGACTCAAAAATATGGCGAAGCCCACGTCATTTTTTTGGAGGGCAAAAAACTCCTGCATACACTCCTGGATGGAGCATGCTGAGCCTTGTAGTTCTGCAGCTGCTGTCTGCTCTCCTGCATACACTAGTGGAGAATGAAGAACATATTGAAGAAGGAAATGACATCAGATCTTTTTTTTCAACAATTTTTAATGGCATTGTTCACTGATAAAAACCGCATAAAAAAGCAGTGAGCAAAAACGCAGCCAAAAACGTAAAAACGCATCGCGTTTTTACCGCGGGTGCATTTTTGTGCGTTTTTCTGTGGCCAAAAACGCACAAAAAACACCTAAGGGTATGTGCGCAACATACCCTTAGTGTGCAGAGAGCTGCAGAGGAGGACGGAAGACAGAGGAGAGGCCACCGGTGCTTGGAGCAGATAAGTGCTCAGTGACCCGAAGATGCAGGGAGAGGGGCCACATAAGATGGCAGCTATATGTGGCTATATGGGGAGAGGGGCCACATTAAGATGGAAGCTTTATGTGGCTATATGGGGAGAGGGGCCACATTAAGATGGCAGCTATAGGTGACTATGGGGAGAGGCCATATAAGATGGGAGCTATATGTGGCTATATGGGGAGAGGGGCCACAATAAGATGGCAGCTATATGTGGCTATATGGGGAGAGGGACCACAATAACAGGGCAGCTATATGTGGCTATATGGGGAGAGGCCACATAAGATGGGAGTTATATGTGGCTATATGGGGAGAGGGGCCACATTAAAATGGCAGCTATATGTGGCTATATGGGGAGAGGGGCCACATTAAGATGGCATCTATATGTTGCTATATGGGGAGAAGGGCCACATAAGATAGCAGCTATATGTGGCTATATGGGGAGAGGAGCCGCATTAAGATGGCAGCTATATGTGGCTATATGGGGAGAGGAGCTGTGTAGCCCGGTGACCAGGGGTACTCAGATCCGGTCCACGGGGTCACTTCTGTAGGTATCACGGTGGCGTGACCCGGTCTGTGATCCCAGGCTCCACAGTAAAAGGGGATTTGGTAAGGGAGATTGTCCGTGACGCCACCCACGGTTGTGGTGATTGTGGACACCACTGCTGCGATGAAGGTGCGGGACTCCCGGGAACAGTGTTGGGATGCAGCTTAGGATGTTAACCCCTCCGTGGGTAGGGGCAGTTGGTCCCGGGGCCCGTTCGGGGATAAGCAGGGATCAGGGCGCAGTGCTGCGGTGCGGTGCCTGAGGGCACGGGCGTACTCACAAGTATTTCACACAGAGTCACTGGTAACTAGGAATAGCCGGTGTCCGCAGCCTTCGGTAGGGGGGTGTTAGTGTCCCACACACGGTGCAGCAGCTCCTGTTGTTCTTTCCCTGCAGCCAGGTGCCTTTTCTCTCCACTCTCTTCCTCTTTCTCCTCAGCCGGGAACGGGGAATCCACTCCCCTGCAGTGATCCGGGTCACCCTAGGTACCGTCGGGCCACTACCCTGCTCCGGCTACCTCTGGCCCCTTCCTCACCAACAGCCTGTCCCGGCCCATTCGGAGCACGCTTCACTATCAGCCTGGGAGCTACAACTCCAGACTCCTCTTCTGTCTGTCTCTCCCCACACTCTGCTCCAGCCCCTCCCCTCTGCTCTGCTTTTCTCTTACACTGGGGGCTGTGGTTTGTCCTGCTGCACCGGTGTGGGATCGGGTTACCAAGGAGGATTAACTCTTTCTGTGACAACCTGGCTTTGCCAGGGCATCACAGAGCCACATTAAGATGGCAGCTATATGGGGAGAGGGGTCACATAAGATGGGAGCTATATGGGAAAAGGAGCACATGGAATGTGATCTGCTGGGGAAAGAGGCCATAATGGGATGGGACCTGCTGGGGAAAGAGGCCATAATGGGATGGGATCTGCAGGGGAAAGAGGCCATAATGGGATGGGATCTGCAGGGTAAAGAGGCCATAATGGGAAGGGATCTGCAAGGGAAAGAGGCTATAATGGGATGAGATCTGCAGGGGAAAAGAGGCCATAATGGGATGGGATCTGTAGGGGAAAAGAGGTCATAATGGGATGAGATCTGCAGGGGAAAAGAGGCCATAATGGGATGGGATCTGTAGGGGGAAAGAGGCCATAATGGGATGGGATCTGCAGGGGAAAGAGGCCATAATGGGATGGGATCTGTATGGGGAAGGTCGTCCATTCCAATTTTAGCAGGGCTCCTTTAGTAATAATTTTTAAAAACTGTAGAAAAATCATTTTATACAATAAGACTGACAGTGACTGGAACAACTGATGCTGGACAGGAGAGGAAGGGGAAGGAGATTTTACTTTAAATTACTTGTATTTTTTGGTTGAGGAAATTGCGTGAAAATGGGTGTGGCTAACAGAATGGGTGTGGTTACAGAATGGGTGTGGTTTTCAAATGGGCGGGGTTTACAGATAACCTGTTAAAAATTTGAATCCCACCCCTGCTATATATAGTACGGTAACTGGATGATGCTGGTGGGCCCCAAGATTGATTTTTCCTGGTGGGCCCCAGGTACTCCAGTCCGCGAGTATTGCTGTATAGCGATGCCAGTAGTGAGTAATGTGTGTGCTCTGTCCTACACTAAAGTGATAGAGGAAACCAGTAATGTCAGCAGTGAGGAGAGAGTGATTTATGTACTGATTCCTACAAATGGACAATGTGTACAACACAGACATTTACCTTCAGACACCACTGACTGGGTAAGCCAGAGCTGTCAATGAATATAAAATTAGTGGTAGCAGAGAAATACAGATCTGGAAATTGTGGTCAATAATGATATCTGTTTCACAGTTAAAGGCTTTTCTGGTGCCACAGGCAGCATTTTTTCCGGGTGGTACCCCTTAAAAAATGTTACCAGCTAAACTCAGCATCCATTTGGTTGTTTAAGGCACCACTCCAGTGTTCCCTGCCTGTAGTAATATCCTTACCAGCCGCTATCTTCATCGGTTATCGGTGCCGCTCTGGTCGTCATTTGCAGGTTGTGGCTTCCAGGGTTTGCTGAGTGATCACTACTCAATGTAAGTCTATGAGAGCCAGAACAAGAATCTCATAGACTTATATTGAGAGCTTGTGAATTCTGATCACTCAGAAGTTGTGGTCAGAAGAAAGGCGGATCAGAACCGGAGTGGCACCAGGAAGAGAAGACAGTGGCTGTCGCTGGTAAGTAAATTACTAAAGGCAAGAAACAGAATAATGGCACCACTCCAGTGCTGAAAAACAAGCGCTAGAGTGGTGCTTTAAAAATGTTTAGCTTATGTTCACACAGAACTGATACTCGCCGGCTTTTCTTCTGTGAATTTGCACAAAAAATATCAGTTGTGTATACCAGTGCCAGCATTGTGAGTGACATTTTTTAAATGCTCCAGCATTTCAACAAATCATATATTGAAAGACTATATGGAGACACAAGTCTAGTCAAGCTCTGCACCTGGCAACTCTATCCAGCGCTGCTCTGAATATTTGGCAGGCCTCACCCATGTGTGTACATAGTGTGTAGTGCCAGTTTAGAAAAAATAGAAAGATATACCTGGTTGCCATCATGCAGCTAGGATCTGATTTACGCTGTCCATGATTTGGGCAACACGATTCAGGTGGCAGGTTCCCTTTAATTCCTCCGATTTTACTGCAGGAAGTTTTTAAAGGATTTCATAGAGAGAATAAGTCCTATGAACATTTAGACAAATATGTTACATTTTAGTCAAAATATTTTCTACATTCAAATGTTACATATTAGTCTAAATATACAAGGTTGAAAATAATTGTACAAATAAAAGCGATTTTCACCACAAACAAGACAATACCGACATGAAAAAGCTTTACACTTCATGTTAACCCCTTCCCGAACACTGGACAGACTGGGTATGTCCTGCTAGTCAGGTACTCACAGTCCAAGGACATAGTATGTTCTGGCAATTGTGGGGCTACGATCTCTGCCAGGAGCTTTGCTTATCCAACAGCTGAGACCTGGCTTTCACAACTAGAGATGGTCCCAGTGCCGTCCCTGGCTGTTTAACCCTCTAAATTCATTTAGAGGATTGGTCGAGAGATCACACTCCCTCTCTCTTTTGATTGGTGGCCCCGCAATGTAATCGCACATGAGGGCTTAATCATTGCCATGGTTATCCAAGGTCATCATGACGACATCTGGGTCCCCAAGTCAGGGGCATGATCCCAGGTACTTCTGTCAGTGCGGCACTGACAGCTGTACTGTATTGCAATGATCGAGCAGACCAGCAAAACGTAATGTCCCTATATTATGTAAAAAAATATATAAAACAATGAATAAATATTTCAATAAATATGTATATTAATGTAAAAAAATGAGAAAAGTACACATATTTGGCATTACTGTGTCCATAACAACCCGATATATAAAATAAAACATGATCAAAAAGTCATATGTAACTAAAAATAGTACCGTGTTTTTCCAAAAATAAGACACTGTCTAATACCTTTTTTTTTGCCCCTCAAAAAGCGATAGGGCTTATTTTTGAAGTGGGTCTTATTCTTGGAGAAACACGGTTGTGGGGTAAGTTTACCCCCCCAAAAAGAGCAGACCCCCTCCCTTCCCAGGAGACTCATACTTACTAGACCCCGGACATCTGCGTGGCTCCCAAGTTCTCCCTGTGATCTTCGGCAGGTACTCCTAGCAGGTATGCTGCACGCTATCCTCCATGGCTTCTGGCCGACACACTCCTATGCATGAGATCACATACACAATCACCGATCAGATCGCACACACACTCACTAGTCACTCACCAGATCCTGTGGTACAGAATGCCTCTGGCCGCAGGGAGAGATGGGAGGAAGTTATGCATCGCAGGTCCTGTAAGCATTCCATCCGCAGTCACAGGTCCTTGCGCTCCACCGCACTGCGTCTCAGGAAACAATCGTTGGATGTGGTGAGTGTGTGTGTGTGTGCGTGTGCGATCTCATGGGTCATTGTGTGTGTGTGTGTGATCTGCTGAGTGTGTGATCTGATGCATGTGGGTTTGAGATCTGATGTGAGTGGGTATGCGAGCCAGTGCCTGGCCTCCTGCTCGGCCTCTGGTGAGTATGATGGAAGGGTGTAAACTGTCTATAATGAAGTGTCCTGCAGTATTCTTTAACTTTATTAGCTGCATGGGCACTTTATTATTGAACCGTGACTAGGGCTTATTTTCGTGGTAGGGCTTATATTTAAGCCTTGCTCTAATAATGCTGAAAATCCCTCCTAGGGATTATTTTGGGGGAGGTCTTATTTTTGGAAAATTTGGTGCCACTGAAAACACCATCTCTTCGTGCAAAAATTAATCTACCATACAGCTCCATCAGTCAAAAAGTAAAAAAGCTATAGCTCTCAGAATACAGCAATGCAAAAACTATTTTTTTTTTATAAAATGTTTTTATGGTGTAAAAGCGGAAAAACATAAAAAAAGACATAAATATGATATCGCTGTAATCATACTGACCTGAAGAATAAAGCTGAAAATGATTAAATTCCATTTATTCTGCCATCACTGCGTTGTGACGTTTTGACCTACTATAGGTCTTTATTAAGTATAGTAAATTGGAACATTGCTATGTTGTGATGGCAGAATAAAAAGAATTCATCATTTTGACCTTGCTGGGACTCAGTCTATTTTTTCATCTCCTGTTGTATACTTCCAAGTGGACTACTTGGTTTTGTACATGTGCCCTTATTTTGGGCTTATTGCCCTTATAATTCCTTTGTCAAATGGGGTTCCTATTAAGGTACCATGGACATTTGTTTTGTCTAAAGACTAAAACTGTCATCACTTTTATGACATAGTAAAATATGTAAAAAAAAAAAAAGTATCATTCCTGAATTTGCTGTTTTTTCTTGATTTTGCCTTACAAAAAAAGGTTTAAAATGCTATAAAAAAAATTATGTGTCCCAAAATGGTACCAATGAAAACTCCAACTCATCCCACATGAAACAAGCCCTCACATGACTCTGTCGGCAGAAAAAAAAAACTATAGCTCTCAAAACTTGGTGATGCAAAAAATAAAACCCCTTTATTTTGTAAAAAAAAAAGTGTTTTTTAACTTGATAGTTGCCAAACCTAAAAAAAAGTATATAAAACCTAGTATCTCTGTAATTGTACTGACCTGAGGAATACAGCTGCCGTATACCATTTATACTGCACGATGAACGGCGTAGAAAAATAAAAATAAAGCCAATTCTTCAACTTCTATTGATTTGTTTATTCTGCGTCCCAAAGATCGCAGTATGGCTTGGCTCATATTTCTCCTGTGCTATATATTGAGCACTTTCACCAGGGATTACGTGTAAATCTCTGGAAAAAATGTGATTAAGACAAAATTCCCAACAGAATATTCACTGTAGTGAGGCATAGGGAGTCACTTTGAACTCACGTTTGGCCTATGATCTGGTGGTGTCCATCTCTTTAGGCGTGCACAAAAGTCCAGGCATCAAAACTTTTGTTCACCTTTGAAAAGATGGACACCACTGAACAGAAACCAAACAGAGTTTGGAATGCCTCTGCAGCCTCGTTATAGTGAATGAATCCATCAGGGATTAAACCTGAATCATATATTTCGGAGATGTAAATGTGGCGCCCCTGAGGCTTCAGTCGTCACAGGGTACTGCATCTCACTTAAGGTGCGGAACTTATCCCAGGTAAGGAAAAGGTTTATTGCTGGTTTTTCTCACATTCAGAAACCACACACTGTTAGGTGCATTCTCACTGGGATTGGCCTAGGGTAGACATGGGGGTGGCCATCACGAGGCATGGGGCTTTACCGGTCACTAGGACAACCACCGGGGTGCGGACAACACTTGGGTAAAAAGAAGGAGCATTTTCACACATAGTCAGTTAACCCCGGGTACAGCTTGGAGTGAGGAGCACAGTCGGGACTTCGGTCCAGGCATTTCCTTCAAACTTGTGGGAGCACTACAAGACCCGTGGCTTGGAGCAGGCAGCTCACCCCGGACTCTCTACAGCTACCGGGGATTACAGGATCTGTGAAGAGTGCAGGAAACACCTGCAGCCCGTTCCACATTCCATACATGGGATTGGAGGGACCCCGACCAGAAAGGACACACAGTAAGAACACCTGCGGTGACCTCCGAATTATCCAGGATCAGCTGGTGCCCATCACGGCAGAGACCGGCACTCTAAGGATGATAACTGGACAGTGAGTAAAAACCTTGAACCACAACTACTGAGTCAGCCCTATATTGCTGGCGCCAGTGCCCCGCGCTCTGGTGCCAACGGCCACTACAACCACCCCCATCATCCTCCCTGGGGCCTAGCTTCACCTGCGGGAAGCTGAGCCATCATCGCTGAACCATTCCGCCCCAGAGGACAGCAACTGCAGTGGCGGCTAATCCCTGGCCGCATACCGCAGGTGGCGTCACGAGACAATTACCACTCCCAACCTCCTCAACTTCCAATATCCCATTTCCTCCCTCCATCCTTCGTCCCCCTTTGTTGTACATCTCAGGGCCATGAAGCCGGGCAGGGCCACCCGTGACATCCCAGACCAGACATCACCGACCCGGCAACGAGTATTTAACCCCTGTCCCGTGAATGCTACATAAATGGAAACCCTATTGTAAGTGCTCAGCATAAGCACAGGATAAATGTGAACTGATCCCAAACTGTTCTGTACCTCAAATTGCCACCAAATAGCATTTACTTCAACCTACAAAAAGACAAGTCCCCAATCAGGTCCATTATCTGTTTATGGAAATATAGGGACTGCCACTGCACAAAGGCTGAGGAAAAACTCTATGCCCCCTCAAAAAAGAAATCCATCAAAATTTGCTTCCTAAAATCCAAATGCCCCTCTCTTCTGAGACTCACAAAGTGCCTTTTCCCACACTCCAAAGACATATGTGGCGCCCCAGGACCTGGTCGCCACAACAGCATTGCCCCTCCAAAGGGTTAATGCTGAGCCTGGAGGTAATTGGGAGGTCTATTGGCCAGTAAGTTTAACATCCAACGCAGTTCTCCCTCAGGCCAGCAGGGGGCGCTCTGAACCTGGAGTTCCAGGGAGCATTCCTTAAGTCTGGCCTGAGGGAGGAGTTAGTGGTCAGTCTGTAGGAGAAAGCAAAGAGTGCAGACGCAGAGTGTGCTGTCCTGTGGAACTGGGGCCTAGAGCTGGAGCAGCTTGGCCCAGGGAAGCAGGAGAAGCAGAGAGGCACAGAAGAGACTCGGACATCGGAGTCTGTGGCCACCAGGGCCTAAAATACTCCCTGGTAGCCGAATCCGAAGGGCAGGAGAGCTGCAAGCACCTGGCCCATAAATAGCCCGAAGGTACAGCTGCATCATCAGGGCCCGGTGTGGACTCCAGCAGAAAAGCACCAGAGAGGGCCTGTGCAGCCTACCACAGAGAGAAAGGGACGTACCACCGGTCCCAGCAACAAGAGGGCCATTGCTAAATCCAGAGAGCAGGGTCCTATCACAGTAAGGAACAGAACAGGAGTAGGCCTCATACTCATCTGGCCAAAACGACATCTCAGTTACTTCCAGGCCGGCCGGAGCCCTCTACCACCTGTAACGGTCTCCCAGGACTAACCGTTTGTGAAGTAAAAGAGGAGAAGGTAAAGAGACTGTTGTTTGTGCCTGTTTCTTTCATTGCCTGTCAGCCCTGCACCGTGTTATCCACACAACACCATAGACTCTCACGAGCACCAACAGTGTCCCCGGGGCACCTGTGGGGAGCAGCACCACCATTGCTGCCATATCATCACCCCGGAGGCCTTACACAGCAGCGGCGGCTTAATAACCGCATACCACAGGTGGCGTCACGAACACGAACCCCAAGTCACCAGCCATATTTAACTGACACCCACCAGGGCCACGGAGTCGGGCCCCGCCACCACTGACTACCCCCGGACTAGTCCGGCCCGGCACCGGGTGTCCCATAGCCCTGGGGTGGGCGAGTCAACTTGGGCGTCACGAACAGGATTTCGTGCCCGGTCCCACCGGGTACTGTGCGCCTGCAGAAACTGTGCCTAAAAGACTGTGTTACTGTCTGAAAACTGCCGCCGCCATTAGCCTCGCTGAGCGCAGGAAGAAGGGGGGCGTGCCCAAAAAAGAGCGCGAAGGGAGCGCGCCATCAGAGCGGAGGGTCGTTAACCACATGCTACCCGGAAGAGATTTTGAAAAGTGAACGGAGCCTGGTGAGGTTCACTAAGGGGGAAGGGGGAGGAAGATGTTCGCCACAGAGGGAGAGCAGGTGGCTGTGGAAGCTCAAGACGCAGCAGCACCTGCCGATGTAATCCCAGTCGCCGTCGCCCCAGCCCCCGCTGTAGCACCGGTAATGCCGATCACAATGCCGTACATCTCGGGAGCAGAATGGCTGCCGCAGTACTCCGGGGAGTCACATACCCTGAGCGACTTCAGAGAAAGGCTGCACAGCTTGTTCATAGTGTATCCGCTGACTGAGAGCCAGAAGGTGGGCATATTAATGGGGCAGCTAGCCGGCGCGGCCCAGCGTGAAGTGAAGTCCTGGCCTGATACAGATAAAGGGACAGCAACCCAGATACTGGCCAAGTTAAAGAGTACTTTTGACACCTGCACCGCAGCAGAAATAAAGATAAGATTCTTTGGGTGCAAACAACGGGCCACAGACAGCATAAGGGACTATGCCTTAAACTTGCAGGAGGCCCTGAGAGCAATTAAACAGGTGGACCCAGAGAGTGTACGTGAAGAAGACAAACTCCTAACTGAGCAGTTCATACAGGGGCTCCTGTCAGATGCCCACAGGACCCAGCTGCGTATCATGGTCCTGCAGAACCCTGCTCTGGACTTTGCAAAGTTTAAGGACCAGGCCATCCGGGTACTGAGAGAATTTACACCGAATGACCCAGTACCCCTCCGGCCTCTTGCTATCACGTACCCAGGGGTGGTGCCTGCAACACGAGCCGCTGCAGGGGCTGAGGCGCAGTCCCTGGATAAGGATCCCGCTGCAGAGCTCAGACAGCAGGTCCAGGAGCTGACCAAGACTGTAGCTGCCCTTGCCAAGACCGTGCAGTCTCTACAAGTGACCCCATCGCCTGCAAGAATCGAGTTGGCCTCCAGCCCAGATGACGTCCCATGGATGCGACAGAGGAGGATACCGCCGACCCGAGGAAAAGACGCAGACAGGTATGATTATACTGGACAACCGATCTGCCGCCGCTGCAGCCAGGCGGGCCACATTGCAAGACACTGTCCTTTAAATGGGCCGAGCCTGGGGCCAGGAGCCAACCCCCAGGTGTAAGGAAGCCCGGCTCAACCCCCAGCCGCAGCACGTATGTGGGAGGACGACCGGTCCTTCCTATTGTGCTGGATGGGATCCCGTTGAATGCCCTCCTGGATACGGGGTCCCAGGTAACAACCATCCCTTATAAATTGTACAAAAGATATTGGGCTGATTCAGACATTGACCATGGCCCAGATGATGATTTAACAATTGTGGCCAGTAATGGTCAGCCCTTGCCTCAAATTGGGTATAAGGAAGTAACCTTTAAAGTGGGGTGGGTAGAATTGCCATGTCAGGGGATGATAATTGTAGATATTGATCGCAAAGAATCTAACCCACTGCTAACCATTGGTACAAATGTGATGGAAAATTGTCTTGCCGAAGTGATAGTTTTGTTGCAGCAGGCGTCTGAAGGTGCCAGCTCCGGGCAGCAGCGTGCCCTACAGAGGGAGATCAGAGCCCTGATGAGGAGGCAGCAGGTAGAACTGGCCGGAGGAGAAATTGGCAGTGTAAGGGTAAGTGACCCTCTCCCCATTGCAATTCCCCGCAAAAGTGAAATGTTGATATGGTGTCGGGCAGCAATAGGCCTCAAGGGTGTTAGGGCCAGATGGACGGGCAAACCCAGGAGGTGGATCCACTGGGCCGAACTCCTTGATGAAGGCAAGGGGTCCGGTAGCCGGAGCACTACGGGTAGCAGGACAGTCCGTGCACAAGAGTGGAATGGAGAAGTCCCTGGGACCACGGAGTCACTGATGGTAGTCCGGGTGACGGAGCTCAGGTTCGGAGGCCGAGATGTTGTCAGGCAGAGTCCGGAACCGATGGAGCGAGAGGACGGGTCACCACAGGGATCAGAGATGGAACGGACTGACGGGATGGCAGATAGTCAGCGTTCGGGAATCGGCAGGACCGGATGGCGAGGCAGGAGCGGCTCTAGAAGAGAGATAGGTAAGTATGGCACAGAGACACAAGGAGACCTGACTCCTAGCTTAGGAAACACGAAGAACAGGCCCCGCCCACTTGGACACTAAACCCCTTTATACCCTGTACCTGTGTGCTCAATTTCCTGTCATTGGACGCTGTCCCTTTAAGAAAGGGTCAATGACCGCGCGCGCGCCCTAATGCGCATGCGCGAGGCCCGGGTGCCAGAAGCCATGGCAGGGAGCGGTGAGCAGGAAGCAGGAGAGCCGGGCTGGGGCTGAGTAGCCGACGGGCGCCGGGAGCGGGGACCGGGCCGCCTGGAGACCGCAGGCAATGGAGGCTGGAGACCGGGGAGAGAAGCAGGGAAGCCGGGGAGCGTGGCAGGTGAGCCGGGAAGCAGAGCAGGGGACCCGGAGAGCGTGACAAAGGGTCAAGATTACCAGGCCTTGGTAGAACCGGTGTATTCAGAAAGTAGGCCTGTAGTCCTGATAGCCAGAGGGGTAGCAGACGTCCGCAAGGGAAGAGTGCCCGTCCGCGTCCTGAATTGTGGGGAGGAGGAAGCCAAATTGCCCCAGTATGCCACTGTAGCAAAACTGTACACTGTCAGCAACAATACCATCAAAGCAGTGGAACCCTTGATCCCGTCCGACCAGGCGGAAGACAATGGCTCCAAGGGACAGCTGGAAGACTGGTGCCAAAAATTACATGTGGGCACCAACTCCACCCCCTCACACCAAAAGCATGGGGTTTACCGGGTGGTACAGGAGTACGAGCAGGTCTTCAGCAAACACCCCCTAGATTTTGGGCAGGTAAAAGGGGTTAAACATCAAATCCCCACGGGTGATCATCATCCCATTAAAGAGAGATACTGCCCTGTACCCCCAGCACAGTATCAGCGTGCCAAAGAAATGTTACGGGAAATGAAGGAGGCTGCGGTTATCAGAGATAGTTGTAGCCCCTGGGAAGCTCCACTAGTGCTCGTAAAGAAAAAAGATGGTACAATGAGAATGTGCGTAGATTACAGACAAATTAACCACATTACACATAAAGATGCTTATCCACTACCCAGAATAGAGGAGTCACTAACAGCCTTAAAGTCAGCTAACTATTTCTCCACCTTGGATCTCACCAGTGGGTATTGGCAGGTTCCCGTGGCAGAGGCGGACAAGGAGAAGACTGCATTCACGACACCAATGGGCCTCTGCGAGTTCAACTGTATGCCATTCGGGCTCTGCAATGCCCCAGGGACATTCCAAAGGTTGATGGAGTGCTGCTTGGGCCATCACAACTTTGAAACCGTGCTGTTATACCTGGATGACGTCATAGTCTACTCCAAGACTTATGAAGACCACCTGAGGCACTTAGCAGAAGTGTTAGAGTCCCTGTCGGAGTATGGCCTGAAGATAAAGCCGTCCAAATGTCACCTCTTGAAGCCAAAGGTACAGTACTTGGGTCATGTGGTCAGCGCAGAAGGTGTGGCACCTGATCCAGAGAAAGTCACAGTAATCAAGAACTGGCCGAGACCCACCACGGTAAAGGAGGTGCGGCAGTTCCTTGGGCTGGTGGGATACTACCGAAGGTTCATTGATGGTTTCACCAAGATAGCAGCGCCTCTTCAAGATCTCCTGGTGGGCCAGCCAAAGAAGGCTAAGAAGCAAAGCCCTCCATTTGAATGGAACAGCCAAATAGAAACGTCTTTTGTCCGGCTGAAAGGGGCTCTCACGGGAGAAGAAATTCTGGCCTACCCTGACTACAGCCAGCCGTTTGTACTGTACACAGATGCCAGCAACGTGGGCCTGGGAGCAGTTCTGAAGCAGGTGCAGGGAGGCAGAGAGAAGGTGATAGCTTACGCCAGCAGGAAGCTTCGTCCCACAGAAAGGAATCCAGAAAACTACAGTTCCTTCAAGCTGGAGTTCCTCGCTATTGTTTGGGCAGTGACTGAACGCTTCAAGCACTATCTGGCGTCGGCCAAGTTCACCATCTTCACGGACAACAATCCATTGACACATCTGGCAACAGCCAAGCTAGGTGCGTTGGAGCAGCGATGGATGGCCCGGCTGTCTAACTTTGACTTTACCATCAAGTACCGGGCTGGCAAGAAGAATAACAATGCTGATGCGCTGTCCAGAATGCCTCACTTACCTGAGTCTGGAGAAGACCTGGATGAACTCGAAGAGATAGAGTTACCTGCTTTCCATCACCAAGGTGTTTCCCAGTGTGAGCATGCTGTAGGACAGAAGCGCTCGAGCCAGCACGAGGTCTCGGTCAACCCATTACTCCACCATAATTGGGAAGAGACACAGAACGGTGACCCGGCCGTGCGATTGGTCAAAGAAAAGCTAGCACAAGCTGAGACCCATCTTGGCCCAGATGCTCCAGAAGAAGCCCAGCAGCTGTGGAAGGAGAGGGGACGAGTGTTCACCTACCAAGGCAAGCTATGCAAGAGATATGTCAACTGGCGAACGAATGAACTCGTCTGGCAGATAGTGGTCCCACAGAGGGATGCTCCAATGGTCCTAGCAGCTTACCATGATAAAACAGGACACTTCGGGTGGAAGAAGTTGGAGACCCTACTCCGTGATCGGTTCTACTGGGTGCACATGAGAAAGACAGTCGAGAAGTGGTGCCGAGACTGTGGTCCGTGTAACCTGAGGCAGAAACATGGTGCCAGCCATAGGTCTCCCCTACAGCCAATTGCCACGAAGCAGCCCCTAGAGTTGGTGGCCCTGAACCACGTGAAGTTAACACCGAGCCGGTCAGGCTATGTTTACGCCCTCACCATTGTGGACCATTACTCTCGTTTCCTGGTAGTAGTGCCTGTGAAAGACCAGACAGCCAGAACAGCAGCTAGAGCGTTTCAGGCATACTTTTGTCGACCTCACGGTTACCCTGAAAGGGTACTGACTGATCAAGGTCCTGCATTCGAGGCAGAAGTGTTCCAAGAGTTCTGTAACATGTATGGTTGTAAGAAAATCAGAACAACACCGTACCACCCCCAAACCAATGGATTGTGCGAGAAGATGAACCATGTGGTTATTGATATGCTCAAGACTCTACCTCTGGAAGAAAGAAACCAATGGCCAGAGAAGTTACCAGATCTGGTAGACCTGTATAACCATATCCCAGTAAATTTGACCAACTGCAGCCCTGCTTACCTGATGCGAGCAAGACCTGGCAAGTTACCTGTAGACTTGGAGATGGGAACTGTGTCACCTGAAGCAGTTCAAGAGATAGAAGATTGGGATACAGAGTGACAACAGCAGTACCGCAGAGTTCAGGAATGCATAGAAAAGAGCCTGTCCCAAGCAAGAACGAGACAAGAACAGAACTACAATCAAATGGCCCCAGCAACTCCCTTAGCACCTGGAGAACAGGTCCTCAAGAAAAAGCGGAGGGCGCATAAATTAGATGATCAGTGGGAGAATGAACCCTACACCATTATTCCCTCCAACTTTGACAATAGTAAGGTATGCCTCATAAGCAAGGATGAAGGCAAGACCTATCAAATAGTTTCTAGAGACCGCCTGAAAGCGTGCCCTGAGCGGTGCAAAATCCAAAAAGAAGTAGAAGAAACACAAGAAAGTCCCCAAATTCAAGAAAAGGAGGAAGAGATGATCCAAACAATCCTCGGAAAATTCCCCAAAACTTGGACCCGAATCAATAACGCCATAGTGGTACCAGTCTTGACGTTCCCGCAGTTGGTCGAGCCGGAGACAGAAGAGGTTCCAGATCCACCTAAGGAACTGACCGTCCCAACACCAGATGACACGCCAGCAGTAGAACAGGAGAATCAACCCCCTGCCAGTGGTGAACCTGTCGTACCCTTGGCGAATCTGAGACCCCGTAGGCAACCATCAATCATACCTGTCAGGGTTAGGCCTACCAGTAACACGGAGGGGGCAGACACTCCAAGTAGTCAGGGACAAACCCCAGAGCTACGCCGGTCCCAACGTAGCACTCGGGGACAGCCCCCTCCAAGGTATAGAGAGTAAAAAGAAAAAGTACCTATTAGAATGTATATAGTTATGTGAAAATGTCTTGTATGTAATGTTTTGTTTTAGGTGATTAAGTAAATGGACAATTGGGTCACTGGACTATGAGTGGCCAACACTTTAATTGTTCATAGTTAGCACCAGTGTGCTCAACACCCCTGAAGAAAAACCCGTCCGGCGTGCATAGAGTGGGGTCAGCAATGCTCTGACGCACGCCCAGAGCCTACGTTGGGGGTTTTATCGCGGCGGGTCCCCCATGGAGCAGTGTAATGGACACCCGGCAGGGAGCCACACTGGACTCTTATAGTTGTTTAAGGTTGTAACATGTTATGTCTTGTTTTGTTTTGTTTTCTTCAGTCCGGGAGTACTGAGTTTAACTAAGGGGGAGTGTGGCGCCCCAGGACCTGGTCGCCACAACAGCATTGCCCCTCCAAAGGGTTAATGCTGAGCCTGGAGGTAATTGGGAGGTCTATTGGCCAGTAAGTTTAACATCCAACGCAGTTCTCCCTCAGGCCAGCAGGGGGAGCTCTGAACCTGGAGTTCCAGGGAGCATTCCTTAAGTCTGGCCTGAGGGAGGAGTTAGTGGTCAGTCTGTAGGAGAAAGCAAAGAGTGCAGACGCAGAGTGTGCTGTCCTGTGGAACTGGGGCCTAGAGCTGGAGCAGCTTGGCCCAGGGAAGCAGGAGGAGCAGAGAGGCACAGAAGAGACTCGGACATCGGAGTCTGTGTCCACCAGGGCCTAAAATACTCCCTGGTAGCCGAATCCGAAGGGCAGGAGAGCTGCAAGCACCTGGCCCATAAATAGCCCGAAGGTACAGCTGCATTATCAGGGCCCGGTGTGGACTCCAGCAGAGAAGCACCAGAGAGGGCCTGTGCAGCCTACCACAGAGGGAAATGGATGTACCACCGGTCCCAGCAACAAGAGGGCCATTGCTAAATCCAGAGAGCAGGGTCCTATCACAGTAAGGAAAAGAACAGGAGTAGGCCTCATACTCATCTGGCCAAAACGACATCTCAGTTACTTCCAGGCCGGCCGGAGCCCTCTACCACCTGTAACGGTCTCCCAGGACTAACCGTTTGTGAAGTAAAAGAGGAGAAGGTAAAGAGACTGTTGTTTGTGCCTGTTTTTTTCATTGCCTGTTGGCCCTGCACCGTGTTATCCACACAACACCATAGACTCTCATGAGCACCAACAGTGTCCCCGGGGCACCGCTCCACCTGTGGGGAGCAGTACCACCATTGCTGCCATATCATCACCCCGGAGGCCTTACACAGCAGCGGCGGCTTAATAGCCGCATACCACAGGTGGCGTCACGAACCCCAAGTCACCAGCCATATTTAACTGACACCCACCAGGGCCACGGAGTCGGGCCCCGCCACCACTGACTACCCCCGGACTAGTCCGGCCCGGCACCGGGTGTCCCATAGCCCTGGGGTGGGCGAGTCACAAACAGATAGAGAATTTAATTGTGAGTTCCAATGGGGACAGTGTTAGTGCTGTATGTAAAGCGCTGCGGAATATGTTGTTATATAAAAATAAAGATTATTATTATTGTTATTATTTACAGGCACTACAATGTGCTGGGCATGAAATGGACTTATTTGCAATCTTTAATCGCAATATTCACGGAGTTTGACACCATGGGTGTTTTTCAAAAACTAAATTGTCACTATGTGGTGCCTTTGAGGCTTCAGTCACCACAGGGTACTGCATCTCCTTTATGATGCAGTATTCATCCCAGTAAGGAGGAGGTTAATGTCTGGTATTTCTCACTTACATAAACACCCAGTTAGTGAGCCAGTCAGTTACACAACTCTGGAAGCCAGCTAGGCTGGGGAATTTCCGGTTACCAGGGTATCAGCCACTATGAGTCATCATGAAGGTGGGGGCTGACTAAGGGAGTAGGAACACACAGACATGGTCTCTTCCGAAGAGTTTGGGACACTACGACAACAAGGTCCTTCAGGAGCATGCTTAAGAGCTTCCCGGGAGAGACTTGCCCAGACTGGGGGAAGGCTGGAGAAGCAGGTTCAAGAGAAGCTCGAGATTGGTAGTACCTGTGGGACAAAGGAGAACTAATGGTCACCTGGAGGTGAGCTTAACTGTTCCCCGGGACCAGCGCTGATCAGGGTGCAGAGCCCTAGGGCGATACAGACTAAGTTAGATCACCAAATTCTGCAGGACAAGGAGATTCCATGTCTCCCTGGCCACTACTACACTGCGTGCAGAATTATTAGGCAAATGAGTATTTTGATCACATGATACTTTTTATACATGTCATATTCCAAGCTGTATAGGCTTTAGAGCCAACTACCAATTAAGTAAATCAGGTGATCTGCATCACTGTAATGAGGAGGGGTGTGGTGTAATGACATCAACATCCTATATAATATGTGCACAATTATTAGGCAACTGCCTTTCCTTTTGAAAAATGGGCCAGAAGAGAGATTTGACGGGCTCTGAAAAGTCCAAAATTGTGAGATGTCTTGCAGAGCAATGCAGCAGTCTTGAAATTGCCAAACATTTGAAGCGTGATTACCGAACAATCAAGCGTTTCATGGCAAATAGCAAACAGGGTCGCAAAAAGCGTGTTGGGCAAAAAAGGCGCAAAATAACTGCCCATGAATTGAGGAAAATCAAGCGTGAAGCTGCAAGATGCCATTTGCCACCAGTTTGGCCATATTTCAGAGCTGCAATGTTACTGGAGTATCAAAAAGCACAAGGTGTGCCATACTCAGGGACATGGCCAAGGTAAGGAAGGCTGAAAAACGACCACCTTTGAACAAGAAAGATAAGATAAAAAGTCAAGACTAGGCAAAGAAATATCTTAAGACTGAGTTTTCAAAGGTTTTATGGACTGATGAAATGAGAATGGCTCTTGATTGGCCAGCTAAATGGACCAGAGCCTGGATCAGTAAAGGGCAGAGAACTCTACTCCGACTCAGATGCTAGCAAGGTGGAGGTGGGGTACTGGTATGGGCTGGTATCATCAAAGATTAATTTGTGGGACCTTTTCGGGATGAGGATGGAGTGAAGCTCAACTCCCAGACCTACTGCCAGTTTCTGGAAGACAACTTCTCCAAGCAGTGGTACAGAGAGAAGTCGGTATTCTTCAAGAAAAACATGATTTTCATGCAGGACAATGCTCCATCACATGCATCCAACTACTCCACAGCATGGCTGGCCAGTAAAGGTCTAAAAGATGGAAAAATAATGACATGGCCTCCTTATTCACCTGATCTGAACCCCATAGAGAACATGTGGTCCCTCATAAAATGTGAGCTCTACAGGGAGGGAAAACAGTACACCTCTCGGAACAGTGTCTGGGAGGCTGTGGTGGCTGCTGCACGCTATGTTGATCGTAAATAGATCGAGCAACTGACAGAATCTATGGATGGTAGGCTGTTGAGTATCATCATAAAGAAAGGTGGATATATTGGTCACTAATTTTTTGGGGGTTTTGTTTTTGCATGTCAGAAATGTTTATTTCTAAATTTTGTGCCGTTATATTGGTTTACCTGGTGAAAATAAACAAGTGAGATGGAAATAAATTTGGTTTTTATTAAGTTGCCTAATAATTCTTCACTGTAATAGTTACCTGCACAAGCAGATATCCTCCTAAGATAACCAAATCTAAAAAAAACCCACTCCAACTTCCAAAAATATTAAGCTTTGATATTTATGAGTCTTTTGGGTTGATTGAGAACATAGTTGTTGATCAATAATAAAAAAAAATCCTCTAAAATACAACTTGCCTAATAATTCTGCACACGGTGTAGTTCCCAGAGCAAAGTGACACATAGGTTCCAGGGTTGGGATTGTAGCCAGATCCCACGACGAGGGTCCATGCCATCTGCATATGGGATGGGACACTTGAGACTTTAGACGAACACCGGGGTCCCCAACAAGTGCTTCAGGCCACGGGGATCTGACACAGAGAGAGCGCAAAAAGGAAGTGCCCACAGACTGCCATACCGGAGTTAACCTCCGACCTGCCTGGGATCGGCTGAGGCACTTGACGGCGAGGAACGGTGCTTCCAGGACAGCAGATAACTTGTGAGTAAAAGAACTGGAACTGCAACCGCCTACTTGGCACCAACGGCCGAGACTCCAGCCCTCTTCCTCATTCCCTGGGGCCAGCTCCACCTGCGGGGAGCAGAACCATCTCGGCTGCGACATTACCATCCGCCCCAGAGGATAGCGAAAGTAGCAACGGCTAATCCCTGGCCGCATGCCGTAGGTGGCATCACGACAACTCCCATCATCCACTTCCATTCCCCCTTTCATTGTGGACACCTCGGGGCACAAAGCTGGGCTAGGCCACCTGTGACATCCCAGAGACCTGAGACATCACCAGCCCGGCGACGAGTACAAGGTAGCAACCAAACACTTTGCCCCCTTAGTGATATAACTACACCCATAGATGAACTTCCAGAAAGATGTCATTTTCACAACTTGGTCAGTGAGGCAGTTTCTGTTGTCCTGGCACTTAGGGGCTCTGCAAATGGATTCTGCAAACTATTCTATGAACATCTGTGCTCTAAAAATTAAACTGCACTCCTTCCCATCCTAGCCCTGGTGCTAACAAACAGTACTATACGGTCACATGTGGGGTATTGCCACATTGGAGAGAAACTGTGTAACACATTATGGGGCCTTTTTGCCGATTTCCCTTGTGAAAATTAGAAATCTGAGATTAAAACAACATTTTAGTGGTTAAAATATAATTATTTATAATTTATAATTAGTGAAAATCAAAGATTTGGGGTTAAGGCAACATTTTTGTGTTGCAAATGTATTTTTTCATTTTCATTGCTCATTATAAAATTATGTGACACACCCAAAGGTTCAAAGGGCTCACCAAACATCTAGATAAGTTCCTTGAAGGGTCTAGTATCCAAAATGGGTTCCCTTGTTGGAGAAGTCCACTATTTAGGCACTTCAGGTGCTTTGCCAGTGTTATATGGCACCTGCAAACCATTTCAACCAAATCTAAACACAATTATGACACTCCTTCCCATCTTCGCTTTGTACTGTGCCTCAAAAGTCATTTTTAAGCATATATGGGGTAGTGTACTCAGGAGAAGTTGCCCAATAAATTGTATGGTGCATTTTCTCCAGTTGTCCTTGAGAAAATCAAATATTTTTAGTTTAAGGCAACAATTTTGTGGTCACAGCTCAATGTTTTAAAATTTAGTGAAGCACCTGGGGGTTCAAGATTCTCACCAAACATCAAATGAATTGCATGAGGGGTCTAATTTAAATGGGGTCACTTGTGGGGGGTCCACTGTTTAGACACATCAGTGGCTTTCCAAACACAACATGGCGTCTGCTAACAATTCCAGTCAATTTTGCATTCAAAAAGTCAAACGGTACTCCTTCCCTTTTGAGCCCTGCCATGCACCCAAACAGTAGATTTCCACCACATATGAGATATTAGCAAACTCAGGAGAAATGCACAATAAATTATATGTAACAAGGAATGGGACACTAGTGCCTATCATGATCAATTTATCCAATATCACTAAACCCCATAATGTACAATATGAAAAAACAAAGAAATGGGGGTCCACTAGTGAAATTATTTCGGTCTTTTCCGGTTTAAACCTGATTTTCTAAACACATTGTATTGAAAAATTTAATCTGTTTCCTCTTACGGCTGTAAGACTTTTTTGCTAATAAAAACTTTTTGGATATTTGAAGAGGTTGATCTATTTTGTGATATTTTGGCCATTCTGTGGCCTCAGTAGTGGACCCCCATTTCTCTGGTTTTTCATATTGTACATTATGGGGTTTAGTGATATTGGATAAATTGATCATGATAGGCCCTAGTGGTCAATTCCTTGTTATATATGTCTTGTTTCCTGTGTTTTTCACCGCAGTTTCCAAGGGACCAATGGACCTCAGAGCACGCAAACAGTCATGGCTCGTAAAAATGGACCAGGATTTTAAGGAAAATTCCGAACCTGTTTTTAATCCTGACACTGAGGCAGCTGAACACCGGCGGAATGAGATTTTGAGGGAGCTGGCGGAGGAGTCCACACCATTATCGAGAGGTAAATTTCCCATTAATGTACTGCCAAGATCTACTGTGTTCCCTCCCTTTTCTTTATGTCTGTAGGTCGAGATTTTTAATAAACTAGTCTTAGATGATCTATACAAGCTCCAAAAGCGGGGGAACCATCACAATGTGTCAGTAAAACAAAGAAAAAACATCCAAGAATTAAAGAACACGGATGGAATAGTAATAAAAGCTGCGGACAAGGGAGGGAACGTGGTGATCTGGCCTGTACTAATGTATGAACGCTAGGCCTTCAAACAATTAAGAGATCGGGAGGCCTATACACCCCTGTCTGAAAATCCCACTAGCACATTTTCGCTGGAGTTGATCGGTATCCTGGATGTGGCCCTGGCCCAAGGCATTATCAGTAAAAAAATATTTTAGGGTCTCCACACGAAATTCCCAATAACACCTACATTTTATCTGCTGCCCAAGATACACAAAAATCCACGATGTCCCCCAGGGTGTCCTATTGTCTCTGGCATTGGAGGGCTTTGCAATCCCATTTTTCAAATATTATTTACATCCATTGGTTGAGACACTGCCCTCCTATGTCAGAGACACTTCGGATGTCCTGAGGAGGATTGATGGACTATGTTTGGATCCTGGTGAACTCTTGGTTGTAGCAGATGTGGAGACCCTCTATTCATGGATTCATCATGAACATGGCCTTTGGGCAGTCAAAAACTTCTTGCGCATGAGCAATTGGGAGGTTCCCCTGCAGAACTTAATTTTAGACCTCCTGGAATTCATAGTGACGCGGATTTTTTTTCTTTTCAAGGATCGATTCTTCCTCCAGAGACGCGGCACTGCAATGGGCGCGGCGTGCGCGCCGTCATACGCAAACCTCTTTCTCGGCCTTTGGGAGAGGGAGGTTCCCGATGACGGTGCCTGCACCACTGCCCAGTTGCAGTGCTGGTTACGTTACATACGTGTTCATTATCTGGAGGGGAACCGACCTTGAATTATAATTATTTTTTTCTATTTTAAATCATAATGACCGCAATATCAGGTTGACTTACAGGAGTAATTCTGAAGAAATTGACTTTTTGGATATAAAAATTTCCCTCTCATGTGACAGGTCTGTTCAAACTGACGTCTTCTGTAAGGATTACAAAAATATATCCGGCACACCACAATGCAAGAGAGGAATCTTAGGTTTGGTTTGAAAAAAATGTTGAATTATTGTGTATATACAAAAAACTCCGTCCAACGTTTCGATCCAAAAGGATCTTTCACAGGGACAATGGGACTAAATGTATAAAAGAATTGTCAAATCGTATCAGTACAAGTAATGATGGTCATCAAAGTATATGGGAAGAATGCGTAAGCGGTCTCAGTAATTATACTTTGTGATATGGTGCTAAGGGAGTGTCCATCAAGAACGTGTTGTGATGTCGTGCACGACAGAGAGGTATCCGGATCAGTGGTACTAATTAATGTTAGTAGCACAATATCGGATGGGAGGTCCTGTGATGGCATCACAGGAGACCCACATCCTCATCTACGCAGTTGCAGGCTTCCTCTCACCTTACTTCAGCTGGCAGTGCTGCCATTCCTCCTCCCTGGAAGAAATCCTGCACTTTTCTATAAGGGAATCTCTCTTAGACAAACTGGACCTCTCACCTGCAGGGAACTACTATACGTTTTTCCAATATACCCTAATGTACAGACCAGACATACACCCAGTGATACGTACAGATCAGTGACCCTCAGAGACCTACTCCGTGTCTAACATTAATCCCCTAACGATTAGCGAGATTCCTCCTTCCCTGATAATGTTGCATAAAGAACTGCTTTGGTGTCACCTCTCTGTCACATGATCGGACCTCCCATCCGATATTGTGCTACTAACATTAATTAGTACCACTGATCCGGATACCTCTCTGTCGTGCACGACATCACAACATGTCCTTGATGGACACTCCCTTAGCACCATATCACAAAGTATAATTACTGAGACCGCTTACGCATTCTTCCCATATACTTTGATGACCATCATTACTTGTACTGATGCGATTTGACAATTCTTTTATACATTTAGTCCCATTGTCCCTGTGAAAGATCCTTTTGGATCGAAACGTTGGACGGACTTTTTTGTATATACACAATAAATCAACATTTTTTTCAAACCAAACCTAAGATTCCTCTCTTGCATTGTGGTGTGCCGGATATATTTTTGTAATACTGGACTTATTATTCCAGAGCACCCCCACGTTGAGTGAGCCAGGTCTATCTCAATAATAATGTCTTCTGTAGGGAGACATCAGTGAATAGCCTGTTACATGCATCCACGGCCCATTTACCATCAATTATTAGTGCCGTACCTATTGGTTAATTTCTCAGAATGAAAAGAGTCTGTTCTTCGGACACCCTCTTTGAAAAACAGGCAGGGGACCTCTCCCAACGCTTTAAAGATAGAGGCTACAGCGCAAGGGGTATCAGATCAGGATATGCTAGGGCCAGGGCCACACTCAGAAGTGATCTACTTTCAGCAACCACAAAAACCAGTACCACTAAACCTGCTATTAGGTTAATCTCTACATACAACAACCAGTGGGAGGATATTAGGCGCATCTTAACCAAAAATTGGCCCATTTTGACAACTGAACCAACTCTTAGAAGAGCCTTGTCTGAACGCCCATTGATGACTGCGAGAAGGGGGAAGAACCTTAAAGATTTTTTGTTTCATAGCACTACACATGTAAAATCACCCTTCCATTCTACCCTGGGAGACCTAAATGGGGGTGCTTCCCATGTGGGTCTTGTAATGCCTGCAGAAACATCGAAAGGGCGACCTCTTTTATGTCAGCGGATGGCCTGAGGGAGTTTGAGATCAGGAAATACATCTCCTGCAGCACTGATTTTGTGATATACCTGGCTAAATGCGGTTGTGGCTTAGCCTATGTTGGTTTAACATCTAGACAATTGCGCGTTCACATACGCGAACATGTCAGGGATATAGCTGCTGCAGTGGATGTGGATGACCTAGACTCCCTGAGGACCATCCCCTGACATTTTAAATTATTTCATAACTGTAATGCAACCTCCTTGCGTGTTAGAGGCATTGACAAGCTCCACATGGGCTCCAGGGGCGGCAACTTTAAGCAGGCTTTGGCGCGCCTGGAGTGCAGGTGGATCGTCACCCTGGGCACGATGTCGCCAAGAGGTTTAAATGAGAAATTGTCATTTGCCCCTTTTCTCGAAAAAAAACCCCTTTATTGTCCACTGTAGCCCTCTGTTTCTTGTTGGGCTATAAAGTAGTAATGCAGCTGTCTCTGTGTTATTTTAATTGTGTTAGTGTTGGTTTTAATTGTGTTTTTTCTTCTCTCTTTTTTCTGTTTTTAATTTAGTGATACATGTAATTTCTCTCTCTCTCTCTCTCTCTCTCTCTCTCTCTCTCTCTCTCTCTCTCTCTCTCTCTCTATATATATATATATATATATATATATATATATATATATATATATATATATATATATATGTATATACAGTTAGGTCCAGAAATATTTGGACAGTGACACAAGTTTTGTTATTTTAGCTGTTTACAAAAACATGTTCAGAAATACAATTATATATATAATATGGGCTGAAAGTGCACACTCCCAGCTGCAATATGAGAGTTTTCACATCCAAATCGGAGAAAGGGTTTAGGAATCATAGCTCTGTAATGCATAGCCTCCTCTTTTTCAAGGGACCAAAAGTAATTGGACAAGGGACTCTAAGGGCTGCAATTAACTCTGAAGGCGTCTCCCTCGTTAACCTGTAATCAATTAAGTAGTTAAAAGGTCTGGGGTTGATTACAGGTGTGTGGTTTTGCATTTGGAAGTTGTTGCTGTGACCAGACAACATGCGGTCTAAAGAACTCTCAATTGAGGTGAAGCAGAACATCCTGAGGCTGAAAAAAAAGAAAAAATCCATCAGAGAGATAGCAGACATGCTTGGAGTAGCAAAATCAACAGTCGGGTACATTCTGAGAAAAAAGGAATTGACTGGTGAGCTTGGGAACTCAAAAAGGCCTGGGCGTCCACGGATGACAACAGTGGTGGATGATCGCCGCATACTTTCTTTGGTGAAGAAGAACCCGTTCACAACATCAACTGAAGTCCAGAACACTCTCAGTGAAGTAGGTGTATCTGTCTCTAAGTCAACAGTAAAGAGAAGACTCCATGAAAGTAAATACAAAGGGTTCACATCTAGATGCAAACCATTCATCAATTCCAAAAATAGACAGGCCAGAGTTAAATTTGCTGAAAAACACCTCATGTAGCCAGCTCAGTTCTGGAAAAGTTTTCTATGGACAGATGAGACAAAGATCAACCTGTACCAGAATGATGGGAAGAAAAAAGTTTGCAGAAGAAAGGGAACGGCACATGATCCAAGGCACACCACATCCTCTGTAAAACATGGTGGAGGCAACGTGATGGCATGGGCATGCATGGCTTTCAGTGGCACTGGGTCACTTGTGTTTATTGATGACATAACAGCAGACAAGAGTAGCCGGATGAATTCTGAAGTGTACCGGGATATACTTTCAGCCCAGATTCAGCCAAATGCCGCAAAGTTGATCGGACGGCGCTTCATAGTACAGATGGACAATGACCCCAAGCATACAGCCAAAGCTACCCAGGAGTTCATGAGTGCAAAAAAGTGGAACATTCTGCAATGGCCAAGTCAATCACCAGATCTTAACCCAATTGAGCATGCATTTCACTTGCTCAAATCCAGACTTAAGACGGAAAGACCTACAAACAAGCAAGACCTGAAGGCTGCGGCTGTAAAGGCCTGGCAAAGCATTAAGAAGGAGGAAACCCAGCGTTTGGTGATGTCCATGGGTTCCAGACTTAAGGCAGTGATTGCCTCCAAAGGATTCGCGACAAAATATTGAAAATAAAAATATTTTGTTTGGGTTTGGTTCATTTGTCCAATTACTTTTGACTTCCTAAAATGTGGAGTGTTTGTAAAGAAATGTGTACAATTCCTACAATTTCTATCAGATATTTTTGTCCAAACCTTCAAATTAAACGTTACAATTTGCACTTGAATTCTGTTGTAGAGGTTTCATTTCAAATCCAATGTGCTGGCATGCAGAGCCCAACTCGCGAAAATTGTGTCACTGTCCAAATATTTCTGGACCTAACTGTATATATATATATATACATATATATATTGAGTGATCACCCTTTGAAGCAGGCACCTTTATTCATCTTAGATACCTGGAAATCTTATGTGATGTCATCTTTGCATTCTAATGAGTATCAATATTGGACAACATGATCTTTGAGGAATCTTGAATCCCTATTTTGGATGTATTTTGTAACTTATGGATGATTCTGTCCTCTAGATTGACTATATCTTTTCTTATTTGTTTGTATGTGCGGACCATTATTGACAGCCAGAATGTATTCACCTCACTGTGCTTTTTTGTTCACTCTGAGACGAATCTCTACAAATTCACATCTTTATCCTATGCATTGGTTTATACATATATACAAAAAATGTTATACATGTATGCATTTTTGTATTTTGGCATTATGCGCTTATTTAATCACATAGGACTCTAACAGGTGGGCATTTATATCATCGTGCTGATTATTATATTCTTTCATTTTGCCTGCCCACGGGTGACATCAATTCTGCCAGTAGAGAAGATGGCCGCTATGGTGTGCGCATGAGCGGTGGTTCCACACCAATGTACGCCTCAGACGGCCTCCATACAGGCTGATGTAGGTCCGTCATGTGACGACATGACTCATACCTTAGTCGTTCTTGGGAGTGCCCGATGACGCGCACCACTTGTTGTGGTCCTGCCCCACGTGCGCCAATCACACACTATGCACTATGACGGCTGTTTTAAACCTCCTCACACTGCACAGCTGTAGCGCGGCTCCCCGAGGAAGGTCATGAAACGTGCGCGTCGGAGCACGCCACGCTGAGCAGTCAGTAGTGATGGGTGAGTGTCCTGGGCTCATGGCTTATCGATTCCACATTTGATTTTTTGAAATTCTGTGAAGGGCTTTAGACTGATGAGCGTGGGCACAAACACATCTACCTTTATATGCACTGTATTTTGGGCCCTTTATTCAACAATATTTAATCTTCATTTCTTTGAGCCTGATTTAACCCTTTAGGGCTTAAGGTACCGTCACACTAAAGGTACCGTCACACTAAGCAACATCGCTAGCAACATCGCTGCTAAGGCACAACTTGCTAGCGATGTTGCTGTATGTGACATCCAGCAACAACCTGGTCCCTGCTGTGAGGTCGTTGGTTGTTGCTGAATGTACTGGGCCATTTTTTAGTTGTTGCTCTTCCGCTGTGAAGCACACATCACTGTGTTTGACAGCGACAGAGCAACAACTAAATGTGCAGGCAGCAGGAGCCGGCTTCTGCGGACGCTCGTAACCACGGTAAACAGCGGGTAACCAAGAAGCCCTTACCTTGGTTACCCGATATTTACCTTCGCTACCAGCATCCGCCGCCCTCAACTGCCGGTGCCGGCTCCTGTTCTCTGCACACGTAGCAGGAGTACACATGGGGTAATTAACCCAATGTGTACTGTGGCTAGGAATGCAGGGAGCAGGAGCCTGCACTGACAGCTGAGAGTGGCGGACGCTGGTAACGAAGGTAAATATCGGGTAACCAAGGTAAGGGGTTCTTAGTTACCCGCTGTTTACCGTGGTTACCAGCGTCCGCAGAAGCCGGCTCCTGCTGCCTGCACACGTAGCAGAGTACACATCGGGTAATTAACCCGATGTGTGCTGTGGCTAGGTGTGCAGGGAGCCAGCGCTAAGCAGTGTGCGCTGGTAACCAAGGTAAATATCGGGTTGGTTACCCGATATTTACCTTAGTTACCAAGCGCAACATGTTTCCACATGTAGCGACGCTCCAGCGATCCCTGCCAGGTCAGGTTGCTGGTGGGATCGCTGGAGCGACCTCCTAGCAACTTACCAGCGATCCCTATCAGGTTGTATCGTTGTTGGGTCGCTGGTAAGTTGTTTAGTGTGACTGGGCCTTTAAGGTCCAGTCACACTAAACAACTTACCAGCGATCCCAACAACGATAGGGATCGCTGGTAAGTTGCTAGGAGGTTGCTGGTGAGATGTCACACTGCGACGCTCCAGCGATCCCACCAGCAACCTGACCTGGCAGGGATCGCTGGAGCGTGGCTACACAAGTTGCTGGTGAGCTCACCAGCAACCAGTGACCAGCCCCCAGCGCCGCGTGGAAGATGCTGCGCTTGGTAACTAAGGTAAATATCGGGTAACCAACCCGATATTTACCTTGGTTACCAGCTCACGCAGCTACACGTGCAGAGAGCAGGGAGCAGCGCACACTGAGCGCTGGCTCCCTGCTCTCCTAGTACAGCACACATCGGGTTAATTACCCGATGTGTGCTGCAGCTAAATGTGCACATAGCAGGGAGCAGCACACACTGAGCGCTGGCTCCTTGCTCTCCTAGTACAGCACACATCGGGTTAATTACCCGATGTGTGCTGCAGCTAAATGTGCAGAGAGCAGGGAGCAGCGCACACTGAGTGCTGGCTCCTTGCTCTCCTAGTTACAGCACACATCGGGTTAATTAACCCGATGTGTCCTGCAGCTACATGTGCACAGAGCAGGAGCCGGCACTGACAGTGAGAGCGGCGGAGGCTGGTAACAAAGGTAAATATCGGGTAACCAAGGACAGGGCTTCTTGGTTACCCGATGTTTACATTGGTTACCAGCCTCTGCAGAAGCCGGCTCCTGCTGCCTGCACATTTAGTTGTTGCTGTCTCGCTGTCACACACAGCGATCTGTGCTTCACAGCAGGACAGCAACAACTAAAAAATGGCCCAGGACATTCAGCAACAACCAACGACCTCACAGCAGGGGCCAGGTTGTTGCTGGATGTCACACACAGCAACATCGCTAGCAACGTCACAAAAGTTGTTCGCTAGCAGCGATGTTGCTAGCGATGTTGCTTAGTGTGACGGGGCCTTTAGTCTGGATCACTGACAATTTACTGGGTTTGCTCATGTCTATTTGCATTGGGCTTCTTATCAGTATAACACTAGTTTTACCTTATCTTAGGATTGCTCAGCGTGATCTGCATACACTATCATGTATTTTGATCTTTGCATATTACAACTATTGTCAGTGATCCTTGATCATTCCCCTGAAGGATGTTTCAGGATATGTATTATCTTGCATTTTTACTATTGTTAGGGCTTTGACAGTGCCATTTGTCTTCATCTTTATACTATCCCATCTTCTGACTACCCGGTGTGACTGGATTTTGGTCTTTTCCGGTTTTAACCTGATTGTCTAAACACATTGTTTGTATTGAAAAATTTAATCTATTTTCTCTTATGGCTGTAAAACTTTTTTGCTAATAAAAACTTTTTGGATATTTAAAGAGGTTGATCTATTTTGTGATATTTTGGCCATTCTGTGGCCTCACTAGTGGAACCCCATTTCTCTGGTTTTTCATACAATAAATTATATGGTACAATTTCTCTTGTTACCCTTGTGAAATGCAAAATTTAGGGTTAAAATAACATTTTTGTGGGAAAAAGTAAAATGTTCACATTTTCCAGATTGCTTTATTTCTTATAAAGGGTTAATAAACTTCTTGGATGTAGTTTTGAGCAGTTTGAAGGGTGTAGATTTTACAATGGTGTCACTTTTGGGTATTTTCTATAACCTATGTCTCTCAAAGCCACTTCAAATGTGATGTGGTCCCTACAAAAATGGTTTTGTATATTTTGATGGAAAAATGAGAAACTGCTGATAAACTTTTAACCCTTCTAACTAACTAACTAAAAAAATGATGTTTCACAAATTGCGCTGATATAAAATAGAAATGTGGAAAATGTTATTTATTAACTGGGTTTTTTTTTACATAACTCTCTGGCTTAAGGGCATAACAATTCAAAGTTTGAAAATTGCAAAATTTTCAACATTTTTTCTAAAATTCCAATATTTTGACAAAAAATTGCAAAAATGTCATCTTAAATTTACCACTGACATGAAGTACAATATGTCACAAACAAAAAAAAAATCAGAATCACTGGGATCCATTGAAGCATTCCTGAGTTTTAACCTGTTAAAGTGACACTGGTCAGCATTGAAAATAATGGCCCAGTCATGACGGTGAAAACGAGGCTCAGGTGTAAAGGGGTTAAAGATTGCCACATCCTCAAATAGCAGTTGCAACATACCAAGCTGTATTTTCTGCCAGCATTTGTCTTTATCCATTTGCAAAATCATTAAATTAATGCTTATATGAATGTTCTTGGCTTTGATCACAGTTTGAGGTTGTGTTCGGATCTGTTTCCACACTGTAGGAATAGTGTGTTAACGAACTTAGTGATGCCCATAGTATGTTATGTACTCTGCAGCTATTCAACCTAAACCCCAATTATTCATTTTCTAGACCCCACAGAAATACCCCAGAGATGGAAGAAAGATGACATTTGGTGTGAGCCTTCTACTGCATATAGAAAAATGATGAAGCCAAATATCAGACAATTGTGATGCTGGCTATAACCACTTCACATGGCAATGTCTGAGGCAGAATAGTCAAGAAGTCAGGGGTCAAAAACTGAGAGAGTACGTTAAAGGCAGAGGGGTAAGACAAATGAGTGAACAGGTCACAGTCCGTGCAAGTCCAGCCTATGATTGGGCTTTTGGACAATCCTATAAGCAACAATGACAGCCAGTACACCCCTGCATACTATTGGGTGGCTAAGCTCTCACTTACTGCATCCCTAAGACATAGTGAATTGCTGATTCGTGACAGTACCCACTCTGCTAGGGGGGCATCGGACCCCCAGTTTTCCCAGGAATCCTTAAAAGGATGCCTCTGACCCAACAACCAGCATTCGCAGATCGAGCTGGGACTCAGGACCTCCATTCTGGTCTGTATCCTTTCCAATGATCAAGATTTTGGAGGGAATTTCAGACCCTTTGAAAATTCAGGATCCTGTGTACCTCATACTCCAAACCTCCATTGGCTAAAACTGGAGAAAGTGGAAACTAGGGAGATAATACAAAAGGGACAAACTGTTTCCATTTAAAAACCACTAAATTGACAACTTCCAGAATCTCATAATGGCCAATGGACTTAGAATCCAACTTTGCTGAACCAGCCCGGACAAAAAAAAAATCGGGTTCATCAGCAAAATGTGACCCCGAACTTAACCCCGAGCACTGAATCAATGCAAATAAAAGGGGAACCCAAGTTCAGGGCTTTGAAATGGCTGAAGTAAGGGAAAGGGGGCTGCAAAGGGAAACTAAAGGGGGATAAGGGCATGATAATTGCCCTGCAAACAAAACAAATGTGGATAGGTAAATTACTCAAAGGACTTCTGTCATCATAGCAATTATGATTACATAGCAAGCAAATGAAGAAACTAAAAATTTTAACAATGACCCCACAGAGATGGATTTCAGAGATTCTCCACAGACAATAAAAAAGGGCACTTACAGAGAATGTATTCTTAGTTCACCTACACAGTAATGATTGCCAGACTACCCCCACAGAGCAACAAGTTTAACGAATTTCCTTTATGTAGTCTGTATTATCGGTTCACCCACACAGTCAAGATATGCAAAGTTGCCCCACAGAGCAAAATTTTGAAAAAAGGCCCATACGTAGTCTGTCCACAGCTTCAACTTTGTGGTGAATTTCAACTCCAAACAGATGAGTCTCAGAATAGCTTAGCTAGTAGGTTTAATTTTAGGTAATTGAGATAGTTAGGAGGGCGATAGTGTAGAAGAGGGAAGATCAGGGGCCTGCAGTGTAGAGATTGTTGGGTGCCACAAATCACCATTTCATCATCTAGTGATTGGTAATTGTGTGGTAATTCCAAAAATTGCTATTTCATCATCTTAATATAGATTGCAAAATCTGTGATCCAGCCAAAAATTGCCATTTAATCATCTAAATAGTGGTAATAGCGTGGTCCAATTTCTATTTCATCATATAAATATTGTAAAATATGTGGTCCGGTTAAAAATTGCTATTTTATCATCTAAATAGTGCAAAATCTCTGGTCCAACCAAAAATTGCCATTTAATCATCTAAATCAGGGGTGGGAAACCTTTTTTCTGCCGGGGGCCATTTGGAAATTTCTACTAACCTTCGGGGGCCGCATAGAATTATCAATGTGAAAATGACCCTGCTATATTTGGTCAAACAATTAATTAACTCACCCGTACTGTGGTGGCCGGAGCTGCTTCTCTTTGGTGTGCCTGTGATGTTCAGTGATACTAATCATATTGCTTCTCACAGCTGCTTTTTCAGGTTTGTCTCGATCTGGAGCACAGCCAACTCTTTGTGATAATAAAATTGGTAAATCATATACTATTATTATTATTTATTATTATAGCGCCATCAATTCCATGGCGCTTTACATGTGAAAGGGATATACATAATAGGGACAAGTACAATAATCATAAACAGTACAAGACACAGACAGGTACAGGAGGAGAGAGGTCCCTGCTCATGAGGGCTCACAGTCTACAAGGGATAGATGAGGATACAGTAGGTTAGGGTAGAGCTGATTGTGCGGCGCTGTATCAGACTGAGGGTTACGGCAGGTTGTAGGCTTGTCGGAAGAGGTGGGTCTTCAGGTTCCTTTTGAAGCTTGGCAAGGTAGGCGAGAGTCTGATCTGTTGTGGCAGAGCATTCCAGAGTATGGAGAAGGCACGGGCGAAATCTTGGATGCGATGGTGGGAAGAGGAGATGAGAGGGGAGTAGAGAAGGAGATCTTGTGAGGATCGGAGGTTACGTGTAGGTAAGTACCGGGAGACTAGGTCACAGATG
Source organism: Anomaloglossus baeobatrachus (assembly GCF_048569485.1). Lineage (NCBI taxonomy): Eukaryota > Metazoa > Chordata > Amphibia > Anura > Aromobatidae > Anomaloglossus > Anomaloglossus baeobatrachus. The sequence continues at coordinate 655,014,835 of NC_134354.1, forward strand.
TAGGGAGGAGACAGGTTGTAGATGGTTTTGTATGTCATAGTTAGTGTTTTGAATTGGAGTCGTTAGGCAATGGGAAGCCAGTGAAGGGATTGGCAGAGAGGAGAGGTCAGGGAGTAGCGGGGGGACAGGTGGATTAGCCGGGCAGCATAGTTTAGAATAGATTGTAGGGGTGCGAGACTGTTAGAAGGGAGGTCACAGAGCAGGAGGTTGCAATAATCCAGACGGGAGATAATAAGGGCATGTATTAGGGTTTTTGCAGCTTCTTGGGAAAGGAATGTACGGATCCGGGAAATATTTTTGAGTTGGAGGTGGCAGGAGGTGAAAAGGGCTTGGATGTGTGGCTTGAAAGAGAGATCAGAGTCTAGGATTACTCCCAGGCAGCAACAGCGTGGCACTGGGGAAAGTGAGCAGCCATTGACATTGATGGATATGTCAGGTGGGGGAGTTGAGTGAGGAGGACGAAAGACAATGAATTCTGTTTTGTCCATGTTCAGTTTTAGGAATCGAGCAGAGAAAAAGGATGAAATAGCAGACAGACATTGTGGGATTCTCATAAGGATCACATAACAGACGCTGTATATACATCACAGGAGACGCTGGAGGCACATATATTACATAGGAGACACTGGGACTGCTGTATATACATCACAGGAGACACTGGGGGCACATACATCACAGAAGGCCCTGGGGGCATATATATATATCCCCAGCCCCTCCTGTGATGTAAATGCCCTCAGCCCCTCTGGTTATGTATATGCCCCCAGCCCCTCCTGTGATGTACAGTCCCTGACATAAGTTCTGTCACTTATCCATGTCATGTAAATAAAAGCTTATAACCTGACTTTAAATTCATCCAGTGGTTTCACAAATTACTCTTTTGAAAGCTAAAACCCTCCCAAATTTGGTTTAGGTTATGAAAATAAAGTTGCTGCAAAGCTGAAAAATTGATCATTTAATAAACACAGGTCAGATTTTGGCAAGACAAAAGTTTTGTCGCCTTGTCATATAATGCACCCAATCCTAGTTTACATCCTCACCTGTGCTCACTAAATGATCGGTGGTTAATTAGTGGGTGTGTATAAAAAGAAACCCAGCACCCCAGATCTTCAGTTGAACTGCAACTTAACCTCTGATAACATGCCAAAAATCCACCCTGCAACCAAAGCCTTGATTATCAAGAGGCTGAAGAACAGATCCACTGCAGAGGTGGCTGGCACCTTTAATGAGTCTCAGCGTCAAGTACAAAGAATTAAAAAAAGATTCGAAGAGACTGGAGATGTTTTTGACAAGTCCAGGTCCGGCAGACCCCACAAGACAACTGCTCAGGAAGAACGTTTGTTGGTTAGAAAATCTAAAGCCAGTCCCTCTTCCACTGCAGCAGAGCTCCAAAAGGCCTGGTCACCTCAAGTCCCTGTGTCAGCTAGAACAGCTTGCAGGATTCTGTCTAGAAATGGCCTCCATGGTCGAATCAGTGCCCAGAGCCAGCACTAAACAAAAGCCAATTAAAAAACCGTGTGGCATTTGCCAAGTCCCACAGCCTGCTAAACAGATGGATGCTGGAAAAGTGGCAGAAGGTGGATTTCTCTGATGAATCTTCAGTTGAATTACACCACAGCCACCACAAATACTGCAGGAGACCTACTGGAGTCCATATGGATCCAGAAAACAGTTAAGTTTGGTGGTGGAAAGATCATGGTCTGGGGTCACCAATGTTATGCAACATATCTTTGTATTAGAAGTTAATTATTTGTTTGAATTTCACATTACTTTCTGTGGGCGAGAAAACTTTTGTCTTGCCAAAATCTGACCTTTCTGTGTTCATTAAATGATCAAAATTTCAGCTTTGCAGCAACTTGATTTTCATAACCTAAACCAAATTTGGGAGGGTTTCAGCTTTCAAAAGAGTAATTTATAAATCCAATGGATGAATTTAAATTAATTCAGTTTATAAGGTTATGAGGCACAGACACCACAAGAGGGGCTGAGGCACAGACACCACAAGAGGGGCTGAGGCACAGACACCACAAGAGGGGCTGAGGCACAGACATCACAAGAGGGGCTGGGGCTCAGACACCACAAGAGGGGCTGGGGCACAGACACCACAAGAGGGGCTGGGGCACAGACACCACAAGAGGGGCTGAGGCATAGACATCACAAGAGGGGCTGGGGCACAGATGTGGCGCCCTGGACAAGCCAGGACGTCACAGGTACTGCAACAACACACCCCACACAGCAAGCGAAGCAGCAGCGGCGCCGGACCCGAGCATGGTGAGCGCAGCGTCCCCTCCTCCGCCCGCGACAACTTGGCGTCACGAACAGTATCTTACCGCTCTGCCATCTGGTAGAGGTGCGCCTTGTGACCGCCGGAGATGTCCGGCCGAAAATTTTGAGAAGCCGCCATTTTGGGTGCGAAAAGTCCCCGCTCGAGCGTCTCCTCGAGCAGTGGAGGCGCGAAAGCCGAAACCCCGCCCCTGTAAAGGAGGAGCCGGAAAAAGACTAAGGGGGATGGATGGCGTCTGGCCGCATGTAGCCCGCGGCTATAAAAGCAGGGACGCCAGGACCCTGCGGCCATCTTTTGGTTCCTGGAAGAGGCCGCCGCAGCGATGCACCAACCGTCCCGCAGCACCGTAGCCTACGCACCCGGGACCGCGGCGTGGGTGGAGGTCCGGACCGCTCAGCTACAACAACGGCTGCAGATCCGTGTGCAGCTCCTCTTGGAGGAGTGGGAGACCGACATGGCGGAGGTGGTGGCGGCCATACGGAGACGCAAATGGAGGGAGTTCTGGAAGAGCGGGTAAGTGACCCACGCCCCTCTACCCCTAGCGAGTCGGTCATCGCGGCCGAGGGGTCCGGTCTACACCCGCTCGCCCTGCTACCTCCCCCACTACCTGTGTTGGCTGCTGCTGCCCCGTCACTAGGCCCGCTACCACCACAATCGGTAGCGGTACCCCGCCAAACCGCCACGGCGGACCGGTCTGCAGCAGAAGCCCGTGACCGCCCTGAACCGCTTCCATGGAAGAAGCCGAAGGCTGAGCTCGTCAGCAAAGATCCACTGGAGGCACCTGTGACCGTGCTTGGCCCCGTACCGCCACCGGCAGCCCGTCTCATGCAGAAGGAGGCGGAGGCTCAGCGGGAGAGGACCCCTGTACCCGTTCCCTATGCCTCGGCTGAGGCCGCGCCGGGTCGCCGCTGTAAGGCAGCACCCCAGGCCATGACACCGGGGGACCTGCCGCCCAGAACACTGGCAGTGGGCAGTGTGAAGGAGGTCTCGCAGGGCCCGATCCGTGCGCAGGGGCCCACCATAGCCCCTTACTGGGACAGGGAACAGACCCCGCTGGGCCATGAAATCGCGGAGAGGGAGAGGAGGAAGGCGGAGCTGGTCGCCCGCACGATTAGAGAGAAAGAGAGCTTCCGCCACGCCACCTTCCGCGTACGGGGCCCGATCTATGAGGGGCAGGTGAGGAGGTTTGACGTCCATCGGGGGTACGGATTTATATATGAGCCAGGCCTGGAGGCCGAAGTCTTTATAGCCCGATGGGACGTTAATACCCACCTGCCGGAGGACCACCCGGGCCGCAACCTGATGCCGGGGGATTTGGTCCAGTACACTAGGCATTGCGGGAGAGGGGTTGGTTTGCTCTGGACACTAAGCTAAGGGGCAGTCAAGAAGCCCGAGTAACAGCCCAGCCCCCTCCTCCGGCCAACACCGTGGGTTTGAAGTGAGTCAGCGGTCCACCGTTGCCAGCCATTGTCCCCGTTGGGACCAACAGTATAGTTAAAAGTTTGAATGATAAGATTGAATCAACCAAAGAAGTTATCTGATTGGAACCGTGATTGAACCGGCTGTTGCCGGCATCTGGTCCCCGTAGGGACTTTCTGCAACAGTTGCGTAAGGAACTTCTTACGGACAAGCCCGAGAACTTGCAGGGCAACCACGAACTTGTGGTATGTAAATAAATGTTGGCTTGAAACCGTTACCGCCTCCAGAGAGGCTGATTTGGAGGATGGGCCTGGAGGAAAGGGATGGCCCAGGCCCGCCACTACCGTAACCGGTGGCGATCCTCCGGGGGTTCAGGGGTCCCCATGGACGCGGGTCCCCTGAAAGAGACCGTACCCGCTCGGGCAACTTGGTTCTGGACTGGGGTCAAGGGGTGCTGCCCACTTCTTAGGGGCAGCATCAGGGCCAGGTTGTTTGGGTGGGAGAAGAGCGGAAGCCATACTGTTGTAAAATGTTTGTAATTTTTACATGTTTTTTTGCAGTTAACAAAAAAAAAATAAAACCGGTGATGGACGGGCAGCCCGCGGACGGTCTGCATTTTACTAAGGGGGAATCTGGTGCCCTGGACAAGCCAGGATGTCACAGGTACTGCAACAACACACCCCACACCCCGGCTAGGCACATCAAAGTCAGACAAAAATCCTTGTTGCCTCCCTCCAGGGGCTGATGTCCACACCAGGGGGTGGAGCCAGGCGGTTGGCCCCACCCACCGAGGAGTTCACAGTCCTGGAGGTGGGAAAAGGAAGTCAGAGTAGAGTTCAGAGAAGTGGAGGAGAGTAGAGCAGTTGAGTTTGGAGAGTTGAAGAGTGAAGTGGTAGCAGAGCAGACTGACGGTGTCCGGGTGCGTGGCCCGGGCACATACAGCAAGGTTGTCAGACGGTGGTGACCGTCTGCAGGAGGGGCTGATTGACGTGAACCGTAAGGACCGAGGACGGGCGGTGGCCCGCCGGTACCGGATCGGGGAGCGAAGAGAAGCCAGCACCATTCGGCAGGGCCTACGGACCCCGACCAGGCTTGGAGTCACCATAAAACCGGTCAATTCCGTTAGCGAAGGGAACCTCCGGGGTTTCTCAGCATTCAAGACCCGATTGAAGGCAACCGCTGAAACCGTGAAGGGAAATACAGTCACTGCCAAGGCTACAGTTCCCAGGGCCAGAGCCTGCGGGCAAAAGGGGCTCCCTCAGCATCCGTCCAAGCTGGGGAGCGGGTTTCCGGTGGGAAGACACCAAAACCGAGAACATAACACAGGTGCAGGGAAAGGCAGTCACCGCCAACCTACCGGGAGAAGAACCACCGCAGCCATCTGTGGGACCCATCCATCCAGCCGTTTGTTTTACCGGAGACTTTGCATTCATCGTTGGCTGAGTGAGTACCACTGTGTTGTGCGGCACCGCGCTGCCCCCGCGACCCTGCACCTCACCAGGTCCCGTAACCCACCTGCCATTCCTCCCTCACCGGGCCCCGGGACAACCAACCCCCCTACCCACGGAGGGGAAAAACAACATCCAAGCTGCTCTCTGTCATCGCTCCCGGGATCCCCGTCCAGAGCAGCGGTGGTGTCAGAACCTCAAAACAACCGTGGGTGGCGTTACGGACAATAAATCCCCAAAACCATTCCCCTTTTCACTCACGGGCGAGGAGCGCCGCTCGAGTCCCCGGATCCAGCCCACCGCTCGAGCCACCGAGCAACAAGCAAAGCAGCAGCGGCGCCGGACCCGAGCGTGGTGAGCGCAGCGTCCCCTCCTCCGCCCGCGACACAGACATCACTTGGAAAGGGGGGGATACATATCTGGGGGGATACACAGCATTGGAGGGCAGACAGCGCTGAGGGTTGGACTCAACTCGGTGTGGTAGGGGTGGTAGACAGAACTGGGAGGGGGGCCACAAAGCACTGAACGGGGCACACAGCAGCAGAGGACCAGCTTTTCACACACTGCTGCGCCGTACTCACAGCACCGGAGGGCAGGCACCGGACACACACACTGGAGGGAGAGGGCGTGTACACAGCTCTGCAGGGCAAAGGACAGGTATAAATTGCTGGAAGCTGTAAGGCTGCTGTGGGATGGAAGCGCAGACCACTAAACCTGCCCACAAAGTAAGTCCTCAGCACGCTGACACTGGCCAGCGGGAGAACTAATTGCACGCACAAGTAGCGCATGTGGGGATTTAAAGGGCCGGCAGACCGTGAGACCAAAGTGGCAGCTCGAGCACTGCCGCCCCCAGGAATGTGCCCGGCGGCCACAGAAAAGGTCATGGCAGGCCGTATGCGGCCCTCGGGCCGGAGGTTCCTCACCCCTGATCTGTTAAATATCTAATAAATAAATCTGTTAAATCTGATAAATACTGGTAATTGTGTGATCCACCCCAAAATTATTCTTTCATTATCTAAACAGTGCAAATCTGGCCAGCCCAAAATTGCTATATCATTATCTAAATAGGGCAAAATCTGTGATCCAGCTCAAACATTGCTATTTTATCATCCAAAAAGTGATTGTTAATTTAGTGACAGACAGGTGACTGTCAGGTGTGGGACTAGGGTTGTGAAACAGCTGGTAAAAGAGGGAAAGGTTACATCAAATATGAATGGGAAATCCCAAATTCATGGTGGAAGGGGGAATAGGTGTGGTATTTGAGATGTACATGGGATAAACACCCCAATTACCCTTGTTTTCCCCTGCATCACCACTCAGCAACCTCCCAATTCACTATGTGGAACCACAGATTGCAAGTCTGTAGAGCTTTTCACGCATTCTATTCTGTGGGCATGAGAGGTCTGCTCCAAATATTCACAGGTTCAAGAGGAAGAAAGCATCTGCACCAATGCCCAAAATCTTTGTCAGTTGGATCCGAGGCCGAACAAAGTGAGGTCTGAGCAGAATCCAGACCTTCGTCACCAGATGTTAAACAACGATTCATTCCAATAATTTGACGACTACGTGCATGAACCAACACATGCGTAATAAACATACGTTAGTCCGGAAATCTTACTGGGCTAAAACGCTGATTAGCAGGCCTCGCCAATCACTGGCCACCCCCATCAATCGCGTCTGCTGCTACTTCCTTTTCAGTCACCATCGCAAGTGTTCTCACACAGGTCTCTGTCTGCAGAATATAATATAATGTCAAACCCCAGCTCTCAAATGACGACAAAAAAAGGTGGTAAATATGCAAGTGGATTTATTACAGACACACTGCAAAAAGAACCTAACCAGAGCAACAGCACCAACGTTTCGGCGTAGAGCCTTTTTCAAGGTTGTTGCCTGAAAAGGTGTGAAATCAACAACAATAGTGAGTGCATAATATACAAGTGATACATAGAATTTGTACAAAATAATACAAATATACAAAGGAGGTATACTGCGGATGGAACGTACATCAATGGTCAAGACTGGGAAGCACGGGTCACGAAAGACAACCGGATGCACATATAGAGGTAAGCTTCCTTAAATTTGCAGATTGTGCTCTTAATCACATTACAAATATGAAAATTCATTAGTACAGGCATAAGCAGCAAATAAGTACCATAGGGGATTATGACAGTGATTTGTCAGGTAACAAAGAAGAACGCTTGTAGGGTAAAAAATAAAGCTAAAGTCAATATCCTAGTCTAAAGGAGGTAGGAAAGGTAGCTGAGGGTGATATAATGGTAAGACGAAAGAGAGAGGGAAAGAGGAGAGAGAAGTGGAGAGAAGAAGAGGAGGAAGAAGAGAGAGAGCAGAGGAAAGGGAGAAAAAGAGGAAAATAATGGGGAGAGAAGAGGAGAGACGGAGGAAAGAAAAAAAGGGGAAGACAGAGAGCAGGGGGGAGAGAACAGGGGAGGAGAAGGAAGGGGGAATAGAGGAGGGTGGATGAGGAGAAAGAGAGGGAAGCGAAACAAAGCAGATAAGCGTGAGGCAGCAGTATCAAGGTGATACATACCGTAAGTGGAAGGGTGACAGGGTCACTATGGGAAGAAGGTGGACGCCTGCAATGAAAACCGGCAATAACGAATAACGTTTGGAACACCATTCTAAGTCTGAACTGGGTGCAAAAAAACTAAAAAAACATCACTATGGGGAGATAAGGTATGCACACCAGTGACTATGTAAGGGGAATACATGGAATAGCAGAAACTGCTGTGTGAATACTGACTTGAAAAATCCAATAGCTATATGAAGAGTGAAAATGTGAAAAATGGAATCTGCATTACTGCCATGAACATATGAATCAAGAGAAATTTAGCTACTGAATTGATCAATGCAATAGAGCCCCAACACTACGCCAAAGTATTTCTCTACGTTGGGGTCCCTAGCTTGTGTGTGTCCTCTCATGCAGTTAAAAAACTTACCGTGTATGCGAAGCTGAGACCCAGGCCATTTATGCGTACTATATGGATTGGCAATAGATGTGGTGGGGAGGGTTCACAAACGAAAAACTACTAACAATAACGAATAACGTTTGGAACACCATTCTAAGTCTGAACTGGGTGCAAAAAACCTAAAAAAACATCACTATGGGGAGATAAGGTATGCACACCAGTGACTATGTAAGGGGAATACATGGAATAGCAGAAACTGCTGTGTGAATACTGACTTGAAAAATCCAATAGCTATATGAAGAGTGAAAATGTGAAAAATGGAATCTGCATTACTGCCATGAACATATGAATCAAGAGAAATTTAGCTACTGAATTGATCAATGCAATAGAGCCCCAACACTACGCCAAAGTATTTCTCTACGTTGGGGTCCCTAGCTTGTGTGTGTCCTCTCATGCAGTTAAAAAACTTACCGTGTATGCGAAGCTGAGACCCAGGCCATTTATGCGTACTATATGGATTGGCAATAGGTGTGGTGGGGAGGGTTCACAAACGAAAAACTACTAACAATAACGAATAACGTTTGGAACACCATTCTAAGTCTGAACTGGGTGCAAAAAACCTAAAAAAACATCACTATGGGGAGATAAGGTATGCACACCAGTGACTATGTAAGGGGAATACATGGAATAGCAGAAACTGCTGTGTGAATACTGACTTGAAAAATCCAATAGCTATATTTTAACTGCATGAGAGGACACACACAAGCTAGGGACCCCAACGTAGAGAAATACTTTGGCGTAGTGTTGGGGCTCTATTGCATTGATCAATTCAGTAGCTAAATTTCTCTTGATTCATATGTTCATGGCAGTAATGCAGATTCCATTTTTCACATTTTCACTCGTCATATAGCTATTGGATTTTTCAAGTCAGTATTCACACAGCAGTTTCTGCTATTCCATGTATTCCCCTTACATAGTCACTGGTGTGCATACCTTATCTCCCCATTGCAATGAAAACCGGAGCCTGGTGAGGAAGGCAGCATAAAACGGAGGTGATACCTTGAGGGCACTAGGTAGCAGTGTTACCTGAGGTGGAGGTCCGTGACTGGCAACGGTGGCTAGGTAAGAGGCTGCAGCGGCGTGGGCTAGCATGCCGTGCAGGGTCATTATAAGGAGGCAGACAGGAAGTGTGTCATAACAGGAAGCGCGCAGTGAAACGCGCGCGTGGAACGTATGGTACTGCGCATGCTCGTGAAGCGCACAGTCACGTGAGAGTGGTCGCCAGTTAGTGGGCGAGGATGGAGCAGTGCATTCAGCAGCGCTATGTGTGTGTGAAAGATTACCTGCTGCAGAACGTGAAGGAGAATGTGCCACTGGGAGGGGGTGAGAGATAGACATATGGCTGAAAAGAGCATATAAGAATATAATAAACATAAAATAAACAAAATAATGGAAACCCATAATCATATTGCGCTGAAAATATGGACTATGATGCCAGGAGATACATGAACATAGGAGAACATTAAAAATAAAAAGAACATGAAGAAAATGGCTGTTATGCATGTTACTCATCTGGGGGCCTCATACTCCCTATTGAGTCCCAGGGGCTCAAGAGTCTGCAGAGTGTGGATCCAGAAAGCCTCACATTTTCTGAGTATGTAAATGCGGTTGCCCCCACGCCGGGGTTGGTCGACATGCTCCAGAACCTGGAATCTGAGCTGTGGTATAATGTGACCAGTGGTACTGAAATGTGCAGGAATAGGTAAAGTGGTCTGTTTGCAGCGGATGGTGGATTTATGCTTACTAATGCGGTCTCGGATATGTTGGGTGGTCTCACGAACATACCCGAGACCGCAGGGGCACTTAATAAGGTAGATGACATAATTGGATTCACAGGTGAAGTATCCCGGGATCGGGAACTTCTTGCCCGTGCGTGGATGAGTAAAATATTCACCCTTGGTGACCATTGATGTACGAACGTACATCCACAGTATACGTCCTTTGTATATTTGTATTATTTTGTACATATTCTATGTATCACTTGTATATTATGCACTCACTATTGTTGTTGTTTTCACACACTTTTTCAGGCAACAACCTTGAAAAAGGCTCTACGCCGAAACGTTGGTGCTGTTGCTCTGGTTAGGTTCTTTTTGCAGTGTGTCTGTAATAAATTCTCTTGCATATACACCCCCTTTTTTTGTCATCATTTGAGTGCTGGGGTTTGACATTGTATTATGTATGGCCCTTTTTACCCCTAAGCACCTCATTTGAGTGGTTGAGCCTGAAATCCCCATATGCTTGCATTTCTGTCTGCAGAATGTCTACTTGCTTACCCACTAAAGTCGGGTGAGTGAGAGCCCGTCAGCTGTTACAGAAGTGGACATTCCTGGTGTTTTTGACCCATTTGAGACACCGAGCACACCACATCAATCCACCATAACATCACTTCCTACACCTCCCTCACAGTCCACTAGTTTGACGTGTACACCCTACTCCACCCTCTCTCAGCACAGCAAGCAGCGCTCGGTCCAGCAGTTGCAGTCACATAAAAGATTATTTCCTCTTACAAATGCCAAAGGTAAGAGCTTGAACTTCACCATACCTAAAGTTTGGCGATGGAATTGCTGCCATTTCACCTGGTGGATACAATTAGTTTCTAATGCTTCATGGCTGTAGCAATCCCCCAGTTGCCCAGTCATTTCTCTAAGGCCTCTGCCACACTCACGTGAAATTCACGCACGTGCCGAGAGACACGTATTTTCCCTGCGTGTTGCGTGCAGGTAAGTACGTGTCTCTGGTACGTGCGTGACACGTGTGTTCTACGTGTGCTATCCGCGATAGCACACGTAGAATCGGTAATTATTATACTCACCTGGTCCTTCCTGATGTCCGCGCTGCTGTCCGTGGTGCTGATCCTCGGTCTCCAGCCCTCCCGTCTCCCCGCTGCTGCTGCTGCCAGGCAGTGAAGTGAATATTCAATGAGAATAATGAGCGGCGGTCGGCAGCAAGAGGCAGCAGCGGCAGAGACAGGAGGGCTGGAGAAGGTGAGTTAATGTTTTGGTTTTTTTTCAATGACATGTGTGTTTTCTCCGGCACGTGTCACACGGGACCGCATCCACACTACACCCGTGTGGTGCGGGTGCGGGCCGTGTGACACTCGTGCTGCCGGTGAAAAAACGGACATGTCAGCGCTTTCAAAAACGCACACACGTACAAACGCACACGGACACACGTTCCGTGTGGTTTTACGTGTGTGTGCCTGCTACAATAGGGTAGCATTGGTTAAAGTGTCTCCGTGCCGCCGGTACGTGTAAAAAATGACAAACACGTGCCGGAGGCACGGATGTGTGGTGCAGGCCTAAGAAAGCTCCGCCTGCACTGCACCAGCATATTGCAGACAACATCAATTGTTCCTGGAAAAACTTTGTGTCTGACAGGGTGCTTTTCACCATTGACACATGGATGAGCAAGCATGGCAAGGCACGTTACATCTCGCTGACTAGTCACTGGGTGATTCTGGTGGCTGCAGGGGCAGGCGGGCAAGGAACTGTTCCAAGTCTTGAAATCCTCAAAGTTTGCAGGATAAACCTCTGTATCTACTACTTCCTCTACCTCCTCTACCTCCTCTAGGGCCTCTACTTGTGCCTTCAATCTCTTCCTTAATGTAAAATATTCTCTAATAGTGGCGAGATAATCACCCCCACCTCCGTACAGCACTCCCAGGGTTTAACACAATCAGGCAGTGTTGAATTTAAAATCCATTGGAGAATGCAGTCACACAGATGCAGAGTTGTGGACAGGTATCCAGGCTGAGTTTCAGCAATGACTGTCTTCATTGAAGCTGGAGTCAGGGAAGGCCAATTGTATGGTAACGGTGTGAACCTGGCGGCGGCTCCAAGCTGGGGCAACCTCACACATGTGCCTTGCCTGGCTCATGTTCTTAACCTGATTGTACTGCAATTGCTAGGCCACTATCCGGAGCTAAATGCGGGCTGAATGTGCTGCTGCATAATGCAAGGTCACTTCAGAGATCTTTTGGCCTACAGAGATCTTTTGGCCTACTGGTTAACCGGTTGATATGCAATCTGCCAATATGGTGGAATTCAACTCTACACATGTTGCAGAAACTGTGGCAGCAGCAACAAGCCCTGGTGCACTATGCGCCTGGGCCAACACAGTCCGGCCGTGGAGCAAATCATGCTTGTGGAGTGGGCACAGATTAAGGACATTTACACCCTTCTACAAAGTTTCAAAATGGCTACTAAGATGGTTAGCGCTGATGATTCCATCATCAGCATCACTATTCCGGTCCTCTACATGCTATAGCAGACTTTGAATAGTCTGTGGGAGGAGGTGGTGGTTCCAGAGGAAGAGGGGGAAGCAAAAAGGATGCGGAAAGGATACCAATATCTCTAAGGTCCTGACTGTCATCACACAGGTGGGTTGCAGGTTGGGTGGAGTACAGCGATCAAGGAGGCTTATGGTACCAGACAAACTGCTAGTGACAGGAGCTGAGGAACAAATGGAGGACGAGGAGGAAAAGGTGATGAGTGCACAACAGTCAGAAGATGAAGATATTGATCTCCTCCTCTCTGTTGTCCGTAGTTGGTGGGAGCGGTTGGAGGAAGCAAGTTTGTGTTACCCCGGCACCAACACACCATGGATTTGGACCTCACAGAAGCATCCGACAAATGAGCGTCTTCTTGATGCACTATTTGCAACATAATTTCAAAATTGTTATGATTAGAAATTGTGCTGACTACTAGATTTCCACTCTGTTAGATCCACGGTACAAGAGTAAATTTTGCCAGATACTTCCCCCCAGAAAGGGATGCACGTATGCTGAAATATTGGTACAAGCTTGTACACAATCTTAAGAATGCATTTCCCCAAGACAGCAGTGAGGTAAACAGTGTGCATTGCAGTTCTACACTTCCAACCCCGGAAATGTTAAGCCGTCATCAGACACATTAGCAGCAGCAGCTTAAGTGTCAGAAGCAATTTCTGTGAGTTGTGGCACAAATGTTTTAGACCATCTTGTGCACCAACAGAACAGGGTACAAGTCTGACACATAGTGAACAACTGGAGAGGATGGTGCTGGACTATCTAGAGCACAATATCAATGTCATTGGGGGTGGCTGGAGGGGGTTGGACCATTTTGCATTCAGGTCTTCAAAATTGAAAAGTAACCTGAGGTCACCAGTCACACTTTGGAGGTTTTGTCATGCTTGGTATCCAGCGTTCTCTCAGAACGTGTCTTCAATGCTGTTGGTGACATCCTGATGGATAAGCGCATCCAGCTGTCCCCTGAAAGTGTAGACCGCATAATTTTCATCAAGATTAATAAGTCATGGATCTCCAATGACTTTTTCCACCCCAGTCGTAGACTGGGCAGACTAGGCGATGATGTATTTTTCAGTGTGCTACATTGATATGTTATTGCAGTCTGTGACACCTTTGTCATGGCTTCTGTTGCTGCTGTTGCTACTGGTACTGATGTTACTAACAAGTGCTTTGGTGGTGCAACAATCAACTGGTGTGTCCACTACTGTTGCTTTTACAGCACCTAACCTAATATTCCTCCTATTCCTCCTCCTCCTAAGCCATGACAAGTCTAATTTTTGTAAATGGCCTACTTCTGTAACTCATCCACCTTTTCATGTGAAAGCTGTAAGTTCTGGGCCAAGCCCTGTCTGGTGCATGGCCTATGCCTCACTTGTGCACCAAAACACTATAGGTACTCTGGAGCAATTGATGAAACTACTGTTCTGGTGTCTGCCCCTAATTTGGGGAAATGGAGATGAGGACTCCTAGTTGGATGTTCTTGTGTGCTCACTGTAGCAGTAGGACTCACAGACTGGCAGGCATGCTGTTACCTTTCAGTCATCTATCTCTCTTAGTATCTTTAAATATCTCTAGCAATAACAGTCTATGAAGCTAATTTTGCAGCCACCTGAGTGTGGCTGAGAAGAAAAGTAGTCTGAGTTGTTGCATGAGGTATGAGTGCTCCCAGCCCAACAGAACTACACCTGTCAATCATCCACCTCAATATTTCTTATGTTAATAGTCTAGGAAACTAACGACTGTGCTACAATAGTATAGCTTCACTGTAAAACAGTTTGAGTTGTGTTGGCAGCTTTTGGGCCCCCCCCCTAAATGTATTGTCTAGGCCCTTGCCTCCCATTTAATTCTATGGGGTTCTGATATGTTCGGCAAACACAGGTGTAGTCGGTGAACACAAACCAAATTGAATCTTGAAAGGTTCGCTCATCTATAGTGCTGAGCTGAGTTTGGTCATAGAGCTGTTACCCCAACTGAACAATTTTTTTTTTTTTAAAAAAAGGCTTGAAAGACCGAGCCTGTTTTCCACGTTTTCCCTACAGAGCCTAATTTTCAGCTCCTGCTGCATGCAGTATAGCTGGTGCAGTTAAAAAGTTCGGTTTGGATTCAAGCCAGAGGTATGCCAGATAGACTTGCTACTACCAGTCCCAACCATTTAGACTTGAAGCGGCTCAGCCATGCTGTGCAGTGTCTATCTCAGGAATCCGAAACATTTATGTTGAAAATATTATTGTTCAAAGCAGGCAGACATACAACAGTGGATTTGGAACTGAGCTGAACTGCTACTGCTAGTCCCAGCCATTTAGACTTGAAGTGGATCACCCATGCTTCTCAGTATTTATCTTGGGAACCCGAGGCATTTATTTTGAAAAAAATATTGTTCAGTCATCTGTGTATGAATACAACAGAGTTGAATAATGGAATACACCTCTGTTTCCATTGTTGGATTTGGTGGTACTGTGGCCACCAATAGATTTCACTACTTTTACACTGATGTTTTTGACCGCTATGCAAAGCTGCATTATGCAACTCAGTATGAAGTTTCAGAGGTATTCACACAGGAAGGCACACTATATACACACTGTTTTGCTTTTTAAATGTGAAGTGGCTAATACATAGGGATCAGTGTCTATCCTGGGAATGTGAAGCATTATTTTGAAAAAAATTATTGTTCAAAGCATGCAGCTATGTCTAAAAATGACAGCTTTGAGTAATGGAATAAGACTCTGTTTCCATATTTGGGTTTGCCGGTACTGTGACAATGATGAAGGGGGAACTTGGCCATGCTTCAGTGATGGAAGTAACCATGGCACCAAACGTATAAGCGGGAATCCAGCAGAATGGCCACCCACTAATCAGCACTGGTAACAGTCAATGGAACTTGGTGGTCACTTGGCAGTCACTGCAACAAGGATTTGCTCGTTAGTCACACTGCCCGGAGGAATCAACAACCTGTCATCAGTTGGAGGTGTATTACAGTTTAACTCCTTCACTCGCGAGTGATTTTCCGTTTTTTTGTTTTTGTTTTTTCCTCCCCTTCTTCCGAGAGCCGTAACTTTTTTATTTTTCCATCAATCTTGCCATATGAGGGCTTGATTATTACAGGGCAAGTTGTACTTTTAAATTAAACAAAGAGGTTTATCACATAGTGTACTGGAAAATTACAAAAAACATTTAAGTGCGGAAAAATTTCAAAAAAGTGCAATTGCGCGATTATGTTGGAGGTATTTTATTCACCGTGTTCGTTATATGGTAAACAGATGTGTTGGTGTGATGTCTCAGGTTGGTACGTGTTTATAGATAACAAACATGCATAGGTTTACTTTTATCTAAGGGGTTGAAAAAATTCTGAATTCTGTCCAAGAAAGTGGGGCACTTTTTGCGCTATTTTCTACAACCTGTAGCTTTCTCATTTTTTGGGGTATGCGGCTTAGTGATGGTTATTTTTTGCATCTCAAGCTGATGTTTTTAATGTTACTATTTTTGCGCAGATGCTACTTTTTGATCGCCTATTATTGCATTATGTGCTAAATTTGCAACGGACAAAAAACATAATTTTGGCGTTTGGAATGTCTTTTCCGCTACGCCATTTACCAATCAGGTTAATTGATTTTATATTTTGATAGACCAGGCATTTGTAAATGCGGTGATACCAAATGTGTGTATATTTTTTATTTTTTTGCACGTTTGATTTTCAATAGGGCGAATGGGGGGATTTGAACTTTTAGGTTTTTTTTATTGCTTTAACTTTTTTAAGACTTTTTTCTTACTTTTTTTAACTTTACTAGTCCTCCTTGGGGACTAAAAGGATTAGCTGTCTGATTGCTGATTCGTTTCTGTTGATTAGAGTTGCACAGTTCTGATCAGCAGAAATGCTGTGTTCCTGTTAGAGCCGCTGCTCTGCCGACTGTAATAGGAACTACGTCATGATAGTGACAGGAGTCATCACATGACCTGTTGCTACTATGGCAACCATCGGCTCCCCGTGATCACGTCATGGGGCCCCCGATGGTGGCAGGGAAAGGCGATTTCCCCATCGGGTCATTTAAATCGCGGTCACATTTTGACAGCACGGTGTAAGGGATTAACAAGTGTGGGTGGATTGTGGATCCATCTACACCTGTAAGCCATACATGTCTGCTGTTCAAATAAGCAGATATGTGCAGGGATCGCTGCCGGCTCACCACAGCAGCCAGCAGTCATTACCCCTTCATGATTTAAGACGTAACGGTATGTCCTAGATCATGAAGGGGTTAACATTCCCTCTCCAGTAAATCTATTTTACAAAGGCCCCATTATTGGGTTTGGTTGTACTGTGACCACCAATAGATCCAACACTATTGTACAGTGCTGTAATACAGATGGTTTTCAGAGCTCTGCAACACTGTGCCTGCTGCAGCGCAGTTACAAGTTTGTGACACATTAAGCCTGCAATAGCTGGTGCACATTGACTACTTTTTAAAAAAAAAACAAAAAAAAAACAAAGTCTCAGACCCTGGTGAGAGTGGAGACAGTGTTGAGGATAAGAATTAAGTATCCAAAAATACTTAATTCAGCCATTTCATAGACTCAAATATATAGTTTAGTTAATGTAAGCTAACACACATATTTATGAATGCTTTTGTTTCTTACTAACATGTATATATGTATATTGCATATTTAGTGATATTTCCTTAATATGGTATATACCAGTATATGTAACAAAGATGGCTGCGGCATCCTGGACAACTTCCAAAGAAGTTAAAGAACAAAGGAATTCCCAAAGTTTGGACTGACCAATCCAGCAGAGACTATGCAAATTCCTATACGTCCTGAGTCCAGTCTGCGATACTTGATTGGACTATATTTTGTCTACACCCTTCACTTCTTTATAGCTATAAAAAGTTTCACAGTAAAGAGAATCAGAATCTCACTGGCGTCAGTCATGGAGAGAAGGTTCATTATAACCAATTTAAGTCTGTTATTTCTTTCTTGTGTGCACACATGACAATACAATTTGGAACAGCAGTCAGAACCTGGGAGACCGCTTGAGTCTCATCATCATCATCTCCAATATGGGGCACCGAAAGAGTGAGAGTGAGATCTTCCACTTTCGGGACGTCTTGGGCTACTACACAAGTATCCAAGTGTCACTCGATATCGAGGATTAATCACCCTCATCGATCTACAGGTACGCTTCATATACATTGTATGTGTTGTTCTATCTGTGGTTCAAGAGACACTTGGTGAAAGGGGGTGGTCACTAGTCCGGAGAATGGTAGTGCACCAGAGACCTAACAGTGTGACTGTCGCTCGCCAGTGACCTCGAGAAGGGAAGGACCCAGACTCCCTGAGTGCTGGGTGTAGGTCACTGGGATCTGACTGCTAGTGTATATAGGGGCTATATATGGAGGTATATATATGTATATAGGAGTTGTGTGTGTATATATAACATATGTAGGTAGGGGCTGCTCCAGCGAGAGAGGAATTTTTTTAGCAGCAGAGGGAGGGGGACTGGGAGCTCCAACCTTTTCACAGGGAGACTCAGGGGGCTTTTTGAGTAGCAGCTGCCCACAGATTTGTATGCAGCGGACTGACATTTGTGATTAATTAGGAATAGGGAGGGGGGCTTTGAGCTCCACAGTGAGGGGGCTTGTAATTTCCCAGCTCTTACCCAGTCCTCAAAGAGTTAATTACTTGCAGCTGTTTGCAAAATAGGTAGAGAGCGGGGGTCAGAAGAACGCTTGGACATCACTGCAGCCTTTTACTGAGAGCGAGGAGAAGGGGGGGTCAGTGGGCTAGCATACAGGACGCAGGAAGCAGGAGGGGGGTCAATCACCCACTGTTGCAGTCTTTACATAGAGAGAAAGTAGTTGGCTTATACGTTTTCAGTATTTTGCAATTGTGAGTTTGTTTTTGAATAGAAGT
Source organism: Anomaloglossus baeobatrachus (assembly GCF_048569485.1). Lineage (NCBI taxonomy): Eukaryota > Metazoa > Chordata > Amphibia > Anura > Aromobatidae > Anomaloglossus > Anomaloglossus baeobatrachus. Next base: position 655,033,162 of record NC_134354.1, read on the forward strand.
GTGGGAACCAGCGATTCTCCTGTTTCTTATATGACACATTCACTGCCTGTGTTTAATCACTAAATCACAGGTAAGAAGGGAAGGGTCTAGATAAATTATAGTGTTAGAATCAGCGTATTCCCCTGTGTATTCAGACATGCGCCACTGTTGTGGGTATTAGAAAGTCTTAACAACGAGGTGGGAAAGGATTCAAGTTGGATTTGGCCAATCCAATTAGAGCACTATGTATACTCTGTTCAAAAAGAAATCTGTTTTTCCGGAAAGTGCTAAAAACGCTATCACCCTAGTTAATAAAAGAGCGAGAAAAAGTATACAAAGGATTGCAAAAAAATGTGTAAAATAGTTGGACTACCACCAGGTGGCAGGCTGCAACCCAGTGTATTGAAGTCCATATTGACCTCCAATAAGGGTATACTGGAGGAAAAAGACCCCATTCACTTCCTGTTATATCCACCAGTCCCACTCCCTGCCCCCCCTCTGCACGCCACTGTGTCTGGAATCACTCAATGTTTCTCTCCACAAGGTTCAGGCGTACCCAATATCCCCCCTTCATATGCTGGAATGCAAACTGGTTTACAGCCACTAAAGGTAACACCTCTTGCTCAGTTCGCAGCTTCTGCCCCTCCCATTACACCCATAGTGTCCCAACATGGAAGTACTCCCGGAAGTCAGGTGCCTGGAACTTCCTGTGGTGGCCATCTTGCTACACCCACTGATGGCATTACACCTCATAAGCCACGCCCCTCTCAGTGGTTCTTTGTCCAAAGTTCTCAACCCATCCCCTTTAAACTTTTTGTTTTATTTTTTTTTGGGGGGGAGGGGTGTTCTCTGATATATATATGTAAAATATTTAAATAGTATATTTGCTTATTCAGCTATCCAATAAATGTAAGTCAAAGATAAATAAGTGAAATTTTTAAAGAATTGGTAAATACTCCACATAAAGTAATTGGTATTCTAAAAGTCCAGCAGCATTATATCTTAAAATAGAATAGAGGTAGGTAAATACATATTTTTATATTGTGTTAGCTAATCTAAAAATCTTAAAAGACTTACCCCAATGATGTCAGAAGGTATTATATCCATTTATATAAAGAAAAAATATATAATGCATCCAGTGGAGATGTGTATTGTGGAATGTAGAGGTTTCAAGGCTATGTTTTCTTTAAAATGAAGAAGATGAGGGTTTTTTCCTTTGCTCTGGTTTCTACTAAAAGATAAGGATGGAATGTGGTCTTCCCAAATGGTGAAGTAAGTTCTGTTTAACCCTTAGAGTTCAGGATTTTACATTTTAGTATCCTGCTAATACCTGAATAATTAAATTAACTTTGCAGGGAAAATTAGATTTCTTGAGATATGCAAATTAGTTTCTGTGTTGTTTTGTTTTTTTATGGCGATTTATTCGAACAATATATTTTTATTTTGTGACTCTGTATACAGACTCTACCCCCTTTCTTGTTTTTTACAATCTCTTCTAAACAATTTATATCCTTGCAGGTTAGCCGCCCAGTCATAGCTGTCATCTAAACATGTCTCAGTTATTTCTACTATAAAAGGTTTTCCTTTCTTTTATAGATACAGTATATACAAACAGTGTTGTCTATCGTAATGTTTCAAAATTCCCCAGCAATGTATATTGTAGTAGAGATATAAGTTATTTTCAGTGCTTGTCCAACTTTAGTTTCTAGTATGTAACTAATTTATTACCTGCTGTCTTACTTTTTTTTCCTTTTAGAGTATAGCAGCATAAAACTATGAACTTTTTCAGATTGGTACACAAAAACAAAAAAAGAAAAAAAAGGGGGGGAGAAGTCATCATCATCGATTATACTTTCCAGCAGTAGATGGCGCAGCAGACATATTATACAAGTTCTGAGGCTGACCCTTCCCCTGCAAGTCATATTTACTGGATTACTCTGAAGCATATCTGTTAACGGAAATAGGAAAATCTTGTCCTATATGTTTATTTATTTATTTAGTATTTTCAGTCATGTGAAGTATAGATGACTACTACCTGTATCATCGTCAGCGTTAAAGTCATAAGAATGATCTAATGCATATTTTTAGTTTTTGTTTTCATAGATGGAACAAGATGTTGGTCGATTCTACACTGGATATGCTACGGTTTACACAACATGAGGTAATCAAAATTTGAACCACTCCCTCCCCTCCTATCTGTACAGGAGGCAGTGACACATTAATGCCCTCTCTAGATGGGTAGCACAGGAGTGGGTAAGATGGTTAAATGTGTATGTAGGTTGTGGATTTTTCCTGTTGTCAAATGAGCTAGGTATACTGAAGATAAAGTGTAGACCTGAGCAGACGATGATGGAGCCAGAGGAGATGTTCGCACAGGTGTAGCCGACAAAGAAGTAACGAACGGGCCTAGAGTTGAGAGTCTTTCACCAATACGGACCATACCTCGGTGGCACCTGTCACGTCATTAGTGACACCTGCCACTCCTTGTGTTCTTAAATCCCTACAGGAACAAGTGAATCAACAAGGAATGGAGTGTGACATGCAGGGAGCCAGCTGACTGAGGAATGTCTGTGGATAAAGGGTGGTAAGCTTTCTCTGCCATGAGATCACTTCTCAATGATTGCCTAGGTAGCATTTGTGAAAGACAATTGTCAGTGTGTGCTTTGGTGACACCAGGGTTTAGTACTCAGGTGGACAGACTCACCCAGTCTTCTAAGACATGTGCCTAAAACAATGTGAGACAAAATTGTAAAGAGTCCACAGAAACACCCTGCACCTGCTCTACCCATTTCATTGACTGCAGACTGATTATAGATGTATATAATGAGCACGTTGTATGCAAGTCTGTGCGTGTTGTGTAGATTTCTTTCCAGGTTTGGTCAGAGGCATTCCAGTGTGGAAAACGACGTTATTGCTGAGAAGCACATGATGGTGGTATGTTTTGTTTCCTTTTCGTAATAAACAGGTCTTTATGTAAGATATTTTTTGGTTTAGTACAGGCATGTACAATTTTTATTGACTATAATTGACTAATTAGTGTGATAAACAGGTGTATTCTCCAATTCCAGAATCATGAGTCAACACTAGAAGAGTCGATCCAACCGCAGAAACTTCAATGGATTAACGCCTCGCATTGCAGAAGGGTCGATCAACAAGAGCTGCACTGAGCGTCCTGCTCATATTTATCCTTTTCAAAAGACCTGTACAGTCTCAGAATATCATTGCCAAAATAGGAAGAAGAGAGGTCTTAGGGGTACTTTACACTCTGCGACATCACTAGGATTGGCTAGCGATGTCCAGCGGGATAGTACCCGCCCCCGACGCACATGCGATATGTGGTGATTGCTGCTGTAGCGGACATTATCACTATGGCAGCTTCACACGCACATACCTGCTCGGCGACATTGCTGTGACTGACGAACTATCGTCGTCACAGCGACGTCACTAATCGGCCAGCCAATAGAAGCAGAGGGGCGGAGATGAGCAGGACATAACATCCTGCCCACCTTCTCCCTTCCGCATTGCCATAGGGACGCAGGTAAGGAGATGTTTTTTGCTCCTGTGGGTTTACACACAGCGATGTGTGCTGCCGCAGGAGCGACAAACAACATCGTACCTGACCGACTCTACACAGATCACCGATTTTCGACTCTTTTGCGATCGTTTATCGGCGCATCTAGGATTTACATGTTGCGATGTCGTTTCCGGCGCCCGATGTGCGTCACTAACGACAAGGATTTACATGTTGCGATGTCGTTTCCGGCGCCCGATGTGCGTCACTAACGACGTGACCCCAACGATATTTCGGATGCGATGTCGCAGTGTGTAAAGTACTCCTTAGAGAACCTTGGAACATGGGAAAGCCCCACTACAAAGGGTGACGATTCGTTTAGGAATCCTTGGTCTCAAACTGGTTAAGAAAACCCCTTTCCCTCTCTGCCCATGCCTCAACGTTCAGTTAGGCAGGTCTTCCGCACAGATATCTCTACTTCTCTTCCTAAGGGAACACAGTACCCTTAGAATTTAGAATTGGCAGAAATAAGTCTTTAGGGGGGACTCTTGAGGATAAGAATTAAGTATCGAAAAATACTTAATTCAGCCATTTCATAGACTCAAATATATAGTTTAGTTAAACTAACCTAACACATATTTATGAATGCTTTTGTTTCTTACTAACACGTATATATGCATATTGCATATTTAGTGATTTTCCTTAATATAGTATATACCAGTATATGTAACAAAGATGGCTGCTGCATCCTGGACAACTCCCAAAGACGTTAAAGAGAAGTGCTTGAAAAGTCCTTCAAATCCAAAAAAACGTGGCGCTGATCCCCAAATGTATTATATCAGAAGAATTTTTATTCGGCTACTATAAAATATTACATAAAATATTACTAGAGTAATATTTTATGTAATATTTTATAGTAGCCGAATAACAATTCTTCTGATATAATACATTTGGGGATCAGCGCCACTTTTTTTGGATTTGAAGGATTTTTCAAGCACTTCAATTTACCAGTTTCCTGTGAAGGTGATTTCACAGTGTATCAAATCCTAGTGAGCAGCAGATCAGCACAGAGATTGTTGGGATTGATCCTAAAGGGATCTTTGGATTTGACCTAACTTGAAACAAGGTGAATGCAATTTATGAACATTTCTTAATCATTTTTTATGCTTTTTAACTACTACATTTAGAGTGGTGCCGCGTGTGTCTCTTTTCATTTTAAACCAATCAAGGTTTACCATCATAAAGAAGTTAAAGAACAAAGGAATTCCCAAAGTTTGGACTGACCAATCCAGCAGAGACTATGCAAATTCCTATACGTCCTGAGTCCAGCCTGCGATACTTGATTGGACTATATTTTGTCTACACCCCTCACTTTTTTAAAGCTATAAAAAGTTTCACAATAAAGAGAATCAGAATCTCACTGGCATCAGTCGTTGAGAGAAGGTTCATAATAACCGATTTATGTCTGTTATTTCTTTCTCGTGTGCACACATGACAATACAATTTGGAACAGCAGTTACATCCCGGGAGACCGCTTGAGTCTCATCATCATCATCTCAACAACAGCAATTTAAAAAAAAAAATAAGGCTACAGACCCTGATGAGAAGTGGCGAGAGGTACATCCGCTAACTATTTCAGCCAATTTTGCACTCCAAAAGTTAAATGGCGCTCCTTCCATTTCGCGCCCTGCCATGCGCCCAAACAGTAGTTTTATACCATATAGTGGGTATCGGTATACTCAACAAATTTTATGGTCCATTTTCTCCTTTTAACCTTATGAAAATGCAAAATTTAAAGCTAAAGAAATATTTTTGTATAAAAAAGTTAAATTTTCCTTTTTTTTGTTCCACATTTTTTTATTTCCTGGGAAACACCTAAAGGGTTAATAACCTTCTTAAATGTAGTTTTGAGTACTTTGAGTGTGCAGTTTTTAAAATGCTGTCACTTTTGGGTGTTTTCTGTCATATAGGCCCCTCAAAGTCACTTCAAATGTGATGTGCCCCTTAAAAAAAATTGATGTAAATTTTAGGGGAAAAAGTAAAAATTACTAATTTTTTAACATTTCTGAATTCTAAACAAAAAAAAGTTATGTTTCTAAAATGGTGCTTTCATAGAGTAGAAATGTAGGAAATGTTATTCATTAACTATTCTATGTGACATAACTCTCTAGTTTAATTGTATAAAAATAAATATATGAAAATTGTGACATTTTGGAAAATGTTGCCAAAATTGCAATAATTTCACAAAAAAACCATAAAAAATTTAAATCTAAATTTACCACTATGATGAAGTAGAATATGTCACGAATAATATCTCAGAATCACTGGGATCCGTTGAAGCTTTCCAGAGTTATTAACTCATAAAATGACACTGGTCAGATTTGTAAAATTTGGTCTTGACTAGAGATGAGCGAACCGGTCGCGGTTCGGCTCGAGGTCGGTTCGCCGAACGGAGCTCCCGTTCGAGTTCGGTTCGTCGAACGTTCGACGAACCGAGCTCGAACTGCATAGGAAACAATGGCAGGCATTCACAAACACATAAAAACACCTAGAAAACACCCTCACAGATGTCCAAAAGGTGACAAACAACTCACAACACAACACAAACACATGGGAAAGTGACAAGGACATATACTCATGCGAAAACAAAAGAGCTGGACAAGGAAAAAGAGGACACACAGATATGAGTATATGCAAGGAAACATCGATGCCATTACTGTGCAACTTGAGCCCTGCTCATTTTAGGCTTCCAATCTGGATAAATTGCCTGAGATTGCCACGTACGCCTTGGGGATCTTGTCGTGTCCTGCAGCCAGCGTTCTCTCGGAACCTGTCTTCAGTGCTGCTGGGGGTCTGCTGGCAGATAAGCACACGCGTCTGTCCACTGACAATGTGGACATGGCTCTGAGAGGACTTTTCTTCCCCTGGGTCAGCCAGGGGATGGGAAAGGCACGCGTATTTTTGAGAGTGCTTCATGCAAAGCATCTTTTTCTTTTTCAAAAGGGGGGTCAACTGATGCCAGTCAAGTGGGGTGTGTGTGGCCCAATTAGTGGCAACGAGGGAGACTGTGGTTGGAGTCCCCTCGCTGTGTTTCTAAAAGAACCAAGATGAACAAGTCATGGATCTCAGAGGACTTTTCTTCCCCTGGGTCAGCCAGGGGACGGGAAAGGCACGCGTATTTTTGAGAGTGCTTCATGCAAAGCATCTTTTTCATTTTGAAAAGGGGCATCAACTGATGTCAGTCAAGTGGGGTGTGTGTGGCCCAATTAGTGGCAACGAGGGAGACTGTGGTTGGAGTCCCCTCGCTGTGTTTCTAAAAGAACCAAGATGAACAAGTCATGGATCTCAGAGGACTTGTCTTCCCCTGGGTCAGCCAGGGGACGGGAAAGGCACACATATTTTTGAGAGTGCTTCATGCAAAGCATCTTTTTCTTTTTCAAAAGGGGGGTCAACTGATGCCAGTCAAGTGGGGTGTGTGTGTCCCAATTAGTGGCAACGAGGGAGACTGTGGTTGGAGTTCCCTCGCTGTGTTTCTAAAAGAACCAAGATGAACAAGTCATGGCTCTCAGAGGACTTGTCTTCCCCTGGGTCAGCCAGGGGACAGGAAAGGCACGCGTATTTTTGAGAGTGCTTCATGCAAAGCATCTTTTTCTTTTTCAAAAGGGGGGTCAACTGATGCCAGTCAAGTGGGGTGTGTGTGGCCCAATTAGTGGCAACGAGCGAGACTGTGGTTGGAGTCCCCTCGCTGTGTTTTACATGATTTTCGAAGGGCATGACATGCCTAAGAGGTTGAGTTTCATCATCTGCAACTTGTTGGCAACAAAAAGACTGCCTTTACACCCTTTTGAGACCGAGGATTTTCGAGACCTTATGTCCATTGCAGTGCCCCAAGAGCCGATGGCCAGTCGTCACTCCTTCTCCAAGAAAGGCGTGCCCGCACTACCACAGTAGGTCGCACACAACCTCACCGATTCCTTGAGAAACTCTGTGTGTGACAGGGTGCATTTCACCACAGATACTTGGACCAGTAAGCATGGACAGGGGAGTTACATGTTGCTGACTGGGCACTGGGTAACTATGGTGAGAGATGGAGAAGGGTTTGCTGTACAAGTCTTGCCATCCCCACGACTTGTGTGTCAATCCTTCCTCTGTATGTACAAGTTCCTCTACTGCTTCTGCCTCCTCAACCTCGTGTGGGTCCTCCACCTCGGCCCAAACCCTGTGTGGTCAGTCCACCCTTCCTTGTAACTGTGCCCAAGGAATCCCACACACCTCCTTACTATGCTGGCAGCACAGCTCAAGGCCATCAGGCAGTCAAATGTTTACTTTGAAATGTAGGGGAAATGTGAGACACCACTGAGGAATTGTGGACGATTAGCTCTGGAGAGTGAGACCGAGTTTCATCAATGGTTGTCTCCACTCAAGAAGCAGCCAGGGAAGGTCGGGTGCGACAATGATGCAAACCAGTCTGCGACCCTTCTTCAGGGCAATGTGGAACACGTGCCTTGTATGGCTCACGTGTTGAACCTGGTTGTCCAGCAATTTTTAAAACACTATCCCGGCCTACATGGCCTTCTGACCAGGGCACGGTGTAACGCCTGCCTGGATCGACACACTCAGATGGGCTGTAAAGGATAGGCTAGAGCTAAGCCACTCACCAAGCTGGACACCCAGAACCCTGAAACCCTTTAACCCCTATACAGGGATTTGGAATTACACAGGGCCCAAGTTGATCAATACCTGCGGAAGGCTGCAGTTCCAGAGAATAGTAGTCATGCAGGGTCAAAAACATTAATTGAGGAAGAGGAACAGAATGGGATGGCCAGGACTTAATCAGAAAACAAGCAGAGGTGAAATGCGGATCGGCCAACGAGGTACATAAACAGCAAGCAGGAAAAGTAGTCAGGTAACAAGCACACAAACTCATAAAACTGAACTGGGGGTAACAGTAACAAAAGGTTCATAGCTTTGTCTGGCAGTGGTCTGCAGACAGGAGGGGCCTAAAAAAGGGTGTGGTGTCTTCCCATTGGTTGTAGCTGAATGATGGTACTTCATCTGTGAGATACCCACCACCTACATTCAGCCTGTGGTTCTGTATCTGTCAAGGTAACGCAACCCAGTGGGTGACCATAACCTGCGTCCACCTGCGCCGCTGGCATCGACTCCTTTCCCATCATCAGCACTATGCACGAAAGGAACACGTTGTCACCTGGCGACCGGAGTACAAATTGATTGAGTGGACTACGTTGGTGACTTAACAGCCGTGTGCGGCAATGATGCAAACCTGTCTGCGGCCCTTTGTCAGGGCAATGTGACACACGTGCCTTGTATGGCTCACGTGTTGAATCTGATTCTCCAGCAATTTTTAAAATACTATCCCGGACTACATGGCCTTGTGCAGCGGGCACGCTGCTATGTGCTCACTTTCATCCTTCGCACCCAGCAGCTCAACAACTTTCATCGCTCCTGAAGTCTTAGGGTCTGGCGGTTAAACGCCGGAAATGCGATGTTCCGACACGTAGGAATTGGAATCTGCACATGTTGCAGCGTCTGTGGCAGCACCGCAGAGCCCTGCTGAAATACGGTATGATGTATACCCTGGGCTAACTTGATCCAGAGGTGGTGCAGATCACGCTGCTGGAGTGGTGTCAGATCATGGACCTATGCACCCTTCTACACAGTTTACAAATGTCGACGAAGATGTTTAGCACTGGCGATGCCATTCTCAGCGTGACAATTCTGGTAATCTACAAGACGGAGCACACTGTAAGCATTATTCGGAGTCAGGTGTTGGTCCAAGAGGAAGGGGAGGAAGTACAGGAGGAGTCATATGCAGAAGGGATAATAAGATGTACAAGGTCCATACGTTAGAAAAAACCAAGGAGAAAAATTGTATGAAAAATACCCTGAATATAAATAAATAAATTGCAAGTGCTTAATAACAGGGTACTTAGTGTATACATTTTTGCAAAAAGGTAAAAAGCTGTCTCACCTCGTCACGGTGTACCCATCTGAGACAGTCCCTAACCTACTGAAGTTAAAAACATTATCAATACCTGACTTGTGTCATGTCAAACTCCAATATGGATGGTGGCAAGTGGTCAGCTGTGTCCCAGATAAAAAACACAGCAAAGTGAGACGCAATCAGTTGTTCAGTCTCAGTATTAGGAGGGCTGCACCCCCAACTTGCAATAAAGCAAGATAACATACAAAAAAAATGCTTAATGTTGCATGTTTACTGAACATTGTTTCAGCTCAGGTTTTTGTGTTTTTTGTATGTTATCTTGCTTTATTGCAAGTTGGGGGTGCAGCCCTCCTAATACTGAGACTGAACAACTGATTGCGTCTCACTTTGCTGTGTTTTTTATCTGGGACACAGCTGACCACTTGCCACCATCCATATTGGAGTTTGACATGACACAAGTCAGGTATTGATAATGTTTTTAACTTCAGTAGGTTAGGGACTGTCTCAGATGGGTACACCGTGACGAGGTGAGACAGCTTTTTACCTTTTTGCAAAAATGTATACACTAAGTACCCTGTTATTAAGCACTTGCAATTTATTTATTTATATTCAGGGTATTTTTCATACAATTTTTCTCCTTGTTTTTTTCTAGTCTTAAGGCTGCAATTCACATGCTTAATGTTGCATGTTTACTGAACATTGTTTCAGCTCAGGTTTTTGTGTTTTTTGTATGTTATCTTGCTTTATTGCAAGTTGGGGGTGCAGCCCTCCTAATACTGAGACTGAACAACTGATTGCGTCTCACTTTGCTGTGTTTTTTATCTGGGACACAGCTGACCACTTGCCACCATCCATATTGGAGTTTGACATGACACAAGTCAGGTATTGATAATGTTTTTAACTTCAGTAGGTTAGGGACTGTCTCAGATGGGTACACCGTGACGAGGTGAGACAGCTTTTTACCTTTTTGCAAAAATGTATACACTAAGTACCCTGTTATTAAGCACTTGCAATTTATTTATTTATATTCAGGGTATTTTTCATACAATTTTTCTCCTTGGTTTTTTCTAGTCTTAAGGCTGCAATTCACATGCTTAATGTTGCATGTTTACTGAACATTGTTTCAGCTCAGGTTTTTGTGTTTTTTGTATGTTATCTTGCTTTATTGCAAGTTGGGGGTGCAGCCCTCCTAATACTGAGACTGAACAACTGATTGCGTCTCACTTTGCTGTGTTTTTTATCTGGGACACAGCTGACCACTTGCCACCATCCATATTGGAGTTTGACATGACACAAGTCAGGTATTGATAATGTTTTTAACTTCAGTAGGTTAGGGACTGTCTCAGATGGGTACACCGTGACGAGGTGAGACAGCTTTTTACCTTTTTGCAAAAATGTATACACTAAGTACCCTGTTATTAAGCACTTGCAATTTATTTATTTATATTCAGGGTATTTTTCATACAATTTTTCTCCTTGTTTTTTTCTAGTCTTAAGGCTGCAATTCGCATGCTTAATGTTGCATGTTTACTGAACATTGTTTCAGCTCAGGTTTTTGTGTTTTAAGGTCCATACGTTGAGCGGCACCTAGGCGGCAGTCATGGTGGGGGATAGGGATTAACAAGGGCGCATAGTATCAGCAAAAATTGTTGAGGAAGGTGCAGGAGCCCATGAAGAAATGGAGGACGAACTGGCGATGGGCATGGAAGACTCAGCAGATGAGTGAGAGCTTGCTCACATTTCGGTTGTGCGAGGTTGGGGGGAGAGGGCAGAGGAAGGAGGCACGATTTTCACCTCTCTTACACCAACACACCAAGGACTTGGTCCTCCTGGATGCACAAGACACATGAGTGCCTTCTTGCTGCACTACCTACAACATGACCTTCGGATTCTACGAATTCGAAGTAATGCTAACTACTGGGTTGCCACACTGTTAGATCCCCGGTACAAGACAAAATTTGGCGAAATAATTCCTGCCATAGAAAGGGACGCACGTATACAGGAGTATCTGCAGAAGGTGGTACGCAATCTTAGATCTGCTTTTCCACTAAACACCAGTAGTGCACAGAGTGAATCTCAACGCTTTGTCATGGATAGGAGGAAATGGTCTTTTACTTGTCCACATCTGAGGGACCGAGGGCTGGCTGCTGTGCTGAGATGGCATTGAGCACGGTGTCCCTGCAGAGTTGCACTTTTGGTCATATACAAAATGAGTTGAAAAAGGACAGATGCTGGTGGAAAGGGGAACAGGTGTGTTGGAAAGGGGTAAAAAGTTTTTGTCCGTGGGTTTGGTGGTTAAGCAAAAGTAACATTTGCTGAAGAAACACCATCTGTTACGGTGGGACTGGCAGATTTGGATAGGGTGGTATATACTATGTTACCGCTATATAACGAAAATTAATAAGAAAAGAAAGAGAAAGGTATATATCCCCATCAGCAGTCAATGTCCACCGTGCTCCCAGATGGAAAAGGAGAGGTTGGCAACTGGAAGGTTAGGTGGAGGATACAGAGCTGTGTGGCTATGAAACTAATAGTAGCCTGAACCAAGTTAGACGCCACTCGGATCTGGAGACTGGGAGCCCTGTTAGCGTCACAGGGTCCACACGCCCACCCAGCCCAGGAACTCCCTGTTAACATCACAGGGGCCATTGAGTACGCTGACCGTGTGCATTGGGGCCACACCTGTGGACAGCAGGTGCATCAGCAGCAGCAGGCCTGTTAATGCCACTGGGCTGCACAAGCAGGACTTGTAGGACAGGAGCTGGTCTTAACCGTTCTGCGTTACCAACTGTGGTGGCGGCCTGCATCGACGCCCTATCCCTGCCTACCTCTGGCCTAAAGCCGCAATGGGTTCAACACATGGAGGTGTGCTCTTTCGGAGCATAATAGAAGACTGCGCACCTCCTTGTTGTCTCCAGCCCCTTTTATAACCTGGGTCCGTCCCAAACCAGGGTGGTCCACAATGCACCTCCTGGAGACAAAAGCAGAGTGACACGTCATGAGTGGCATAACTAGCGTCCTATTTGGAACCGCAACTTCAATGATGACCTCATGGCTGTCATAACCCAAACACCTCACCAGTCATCGTCTGACCATCAATAATGAGGTGACAAGTCATAGGGGCGGGCCTCTGCAAGCCATTTGGGAGTGGCCTGGCCACATCGTCAGGACACCTGATGCCCTGTGGTCTAAATGGGCCCCCCATATCAGGGGCAGGGCCAAAGAGTTCATTACCGGACCTAGTCTCTGATGCAGTAAGTGCCTGAGCATGCTTTAGCATGGTGTCTAGGCACAACACAGGACTTAGACCCGGCACGGAGTGCAAGTACCTGTGCAAAGAGGCTTTTCGCACTAAGTGTGGGAGCATGCGCTGTAGCCCGAAATGAAGACTTAGCCTCAGGAATGGCACAGTCAGGCTGAGCATACTCACTAGGCGAAACACTGGAGTTAGGCTGCGGCTGGGGTAAATCGGCACACGCATGCGCACTAGCTGCCTCTCCACACTTAGACGTGGAGGAGAAAGCAGCCAGCTGGACAACCCGAGGCACAGGCCTAAATGGCAGCTGATGCCTGGGCGCAACTGAAACCGCAGCAGGCTGCTTGCGTTTAAGGCGGCACCGTTTTGTAACAACTAATACCATCCAAAAGAACAGGTGTACTTCTTCCCATGGATAATCTGATATGATCCCTTTTTTCATGGACACGACCATCGCTAACAAATGTAGATGAGGCCAAAACAGCAGCTGCTTCAATGGATCTCAAGTGCTCCATAAAGTGGCCTCTCCTCCACCTCAAGTTCAAGATCCCAAATACTCCATTCCTCTGTGGTGTCAACCCAATGGCACTTGCTTCCTAACAGCTCTCAAGTTTCCACCAGCCCTGCTGAGTATGGGGTAACAGAGATGGTTGAGTCTGCATAGCTGTTCAGTCACACTATAGCCTGGGAATCAGAGGTCTGCTCCAAAGCTGCAGTGAGTACAGACAAGGAAGTTATTATTATTTTTATTATTATTGATTTATAGAGCACCATTGATTCCATGGTGCTGTACATGAGAAGGGGGTTACATACAGAATAAATATACAAGTAACTATAGACAGACTGGTACAGAGGGAAGAGGGACCTGCCCTTGCTGGATTACATTCTAAAGAATTTTTGGGAGGAGACAGTAGGAGTGGTGTAGGTTGAGCGTCAAGTACGTATGGTGGTGGTGTCATTGAAGGTTATAGTCATTTCTGAACAGATGATGAGTTTTCAGATTCAGTTTGAAGCTTGCGGGTGTAGCAGATAATCTGACGTGTTGAGGTAGCGAGTTCCATGAGACAGGGGAAATGATCTGCGCAGATAACCAGAAGCATTTATGAGTGGGATCAAGGCCCTGATGAAGAAGGTGCTGAGCCTAATCTACACCATCATTTCCACAAAGTAAATCCTCCTGGTGGAGACAATGGGGAACATGATGAGGAGCACAGATACCTGATTAAAACGACAACTTTACTATTCGGTCAGGGCAGGAAGAGGTTGTCTCGGAGGACTCAGGACGAGGGGTATGAAAACACACAGGGTGATTGATGAGGTTGGAGACCACACTTACTGTCAAACCAAAGTCAGCCAGTCGATGAGGTCAGCAGAGGAGGATGCTACTGACGACGAGGTTACGTTGCGTCTTCCTGGTCAGAGACAAAGTACTGGAAGCACGTCAACAACTGAATCCTGGGCCACAACTTTGCCTCTGAGCAGAAGTCGTGTTGGCTATGCAGGTCGCATGGGCTGTAAGCCTTGCCTGTGAATTTATGGACATCGCAAAGGATCACCCAAGTCATGGAATCTGTAAGATTTGTCAACAATCTGTAAGTAGAAGGCAAAAACTCACACCTTTGAGTACTTCCTCCATGAAGTATCACATGGATATGAATTGACAGCATGAAGGTGTATTGCTCAGCTTTAGCAACTGTCAACGCAATATGCTTATTTGCCGTTCATTGCATGCATTGTTGCAGACTACACACAAGGGGCTGCTGTTTTTTTGGATCTGCCTTTGGTCACTATAGCAATATAAAATTGCTCTTCGGGTGTGGACTTGGAGATGCTGTCTATGAACAGAAGGAAAAGCTAAAGGTGTGTGTTACAGCAAGGAGCCACCGCGGAAACAGTTCGTTCAGTTGTGAGGGGAGTTGTGTTGTACTTTGATGATGAGCACTGCAATGTCAGTGAGCAGCATCCTGTGCCACAGACCAACATTCTTACGGTGCTGTCTATACTGTTTACCGTGAGAGGAGCGTAAAGTCTGTATTTCTGGCAACTGGACATCACAGTACCCGGGTACGGTAGGCTGTGCCCAGACAATAATGCGGGCACGCAACACTTTGTTTTATTAGCAAAACACATATCTGTTCTGGGTAGGCCGACTATATAGACAATAAGACTTGCTGCCTCTGCACTATCAAATTGTCACGTACAGTTTAAATCATAGAGGGACAGCGACACATGTTTGCATTGACTGTTGCTTTTCAAGATTTCCATGACTGTGTTGCAGAGCTGTGTGGTTTGCATTCACACTGTTATCATCTGCCTTATCTGTGA
The DNA here is from genome assembly GCF_048569485.1 of Anomaloglossus baeobatrachus. Taxonomy (NCBI): domain Eukaryota; kingdom Metazoa; phylum Chordata; class Amphibia; order Anura; family Aromobatidae; genus Anomaloglossus; species Anomaloglossus baeobatrachus. Next base: position 655,048,198 of record NC_134354.1, read on the forward strand.
GGCTTCAGCTAACAAGGGTATTCAGGGGGGGTAATGTGTTTTGTCTATGTTTAGGTAGATAACTTGGAAGCTCTTGTGATGCACCACTGGTAAGTCGTGTTCGCACACACACACACACACACACACACACACACACACACACACACACGCGCGCACGCACAAACACTCAATTACTGCTACGCAGAGGGATTAGCAGGTAGTAAGCAACAGAATAGATTGTTCAATTATTTCAATTGTATGCATGGTTCTTATTGTTTGTTTTGGTAAAGTTAAACAATCATTTATCAACCCAACTGCCTAGAGTCCTTTTCCTGTTGCCTGGTTTTGCTGCATACTGGGGAGCCCACCCTGTACACGACTTAAAATGAAGCATAAGTCGAAATGTGAATTTCACTGTGCTACAATGCGGCCTAGCGTGCCTGTGCAACCACCGCCTGCCCCATCAAGTGCATCTGCGTGCTCTTCATCTTCTGTGACTGTGGGGACAGCAGTCACACATGGTTTATCAAACTGAACTTCCACCCCTATACCCGTAACAGGGAGTGTGATTGGCAGGTCATAACTTGTTTTGGAAGTGGAAACAGATGGTATTGTTAAGCTGTCAGACATCGAGAGAACCACCATTGGATGCAGGCTACATTATATCCATGCCTGCACCTTCGTCACAGATTGGCTGGACTACCTGCAGTTAATTGCGTTCTAGAAATGGAAAGGAGTGTAAAAAGCACATGTGTTGTACCTTGCTTGGCAGCAAAGGAACACTAACTTAGTATTCCAGACAATTTTAGGATGGCAGAAAAAAAATCAGCTCTTAATTAAATAGCGTGGCAAAAGTGGACAGGTGGGTACAGTGGCCATGTTCTGTGGGTACCAGGACAGTAAAGGAAGCCTCCTTTTCTATTCCTTATAATGATCAAATGCAGCAAGGAATTCCCTGAGTTTGCTATAAAATTAGCATAGCAAAATGTGCATGAGGGTAGAATGCAGAGGTGCTTGAGATTGCTTGGCACAAGTGGCACAATAATGGAGTACAACAGCCACTTTTTGGAGGCCACTAAGTTTCAGCTCTGTTTGCTAGTATAATAGCTTAGTAAAAGTGTGCAGGAGGGTGTAATGCAGAGGTGCTGGAAATAGCTTGGCACCAGTGGGACACTAATGAAGTCCAACAGCCACTTTTAGGATGCCACTAAATGGCAGTATTTTTGCTATCATTATAGCTTATTAAAAACAGAGCAGGAGGGTGTCCTGCACAGGTGCTGCACATAGATTTGCACCAGTGGGGCACTAATGGAGTACAACAGCCACTTCTTGTATGCCACTAAGTTTACTCAATTTTTGGTATTATAATGTCTTAGTAAGTAACAATGAGTTTGAGTGTGTAATGCAGGCAGAGGTGCTGCTGTCGCGGGCAGAGGAGGGGACGCCGCGATCTCCCACTGCTCGGGTCCGGCTGCCGCGGCTGCTGCGGCCTGCTGCTGCTCGGTGGCTCGAGCGATGGGCCGGATCCCGGGGACTCTAGCGGCGCTCCTCGCCCGTGAGTGAAAGGGGGGTTTTGGGTGTGGGGATTGTGGATTGTCCGTGACGCCACCCACGGTTGTGGTGAAGGGATGTACACCACCGCTGCTCTGGCTGGGGAATCCCGGGAGTGATGGTATGGAGCAGCCAGTTGTTGTGTTGCCCCTCCGTGGGTAGGGGTTGGTGATCCCGGGGCCCAGGGATGTGGGTTGGGGATGGTGAACAGGCGGGCTATGGGGCCTGTGGAGGTGCAGGGGCACAGGGGCAGCGCTGTGCCGCACGGCACGGAGGTACTCACTCAGCCAGTAAACACGACACAGTTCTCGGTAAACAAACGGCTGGTTGGACGGGTCCCTCAGATGGTTGCGCTGCTGATATCCCCTGCAGTTGACGGTGACGGTCTCTTCCCTGCACCTATGTGTTGTTGTTTGGTAGCGATGGGTTCCCACCGGTAACCCGCTCCCCGACTTGGATATGAGCCGGAGGAGCTCCACTCTTGCCCGCAGGCGCTGGCCCTGGGAAACTGGTGCCTTGGCGGTGGCGGTGTCTCCCCTCTACGGTTGGACTGTTGCCTTCAAACGGGACTTGGTTGTTGGGAGACAGTCGTCCCCTTCACTGACGGATTTGGCAAATTATGGCGACTCCTAGCCTTGCCGGGATCCGAAAGGCCCCTGCCCTGGTGCTGACTAATCTTCGTATACCGCTCCGGTACCGCCGGGTCACCACCCGTCCACGGTCCTTTCGGCAACCTCCAATCAGTCTCGCCTGCAGACGGTCACCGCCGTCTGCCAACCTTGCTGTCTCAGTCCGGGGCACACACCCGGACCAACTTCAGGCTTCTTGCTGTACTTTCTCTGTCGCTTTTACTTTAGCTCCTCTACCACTTCACTTTACTTCCTTTCACTTTCCTCTCTCAAGCTAATCTGCCTGGTTTTCCCACCTCCAGAGCTGTGAACTCCTCGGTGTGTGGAGCCAACCGCCTGGCCCACCCCCTGGTGTGGACACCAGCTCCTGGAGGAAGGCAACAAGGATTTTTGTTTTGACTTCGGTGTGCCTGCAGGGAATGTGGGGTGCGTGTGGTGTTGTGACCTGTGACCCCTGGCTTGCCCAGGGCGTCCCACTGCAAATATCTGTGCACTACTGGGACTATACAGAAGTCCAACAGCCACTTTTAGGATGCCACTAAGTTCACTCAGTGTTTGCTAGTATAATGGCTTAGTAACAATGAGTTTGAGTGTGCAATGCAGGCAGAGGTGCTGCAAATATCTTTGCGCTAGTGGGACAATACAGAAGTCCAACAGCCACTTTTAGGATGCCACTAAGTTCACTCAGTGTTTGCTAGTATATTGGCTTAGTAACAATGAGTTTGAGTGTGCAATGCAGGCAGACGTGCTGCAAATATCTTTGCACTACTGGGACTATACAGAAGTCCAACAGCCATGTTTAGGATACCACTAGGTTCACTCAGTGTTTGCTAGTATAATGGTGTAAGGGGTGGGCAGACCCCTTACAAGGAGGTGCAGTTTCCCCCCCCTGAAGATACCCCACGCTGGGGTAGATAGAGCTGTTAATGTTAATGTTATTAATAAAAATGTCTTTACTGTGTAGTGGGTGTTCCCCTAGAGCCCGGGTGGGACGGCTGTCACCATAGAAACTGTGCAGGAGGGAGGAGGAGCCAGCAGCTTAGGGGGAAGGGAGAGAAGTGTGTGTGGAAGGCAGTTGAGTCCGGGACGGGAGAGAAGAAGCAGCAGGGGCAGAGTGTGGGAGCTGGGTGGACAGAAAAGCGAAGGAAAGGAAAGAGCACGTGTCCTCAAAGGTGAAGCAGGAATTGTGTGGGTCAAGACTGTGATAGCCGGAGTGGGAGCCTAGGTGAAGTGGAGTAGCCGGGCACATCCCCACTAGAGGAGACGTCCAGAAAAGGTTTTCCCCCTGCAGAAGTCGTGAAACCATCTGATTATTGCCTCTGTTATGAAGATGCGTACAATAAACATGCCTTCTGGTTCAACCGATCTACGTCTGCCAAGTCTTTGTGCATCTGATGGCGTTATCTGCACCACCACACTCTGCCCCACCAAACAATCTCCTGTCCCAAAAGTGACGGCGGAGCCGGGGGTAAGCCTGATAGAAAAAGGGGCCACGACTACAACCCCCGAGGCACCCCGTTACATGTGCTGTAGTCGGCAGGATCCGGATTATTGGCGAAGGGTCCCGATTCCATGGTGGGAAGAACAAGTGGTGCCTAAGGCGTTGGACCAGGCACAAGATGGCGGTAAGATGGCCGCCGTCTTCACGAACACCGTGAGCGCGCGAAGAATTGGCGCCAAAAGAAAAGCCTGGGGCTGGCCGGTGAAGAAAAAGAAGTGCGGAGTGCGCCGCTCAAAGAGGGGAGGTGCTGGCCCCAGGATGCTGATGAAGACATGTGAAGTGGGCGGCGTTACAGGAAAAAAGAAAAGCCGCCTCGGCCGGGTCGATTTGATGTGCGAGACTGGGGGTGGAGTGTATCCAAGAGCGGGAAAAGAAGGCCCGCCTCCACCTTCCCCAGCATCTCCACCTGCCCCGGCGCCATTGCAAGAAACGCCAACTCAGAGACCGGCTCCGAGCGAGATGGAGACCCTGAGAAAACAGCATGCTGCAGTGGGCGCGCTGGTAGCAACCAGCCTGGGGAGAGGACGCCCGAAGCAGACTGCGGCCGCGGAAGGACTTACCCTTAACCTACCGGCTGTGCCAGGAGGACCGGAGCGGCCCACAAAAGTAACGTGGGTCACTTCCTGGGATGCCGCGACCGGTGAGACCTCGACTGAAGTCCGGGCCACCTACAAGGCGCAGCTACGGCCGGGAAGCGAAGTCCTGGGAGCACCACTCCAGTATCCGGAGGTGTTCCCGCCAGTCGAGGTGAGACCTCCAACCCACACAGCAGTTCCGGCCCCGGAAGAGCAACATGCTCGGGAGCGAGAAGAAGATGAGTGGGGATTCTTTTGGGAGCCGGTAAAGCCGACGCCCCTGACTCAGCGAAAGTCCCCACCGCCTGAACCCGATCCGGTGCAGGAAAGGTTACTGGCCGAGACCGTGGCCCGCGAGATGATGGCCGGTCCCCTTAGCGACGAGTTTGATCGGCAGTGCACCGTTAGCACCGTGGTCAAATTCAATCAGGTGGAGGGCTATGGATTCATTGAGGACGAAGAGACCGGTGACCATTTCTTCTACAACCGGGTTAACCTGGACACTGAGGGCTTACCACAACGCCTTCATACGCTGTACCCGGGAGAAAAGGTGAAGTTCCGGAGAGAAGTGGGATGCCGGGGCCTATTTGCAGTAGGAGTGACCCGGATGCCCACTGCACAAGAGGCCGCACAGTGGCAGCAAGAGATCGAATGGGAAGAGTGTCAGTACCGGAGACGTACACAACAGAGACCGGTGCTGGCTGAGATTTCCCAGCCGAGAAACACGCTGACGGTGTCGCCAGAACTCATGACAGGACTGAGTGCTGACCCGGAAAAGGGGACACCGGCGGTGTTAGCGATCCACCAGAGCATGGTCACACACCCGGTGATCGTCGTGGGTAGTCCCCAGCCGTCCCGTTCAGCAACCCCATCACCCCCGCCGGGGGTTGAAGAGGCAAAACCGGAGACAGAGGCGCCAGAACCATCAGTCAACTACGAACCGTTCCGGAGGCTGCGCCGCTTGCCGGGTCAGTCCCTTTCCGATTATGTGAGGGCTCAGCGGGCCGAATGGCAGCGCGCTTACCATCCCGTGTGACCCGTAATGACCGGAGGTAATGGACCTGTTCGTGTTGAGTACCGGCATTGTTAAAAGAGCCAGAAAAGTTCCACAGTTTGCAACCATGTTTAAGTTACCGAGCCCGGAAGGAGCCTGATGCTGGACTGAGCCAGGGGCTCCCTCTGTGTTGTTAACGGAGACTTTACTGTTTGTACTCCTACCTACAAAGACCGGGAGTGCTGTGAAAGCCTCTGGGCAGAAGACCAGCCAAGACCGGGAGTGCTGTAACGGCCTCCGGGCACACTGTCTACAAAGACCGGGAGCTCCCAGGAGGGACTCCGGGCGCAGAACTTGTGCGCTCAGTGGTTGACTTTGTTGATGAAGGTTTTAAAGTTTTATCCAAAGTTTGCCTTGCTGCTAAATTGTGTTTTACTGGTTCGAGCCTTGCTGTATCGGCGATAGGAGCTGCGCCAGTGATGTCTGACACCAAGGACGCAGAAGGCAGATAATGGAGTGCTGGAGGAAAATGTCGGGTTTTATAATGCAGGGACATGTGACATGGACATCCTATCACACATGCCGTTGCTTCTCTGGCTAAAAGTCCACTTAGCTGTGTGTGTGTCTGGGATTGGCTGACATGCTGGCCCTCCCCATTACACGCGCGCGCTTAGGGAAGGAAGACAAGGAAAAAAAAAAAAATGGCGATCGCCATTATCTATACAGCAGTGATCTGAATGCGCTGTTCCCGCACACTATACACTGAAATTTCATAATAGTGTGAGTCACAGAGTGACTTACACTATTACAGCGGAAAGCCAGCTAGGAATTAGCTGTTTTTTTTGCTGCTAGAACCGTTCTTGAACGTATCTAGAACTATCGAGCTTTTAGCAAAAAGCTCGAGTTCTAGTTCGATCTAGTGTGCTTGCCCTTCTGAACCTTGTTGTGCGCATCAAAAATATTTTTCCAGCACATATGGGGGAATTAATGTACAGGAGAAATTGCACAACAAACTAAATGGTCCGTTTTCTCCTGTTACATTTATGAAAATTAAAAATTTGGGGCAAAAGCAACATGTGGGAAATACGTAGTTTTTTATTTTCATGGCTCAACATTAAAAAAGTTCTGTGAAGCACCTGTGGTTTCAAAGTGCTTACTGCACATCTAAATAAATTCCTTCAGGTGTGTAGTTTCCAAAGTGGGGTTACTTGTGGGGAGATTCAGGTGTTTTGCGCTCCAAAAATAGATTGGCGCTCCTTCCATTCTGAGCCCTGCCATTATTATTTATTATTTATTTATAGAGCACCATTGATTCCATGGTGCTGTACATGAGAAGGGGGTTACATACAGAATACATATACAAGTTTCAATAGACAGACTAGTACAGAGGGAAGAGGGCCCTGCCCTTGCAGGCTTACATTCTAAAGAATAGTTTTTGACCACATATGAGGTATCGGCATACTCAGTAGTAATTGCATGGTATATTTTCTCCTGTTACCCTTGTGAAAATTAAAAATTTGGGGCAAAAGTAAAATGTTTCTGTGAAAAATGTTTTTTTTCATTTTCATGGCTTAACTTTATAAAATTCTGTGACGCACCTGGGCATTCAAGGTGTTGACCACATCTCTAAATATATTTCTTGAGAGGTGAAATTTTGGGTCTATCTAGTTTTCAGGTGCAATAATACTATTACCTGCAGATATTGCATCATTCTGCAAGTTAATAGTGTTAGGAGGTGCTCGCCCTACTATACTGAAAGTGCTGCACCCAGGAGAAATTGAACTTTGTTTATCCTTGGGAGCCTCTGGCTTTCAGTTATGAAGGCGTGCCTTGTGCGGCTACAATCAATGCTCACAGCACAGAGAGCAGCCCCAGCATTGACAGACTGCTGCCTCCGTAGTACATCAGTCAAGAGCTGATTGTCAATCAGTGCTGGGGTGTTACAGCCACCACTCTCAATGCTGTGAGTGGTGACTGTAAGGGTATTTTAGCCCTATCATATAGTTAGCACTTTAATTCAGACAAGGGCTATTTGATGATTTATCGGATAGCACTTGGACCAATGTGTTATACTATAAGGCAATTTTGACAAACACTTTTTTCTCATGCTGATTCTCCATGAGAAATATATTGCCGCGTGCTTTGATTAGTAGCATTTATCAGATGGCGTACACCCATTCAAGTCTATCAGTGAATGCAAAACATAAGACTGCACTCGGATGTTATTTGAGTGCTGTCCTATTTACGGTCACACAGACAATGGAGGAGATGGAGAAAATTATGATTTCCATGTTGTCCTCACCTGTGCTTCAATTCTCACATGCGAGGGAATCGGATTACAGTAAACTGACACTTGGCTCAAAGTAGAGTTTTAGTAATGAGCAAATATATTTGTCACTATTCACAGAATAGTACGGTATTCGGACTATTTGTTATATATCGAGTTTTTGTGTATTCGCCTAGCTATATTCGGATGTCCCACCCAGCATGTTTGGCAGCTGATTTGCAGCCACTAAACATGCTGGGTTTCTTAATCAATCACAGTAATGCTGTAGCCATCTTGGTTGTATCATTACTGTGATTGGTTGGCCGCTCAACATCATAGGGTCTATAAAAGACCTTCTGCTGCTATTTTGCACACATTGCGTTCGGAGCCAGCTGGGAGAGTGTAGGCCTCTTAATAACACAAAAAGCCCTTTTCAGGGCTGACTGCAGTGTAAGGCAGTGTAGCATTCGGAGGGACAGATTTCCGAGCAGGGACAGTGTTTAAAGCAGCGTGTGTCACTACCTCCATAGTACCATCCAGAAACCAGAATACAATTGCTCTTTTAAGAGCTGATAGCACTGAACAAAGTCACAGCAGGAGGGAAAGATTGTGGATTAAGTAGTGAATCGGGACCTATTTCCAAAATATTTAGAGGTTCAGTCTGCCTTGTGGCATCCAGATCAGCCACATTGATATATTGCTAGTTGTTCGGTGCAAAGGAGGATCCCCGGAACTGTGCAACGGACTACCCCAGGGAGACGACCAGGAGCAAACCCCTATACAGGGGCTGTCTGGCGGCCACCCAGGAGGGCCTAGATGCACAGCAGCCGAGACACGACAGGAACACGGGTTAGCGTCCTTAAGATGTCCGTGCAGGGTAGGGAGGCTGGTCCAAGGGTAGAAGTAGGCTGAAGGAAATCGGGATGGATGAGCGGAACTGGGTACAGGTGCTGACTGGTGGTCATAGACGGAGTCCGGGATCAGTGAGGGTACAGACTGATGATACCGGGTGGAGTCCAGAACCGGCGACGGGTACAGGCCGACGGAAGGTGATGGAATCCACAGCAGATCGTCACCGGGGAATCTCCTGGAAGACCGGTGGGCTGGACACACACAGACTGGCAGTCTGGATCTGTGGGCAGAGACAGGGTTAACCTGGGTACGTGACACAGAGGGACCGGAACACCTAGCACAAGAGACGAAGCTACTATTACATGTTGAACAGGCACCGCCCACATGGAAAAGGAAGTCTTATATACCCTGTACCAGCCTGTATACCCTGTACCCTGTATCAGCCATATCCTGTTTCAGAGACGCTGGTCCTTTAAGAGAAGGTGATGGAGTGCGCCCACGCCCTAGTGTGCATGTTCGAGGCCCGGGAGCTGGAGATCAGTGCAGGAGGAGACACAGGAAAGCTGGAGGCAGAGACCCGGGCTGCAGCGAGACGGCGGGGACGAGGAGCAGGGAGCACGGAGGAGGCTAAGGAGGGGGAGTGGGAGCAGCAGCCACGGTCAGAGCGCATGGGGACCTGGTCGATGAGTGAGGAGCGGCGCCGAGATAAGTGGCACTGTCAAGGGAGAAATTTGCGTTGAAGACTGCTAATGGAGTCCTCATTTGGGATATCCAGAGACGATGCCAGATTAGCTGTTTATCAGTGCCAATATATATATATATCCATGTATATAAGACAAAGAACACAGACATGCTCTCTTTTCAGCCAGCATCACCAACTGACTCATGTATTCTATTGTTCCAGCATTAAACACATCATTTTTCCCTGAAAGATATTTACAAAAACTTTTCCATTTGCTCACACATACTGATAAAGAATAATTAGGGGGGAGTGCATATGGGCAGCATTGGGAGAATGCATGAGATCATACATCATCCCAAATAATACACTTTGAAGGCAGTAAGCTACGATGAGTTTCTGTAGAAATAGTACATGGGAATATGGGATCACCCGCCTCATCCCACAAATACTACATTCCTTCTCCTGTGAATTTTACTGATAAGGCTACCAATTAACTTAATGAATATCTCCTTTGTTCATTTATACTTTGGCTAACTTTTTCAATATACAGCTTAGAATTATATCATGGGTCCATGCGATGGCTACATAGACAGACAGACAATTTTGCATCTACATCTACATTTTGATTTAGTTATATACACAGATATTCTTATTACGTTTAAACAAACATACTACAGCTCAGGTGACCTCCACAGTCCCCCCTTAATAAAATATCTGTGAATATTATCAACCTTAAATTTAAAATTTTTCCCCATTTAGATATATTTTATTATTTGGGACTTATTTGTGACCTACTGCCCTTGGGACTTTAATTATATCCATATCTATATATGTGGGCTTTCTATGGGATTGTTGTTTAATTTAACACTACAGGCTTTAGCTCCCCCCTTAAGTACTTATTTTTATTTATTAAACATAACTCTATGATTTATAGGGGTTATTAGAATTGGCATTATTACTCTCATTAGGGCACATTATCCTGATTAAGAAAAAATTGAATCTAAACCTTATTTAAAAATTAGCACATAATTAAAAAAACACAAAAGGACATTTGGAAATTGTCCAAGGTTCTTCTTTATGGATATGAAACAAAAAGGAGGATGCTTAATCAGTGCTAGTCCACTTAGGGCCACTTTGTGAACCTGGATAATCTGCTCTTGACAAAAAAAACAACAAAACATGATGAGGCTTCATGTGAACAGTTTGTGGCGCAGACTTGGAAAAACCTTCTGGGATAATGGGTAGAATAGCGGCCGCTTTCTGCTTCGGTTGTGTCGGGTCCTTTGGTTTCTGAAATGTGACGTCAACTCGCGTGTCATTACCAGTGCTCAGCAGACTAGGCCGGAGAGACATCAGCCTGATGGGATAGGCTCCTCCACAACTTTTCCCGAGATGAGAGAATCCAAAAGCTAGCATTTTATATTAAGGAAAATCACTGAATATATTCATATCAGTTAGTAGGAGACAAAAGCATTTGTAAATGGTTAGATTACATTAACCAAACCACATTTTTGGGTCTATGAAATGGCTGAATTAAGTATTTTAGGTTACTCAATTCGTACCCTCAACAGTCCCCCTTGACTTACTTCTGCCATTTCCAAATACTAAGGGTACTGTGTTCCCTTAGGAAAAGAGGAAGAAAGATCTGTTGGGAAATCCTGCCTGACTGAACGTTGAGGCATGGGTGGAGAGGGGAATGGGATTTCTTCACCGGTTTGAGACCAAGGACCCCTAGGCGAGTCCTCACCCTTTGTAGTTGGACTTTCCCATGTCTCAAGGTTCTCTAAGTCCTCTCTTCTAACTGTTTCGGCAATGATGGTTTGGGACTCTGCAGGTTTTTTGTAAAGGATAAATATAAGCAGGACGCTCAGTGCAGCTTCGGTGGATCGACCCTTCTGCAATGCGGGGCGTGAATCTATGTTGTCCTGCCGTTGAGCTTTATCGAAATTTCTTAATCAGTCTCCTGACCGAAAACCATATACTACTAACTCTGATTTAAGATCTGGAATTAGAAAATAGACTTGTTTATTTCTCTAATTAGTCAATCAAATGAAAATTATACATGGTTTGTGCTAGACCAAAGAAAAACATTTTACATTGGAACCTGTTTATTACTAAAGAGAAACACAACACACACTAAAGAGAAATACAACACGCATTGATTTACAACTTATCAGTTTGTTTTTTTTGTTTTTTTTACATACCACTTGCATTATGTGGATTTTCAGCAATGACGTCGTTTTCTGCACTGGAATGCCTCTGACCAGACCTGGAAAGAAATCTACACAACACGCACAGACTTGCATACAACATGCTCATGATAAACATCTATAATCAGTTTGCAGTCTCTAAGAATGGGTAGAGCAGGTGCAGGGTGTTTCTACGGACTCTTTACAGTTTTTCCTCACTGTTTTAAGAACGTGCTTCAAAAGACCAGGTGAGTTTGCCTACCTGGGTACTGAACCCTGGCGTCACCAAAGCGCACACTGATATCCAACTTTCACAGATGTTAGTCCATCTTACTTGGGCCATCATTAAGAAGAGATCTCATGTCAGAGAAAGCTTACTGCCCTTCATCCACAGACCTTCCTCAGTCAGCCGGCTCCCTGCGTCTCGCACTCCACTCCTTGTTGATTCGCTTGTTCCTGTAGGGATTTAAGAACACAAGGAGTGACAGAAGTCACTGACGTGACAGATGTCACCGAGGCATGGTCTTTATGCATGGTAAAGGACTCCTCAACTCTAGGCCCGTTCACTGCTTCTTGGTCAGCTGCACCTGTGCAGGGATCTCCATCCGATTCCATCAGCTCTGATCTAGACTTTCTTTTCGGCATACCTAGCTTATTTGACAACAGGAAAGATCTACATCCTACATACATTTTGACTATCTTACCTACCTCTGCTCCACCCATCTAGAGAGGCACTTACGTCACTTCCTTTCGTACCGATAGAAGGGGAGGAAGTGGCCTAAATTTAGACTACCTGATGTTGTGCAAATTGTAGCATATCCAGTGCAGAATCGACCATCATCTGGTTTCATTTATAAAAACAAAAACTAAAAGAAATATAGATTAGATCATTCCTATAACAGACATATATTCCTACATTCATAATAATCCAATAAACATGACATAACATAACTGTTGCAAAAGAAAGGCCAGCTTTAAAGCCTGCTTTAAAGCCTATCCAATATATCTGCTGCTAGAAAAATATAATAAATATCTACTTCCTCCCTTTTTATATATACTACTTTGACAAAATATATAGATTTATAACAGTAAACAATATGATTAACCAACAAATAAATATAACTTATACTCTACTGGGAAATTTTGGAACCTTACAACAGGGTTCATAGATATTCTGTATCTACAAAAGAAAAAGGAAAATAATCAATATTGGCAGTTTGTATGCAAAAATAATAGAAAACAAAAACATAACCATAAAAACAAAAAAAAACTAATTTGTATATTTTAAAATATATACTTTTCCCTGCAAAATTAATTTAATTATTTAAATAGCAGCAGAATACTATTGACAATCTCCTATGAAATTTTGAACTCTAAGGATTAAACAAAATCCACTCCACCAGCCGGAAAAAGCACTTGTTAGTACATAAGACAGAAACCGCTTTGTAAATCTGCTGAAACTACTTTTTTTTTTTACAACTTATAATAACTAGCAGCGTACTGTATACCCTCCCACACATCCCTGCAGGAGTGCGAGAGCATCATTAAAATTGATAGCTTGGGACTGGAAATCACTGCGACAAAAGCAAGCAGTCCGGGGCTCCCCCCAGTGTCATTAGGGAAGGTTGGGGCAGACTCCTGGGTGCAGCCGGACTGTGGGCAGTATCTTGGGAAATCTCCTGGGACTGATTTAAAGGGATACTATGATACTCTGGGAAAAGGCACACCTGGCTTCAGGTAGATCATTACTGAATCTACAGGGAACACCTTTATTGTAAATTTATGTGTTGCAAGTTTTGGTTACGGTTTTGAGGGTACCTGGCCAAATACAGAGATTTGGGGGCGTGACACTTTCTTTGATAGCGACCGGGCTGACCACAACATCAACAATTCTGTTGCTGGCTTTGTTGATTGGGAGCTACGTATACGGGGTTTGGACTTTGTTGGGGCATGGGCTGTGGCGGGGGCTGCACCGGCACATTTGTATATACCAATTGATCTTGAGCCCATCTTTTTAAAGCGGCACAATACTGTTGTCCACTTTGGAAAATGGTGTCATCAGTGCCTGGGGGCAATGTGAGATGGGGCTCCATTAAGGGCCAAAAACTGTCTCCTGCTTTTTCTTTGGTGAGATTAACAAAGTCCTTCCGGGCAGCTGAGTATAACTGATGGACCTGTAGCATCTTCCTGTAAAATCGCATAGGGTTAATGCTGGGATCTGGCAGGCAGGGGATTAATACCGCTGACTGGGTGGGGTTGAAAGGGACATATTTAAATGAGGGCTGTTCCTCGTCAGGTTCGGGGTAAGGCTCACTATGTGTCGTAAGGGAAAAAGGGGGATCCAAGGGGAGGGGATTGGTAATTGGGGAGTGTGACTGCAGACTGGCCGGTAAGGGGAGAGACGGCATTGCAGGTATGGGAGGGAAAATGGGTATGGGTGTGGAAAGGGTTAAGGGATGCTGTCTAGTGACTGCAGCATCTGTGAATATCTCCGGGATGGGGAATAGAATGGGGATGAGGTTGTGGGGCAGCAACAAAACAACCTGTCGGAGGACCCTCAGATCTGTCCTCAGACTCGGGTAACATAGAAAAACACAACATCTCCTCGCTCATCCTCTTCTTTGACCTCAATATATCTTTCTGATAGCAATATCTGCAATACTCTGTTAAACAATTCAGCATCAATCAACAAATACTACACTGGAAATCTCCGGTGCACATTACACAGCTGAACTCTCCAGCACGTGCCCCTCCCTAAGGAATGCTTACTATATCCACTGTGAATCCTCAGCTTTCTTAACCTTGTCTTCTCCGTTCTAAACATTTTTGCTATCTTGGTGGTGTCTGGATTACACTAATATGACTATGCGGTGTAAGCGTTAAAGCCCGGCCGGAACTTAAGGCTACACCTCTATACTAGCTGGCAACTCCTCAGCTATATCTATCTCAAACCTGGTCACAGATCTTTCAAAAAATTAGCCCACTGATCTTTCAAAAAATTGATCACAGATCTTGCCAAAAATTAGAGCACTGATCTTCCAGAGCTTGGTCAAAAACTAGCCCAAAACTTTAGTCACATATCTTCTCAAAAAAAAAAAAATGGGTCACTGATCTTCCAAAGATTGGTCAAAACTAGCCCAAAACTTTAGTCACAGATGTTCCCAAAAAAAATGGGTCACTGATCTTCCAAAGATTGGTCAAAAATTATTATAAATAGGGGCCCGTGTCACGGAGGAGGGGTACAAAATGTATTCCCTCCGGACTTGATCAGCTGCACCAATATTTTTTATTGTCCTAACTCACTATCTTCGGTCACGTGAAAATCTTCCGTGTCACGGAGGAGGTCGTACCAGAATGCATATGCACATACAAACAAGTTCCGGCCTCCGGACTTGGTCAGCTGTACCAATATTTAAACGTCCTAACTCGCTATCTTCGGTCACGGGAACCCCCCGCGTCTTTAATTACAGACCGGGTCAGTCTAACTAGCTAGATCCAGCCACCAACCGTCTTTCCTGCCCTAACAACCGTCCTCTGGATCCCTTGTGACACTCGATCCACACCTCAGGGCTGGGATCGTGCTCTGAGCTCCAGCGGGCAACACCCCTGAGTCACAATCAGGTACCTTTTAACACCGATATGGATACACAGCCCGTCACTCCCTCCTCTCCAAAACCAACCACAACGGTAGTGAATACACAGTATGTAACACTTACCCGTGGGGTCGGAGGGGATCAGCCTGGTTGGAGCGGAGGGAGGTCTCAGTCCGTGACTTCCAAACGATCGGTATTTGCAGGTCGGTATTGCGTCCTTGAAGGAGCTCCACGTTGGGTGCGCCAAACTGTCAAGGGAGAAATTTGCGTTGAAGACTGCTAATGGAGTCCTCATTTGGGATATCCAGAGACGATGCCAGATTAGCTGTATATCAGTGCCAATATATATATATATCCATGTATATAAGACAAAGAACACAGACATGCTCTCTTTTCAGCCAGCATCACCAACTGACTCATGTATTCTATTGTTCCAGCATTAAACACATCATTTTTCCCTGAAAGATATTTACAAAAACTTTTCCATTTGCTCACACATACTGATAAAGAATAATTAGGGGGAGTGCATATGGGCAGCATTGGGAGAATGCATGAGATCATACATCATCCCAAATAATACACTTTGAAGGCAGTAAGCTACGATGAGTTTCTGTAGAAATAGTACATGGGAGTATGGGATCACCCGCCTCATCCCACAAATACTACATTCCTTCTCCTGTGAATTTTACTGATAAGGCTACCAATTAACTTAATGAATATCTCCTTTGTTCATTTATACTTTGGCTAACTTTTTCAATATACAGCTTAGAATTATATCATGGGTCCATGCAATGGCTACATAGACAGACAGACAATTTTGCATCTACTTCTACATTTTGATTTAGTTATATACACAGATATTCTTATTACGTTTAAACAAACATAATACAGCTCAGGTGACCTCCACAGTAGAGATGAGCGAACCGGTCGCGGTTCGGCTCGAGGTTGGTTCGCCGAACGGACCTCCCGTTCGAGTTCGGTTCGTCGAACGTTCGACGAACCGAACTCGAACTGCATAGGAAACAATGGCAGGCAATCACAAACACAGAAAAACACCTAGAAAACACCCTCAAAGGTGTCCAAAAGGTCACAAACAACTCACAACACATGGGAAAGTGACAAGGACATATACTCATGCGAAAACAAAAGAGCTGGACAAGGAAAAAGAGGAGGACACACAGATATATGAGTATATGCAAGGAAACATCGATTCCATTAATGTGCAACTTGAGCCCTGCTCATTCTTGGCTTCCAATCTTGATAAATTGCCTGAGCTCGCCACGTACGTCTTGGGGATCTTGTCGTGTCCTGCAGCCAGCGTTCTCTCGGAACCTGTCTTCAGTGCTGCTGTGGGTCTGCTGGCAGATAAGCACACGTGTCTGTCCACTGACAATGTGGACATGGCTCTCAGAGGACTTTTCTTCCCCTGGGTCAGCCAGGGGACGGGAAAGGCACGCGTATTTTTGAGAGTGCTTCATGCAAAGCATCTTTTTCTTTTTCAAAAGGGAGCTCAACCGATGCCAGTCAAGTGGGGTGTGTGTGGCCCAGTGAGTGGAAACGAGGGAGACTGTGGTTGGAGTCCCCTCGCTGTGTCTCTAAAAGAACCAAGATGAACAAGTCATGGCTCTCAGAGGACTTTTCTTCCCCTGGGTCAGCCAGGGGACGGGAAAGGCACGCGTATTTTTGAGAGTGCTTCATGCAAAGCATCTTTTTCTTTTTCAAAAGGGAGCTCAACCGATGCCAGTCAAGTGGGGTGTGTGTGGCCCAGTGAGTGGAAACGAGGGAGACTGTGGTTGGAGTCCCCTCGCTGTGTCTCTAAAAGAACCAAGATGAACAAGTCATGGCTCTCAGAGGACTTTTCTTCCCCTGGGTCAGCCAGGGGACGGGAAAGGCACGCGTATTTTTGAGAGTGCTTCATGCAAAGCATCTTTTTCTTTTTCAAAAGGGAGCTCAACCGATGCCAGTCAAGTGGGGTGTGTGTGGCCCAGTGAGTGGAAACGAGGGAGACTGTGGTTGGAGTCCCCTCGCTGTGTCTCTAAAAGAACCAAGATGAACAAGTCATGGCTCTCAGAGGACTTTTCTTCCCCTGGGTCAGCCAGGGGACGGGAAAGGCACGCGTATTTTTGAGAGTGCTTCATGCAAAGCATCTTTTTCTTTTTCAAAAGGGAGCTCAACCGATGCCAGTCAAGTGGGGTGTGTGTGGCCCAGTGAGTGGAAACGAGGGAGACTGTGGTTGGAGTCCCCTCGCTGTGTCTCTAAAAGAACCAAGATGAACAAGTCATGGCTCTCAGAGGACTTTTCTTCCCCTGGGTCAGCCAGGGGACGGGAAAGGCACGCGTATTTTTGAGAGTGCTTCATGCAAAGCATCTTTTTCTTTTTCAAAAGGGAGCTCAACCGATGCCAGTCAAGTGGGGTGTGTGTGGCCCAGTGAGTGGAAACGAGGGAGACTGTGGTTGGAGTCCCCTCGCTGTGTCTCTAAAAGAACCAAGATGAACAAGTCATGGCTCTCAGAGGACTTTTCTTCCCCTGGGTCAGCCAGGGGACGGGAAAGGCACGCGTATTTTTGAGAGTGCTTCATGCAAAGCATCTTTTTCTTTTTCAAAAGGGGGCTCAACCGATGCCAGTCAAGTGGGGTGTGTGTGGCCCAGTTAGTGGCAACGAAGGAGACTGTGGTTGGAGTCCCCTCGCTGTGTTTCTAAAAGACCCAAAATGAACAAATCATGGCTCTCAGAGGACTTTTCTTCCCCTGGGTCAGCCAGGGGACGGGAAAGGCACGCATATTTTTGAGAGTGCTTCATGCAAAGCATCTTTTTCTTTTTCAAAAGGGAGCTCAACCGATGCCAGTCAAGTGGGGTGTGTGTGGCCCAGTGAGTGGAAACGAGGGAGACTGTGGTTGGAGTCCCCTTGCTGTGTCTCTAAAAGAACCAAGATGAACAAGTCATGGCTCTCAGAGGACTTTTCTTCCCCTGGGTCAGCCAGGGGACGGGAAAGGCACGCGTATTTTTGAGAGTGCTTCATGCAAAGCATCTTTTTCTTTTTCAAAAGGGAGCTCAACCGATGCCAGTCAAGTGGGGTGTGTGTGGCCCAGTGAGTGGCAACGAGGGAGACTGTGGTTGGAGTCCCCTCGCTGTGTCTCTAAAAGAACCAAGATGAACAAGTCATGGCTCTCAGAGGACTTTTCTTCCCCTGGGTCAGCCAGGGGACGGGAAAGGCATGCGTATTTTTGAGAGTGCTTCATGCAAAGCATCTTTTTCTTTTTCAAAAGGGAGCTCAACCGATGCCAGTCAAGTGGGGTGTGTGTGGCCCAGTGAGTGGAAACGAGGGAGACTGTGGTTGGAGTCCCCTCGCTGTGTCTCTAAAAGAACCAAGATGAACAAGTCATGGCTCTCAGAGGACTTTTCTTCCCCTGGGTCAGCCAGGGGACGGGAAAGGCACGCGTATTTTTGAGAGTGCTTCATGCAAAGCATCTTTTTCTTTTTCAAAAGGGAGCTCAACCGATGCCAGTCAAGTGGGGTGTGTGTGGCCCAGTGAGTGGCAACGAGGGAGACTGTGGTTGGAGTCCCCTCGCTGTGTCTCTAAAAGAACCAAGATGAACAAGTCATGGCTCTCAGAGGACTTTTCTTCCCCTGGGTCAGCCAGGGGACGGGAAAGGCACGCGTATTTTTGAGAGTGCTTCATGCAAAGCATCTTTTTCTTTTTCAAAAGGGAGCTCAACCGATGCCAGTCAAGTGGGGTGTGTGTGGCCCAGTGAGTGGAAACGAGGGAGACTGTGGTTGGAGTCCCCTCGCTGTGTCTCTAAAAGAACCAAGATGAACAAGTCATGGCTCTCAGAGGACTTTTCTTCCCCTGGGTCAGCCAGGGGACGGGAAAGGCACGCGTATTTTTGAGAGTGCTTCATGCAAAGCATCTTTTTCTTTTTCAAAAGGGAGCTCAACCGATGCCAGTAAAGTGGGGTGTGTGTGGCCCAGTGAGTGGAAACGAGGGAGACTGTGGTTGGAGTCCCCTCGCTGTGTCTCTAAAAGAACCAAGATGAACAAGTCATGGCTCTCAGAGGACTTTTCTTCCCCTGGGTCAGCCAGGGGACGGGAAAGGCACGCGTATTTTTGAGAGTGCTTCATGCAAAGCATCTTTTTCTTTTTCAAAAGGGAGCTCAACCGATGCCAGTCAAGTGGGGTGTGTGTGGCCCAGTGAGTGGAAACGAGGGAGACTGTGGTTGGAGTCCCCTCGCTGTGTTATACATGCTTTTAGAAGGGCATGACATGGCTTGGAGGTTGACTTTCATAAAATGCAAACTGTTGGCTACCAAAATGCTGCCTTTCCAACAACTGTGGTTATAGGCAATGAGGAACATACTGATGAAGATGAGACGCAGATACCCGATTGGGATGACAACTTAAATATTCGGTCAGGGCAAGAAGAGGCTCGGTCTGAGGGGGAGGGGAGTGCAAACACAACAATTGATGATGAAGTTCTAGATCCCACCTACTGTCAACCCCCAGTCAGGCACTCGAGGAGGTCAACAGAGGCGGTGGAGGAGGATGCAACCGACGACGAAATTACCTTGCGCCTTCCTGGACAGAGTCGGAGCACTGGTAGCACGTCTACAACTGCATCCTCAGCCACCACTCTGCCTATGAGCATTATTCGGGGTGCATCAACAGGTCGCATGGCCTCTAAGCCTTGCCTAGCCTGTTCCTTTTTTGACATAGAAAAAGATCGCCCAAATCATGTGATATGTAAAATTTGTCATGATTCTCTTAGTAGAGGTCAAAACCTCAGCAGTTTGACAACTTCTTCCATGAATCGTCACATGAATAAATATCATAGGTCCCGGTGGGAAGCTCACTGTGCTGCAATGCGGCCTAGCGGAGCGAACCATCCACCGCCCGCCCCTTCCAGTGCATCCGCGCGCTCTTCATCTTCTAGGACTGTGGGGACAGCTGTCACACCTGTTTTTCCACGCAAAACTTCCACCACTGTAACCGCAACAGGCAGTTTGCTTGGTAGGTCGTCAGTTGGTTTGGAAGGGGAAACAAGTGAGTGTGTACAGCTCTCTCAGACATCGATAGCACCTACGTTGGATGAAGGCAACATCATGTCTCCGCCTGCACTTTCCTCACAAACCTGCATTTTTCCAGGGACACCCTACTCAACACCGTCTACACACAGCAGCCAGATCTCTGTCCCTCAGATGTGGTCAAATAAAAGGCCACTTCCTCCGACCCATGACAAAGCTAAGAGGTTGACTCTATCCCTCTGTAAGCTGTTGGCTACCGAAATGCTGCCTTTCCGCCTAGTGGACACACAGGATTTTAGAGACCTTATGTCTGTCGCTGTGCCCCAGTACCAGATGCCTAGTCGCCACTACTTCTCTAAGAAAGGTGTGCCCGCGCTACACCAGCATGTCGCACACAACATCACCGCTTCCTTGAGAAACTCTGTGTGTGAACGGGTGCATTTCACCACCGATACTTGGACCAGTAAGCATGGACAGGGACGTTACATGTCGCTGACTGGGCACTGGGTAACTATGTTGATAGATGGTGAAGGGTCTGCTGCACAAGTCTTGCCGTCCCCACGACTTGTGTGTCAATCCTCTGTCTGTCCAAGTTCCGCCACTGCTTCTGCATCCTCCACCTCATCTGGGTCCTCCACCTCCGCCCCAAGCCTGCCTGGTCAGGCCACCAGCGTTCTCACTGCGCAGAAGGAATCACGCACCCCTCATTACTATGCTGGCAGCAGAGCGCAACGGCATCAGGCGGTCTTTAGCTTGACATGTCTTGGGAATAAGAGTCACACAGCTGAGGAGTTGTGGTCAGCTCTGCGGTCCGAGTTTAATAAATGGTTGTCTCCACTCAACCTGCAGCCTGGTAAGGCCGTGTGCGACAATGCTGCAAACCTGGGTGCGGCCCTTCGCCTGGGCAAGGTGACACACGTGCCTTGTATGGCTCACGTGTTGAACCTTGTTGTCCAGCAATTTTTAACACACTATCCCGGCCTAGATGGCCTTCTGACCAGGGCACGTAAACTGTCTGCAGTGCTCACTTCCGCCGTTCAACCGCCGCAGCTGAGCGACTTGCATCGCTCCAGAAGTCTTTCGGCCTGCCGGTTCATCGCCTGAAATGCGATGTGGCGACACGCTGGAATTCAACTCTCCACATGTTACAGCGACTGTGGCAGCACCGGCGAGCCCTGGTGCAATACGTCATGATGTATAGCCTGGGCCAACGAGATGCAGAAGTGGGGCAGATCACCCTGATGGAGTGATCTCAGATCAAGGACCTATGCACCGTTCTGCACAGTTTCGACATGGCGACGAATATGTTTAGCGCTGACAATGCCATTATCAGCATGACGATTACAGTCATTTACATGCTGGAGCACACGCTAAACACTATTCGGAGTCAGGGGGTGGGACAACAGGAAGGGGAGGAACTACAGGAGGATTCATATGCGCAAGACACAACAACATCACCAAGGTCCAGACGTTCATCATCACCAACGCGGCAGGCATGGGACCATGGGGGACAGGGATCAACAAGGGCGCATGGTAGCAGGCGAGATGTTGAGGAAGGTGCAGGAGGACATGAAGATATGGAGGACGAACTGTCCATGGACATGGAAGACTCAGCGGATGAGGGAGACCTTGGTCAAAATTCAGTTGAAAGAGGTTGGGGGGAGATGTCAGAGGAAGAAAGAACGGTTAGCACCTCTATGCCACAAACACAGCGTGGACTTGGTCCGCATGGCTGCGCAAGACACATGAGTGCCTTCTTGTTGCACTACCTCCAACATGACCCTCGGATTGTCAAAATTAGAAGTGATGATGACTACTGGCTTGCCACACTATTAGATCCCCGGGACAAGTCCAAATTTTGTGACATAATTCCACCCATAGAAAGGGACGCACGTATGCTGGAGTATCAGCATAAGCTGTTACTCGATCTTAGCTCGGCTTTTACACCAAACAACCGTGCAGGTGAAGGGAGTGATTCTCCCAGTTGTAACTTGACAAACATGGGACGGCATCGTCATCTTCAACAGTCTACCCGTACCAGTAGGACCGTATCTGGTGCTGGTAACAGCAATTTTATGGAATATTTTCATAATTTTTTTAGACCCTCCTTTGCAAGGCCACCAGAGACAACAAGTCTGACACATAGTCAACGGATGGAGAGGATGATACAGGAGTATCTCCAAATGAACATCGATGCAATGACTTTGCAAATGGAGCCTTGCTCCTTTTGGGCTTCAAATCTAGAAAAATTGACAGAGCTCTCCAGTTACGCCTTGGAGATTTTGTCGTGTGCAGCTGCCAGCGTTGTCTCTGAACGTGTCTTCTTCAGTGCTGCTGGGTGTGTGCTGACAGATAAGCGCACGCGTCTGTCCAGTGACAATGTGGACACACTGACGTTCATCAAAATGAACAAGTCATGGATCCAGAAGGAATTTACTACCCCTGTGTCATCCTGGGGAGAGTAAATGCTTGTGGATTTGGAATGTGCTTGATGCAAATCAAAACATCCTGTTTGCAACTAGGGCACAAGTGCTGCCACTGATGGGGTGTCTGTGTGCCCAATGTTGTGAAAAAAGGTAGACTCCGCTTGGAGTAACCCTTGCTTGATGTGTTTTTTAAAAATGATACAAGATGAACAGATCTGAAGGCAAGATGAAGGCAACATCATGTCTCCGCCTGCACTTTTCTCACAAACCTGCATTTTTCCAGGGACACCCTACTCAACACCGTCTACAGACAGCAGCCAGATCTCTTTCCCTCAGATGTGGTCAAATAAAAGGCCACTTACTGCGACCCATGACAAAGCTAAGTGGTTGACTCTATCCCTCTGTAAGCTGTTGGCTACCGAAATGCTGCCTTTACGCGTAGTGGACACACAGGATTTCACAGACCTTATGTCTGTCGCTGTGCCCCAGTACCACATGCCCAATCACCACTGCTTCTCCAAGAAAAGCATGCCCGCGCTACACCAGCATGTCGCACACAACATCACCACTTCCTTGAGAAAATCTGTGTGCGACAGGGTGCATTTCAACACAGATACTTGGACCAGTAAGCATAGACAGGGTCATTACATGTCACTGACTGGGCACTGGCAAACTATGGTGAGAGATGGAGAAGGGTCTGCTGTACAAGTCTTGCCGTCCCCACGAGTTGTTTCAATCCTTGTTCTGTATGTAGAAGTTAATACACTGCTTCTGCCTCTTCAACCTCGTGTGGGTCCTCTACCTTGGCGCAAACCCTGTGTGGTCAGGCCACCCTTCCTTGCAACTGCGCACAAGGACTACCACACACCTCCTTACTATGCTGGCAGCAGAGCTCAATGCCATCAGGCGGTCAAAGCTTTACTTTGAAATGTATGGGAAATGTGAGTCACACCGCTATTACAGAGAATAGTAGTCAGGCAGGGTCAAAACATTAATTGAGGAACAGGAACAGAATGGGACGGCCAGGAAAGAATCAGAAAACAAGCAGAGTTGAAATGCGTATCGGCCAACAAGGTACATAAACAGCAAGCAGGAAAAGTAGTCAGGTAACAAGCACACAAAATCATAAAACTGAACTGGGGGTAAAATTAACCAGAGGTTCATAGCTATGTCTGGCAGTGGTCTGCAGACAGGATGGGCATAAAAAAGGGTGTGGTGTCTTCCCATTGGTTGTAGCTGAATGATGGTATTTCATCTGTGAGATACCCACCAGCTACATTCAGCCAGAGATTCTGCATCTGTCAAGGTAATGCAGCCCAGTGGGTGAGCATAACCTGCGTCCACCTGCGCCGCTGGCATCGACTACTCTCACATCATCAGCACTATTCATGAAAGGAACACGTTGTCACCTGGCAACCGGAGTACAAATTGACGGAGCGGACTACGTTGGTGACTTAACAGCCGTGTGCGGCAATGATGCAAACCTGGCTGCGGGCCATCCTCAGGGCAATGTGACACACGTGCCTTTTAGGGCTCACGTGTTGAACCGAATTCGCCAGCAATTTTTAAAACACCATCACGGCCTACATGGCCTTGTGCAGTGGGCACGCTCGCTATGTGCTCACTTCCATCGTGCGCACACAGCAGCTCAACAACTTTCATCACTCCGGAAGTCTTAGGGTCTGGCAGTTAAACGCCTGAAATGCGATGTTTCGACACGCAGGAATTGGAATCTGAACATGTTGCAGCGTGTGTGGCAGCACCGCAGAGCCCTGCTGAAATACGGTAAGACATATAGCCTGGGATAACTTGATCCAGAGGTGGTGCAGATCACGCTGCTGGAGTGGTGTCAGATCAAGGACCTATGCACCCTGCTACACAGTTTTGAAATGTCGACGAAGATGTTTAGCACTGGCAATGTCATTCTCAGCGTGACAATTCTGGTCATCTACATGATGGAGCACACTGTAATTATTATTCTGAGTCAGGTGTTGGGACAAGAGGAAGGGGAGGAAGTACAGGAGGAGTCATATGCGGAAGGGATAACAAGATCTACGAGGTCCAGATGGTCAGCGGCACCTATGCGGCATTCATGGTGAGGGAGAGGGATTAACAAGGGCTCATAGTATCAGCAAAAAGTGTTGATGAAAGTGCAGGAGCCCATGAAGAAATGGAGGACGAACTGGCGATGGGCATGGAAGACTCAGCAGATGAGTGAGAGCTTGCTCACATTTCGGTTGTGCGAGGTTGTGGGTAGAGGGCAGAGGAAGGATGCACGATTCTCACCTCTCTGCCACCAACACACCAAGGACTTGGTCCTCCTGGATGCACAAGACACATGAGCGCCTTCTTGCTGCACTACCTACATGACCCTCGGATTGTATGAATTTGAACTAATCCTGAATACTGGGTTGCCACACTGTTAGATCCCCGGTACAAGACAAAATTTGGCGAACTAATTCCTGCCATAGAAATAGACGCACGTATACAGGAGTATCTGCAGAATGTGGTACGCAATCTTAGATCTACTTGTCCACTAAACACCAGTGCTGCACAGAGTGAATCTCAATGCTTTGTCATGGATAGGAGGAAATGGTCTTTTACTTGTCCACATCGGAGGGACCGAGGGATGGCTGCTGTGCTGAGATGGCGTTGAGTACGGTGTCCCTGCACAGTTGCACTTTTGGTCATATCCCAAAATGAGTTGAAAAAGGACAGATGCTGTTGGAAAGGGGAACAGGTGTGTTGGAAAGGGGAAAAAAGTTTTGGTCCGTGGATTTGGTGGTTAAGCAACTGTAACATTTGCTGAAGAAACAACATCTGTTACAGTGGGACTGGCAGATTTGGATAAAGTGGTATATAATCTGTGACCGCTATATAACGAAAATTAATAAGAAAAGAAAGAGAAAGGTATATATCCCCATCAGCAGTCAGTGTCCACCGTGCTCCCAGTTGGAAAAGGAGAGGTTGGCAACTTGAAGGTTTGGTGGAGGATACAGAGCTGTGTGGCTATGAAACTAATAGTAGCCTGAACCGAGTTAGACGCCATTCGGATCTGGAGACTGTGAGCCCTGTTAGCGTCACAGGGTCCACATGCCCACCCAGCCCAGGAACTCCCTGTTAACAACACAGGGGCCATTGAGTACGCTGACCGTGTGCGTAGGGGCCACACCTGTGGACAGCAGGCGCATCAGCAGCAGCAGGCCTGTTAATGCCACTGGGCTGCACAAGCAGGACTGTTAGGACAGGAGCTGGTCTTAACCGTTCTGCGTTACCAACTGTGGTGGTGGCCTGCATCCACCACCCGATCCCTGCCTACCTCTGGCCTAAAGCCGCAATGGGTTCAACACATGGAGGTGTGCTCTTTCGGAGCATAATAGAAGACTGCGCACCTCCTTGTTGGCTCCAGCCCCTTTTATAACCTGGGTCCGCCCCAAACCAGGGTGAACCACAATGCACCTCCTGGAGACAAAAGTAGAGTGACACGTCATGAGTGGCATAACTAGCGTCCTATTTGGAAACGCAACTTCAATGATGACCTCATGGCTGCCATGACCCAAACACCTCACCAGTCATCGTCTGAGCATCAATAATGCGGTGACAAGTCATAGGTGTGGGCCTCTGCAAGCCATTTGGGAGGACACCTGATGCCCTGTGGTCTATATGGGACCCCCACATCAGGGCCAGGGCCAAAGAGTTCATTACCGGACCTAGTCTCTGATGCAGGAAGTGCCTGAGCATGCTCAGTAGCATGAAATACAGTCTCTGAAAAAAGACTATCAGCTTTAGCATGGTGTCTATGCCCAAAACAGGACTTAGACCCGGCACGGAATGCAAGCACCTGTGCAAAGAGGCTTTTCACACTTAGTGTGGGAGCATGCGCTGTATCCCGAAATGAAAACTTAGCGTCAGGAATGGCACAGTCAGGCTGAGCATACTCACTAGGCGAAACACTGTAATTATGCTGCAGCTGGGGTACATCGGCACACGCATGCGCACTATCTGCCTCTCCACACTTAGACGTGGAGGGGAAATTTGTCTTGGAGATGCTGTCTATGAACAGAAGGAAAAGCTAAAGGAAGCCTGACTTTCTATCCCTCCGAATTATGAAATGCAGCAATGAATTCCATGAGTTTGCTATAACATTAGCGTAGCAAAATGTGCATGAGGGTGTGATGTAGAGGTGCTAGAAATAGCTTGTCACCAGTGGGGCACTAATGGAATACAACAGCCAGTTCTATGATGCCACAAAATGGCAGTATTTTGTGCTATCATTATAGCTTATTAAAAACAGAGCACGAGGTTGTCATGCAGAGGTGCTGCACATAGATTTGCAGTAGTGTGAATTGACAAAAGTACAATAGCCACGTTTAGGATACAACTAGGTACAGTGAGTGTTTGCTAGTAAAATTGCTTAGTTTAAAAAAGTTGTAGTGTGCAATGCAGGCAGACGTGCTATGCAAATGTCTTTGCACTAGTGGGACTATAGCAAAGTCCAATAGCCACGTATAGGATGCCACTAGGTACACTGAGTGTGTGCTAGTATAATGGCTTCGTTATAATTTGTTGGAGTGTGCAACGCAGGCAGATGCGCTCTGCAAATGTCTTGGCACTAGTGGGACTATAGCAAAGTCCAATAGCCACGTATAGGATGCCACTAGGTACACTGTGTGTTTGCTAGTATAATGGATGAGTTTAAAAAAGATAGAGTGTGCAATGCAGGCAGACGTGCTGCAAATAACGTTCCAATACTGTGAATTGACAAAAGTACAATAGCCACGTTTAGGATACAACTAGGTACAGTGAGTGTTTGCTAGTATAATGGCTTCGTTATAATTAGTTGGAGTGTGCAACGCAGGCAGATGCGCTCTGCAAATGTCTTGGCACTAGTGGGACTATAGCAAAGTTCAATAGCCACGTATAGGATGCCACTAGGTACACTGACTGTTTGGTAGTATAATGGCTGAGTTTAAAAAAGTTAGAGTGTGCAATGCAGGCAGACGTGCTGCAAATAACGTTCCAATACTGTGAATTGACAAAAGTACAATAGCCACGTATAGGATGCCACTAGGTACACTGACTGTTTGCTAGTATAATGGCTGAGTTTAAAAAAGTTAGAGTGTGCAATGCAGGCAGACGTGCTGCAAATAACGTTCCAATACTGTGAATTGACAAAAGTACAATAGCCACGTTTAGGATACAACTAGGTACAGTGAGTGTTTGCTAGTATAATGGCTGAGTTTAAAAAAGTTAGAGTGTGCAATGCAGGCAGACGTGCTGCAAATAACGTTCCAATACTGTGAATTGACAAAAGTACAATAGCCACGTTTAGGATACAACTAGGTACAGTGAGTGTTTGCTAGTATAATGGCTGAGTTTAAAAAAGTTAGAGTGTGCAATGCAGGCAGACGTGCTGCAAATAACGTTCCAATACTGTGAATTGACAAAAGTACAATAGCCACGTTTAGGATGCCACTAGGTACACTGACTGTTTGCTAGTATAATGGCTGAGTTTAAAAAACTTGGAGTGTGCAATGCAGGCAGATGTGCTCTGCAAATGTCTTGGCACTAGTGGGACTATAGCAAAGTCCAATAGCCACGTATAGGATGCCACTAGGTACACTGAGTGTGTGCTAGTATAATGGCTTCGTTATAATTTGTTGGAGTGTGCAACGCAGGCAGATGCGCTCTGCAAATGTCTTGGCACTAGTGGGACTATAGCAAAGTCCAATAGCCACGTATAGGATGCCACTAGGTACACTGAGTGTTTGCTAGTATAATGGCTTCGTTATAATTAGTTGGAGTGTGCAACGCAGGCAGATGCGCTCTGCAAATGTCTTGGCACTAGTGGGACTATAGCAAAGTCCAATAGCCACGTATAGGATGCCACTAGGTACACTGAGTGTTTGCTAGTATAATGGCTGAGTTTAAAAAACTTGGAGTGTGCAACGCAGGCAGACGTGCTCTGCTAATGTCTTTGCACTAGTGGGACTATAGCAAAGTCCAATAGCCACGTATAGGATGCCACTAGGTACACTGAGTGTGTGCTAGTATAATGGCTTAGTTATAATTCGTTGGAGTGTGCAACGCAGGCAGACGTGCTGCAAATGTCTTGGCACTAGTGGGACTATAGCAAAGTCCAATAGCCACGTATAGGATGCCACTAGGTACACTGAGTGTTTGCTAGTATAATGGCTTCGTTATAATTTGTTGGAGTGTGCAACGCAGGCAGATGCGCTCTGCAAATGTCTTGGCCCTAGTGGGACTATAGCAAAGTCCAATAGCCACGTATAGGATGCCACTAGGTACACTGAGTGTTTGCTAGTATAATGGCTTCGTTATAATTTGTTGGAGTGTGCAACGCAGGCAGATGCGCTCTGCAAATGTCTTGGCACTAGTGGGACTATAGCAAAGTCCAATAGCCACGTATAGGATGCCACTAGGTACACTGAGTGTTTGCTAGTATAATGGCTTCGTTATAA
Source organism: Anomaloglossus baeobatrachus (assembly GCF_048569485.1). Taxonomy (NCBI): domain Eukaryota; kingdom Metazoa; phylum Chordata; class Amphibia; order Anura; family Aromobatidae; genus Anomaloglossus; species Anomaloglossus baeobatrachus. Next base: position 655,076,934 of record NC_134354.1, read on the forward strand.
TTAGTTGGAGTGTGCAACGCAGGCAGATGCGCTCTGCAAATGTCTTGGCACTAGTGGGACTATAGCAAAGTCCAATAGCCACGTATAGGATGCCACTAGGTACACTGTGTGTTTGCTAGTATAATGGCTGAGTTTAAAAAACTTGGAGTGTGCAATGCAGGCAGATGTGCTCTGCTAATGTCTTTGCACTAGTGGGACTATAGCAAAGTCCAATAGCCACGTATAGGATGCCACTAGGTACACTGAGTGTTTGCTAGTAAAATTGCTTAGTTTAAAAAACTTGGAGTGTGCAATGCAGGCAGATGTGCTCTGCAAATGTCTTGGCCCTAGTGGGACTATAGCAAAGTCCAATAGCCACGTATAGGATGCCACTAGGTACACTGAGTGTGTGCTAGTATAATGGCTTCGTTATAATTAGTTGGAGTGTGCAACGCAGGCAGATGCGCTCTGCAAATGTCTTGGCACTAGTGGGACTATAGCAAAGTCCAATAGCCACGTATAGGATGCCACTAGGTACACTGAGTGTTTGCTAGTATAATGGCTTCGTTATAATTAGTTGGAGTGTGCAACGCAGGCAGATGCGCTCTGCAAATGTCTTGGCACTAGTGGGACTATAGCAAAGTCCAATAGCCACGTATAGGATGCCACTAGGTACACTGAGTGTTTGCTAGTATAATGGCTTCGTTATAATTTGTTGGAGTGTGCAACGCAGGCAGATGCGCTCTGCAAATGTCTTGGCACTAGTGGGACTATAGCAAAGTCCAATAGCCACGTATAGGATGCCACTAGGTACACTGAGTGTTTGCTAGTATAATGGCTTCGTTATAATTAGTTGGAGTGTGCAACGCAGGCAGATGCGCTCTGCAAATGTCTTGGCACTAGTGGGACTATAGCAAAGTCCAATAGCCACGTATAGGATGCCACTAGGTACACTGTGTGTTTGCTAGTATAATGGCTGAGTTTAAAAAACTTGGAGTGTGCAATGCAGGCAGATGTGCTCTGCTAATGTCTTTGCACTAGTGGGACTATAGCAAAGTCCAATAGCCACGTATAGGATGCCACTAGGTACACTGAGTGTTTGCTAGTAAAATTGCTTAGTTTAAAAAACTTGGAGTGTGCAATGCAGGCAGATGTGCTCTGCAAATGTCTTGGCCCTAGTGGGACTATAGCAAAGTCCAATAGCCACGTATAGGATGCCACTAGGTACACTGAGTGTGTGCTAGTATAATGGCTTCGTTATAATTAGTTGGAGTGTGCAACGCAGGCAGATGCGCTCTGCAAATGTCTTGGCACTAGTGGGACTATAGCAAAGTCCAATAGCCACGTATAGGATGCCACTAGGTACACTGAGTGTTTGCTAGTATAATGGCTTCGTTATAATTAGTTGGAGTGTGCAACGCAGGCAGATGCGCTCTGCAAATGTCTTGGCACTAGTGGGACTATAGCAAAGTCCAATAGCCACGTATAGGATGCCACTAGGTACACTGAGTGTTTGCTAGTATAATGGCTTCGTTATAATTTGTTGGAGTGTGCAACGCAGGCAGATGCGCTCTGCAAATGTCTTGGCCCTAGTGGGACTATAGCAAAGTCCAATAGCCACGTATAGGATGCCACTAGGTACACTGAGTGTTTGCTAGTAAAATTGCTTAGTTTAAAAAACTTGGAGTGTGCAATGCAGGCAGATGTGCTCTGCAAATGTCTTGGCACTAGTGGGACTATAGCAAAGTCCAATAGCCACGTATAGGATGCCACTAGGTACACTGAGTGTGTGCTAGTATAATGGCTTCGTTATAATTAGTTGGAGTGTGCAACGCAGGCAGATGCGCTCTGCAAATGTCTTGGCACTAGTGGGACTATTGCAAAGTCCAATAGCCACGTATAGGATGCCACTAGGTACACTGAGTGTTTGCTAGTATAATGGCTTCGTTATAATTAGTTGGAGTGTGCAACGCAGGCAGATGCGCTCTGCAAATGTCTTGGCACTAGTGGGACTATAGCAAAGTCCAATAGCCACGTATAGGATGCCACTAGGTACACTGAGTGTTTGCTAGTATAATGGCTTCGTTATAATTTGTTGGAGTGTGCAACGCAGGCAGATGCGCTCTGCAAATGTCTTGGCCCTAGTGGGACTATAGCAAAGTCCAATAGCCACGTATAGGATGCCACTAGGTACAGAGTGTTTGCTAGTATAATGGCTGAGTTTAAAAAACTTGGAGTGTGCAATGCAGGCAGATGTGCTCTGCTAATGTCTTTGCACTAGTGGGACTATAGCAAAGTCCAATAGCCACGTATAGGATGCCACTAGGTACACTGAGTGTTTGCTAGTAAAATTGCTTAGTTTAAAAAACTTGGAGTGTGCAATGCAGGCAGATGTGCTCTGCAAATGTCTTTGCACTAGTGGGACTATAGCAAAGTCCAATAGCCACAGATAGGATGCCACTAGGTACACTGAGTGTTTGCTAGTATAATGGCTTAGTTAGAATGAGTTGGAGTGTGCAGAGGACAAGAGGGTACAGTGGCAGGATTGTGGTGCTCTGGGTAGAGGAATGGAAGCCTGCCTTTCTATTCCCTCCTAATGGTGAAATGCAGGGAGGAAATCCCTGACCTGGGCTACACAGACGCTGTTGCTGTTTGCAGGACCTGTCACCTATGGCTCTCTGACCCTGCCGGTACGAGCCCTTAAAAGGACTGCTAGAATGAGCTCTCCCTAAGCTGTCTAACGCTGTGTATGCAGCGCATACAGCTGTATCGGCGATAGGACAAAGGACGGAACTGCGACAGTGATGTCTGACACCAAAGACGCAGAAGGCAGATAATGGCGATCGTGAAGAAAATGTCCGGTTTTATAATGCAGGGACATGTGACATGCAGATCCTATCACACATGCCGTTGCTTCTCTGCCTCAAAGTCCACTTAGGTGTGTGTGTGTCTGTGATTGGCTGACATGCTGGCCAGCCCCACAAGACGCGCGCGCTTAGGGAAGGAAGACAAGAAAAAAAAAAAAAAAATGGCGATCGCCATTATAGAAACAGCAGTCATCTGAAGGCGCTGTTCACGCACACTATACACTGAAATGTGATAATAGTTTGATTCACAGAGTGACTTACACTATTACAGCAGAAACCAAGCTAAGATTTAGCTGTTTTTTGGCTGCTAGAACCGTTCTCGAACGTTTCTAGAACTATCGAGCTTTTGCAAAAAGCTCGAGTTCTAGTTCGATCTAGAACATGCCCCAAAATCACTCGAGCCTAGAACTGGAGAACCACGAACCACGAACCGCGCTCAACTCTACTCCACAGCACCATGACGAGCAACGCCGTGGCCCCGGGAGCATGACACTAGTGGCTTTTACATATAATTACAAAGCAGTACTCTAGCAATCTGTACTGCCTGATACATTAAAACACTGTTCCTGTTTTCACAATAGTTATGGTTTTGAAGCCTGACTTGTGCCATCCGTCCACATCAGCCACATTCATACGTTGCTAATGGCTTTTGCAAATAGTTTCAAAGCAATACATTTACTGCTGCCTGATACAGTAAACCACCGTTCCTGTTTCCACAATATTTAGGAGTTGACAGCCTGCCTTGTGGCATCCAGATCAGTCATATTAATACTTTGCTAGTAGCTTTTGCCAATACAAAGCACGACTCGTCTATTTTGTGCTGCCTGTTACAAAGTACTCATTTGTACTTTCTCAACAATATCTTTGGGGTCAAAGTTTGCTTGGCTTGGGCTATCAACATCTGCAAATATGTCAGCAAAACACAAAATGACAAAAAAGGCAGTTGTTAAGGGACGTGGAGGTGGTGTTGTCAGTGGTGGGCGACAAAGCACTGAGTCTGTGTCAGATCAGAAGAAGCTTGATGCATCTACTATGTTCCTTGCATCCAGTTGTCTGTGTCTGAGATCTTGGAAAGGAAGCATCGTTTCAAGTAGAGATGAGCGATGTTTAAGGTTCGCCAATTTCATGTTCGAGTGATTTTGGGGGGTGTTCGAGTCGTTCGACGAACTCGAATGATTTGGTAAAAGTTCGATAGTTTGAGTTACGTTCAAGAACGGTTCGAGCACCAAAAGCGTGGCTTTTCACAGTAAGTATGTGCGCACCTTTCGTATCTACATGCGTCCTGCATCCCCAGCACAATCCCTCTCTCTGTCACAAAGCTCCAGCGGCATTTCCTCTTTTGAAAATGGCTGCCGCTTCATTATTCAATTAATTATTCCGTGCTTTCCCTGCCCACCGGCGCCCATGATTGGTTGCAGTCAGACACGTTCCCATGATGAGTGACAGCTGTCTCACTGCAAACAATCACAGCCGCCGGCGGGCAGCTCTATATCATGCAGTAAAATAAATAAATAAATAAAAAAAAAATCCAGTTCCCCCCATATTTGATACCAGCCAGGATAAAGCCACACGGCTGCAGGCTGGTATTGTCAGGATGGAGAGCTTCACGTCATGGGGAGCCCACCACCTTAACAATATCACCCAGCAGCTGCCCGGAATTGCCGCATTCATTAGATGCGGCAGTCCCTGGACTCTACCCAGCTCATCCTGAATTGCCCTGGTGCAGTGGCAATCGGGGTAATAAGGAGTTAATCATGGCAGGCGTCTCCCCGAGATACCTTCCATGATTAAACTGTAAGTGAAAGTAAATAAACACACACAACGAAAAATAATTTATTTGGAATAAAAAAAAAAAAAACACCCTCTTTCACCATTTTATTAAAATCCCCAAATACCCCTCCAGGTCCGAAGTAATCCACACGACACTGTCAGCTCTGCTACATGAAGATGACACAGGGAGCACCGTAGAACACGATCACTGTGTCCTGTCCACGTAGCACCTGAAGTGAATCGCGCTGTCACCAGAGACTTCAGTCTGCAATGCAGATGTCAAGATTACCAAATCTGCCTATGTTTCTCAATAGAGCCAGTGGCTGAATGGTTAGAGCTCTCGCCTAAGTAGCATTAGTTCATGAGTTCAAGTCCGTCCCGGGAAAAAAAATTAATTTAGGGGAGGATGATGGGGGTTGTAGTGCCTGCGGTGATGATGGTGGTTGTAGTGCCTGCGTGTGTGCGGTGATAAGTGTGGTACTGCCGGTGTTTGCCTGCCCGCCCATCCATCCATCCATCCATCCTTTCAGCTGAACAATCTGCTTCTAGATTCTCTACTGCAATATAGAGCTAATGATTAACAAATCTGCCTATGTTTCTTATTAGAGCCAGTGGCTCAATGGTTAGAGCTCTCGCCTAAGAAGCATGAGTTCAAGTCCCGGCTTCCCCCGGTAAAGAATTTAATTTATTTTAAATTATAATTATTATTTATTTATAATTATAATTTAATTTAATTATGCACTGAGGGGAGGAGCTGGACATCAGCTGTGAGCCGCAGGACACACCTCTAAAATCGGAGCAGTTCACGGAATGAGGCTTCATTGCTCTCCTCTCTCTCTTCTCTCCCTCTCTCCCTCTCTCCCTCTCTCCCTCTCTCCCTCTCTCCCTCTCTCCCTCTCTCCCTCTCTCTTTTTCTCTCTTTCTCTCAAATTCAAATTCAAATATGCTTTATTGGCAGGATCAAAATACAATTAGTGTTGCCAAAGCAAGAGAAATACAGTAAGTGTGGAGGTAGGGGATCAGGGTTATGGGGAGTTGGGGGCACAATTTGGGCTCTGAAAGTCCATTTAGGGGCCTTATGTTCCCCTCAGCTTATGACATGTGGTGATATATTGGGCGGCGATCTCCACCATTGATTCCTCTTCCCCAAGTAGGAAGCGGAGTTTCATGTCCTCGTCCATGGATGGACTCTCTCTCTCCCTCTCCCTATCTCTTTTCTCTCTCTTCTCTCTCTCTTCTCTCTCTCTCCTCTCTCTCTTCTCTCCTCTTTTCTCTCTCTCCCTCTCTCTTCTCTCCTCTTTTCTCTATCTCCCTTGCTCTCTTTTTCTCTCTCTCTCTCTTTTTCTCTCTCTCTTTCTCTCTTTCTCTTTCTCTCTCTTTTTCTCTCTCTCTCTCGTTTTTCCTCTCTCTTTTTGTCTCTTTTTCTCTCTTTTTCTCAGTCTCTCTTTTTCTCTTTTTCCCTCTCTCTCCTCTCTCCGCTGTCCTCTCTCTCTCTCTCCTCTCTCTTCTCTATCTCTCCCTCTTTCTTCTCTCTGTCTTCTCTCTCCCTCCCTCTCTCTTCTCTCTAGCTCTCTTCTCTCTCACTCTCTCTCTTTTTGTCTCTTTTTCTCTCTCTCTCTCTGTTTCTCTTTTTCCCTCTCTCTCCTCTCTCCTCTCGCTCTCTCTCTCCTCTCTCCTCTCGCTCTCTCTCTCCTCTCTCTATTCTCTCTTTCTTCTCTCCTCTTCTCTCTCTCTTCTTTCCTCTTTTCTCTCTCTTTTCGCTCTCTCTTTTCTCTATCTTCTCTATCCTCTCTCTCCTCTCTTTTCTCTCCTCTTCTCTCTCTTGTCCCCCTCTTCTCTTTTCAATCTCTTTTCTCTGTCACTTTTGTCTCTCTTTTCTCTATGTTCTCTCACCCCTCTTCTCTCTCTTCTCTCTCTCCCTCTCTTCTCTCTCCCTCTCTCTTTTCTCTCTCCTCTCTCTCTCTCCTCTCTCGCTTCTCTCCTCTTCTTTCTCTTCTCTGTCTCTTTTCTCTATCTTCTCTCTCTCTTCTCTCGCTCTCTCAGACCTGGTGATGATCAGCTGATGCGGTCACCTGACGGAATCAGCTGACACTATAAGTCGAGCGGTGAGGCCGGCTTTTTACCACCTGGCTGGCTAAACTATCAGCTGCTGCTGTCGGACAGGAATCTGCACTGAAGTGTGTAGTTTTTTTTTAAATTTTTTTGCACTGATGCATCAGCTGATTGTATAAAAGCCGTTTATACAATCAGCTGCTGTGTCATGTGATTCAGGCCCTTGAACCTGACACATCATCTGATCGCTTTGCCTTCCAGCAAACCGATCAGATGATATTGGATGCAGATTGGACGGCACAGGACCCTTGACCCAGAATTACTGCAGAGAGGGGTTCTTTATTTCAATAAAGATGGAGTCACTAATTGTGCTGTGTTTTATGTCTAATAAAAATATTTTTCTGTGTTGTATTTTTTTTTATCTGTACTAGAAATTCATGGTGGCCATGTCTAATATTGGCGTTACACCATGAATTTCGGGCTTAGGGCCAGTTGATAATATAAAGCTAGCCCTAACCCCATTATTACCCAGCGAGCCACTCGTCACCAGGGCAGCTGGAAGAGTTTGTTACAGCGCCAGAAGATGGCGCTTCTATGAAAGCGCCATTTTCTGGGGCGGCTGCAGACTGCAATTCGCAGCAGGGGTGCCCAGAAAGCTTGGGCACCCTGAGCTGCGGATTCCAATCACCAGCTGCCTACTTGTACCTGGCTGGACACAAAAATTGGGCGAAGCCCATGTCACTTTTTTTTTTTTAATTATTTCATGAAATTAATGAAATAATTTAAAAAAAGGGCTTCCCTATATTTTTGGTTCCCAGCCGGGTACAAATAGGCAGCTGGGGGTTGTGGGCAGCCCGTATCTGCCTGCTGTACCTGGCTAGGTATAACGGTGGGTAGGAGAGTCGGGTTCACGCTGCGCTAAAAACCACGATGCCAGACGATATGATGAATTCTTTTCTTTATTTAGGACAGGTCAACGCGTTTCAAAGGCATGTCCGCCTTCTTCATCAGGACAGGGAAAAGAACATGCTGTTCACGTCTGGCATCATGGTTTTTAGCGCAGCGTGAACCCGACTCTCCTACCCACCGTTATACCTTTCCACTGCATCATCGGGGCTGCTGCTTGACCATTTCTGCATTCATTTTATGCCTTCATAGGCGTTGTGCCTGTCACAACCTCCACAGGTGAGCACCTGTCCTATCCTCTACACCCGCATTGTTATCAGATAAGACCCTATGTGCCCTTTCTCTCCACAGCCTCTCTGATATGCTGTACCTGGCTAGCATACAAAAACATGGCGAAGCTCACGTAATTTTTTTGGGGGGCAAAAACTCCTGCATACAGTCCTGGATGGAGTATGCAGAACTACAAGGCTCAGCATAGTCCATCCAGGACTGTAAGCAGGAGTTTTTTGGCCACCAAAAAAAATGACGTGGGCTGCACCATATTTTTGTATGCTAGCCAAGTACAGCAGGCAGGTACGGCTGCCCCCAACCCCCAGCTGCCTATTTGTACCCGACTGGGAACTAAAAAAATAGGGAAGCCTTTTTTTTAATTATTTCATGAATTTCATGAAATAATTAAAAAAAAAAATCGACATGATCTTCGCCTCATTTTTGTGTCCAGCCAGGTACAACTAGGCAGCTGGGGATTGGAATCCTCAGCACAGGTTGGCTCAAGCTTTCTGGGCCTCTCTGCTGCGAATTGCAGTCCGCAACCGCCCCAGAAAATGGCGCTTTCATAAAAGCGCCATCATTAGTGATGAGCGAGTACCAAAAAGCTCGGGTGCTCGAGGCTCGGGCCGAGCATCCCAAGATACTCGTGTACTCGGCCCGAGCACCGAGCCCAATGTTATCCTATGGGAGACCCGAGTATTTTTCTGAAATGACCCCCGGCAGCATGTAGAAACCCTAAAAATTTCACAAAAGTCTCAGAAGAGTGCTCAAATGACATGGCAACAGCATGGGGAAGACCCCTTGAAGCATTTATCACTCAAAAGTCACAGCTGTGAACAATTTTGTCCGAGTTTTACGCCATTTTTACGGACTCACCAGAAAACCTTCCAAAATGACACCAAAATGAATTTTCATGGCGGAAATGTTAAAGGCACATACCCAATAGTGAGATAGAGCTGGTGTATGTTACTTTTTGAGAATATTACATGAAAGATTTTACGTAAAAACATTGTGTGGCACTCCGATGTCCAAAACGCACGTTTTGTGCTTTTTACTAGCGATGTCGGTCATTTTTTTTTTCATTCTATCTCCCGTCGGTCGGTCTCGCTCTGTCTGTCTCTATCTCTCTGTCTTGTCTGTCCCCCTTTCACAGTCTGTCGGTCATTCTCCCCCCTCTCTCATACTTACCGTTCCCCGATCACTGCCGCAGCGCTGCACAGCTGTTCACTAAACTCCGGCGGCTTTTCCTCTTTTGAAAAAGCCTGCCGCTCATTAAACAATCTCGTATTCCCTGCTTTCCTGCTTTTCGGCGCCTATGATTGGTTGCAGTGAGACACGCCCCCACGGTGAGTGACAGGTGTCTCACTGCACCTAATCACAGCAGCCGGTGGGCGTGTCTATACTGTGCAGTGAAATAAATAATTAAATGATTAAAAAAAACGGCGTGCGGTCCCCCCAATTTTAATACCAGCCAGATAAAGCCATACAGCTGAAGGCTGGTATTCTCAGGATGGGGAGCTCCACGTTATGGGGAGCCCCCAGCCTAACAATATCAGTCAGCAGCCGCCCAGAATTGCCGCATACATTAGATGCGACAGTTCTGGGACAGTACCCGGCTCTTCCCGATTTACCCTAGTGCGTTGGCAAATCGGGGTAATAAGGAGTTAATGGCAGCCAATAGCTGCCAATAAGTCCTAGATTAATCATGTCAGGCATCTCCCCGAGATTCCTTCCATGATTAATCTGTAAATTACAGTTAAAAAACACACACACCCAAAAAATCCTTTATTAGAAATAAGAAACACTAACAAAGTCCCTCATCACCAATTTATTAACCCCGACAAACCCTCCATGTCCGGCGTAATCCACAAACCTCCAGCGTCGCATCCAGCTGTGCTGCATGAAGGTGACAGGAGCTGCAGAATACACCGCCGCTTCTGTCAGCTTCACACAGCAACTGAAGACAGCCGCGCGATCAGCTGAGCTGTCACTGAGGTTACCTGGATCCAGCGGTGGATGCAGCGGTGGCCGCGGGAAACCTCAGTGACAGCTCAGCTGATCGCGCTACTCACCGCCGCTCCGGTCAGCTACACGCAGCAACTGAGGTGAGTATAGCGATCAGCTGAGCTGTCACTGAGGTTAATCGCGGCCACCGCTGGATCCAGATCCAGCGGTGGCCGTGAGTTACCTGACTGACAGCAGCTGATCGCGCTACTCACCTCAGTTGCTGTGTGAAGCTGACCGGAGCAGCGGTGTATTCTGCAGCTCCTGTCACCTGCATGCAGCAGAGCTGGACGCGACGCTGGAGGTCCGTGGATTACGCCGGACATGGAGGGCTTTGTCGGGGTTAATAAATTAATGATGAGGGACTTTGTTATTGTTTTTTATTTCTAATAAAGGATTTTTCGGGTGTGTGTGTTTTTTAACTGTAATTTACAGATTAATCATGGAAGGTATCTCAGGGAGACGCCTGACATGATTAATCTAGGACTTATTGGCAACTATGGGCTGCCATTAACTCCTTATTACCCCGATTTGCCAACGCACTAGGGTAAATCGGGAAGAGTCGGGTACAGTCCCAGAACTGTCGCATCTAATGTATGCGGCAATTCTGGGCGGCTGCTGACTGATATTGTTAGGCTGGGGGGCTCCCCATAACGTGGGGCTCCCCATCCTGAGAATACCAGCCTTCAGCTGTATGTCTTTATCTGGCTGGTAATAAAATTGGGGGGACCGCACGCCGTTTTTTTTAAATTATTTATTTATTTATTTTACTGCACAGTATAGACCCGCCCACCGGCTGCTGTGATTGGGTGCAGTGAGACACCTGTCACTCAGCGTGGGGGCGTGTCTCACTGCAACCAATCATAGGTGCCTGTGGGCGGGGAAAGCAGGGAATATGAGATGGCTGTGTGCAGAGCACAGCGCGCCCGCCGGTATAAAGGCTCGGTCACGCTGTGCGGGCCGGCCAATCACTGCAATTCCACAACTAACAGGGCTGTGGCATTGCAGTGGTCTGCCAGCCAATCCCTGCATGAGGGCTGGCTCTCAAAAGAGTGCCAACATGCAGGGATGAAGACCACGAGTACAGCACGAGTATCGCGAAATTACTCGGTACCCGCCGAGTAACCCGAGTACAGTGATACTTGTGCGAGTACCGAGTAGTGACAAGCATACTCGCTCATCACTAGCCATCATCTGATGCTGTATCCAACTCTTCCAGCAGCCCTGAAGCCGGGTGGCTTGCTGGGTAATAATGAGTTAATACTAGCTTTGTTTTGCTAGCTAGTATTAAGCTGAGATTCTTAATGTCAGGCAAGTTTGACCCGGCCATTAAGAATCTCCAATAAAGGGTTAAAAAAAAGACACCACACAGAGAAAAAATACTTTAATATAAATAAATACACAGACACACTTAGAGACTCCATGTTTATTACTCCCTGTCATCCCTCCACGATCCATGGTCTTCTGTCTTCTTTCTCCTTCAACCCATGCAGCTCTGCTACATCAGACAGCACAGCATGGGAGGAAGGACGCTGCTGATCCGTGCAGTCTATTCACTCAGTGAGTGAGCAGAAGCTGCTGGCTGTAAGCGGTGACGTCTCTGCTGACAGGCGGGTTGCTATAGCAACGGTGATCTCCATTATTCACTGGCTGTGGCAACCAGTCCTTGCATGTGAGCTGACTCTGTAAAGAGCGCACACATGCAGGAACGGGGAAGCCGACCATGTGCCAGAGCATTTTACTGGTACACGGAGATGCTGGAACGATCACCGCGTACCGGAGAGATGCACTGACGGGACCTAGCATGATGTCTAGCCATGTGACCAGTCTGTAGCCAATGAGATAATAGACACGTGACTGGTCTCATGCTATTTTGACGTCACGATAGGTCCTATCATCAGTGCTGGTTACCGGGAAGATGCAGTGATTATCGGAAGAAAAAGCGGCGGGAGACAGAGTGCAGGATGTGTGGCGCCCTGGACAAGCCAGGGGCCACAGGTAACAACACACCACCCCCCCCCACCCCCAGCAGTTTCACAGCAAACATCCCCAGTGAAACCTGATTCCTTCCCTCGGGTTCAGACAGACACACTAGGTGGGCGGAGTGAAGCAGATAGGCATGCCCACCAAAGAGTCTAGCTGGCCTGAGGCAGGAAGCAGGTCCAGACAAGTCTAGGAGAGCAGGAGAGAGGAGGTCTGCAGGGAGACAGAAGCCGACAGGGGCCGAGGTTGGAGCCTAGGACCCTCGGGTAGAGAGTGAGGCAGACGGTAGTGGCCGTCTGCAGGGAGCCGGGCAGACAGTTGGTGGAACCGTAGGTAGCCGGGGCTGGGCGGTGGCCCACCGGTACCGAACCGGGGAGCCAGCTGGAAACCGGAGCGCAGGAGGAGCTTGCACGGAGGTGAAAGAAAAGACTTACATTACCAACCTGGGGTCAGGGAAAAAACACTGCAGCCGCCTGTGGGACCCGTCCATCCAGCCGTTTGTTTCAGCAGAGACTCTGTGTGCATCATTGGGCTGAGTGAGTACCACCGTGCCGTGCGGCACAGCGCTGCCCCTGCGACCCTGCACCTCGCCAGGCCCCGTAACCTGCCTGCCATCCATCCCTACCCCATCACTGGGCCCCGGGACAACGAACCCCCTACCCACGGAGAGGAGAAATAACAACAAAGCTGCTCCCAATCACCGCTCCCGGGATCCCCGTCCAGAGCAGCGGTGGTGTCACCAAAATCACCACAACCGTGGGTGGCGTCAAGGACAATAATCAAAACCCCCACAATCAAAATCCCCCTTTTCACTCACGGGCGAGGAACTCCGCTCAAGTCCCCGGGATCCGGCCCACCGCTCGAGCCATCACCGAGCAGCAGCAGCCGCAGCAGCGGCGGCGGCCGGACCCGAGCAGTGGGAGAGCGCAGCGTCCCCTCCTCCGCCCGCGACAACTTGGCATCACGAACAGGATCCTACCGTTCTACCGACTGGTGGAACTGCACCTTGTGTGACCGCCGGAGGTGTCCGGCCGGAAAATTTGAAAAGCCGCCATTTTGGGCGCGAAAAGTTCCCACTCAAGCGTCTTCCCCGAGCAGGGAAGGCGCGAAGCGAAGCCCCGCCCCCAACAAACGGAAGTGGTAGAAAGAACCAAGGGGTGGCGGGTGAAGGTCTGTCTGATGTAGACCGCGGCTATAAAGGCAGGGACGCCAGGACCCTGCGGCCATCTTGTGGTTCCTGGAAGAGGCCGCCGCAGCGATGCACCGACCCGTTACCCCTGTTACCGGTAGCTGAGCCCGCAGCGTCTGTGGGGGAGGGCCCAGACCTGCGGTCCCCAGGCCTCACTTTTGTCACCGCCCTGCCACCGGCCCCGGCAGTCCGCCCGGCCACAACGGAGATGACGACGGCTCCGGCAGTCCGCCCGGCCACAACGGCAGTGAAGTACCGGTCCCATTAACCAATCTGGGCCCGTTCCTGGACTGGGGTCAAGGGGTGCTGCCCGTTTCTTAGGGGCAGCACCAAGGCTAGGTTTGTTTGGGTGGGTGACTGAAGGACACGTTCCATTGTTATTATTAAAAGTGTTTTAATGTTTGCAAACTTCCCACAACGGGAGGCATATCAAAGTAATGCTTGTGTTTAATGTTTTAATCTTTCACAGTTAAAAGAGAAAAATAAAACCGGTGATGGACGGGCAGCCCGCGGACGGTCTGCATTTTACCAAGGGGGAATGTGGCGCCCTGGACGAGCCAGGGGCCACAGGTAACAACACACACACACACCCACCCCCAGCAGTTTCACAGCAAACATCCCCAGTGAAACCTGATTCCTTCCCTCGGGTTCAGACAGACACACTAGGTGGGCGGAGTCAAGCATATAGGCACGCCCACCGAAGAGTCTAGCTGGCCTGAGGCAGGAAGCAGGTCCAGACAAGTCTAGGAGAGCAGGAGAGAGGAGGTCTGCAGGGAGACAGAAGCCGACAGGGGCCGAGGTTGGAGCCTAGGACCCTCAGGTAGAGAGTGAGGCAGACGGTAGTGGCCGTCTGCAGGGAGCCGGGCAGACAGTTGGTGGAACCGTAGGTAGCCGGGGCTGGGCGGTGGCCCACCGGTACCGAACCGGGGAGCCAGCTGGAAACCGGAGCGCAGGAGGAGCTTGCATGGAGGTGAAAGAAAAGACTTACATTACCAACCTGGGGTCAGGGAAAAAACACCGCAGCCGCCTGTGGGACCCGTCCATCCAGCTGTTTGTTTCAGCAGAGACTCTGTGTGCATCATTGGGCTGAGTGAGTACCACCGTGCCGTGCGGCACAGCGCTGCCCCTGCGACCCTGCACCTCGCCAGGCCCCGTAACCTGCCTGCCATCCATCCCTACCCCATCACAGGGCCCCGGGACAACGAACCCCCTACCCACGGAGGGGAGAAATAACAACCAAGCTGCTCCCTGTCACCGCTCCCGGGATCCCCGTCAAGAGCAGCGGTGGTGTCACCAAAATCACCACAACCGTGGGTGGCGTCACGGACAATAATCAAAACCCCCACAATTAAAATCCCCCTTTTCACTCACGGGCGAGGAAAGCCGCTCGAGTCCCCGGGATCCGGCCCACCGCTTGAGCCACCACTGAGCAGCAGCAGCCGCAGCAGCGGCAGCGGCCGGACCCGAGCAGTGGGAGAGCGCAGCGTCCCCTCCTCCGCCCGCGACAGATGCGTCGCGGGAATCTGTAAGTGTTATGGCAATGTTTATGAACTGTATGTGTACATGTATAATGTGTTTTTATGTGTTTGTGTTTGCCTTCCATTGTTTTCAATGGGTTCGAGTGGTTCGTCGAATGGTTCGACGAACCGAACTCGAACACCAGGGAGGTGGCTCATCTCTAGTTACAAGTATAGTGATTACAAATACTACGGTACTCGCTCATCTCTATAGAGTTTCAGCTGAGTGTCATAGTGTAATTTGAATAATCCATCTAATTCTTTAGCATGAGAGAATATATTCAAGTATGACTGTACCCTTAATTGGAAACCCTAACATAAGTGCTCAGCAGAGAGCACAGGATAAATGTGAACCAAGCTCAATCAGGCTCAAACTCTGATCTGAGTGTCGTTTGCATAATTCATCTGATTAGCTCACATGAGAGAATGCTTGCTAGAGTGAGCTGAGCCTTATTCCTCCGGAACTCCTGCACTACTGAAAGCCAGTATGTCCCAAGAAAAATAAAGTTCACATTCTCCTGGATGCTGTACTTTCAATTCAGAGGCTGGGCACCTTCACAATGCTATTAACCTGCAGATTAACCCCATATCTGCAGGTTAATAGTACTATCAAATATGACAGGTTCTGTTTAAGATTTTGTAGATAGAATTGCTACAAACTGAAGCATCTAAGGCCTTGTTCACACACAGCGTTTTTACCTGCGTTTTTTCTGCAGAAATTTCTTGAGAAAATGGTTGTAACGTTATTGCAGACATTTCCTAGCAAAAAAAGAAAAAAAATAGCTGTGCGCAACACACTGCGTTTGTTTCTCAAGAAAATTATTTCTGCAGAATTTCTTGAGAAAAAGAATGAGCATGTCACTTCTTTTCTGCAGGTACCTGCGTTTTTTTGCCATAGATAATGGTAAAATAATGCAGGTACCAACGTGCGGAAAAACGCAAGTGCGCTAATCTTTCACTCTCAAGAAATTTCTTGAGAAATTTCTTGAGAAAAATCCTTTTTTTTAGTGCGCACAGGGCCTTAAGCTTCATTCACAACAGACGATGTGTCGCTTTAAATTATAACTTGTTTTCCGAAAAAATACTATTTACCAAAGAACCCTGTTTATTTTTATTGGTCTAAGTATGTATAGGAGTTACACCCACAGCCCTAAAGCTACCTGACTCAATGCTTTATTATGCAGACAACTAACAATTACGGTAATTCTATAACTGACGGGCGGGCAGGTAAGGATAATCACTCCAAAGCTTCATACACTGGACAGGACTGAAAGGACTGACAGGACTGGGAAACGAAGAAGGAAAAATTCCAGAATGCAGAAGGATCTTAGCTGCACAATAAAATTCTATTGAGGCATCAATTAAGAGGTATATGCCAGTGACTTGTATATGCTCCTTAATTGTACAATTAATTATTGTACAAATAGGATACTTCTCTGATCCTGGACTTTGTGTTTGTGCTTCCAACATGTCTAAAGTACCCATCTGATGGATAAATTGTCATTCCTTGGTTGAATAGGGTCAAGGTAAGTACCTGAGAAGGCTGAAAGGACTTGGAACTCAAAACCAGAAGACTTCATCTTCCAAACAGCATTGGATATTAGTCAAGAACACAGGGGTCAGTTTACTGAATAGCCATATATTCAAATTGAAGCTAAAATTATTGTCTATGGAAAGACCACAAATGTTCTTTAGAATAGTTGTATTAGAATTTAACTCTTATATATATATATATATATATTTATTATATAATTTTTTTTGTTTTGTTTTTTTTTTAATTAACAAATTATCAATTTTCCAAGGGTGCGTCCAGCAGCAAATCCAAGACAAAAATGAGTTAAAAATAATAGTTTATTTAGATTGTGTTCAAATTTGAAAAAAGGAATCCCTATACCTTTCCCCTTCATTTTTTTCAACTTTTAAACTATTATTAAAATGTCAATTCCTCTTGCGAGTGTGCTTAGTGTTATGTGCCTATTTTCCCCATAGATTTGCAGTAGATGCTGAGAATCCACATGTAAAAAACACACTTTTTTTTAGAGCATTCCCACGCATGACTACTGTATCCATAACGTTTGTCAAAGCCAAACACCAGGAAGCATCAAAAACAGAATGGCTTTATTTAAGGCATTACATACGAACAAGTGACAAAAACGACAGCGTCAAAATATGAGATAAAAACACATGGAAAAAATGCACTGAAACCTCAATGAAAAAAACGCAAGTGACTGAATGTACTTAATAAAATTTGTACAAAATCTCAAAAAATAACTACAGTGTCTTGACAAAATATCCGTACCCCGTGAACTTTTGTACATTTTTTCATGTTACACCCAAAAACTAAAATGTGTTTTATTGTGATTTTGTGTGATATACCAACACAAAATAACAAGTATTTGTGAAGTGTAAAGGAAATGTTCATCTTTCGCTGTAATTACTGCTGCAGATCTTTTGGGGTATGTCTCTACCAGCTTTGCACATGTAGAGACTTTTGCCCATTCTTTGCAAAATAGCTCTAGCTCCTCGAGATTCAATGAAGAGCATCTGTGAACAAAAATGTTCAAGTCTAGCCACAGATTCTCAATAGGAGATAGGTCTCTACTTTGACTAAACCATTCATTGTAGCTCTTGCTGTATGTTTAGGGTAATTTTCCTGCTGGAAGGTCAAAATATGCCCCACTCTCAGGTCTTTTGCAGTCTCTTACAACTTTTTCTCGGGATTGTCCTGAATTTAGTTACATTACTCTTACCATCATCTCGGATCAGTTTCCCTGTCGCTGTTGAAGTAAAGCATCCCCAAAGCATGATGCTGCCACCAACATGTTTAACGGTAGGGATGGTGTTTCCAGGGTGATGTGCACTGTTAGTTTTCTGCCACACATATAGTTTTGCATTTAGCTCAAAAAGATCTACTTTGGTGTCATCTGACCAGAGCTCCTTCCACATGCTGGCTTTGACCCAAAACATCCTGCCAGTGCTGCAAAGGATGGTTTAGATTAAAGCATATTCATGTGGTTGAATGGTGTGGTTGAAAGTTCAGACCTAAATCGTATTTAGAAACTGTGGCAAAAAATTAAAAAAATTGCTGGTCACAGACGCCTCCCATCCAATCTGACTGAACTACAGCTATTTTGCAAAAAAGAATGAGCAAACATTTCAGCCTCAAGATGTGTAAAGCTGCTAGAGACATAACCAAGAGACTTGAAGCAAATTGCAACGAAATATGGTCCTGCAAAGTATTTACTCAGGTGGCTGAATACAAATGCATGCCACAATTTTCAGATTTATATTTTTAAAACATTTAAAAACAATTTATAATTTCCTTAACACCTCACAAATACTTCCTACTTTGTGTTGGTAAATCACATAAAATCTCATAAACACATTTAACTGTGGGGGTGTAACATAAAAAAATGAGGAAAGGTTGACAGGGTATGAATCCTTTTTTAAGGCACTGTATCATGTCAACATAGTGTTTTGGTGAGTTTTTGATATTATGTTTTTTTGCTGTCAAACACAGAGTGTCTTAAGGGTACTTTACACACAATGATATTGCTAACGATATATCGTCGGGGTTACGTCGTTAGTGACGCACATCCGGCGCCGTTAGCGATATCGTTGAGTGTGACTAAAAGGAGCGATGATCAATGATCGCAAAAACGTCAAAAATCGTTGATCATTGACACGTCGCTCCTTTTCATAATATCGTTGGTGGTGCATGCCGCTGGTTGTTCGTCGTTCCTGTGGCATCACACATCGCTATGTGTGACACCGCAGGAACGACGAACATCTCCTTACCTGCGTCCACCAGCAATGAGGAAGGAAGAAGGTGGGAGGCATGTTCCGGCCGCTCATCTCCGCCCCTCCTCTGCTATTGGGTGACCGCTTAGTGACGCCGCTGCGACGTCGAACGAACCGCTCCCTTAAAAGGAGAGATTGTTTGGTGTCTCCAGCGACATCGCTAAGCAGGTATGTGAGTGTGACGCTGCCGTAGCGATATTGTTCGCTACGGCAGCGATCACCCCCATGACGAAACAGCGACATGGGCGGGTGCTATCACGCACGCTATCGCTAGCAATGTCGCAGCGTGTAAAGCACCCTTTACAGTTCTAGGAAAGTGGATAGGATTTATAGAAATCTCATGCCCACTGAGCTGCTTTTTGACTCAGTGTAAACTGACCTGCAGTGTATGTTTCAAATCCACATGTCAATTTAATTTGGTTTTTAGGGAACAGTTTCCTAAAGTAATTTGTAAGCACGAATTGTAGCACCCCTATGCTTCCAAAACAACAGAAATTCCCAAAAGATGGCTCAATTTTGCAACTTACACTGGAGGGAGAACATCTAGGAGTGTAAACGATAGAGATCATAAGGACTTTGTGTGCCAATTATTGATTCAAACATAATTAATTACTCAAACCCAAAACAGAATAATTGCATATAAAAATTATTTTTATTGTGTACAAAAATTTGGGTTACCACAATAAAAATTGAGTACAAAATACATATTTCAGTGTAAAAAGGGGAGATAGGAAAACGGCACAAAATTCCCTACATGGTAGACATAAAATAGCAGGCCTGTCCAACAATCCTAAAGGCTACTTTACACACTGCGATATCGGTCCCGATATCGCTAGTGTGGGTACCCGCCCCCATCTGTTGCGCGACACGGGCATATCGCTGCCCGTGCCGCACAACATCGCCCACAGCCGTCACACATACTTACCTGTCCGGCGACGTCGCTGTGACCGGCGAACCGCCTCCTTTCTAAGGGGGCGGTCCATGCGGCGTCACAGCGACGTCACTGAAACGTCACTGAACCGCCGCCCAACGCAGCGGAGGGGCGGAGATGAGCGGGACGTAACATCCCGCCCACCTCCTTCCTTCCGCATAGCGGCCGGGAGGCAGGTAGGGAGAGTTTCCTCGCTCCTGCGGCGTCACACGCAGCGATGTGTGCTGCCGCAGGAACGACGAACAACCTCGTTACTGCTGAAGTAACGATAATTGGGAATGGACCCCCGTGTCGCCGATTAGCGATTTTGCACTGTTTTGCAACGATGCAAAATCGCTAATCGATGTCACACGCAACGGCATCGCTAATGCGGCCGGATGTGCGTCACGAATTCCGTGACCCCAACGACTCCGCATTAGCGATGTCGTAGCGTGTAAAGCCCGCTTAACTCTTGTGAGGAGAACATATACAGTGCTGGCCAAAAGTATTGGCACCCCTGCAATTCTGTCAGATAATACTCATTTTCTTCTTGAAAATTATTGCAATCACAAATTCTTTGGTATTATTAACTTCATTTATTTTGCTTGCAATGAAAAAACACAAAAGAGAATGAAACAAAAATCAAATCAATGATCATTTCACACAAAACTCCAAAAATGGGCCAGACAAAAGTATTGGCACCCTTAGGGCGGCTTTGCATGTTGCAACATCGCACGTGCGATGTCGGTGGGGTCAAATCGAAAGTGATGCACATCCGGCGTCACTTTCGACATCGTTGTGTGTAAATCCTAGATGATACGATAATGACTCTTTTGCACTCGTTCATCGTATCATCGTTGCAGGCTCCGACTTTTTCATAATTACGCTGCAGCGACAGGTACGATGCTGTTCCTTGTTCCTGCGTCAGCACACATCGCTGTGTGTAAAGCCGCAGGAGCGAGGAACATCTCCTTACCTGCCGCCGGCGGCTATACGGAAGGAAGGAGGTGGGCGGGATGTTTACATCCTGCTCATGTCCACCCCTCCGTTGCTATTGGCCGCCTGCCGTGTGACGTCGCTATGATGCAGCACGACCCACCCCCTTAGGAAGGAGGCGGGTCGCTGGCCAGAGCGACGGTCGCAGGGCAGGTGAGTGCATGCGAAGCTGGCATAGCGATAATTTTCGCTACGCCAGCTATCACAAGATATCGTACCTGCGACGGGGGCGGGGACTATCGCGTGCAACATCGCAGCATCGGCTTGCGATGTCGCAACGTGCAAAGCCCGCCTTAGCCTAATACTTGGTTGTACAACCTTTAGCCAAAATAACTGCGAACAACCGCTTCCGGTAACCATCAGTGAGTTTCTTACAATGCTCTCCTGGAATTTTAGACCATTCTTTCTTGGCAAACTGCTCCAGGTCCCTGAGATTTAAAGGGTGCCTTCTCCAAACTGCCATTTTGAGATCTCTCCACAGGTGTTCTATGGGATTCAGGTCTGGACTCATTGCTGGCCACTTTAGTAGTCTCCAGTGCTTTCTCTCAAACCATTTTCTAGTGCTTTTTGAAGTGTGTTTTGGGTCATTGTCCTGCTGGAAGACCCATGACCTCTGAGGGAGACCCAGCTTTCTCGCACTGGGCCCTACATTATGCTGTAAAATTTGTTGGTAGTATTCAGACTTCATAATGCCATGCACACGGTCAAGCAGTCCAGTGCCAGAGGCAGCAAAGCAACCCCAAAACATTAGGGAACGTCTGCCATGTTTCACTGTAGGGACCGTGTTCTTTTCTTTGAATGCCTCTTTTTTTTCCTGAAAACTCTATGTTGATGGCTTTTCCCAAAAAGCTCTACTTTTGTCTCATCTGACCAGAGAACATTCTTCCAAAACGTTTTAGGCTTTCTCAGGTAAGTTTTGGCAAACTCCAGCCTGGCTTTTTAATGTCTCAGGGTAAGAAGTGGGGTCTTCCTGGGTATCCTACCATACAGTCCCTTTTCATTCAGACGCCGACAGATAGTACGGGTTGACACTATTGTACCCTCGGACTGCAGGGCAGCTTGAACTTGTTTGGATGTTTGTCGAGGTTCTTTATCCACCATCCGCACAATCTTGCGTTGAAATCTCTCGTCAATTTTTCTTTTCCTTCCACATCTAGGGAGGTTAGCCACAGTGCCATGGGCTTTAAACTTCTTCTTGACACAGGAACTTTCAGGTCTTTGGAGATGGACTTGTAGCCTTGAGATTGCTCATGCTTCCTCACAATTTGGATTCTCAAGTTTTTTGGTCTTCTTTCTTTTCTCCATGCTCAATGTAGTACACACAAGGACATGGGACAGATGTTGAGTCAACTTTAATCCATGTCAACTGGCTGCAAGTGTGATTTAGTTATTGTCAACACTTGTTAGGTGCCACAGGTAAGTTACAGGTGCTGTTAATTACACAAATTAGAGAAGCATCACATGATTTTTCAAACAGTGCCAATACTTTTGTCCACCCCCTTTTTTATGTTTGGTGTGGAATTATATCCAATTTGGCTTTATGACATTTTTTTTTATTTTTTTCATTGAAGACAAATTAAATGAATATAATAATACCAAAGAATTTGTGATTGCAATCATTTTCAAGAAGAAACTGAGTATTATCTGACAGAATTGCAGGGGTGCCAATACTTTTGGCCAGCACTGTAGTAACTCCAAAGCATGTACAAGAAGAGAAAGATAACAATGCCGCACAAGGAGGATGAGCTCACCACTGATAAAGTATAACACAGAAAAATGTGGTATATAGAAGAGACTCCTGAGGGACTAGGCCCTCAACATCATATAAAAAGTATCTAGGGTAGCCCTAAAAGGACCTAAGAGCATCCACCAGTATGACATAAGAGGGAGTCCATGCAGGATTGTTATAACTCATCCTTATGGAGAGGTCACGCTTAAGGCCGCTTTACACGCTGCGATATCGGTCCCGATATCGCTAGCGTGGGTACCTGCCCCCATCTGTTGTGCGACACGGGCAAATCGCTGCCCGTGCCGCACAACATCGCCCAGACCTGTCACACATACTTACCTGCCCGGCGACGTCCCTGTGACCGGCGAACCGCCTCCTTTCTAAGGGGGCGGTCCGTGCGGCGTCACAGCGACGTCACTGAGCGGCCGCCCAATAGAAGCGGAGGGGCGGAGATGAGCGGCACGTAACATCCCGCCCACCTCCTTTCTTCCTCATAGCGGCCGGGAGGCAGGTAAGGAGAGCTTCCTCGTTCCTTCGGCGTCACACGGAGCGATGTGTGCTGCCGCAGCAACGAGGAACAACATCGTTACTGCTGCAGTAACGATAATTGAGAATGGACCCCCATGTTACCGATGAGCGATTTTGCACATTTTTGCGACGATGCAAAAATCGCTCATCGGTGTCACACGCAATAATATCGCTAATGCATCCGGATGTGCGTCACAAATTCCGTGACCCCAACAACTCCGCATTAGCGATATCGTAGCGTGTAAAGCCCCCTTTAGTGTAGATAAGTAACGATTGCCCCAACACGTCTCGCAGAAAGCTTCATGAGGGGGGAATATCCTGTTGTAGAATGAATAATTATGTTTGAATCAATAATTGGCACACAAAGTCCTTATTGTCTCTATCGTTTCCTCTCAATTTTGAAGGTGTGCTGGCACGGCCTTGAGAAAACCGTGACAGTGTTTCTGCAATTGCGGATTTATTTGCTATCTAGGAGTGTAGTGACTATTTTGAGCCTCCTGGTATTTTCCAGAAATTACTGCACAATTGATGTTGCAGAGTGAAAATTGGAAATATGACATTTTAGTGCCTAATACATGATGCCTGGCTTGTGCTTCTGAAGACTTATGCAGCAAGAACTGTCCAGGACAAAACAATTGAAAACTAAAATAAACATAAGATTGGTGGGGATCTGATACTTTCACGATCAGCTAAATCTGCTCTGGCAGCGGTTCAAACTAAAGGGGGCTTTACTCGCTACGATATCGTTAATGTTTTATCGTCGGGGTCACGTCGTTAGTGACGCACATTCGGCGTCATTAACAGTATCGCAGCATGCAACACTTACCAGCGACCTTAAACGTCCTCCAAAGTGGTGAAAATCGTTCACCATGGAGAGATCGTCCTAAAACCAAAAATTGTTAATGGTTGTTTATAGATGTTATTCCTCATTCCTGCGGCAGCACACATCACTATGTGTGACACCGCAGGAGCGAGGAACCTCACCTTACCTGCGTCCCGCCCGCAAAGAGGAAGGGAGAAGGTAGGCGGGATGTTCGTCCCGTTCATCTCCGCCCCTCCGCTTTGATTGGCCGGCCGCTTAATGACGTCGCGGTGACATCGCCGTGACACCGAACGCACCTCCCCCTTGAGGGAGGGATTGTTCGGCAGTCACAGCGACGTCGCCGACCAGGTAAGTGCGTGTGACGCTGCTGTAGCGATAATGTTTGCTGCGGCAGTGATCACATGATATCGCATGCACGACGGGGGCGGGTGCTTTTGCGTACGATATCGCTAGCAATTGCTAGAAATATCGTAGCATGTAAAGCCCAATTAAGGCTAGGTCAGGGCCGAACAGGGACCAAAAAACAGCCCTGCCACATAGCCCGCTCCAGCCAACATATAACATTTCCTTTACTCCGATCCCAAAAATAAAGTTCAATATGTGCCATAGCATCATTTTTTTCGTCACATGACTCACCACTCTACTAAAGGATTTGTCTGGCATCACTCAATTCTGTATTTGGAGGTAAGCAGCACTAATGATGTCATATGTCATTAGTGCTGCTAGTATGTGCACATACCTGCTAAGAAGACATCTGCACATACCTGCAGGAAAGTGTGCACAGTAAGAATGTACAGTTTACCAGTCCTTTTCATCAGCATAGAACACGCACACCTAAGTATTATTCTCATGCATTTGTAAGTATGTGCAAACATGACAATATCAGTGCTGCAACAACTTTTGGCAACAACTTGTAAAAGTAAGGTAAAGTGGAGAAACAGGTCAGCTGTGAGTGAAATGAGTGAAATTGTTCGAAAAAGGTTTGCCAATCTCAAATTCGGCACAAGTCTTGGTCGGGATCGAATTCACAAACACTTTTCTCAAAAATTGACTAAACTTGGTTTTGTTTGGAAACTGTTCTTGTTTACACTATTGGGAATGTTGGGTCTCCAAGTTGTGTCTTGTCTGTATTGCCAGGGTTCTGGGATCAAGAGGCCTACGCCTGTCACTCATGCATCTCTTGATTTTTTTTTTTTTTTAAAAAAAATGCAAGGCCACATCCTGTGTGTATATCAATGCAATCAGGCAATGCTTAAGTTTATATGCATTGGAGAATAGAGATGAGCGATCCTGATCTGCAAAGATCGGAAAATGTTAAAATCGTAAGGTCTTTGGCCAGATTGGATCGGGAATAAACATCCAAGCATTTACCGCAAAAATCAGTGATTTTGCTAAGGATTGGTAAATGATCGGATTGTAAAAACCATCCTCTCCCTGCCCATCACAGCCATGTCAAGTATTGCCATGACTGTGATTGGCCACTGTAAAAATGGCCACTGTAAAAATGAAAAGGTTAAAACAGAACAAACTTATTGAGTGTCCTAGACTCCTAACAGCTGCAGCAACCTCCGGGTCCGATAATTATCACTAATGCATATTCACTGCTTTCCCCTTCTACCGGCATCTCTGGCTGCCGTTGGACCATGCCCTTACCCTTTGAGACAGCGTCTGTGATTGGTTGGAATCCCACACGCTGTCTGTGTCCTTAGACCAGTGATAAATAAATCAAACAATTAGTGTGCGGTCCTGTATTGATACCAGCGCAAATAAAGCCAGGGTTACAGACTGCAACCTCCAGATATGCGCTTATCTTGGCTATGAATCAAAATAAGAGGAACCGCAGGCGTTTTTTTTATTTTTATTTATTTTTTTTTAAATATTTAAATATATAAATAATTTTAAAAAAACAGCATACAGTTCCCCTCCATTTTTATACCCAGCCGTGATAAAGCCCAACAGTTGGGGCTGGTATTCTTAGACTGGGGAGACCCATGCTTATTGGGAACCA
Source organism: Anomaloglossus baeobatrachus (assembly GCF_048569485.1). Classification (NCBI taxonomy): domain Eukaryota; kingdom Metazoa; phylum Chordata; class Amphibia; order Anura; family Aromobatidae; genus Anomaloglossus; species Anomaloglossus baeobatrachus. The sequence continues at coordinate 655,102,266 of NC_134354.1, forward strand.
CCCAGCCTAAAAACATCAGTCTGCAGCCACCCAAGATTGTTGCAACCATTAGATGCATAAATCCCAGCACTTTACCCTGCTCTTCCGATTGCCCTGGTGCGGTGGCAATCGGGGTAATAAGAGGTTAATGGCAGCCCACAGCTGCCACAAAGCCCTGGATTAGTAATGAGTAGGGTTCTATGAGACTCTCCAAACACTAATCCTATAAGTAAAAAGAAATAAACACCCAATAAGCACGGGTCTCCCCAGCCTGAGAATACGAGCCCCCAGCTGTCTGGCTTTATCTTGGCTGGGTATCAACATTGGGGGGAACTGCACTCTGTTTTTTTATTTATTTATTTAAAAATAAAAAAAAACAAAAAACAGCATGCAGTTTCTCTTATTTTGATACACAGCCAAGATAAACGCATGGCTGGGGGCTGTAGCCTCTAGCCGTGGCTTTATCTGTGCTGTTATCAATACAAGGGGGGCCGCATGCCAATTGTTTTTTTTATTTATCACTGTCTAAGGACACAGACAGCGTGTGTGATTCCAACCAATCACAGACGCTGTCATAGAGGGTAGGGGCATGCTCCAATGGCAGCCAATCAGAGATGCCGGTGGAAGGGGAAAGCAGTGAGTATGTATTAGTGATAATTGTCAGATCCGGAAGTTGCTCTGCAGCCGCTGGAGCACTAGGTAAGTATGTGTATTTGCTGCTTTTTCTTCTGCGCTGTTTAATGCCAAAATGGATGTGTTCTTCTATTCAAGCAAAGTCTATGGGAATTTGGGTTTCTTGTTCACACTATGTTGTTCAAAATTCTGCCTTTTTGTGGCAGAACTTTGGTCAAAAACTCAGCTTTTCAAAGAAGCAACATGTCAATTGTTTTTGCCATTTGGGTTTTGCACTGCAAAGCTGAGTTTTTGACCAAAGTTCTGCCACAAAAAGGCAGCATTTTGAACAACATAGTGTGAACAAGAAACCCAAATTCCCATAGACTTTGCTTGAATAGAAGAACACATCCATTTTGCCATTAAACAGCGCAGAAGAAAAAGCAGCAAAAAAGCAGGTAAAAAGCAGATAAAAAGCAACGTGCGCACATACCCTTACATTATCCGATAGATGTTTTCGGATGCGATTTTTAAGAGGTCCTGGAGTGCAGCCAACATACTAGACTTCACATATTTTGCATTCTATTAAAAAAAGCTGCATAAGTAGTATTGCAGTTTATAAAGTTCTGTATTGTGAATTCATTTTTATTTTTAATAGAATTGAATTTATTGTTTTATGAGCAAAATGACAGCATTTACACCTATTAGTGCCACATTTATAAAAACCTTTTAGGTTAAGCCAAGATTTAGAAGATGTTAATATGTTATCATTAAACAGGTGATTAAATTGTTTGCGATGTGGGGGCTTTTTTTGCAACAACTGAATCTGATTTCTCTCTATTAATTCAAATCCAGATCCTGATTGAACACAGGTAAGTATTGATATTGTTAAACTGGGGACTATATTGTGTCAAAAAAATCTTAGATTAATACATTATCTATTTTTTGGGGGATTAGTTAGTAAATCACTGCTATCCAATTCACCTACAATGGTTTTAGCTCTACTAAGGGACCATCTCGGATATCCCCTTTTAAACAAACAGTCTTTCACAGAATAGTGCTTTCCAAATCATATATATCTCCACAAGAACCATTATATTTTATGCGTATTAGTTCACCTATGGGTGTACCTTTTGTAATATGGGGTGGGTGACATGAATTAGCTGCGAGTATATCATTTGAGGCTGTGGCAGGGGCAGAACGATCGCGGTTGCAGGGGTCGCCATCGTCACCGGGCTCGGCCAATGGTGGCAGGACATTCCATCGCTATGGGACCCTCTGCCAGCGCTGGCATTGGGTCCCCCACCACCGAGGATTGCACTTTCAATTGTATTGGCATTGTAGATGCCGATACAATGGAAAGCAATGATGAGAGAGTGAGTGTCTTGCGCCCTCTCTTATCATTCTTCCGCTATGTCTGCGCTCTGATGTGTCAGCATAGTGGAGCGCGATGACGTCAATACTGTTAGCTGTGCTGAGATGTGAAGAGCGGCGGAACAGTGGACATGCTAAGGAGACCGGAGCAGCGAGGGAAAGAAGAGACATGAGTACATGTATTTAATCACGTGCCCAGATGACTAAGGGGGTGCATTAAAAGATATAGGGGTTGTATGCTACTATATGGAGGAATATCGGGGCTGCAGAATGGTATTTGGGGGCTGCAAAATACTATATGGGGGATACATGATACTATATGGAGGACTATGTGGGTGTATTAAACTATATGCAGGACTAAGGGGGCTGCATTATAATACGTGGAGGACTATGGGGAGTGTATCATAATATACGGAGCACTATGTGGTGCATTAAAATGCAAGGAGGTCTATGGGGGCTGCAAAAAACTATATGAAAGACTATGGGGTGCATTATACTATATGAAGGACTATGAGAAGTGTATTATAATACTTGGAGGACTATGGGGAGTGTATTACAATAAATGGAGGTCTATGGGGGGGTGTATCAATATATGGAGTACTATAGGGGTACATTATAATATATGGAGGACTATGAGATGCATTATATGATATGAAAAGAAGACCATGGGCGATGCATTATAATATATGGATAACTATGGGTGGTGCATTATAATATCTGAAGGACTAAAAGGAGTGCATTATAGTATCAAATATTATATTGGGATATCGTAGTATGGGAAATCTGGGTGCTGAGGTTAAGAGCCAAGTGTCAGCATAATTATCCTTTACCCCGAGGGTAGCAAGGACAGGAGGGGCGCCCAGGTAAAAATGTTGCATCCGCACCTATTGAACTCTAGTTACGCCACTGAGCAGTGGGCTTTCTATATGGTGAAATCTGCACTTTGTTTTTGTTGGCATTAATAGATAGTGTAATGTCAAAAAATTAATTATAGATGTATTTGCACAGCTGGTAAATTTAAGATTAAATTACAGTATTAATAATATTCATTTGCTTCTTCTTTTGTACCTCTCCGAACCAGAAGCAGATCATCTACTGTATGAATCTACCCATCCAGGCTTATTTCTAAAGGGAATTTTTTTTTTAATTTTTTTTTATCATAGAGAAAATCTTTCCCCATCTGGCCATGACCATATTCACCAGAGAAGGGGATAACTGCTGACTCCTCTTGTCTATATAAAAAAAAAAAAAAAAAAAAATAATTGACCACTTAAAAGGAGAAATAATTATGATATATTCAAAAAATAAAAACTACAGACATAATTAAAAATTCCTTAATCACAACATCATAGTTGCTAAAATTATCCAGATAACACAAGTGTTTGATATTTGGTACAATCAGTATGGGGAAAAACACTCCCCATTTTAATTTATCCCCACCCTGCTTCCTGCAAAGGCTTGAACTTCTTTTATTTACACAGATAATTTTTTTTAGTGAATGGATGATGAAGAATGCGGAAATGTGTTGTCCCTATATAAACATACAATCTGTAAATTTGCCAATTTATGGTGTAGCTTTTCGTATATATTTTTTTTCTTTTTTAACTGGAAGAAATATACCCCTTTTTCCCTTTGACTGCTGGATACGGTTTTCCCTTATTTTGGCTTTGTATCAAAGTGCACCCCATGCAGTTTTTTTTGTTTTTTTTTAAATTATTTCTTCACAATTTTGATACCCAGCCATGATAAAGCAAACAGTTGAGAGCTGGTATTCTCAGGATGGGGAGACCAATGGTTATTGGTCCCCTCAGTCTAAAAATAGCAGCTTGCAGCCACCCAGGATTATTGCATCCATTAAATGTGACAATCCCGGCACTTTACCCAGCTCATCCCGGTTGCCCTAGTGTGATTGCAGTCAGGGTAATAAGGAGTTAATGACAGCTCACAGATGCCACTAAGCCCTAGATTAGTAATGGGAAGTGTATATGAGACTTAATAATCTAAGTGAAAAGAAAGAAACGGAAACACTGAATAAATCCTTTATTTGAAATAAAATACAAAAATCCCTATTCTCTTTCACCAATTTATTAACCTCAAAAACATCCAGTTTCGATGTACTCCACATGAGGTCTCACGACTATTCCAGCTCTGCTATGTACTGAAGGCACAGTGCATGGGCACAGAACATGACCACACGATGTGGGCTTCAGGCAGAGAATGACTGAGGTACAGCAATGAGCGGTGACGTCATTCAGGTTATTTGCGGTCACAGCTGGAGGTTTCCATGGTCCCCCACTTGTAACCCCAGATAACCAGACCTCAGGTGACCTCATTAAACTCCATGACCTCACTTAAGGTGAGGTTACTGAATTCACAGACCTGCATATCTTGGCAGAAAACAGCATTTTTTTGGCAAAAGATGTAGATTTGGTGCTAGAATTTATACACCATATTCCTGCACCAAATCTGCATCTTCTGCCAAACAGATGGTACAGACCCGATACATGTCAGCCACATGCTTAGGCTGTGTGCACACGTTGCGTTTTTTACCGCGGAAACGCTGCGTTTTGAACCGCAGCGTTTCAGTGGCAAATTGCATGCGTTCAGCTTTCCCAGCAAAGTGTATGGGAAAGCTGAAAAATCAGTGCACACGCTGCGTTTCTTTCCGCAGCGTTTTGGATGCCAAAAATCGGTGCGGAAAGAAAAGCAGCATGTCACTTCTTTTGTGCGTTGTGGCTGCGTTCTCTCCCCCATTGAAATCAATGATGTGGGGTCAGAACGCAGCTACACCGCATGGACCTGCTTTTTTGTTGCGGTCCGCGGGCTTTGTCGGCACGCCAGAACGCAGGCATTTACCTGGAAGTGAGGTCAAGAGGCTTCCTGTTGACCTCATTTCCTGGCAAAGCCCCCGGTGTCGCCAAAGTGCCCGCCCCGACCCCCCTCCCGAAAATCCAACATGGCCGCGCGCACAGTAGCGCACCGGCCGCCCTGCTCCTATGTTATCTGTCGCATGTGCCTTGAGACATGCGACAGAAAAATGCACCCAGGCCCTGCCCGTTCACCCCAATTCCCCCTGGTGTCATACATACCTGTCCGGTTGCAGCGCTGATCCCCCGCGGCCCCCTCCTCCTTCACAGCAGACGCCGGCCGGTCATATGAGCAGAGCAGCTGACAGCCAGCACTGTGCTCAGAGAGCTGTGCTGGCTGCTCGCACTCTGCAGCTGTGACCCGGGGAGAGTGGGTGCAGATTTTTGCACCCACTCTCCTCAAATGGAGGGTCTGCCCTCCTAGAAAATGGGGGATATGTTCCCTGAGCGTTCCCCCATATTCTAGAAGGTCCAGAGGCGACGTGGGACATCCAAATGGATTTCTGCGGACCCATTTTTTTGATTAAATTGGAGAACAAGGGAATGATTTGGGGAGTGTTTTTTCTAATAAAAAATTTTTTGTTGTCTTTTTTTGCTTTTGTTTACTGTCAATTAGTTATGTCGGGTATCTGATAGACGCCGTGACATCACTAATTGCTGGGCTTGATGCCAGGTGACATTACACATCTGGTATCAACCCCATTTATTACCCCGTTAGCCAACGCACCAGGGCGCGGGATGAGTTGGGGCGAAGCGCCAGGATTGGCGCATCTAATGGATGCGCCACTTCTGGGGCGGCTGTGGCCTGCTATTTTTAGGCTGGGAAGAGTCCAATAACCATGGCTCTTCCCACCCTGAGAATACCAGACCTCAGCTGTCAGCTTCACCTTGGCTGGTGATCTAATTTGGGGGACCCCATGTTATTTTTTTTTATTATTTTTATTTATAAATAAAAAAAAAAAAACCTGGGGAGCCCTCCAAATTGATCACCAGACAAGATGAAGCTGCCAGCTGTGGTTTGCAGGCTACAGCTGTCTGCTTTACCCTGACTGGCTATCAAAAATAGGGGGGACCCCACGCCATTTTTTTTTTTGTTTTTGTGATAAAAACTAGGCTAGGCACCCTTTAGTGCCACATGAAAGGTACTAAAGGTGCCAGCTTAGAATATGCAGGGGGGGTGGGACGTTGTATATATATTTGACCTCCATTGACGCTTTTTAGGCTGGATGCCCACAATCGGGGTTTGCAGCGTTTTGGGCGCAGATTGTTTTCCCTGCGTCCATGACGCTGCGTTGTGCAGTAGAAGCACAGTGGAAGGATTTTTAGAAATCTCATGCCCACTGTGCTTCTTTTCTCCGCAGCATAAACCGACCGGTGGCGCAGCTTCCCGAGCCTCAGCATGTCAATTTATGCTGCGTAGATGAGTGTTCTCTGCAGGTAGCATAGAGCTCCACAGCAGCCTGAACCCAAATCGTGGGCATGGGCAGCTGCGTTCTCCCGTGGGAAACACTCACATCTCTGCAGGAAGGCTGACACTGGGTTCTAGACGCCGTGTCGCTGGATCATGGCCACATAGCCCAACAGTGAGAATATTGTTGCTACAGCTACATTTTGGGGGAAGTAGCTGTGGATTCAAAATGATTAATATACTCCTGAATAAAATCCTTGAGGGGTGCAGATTCCAAAATGGGGTCACTTGTGAGGGTTTTCTGACGTATAGGTACCCAAGTCTTAAAAAACGCATGAAAAACGCATGCGTTTTCAATGCGTTGTTTCTCAAAAGCATTGTTTACTATTCTCCCCTCTGCCAGAGGGTGCGTTTTTTTCCGCGCGGAAAAAAAAGCAACGTGTGCACATACCCTTATACCACGAGCTCATGCTAAAAAAGTGCTGCTGAACCTTTACCATTGGTCCTCTGGGTACTCCAGAAGAGTGCCCTTTCAGTAAGGTCTTCAAATGGGGATTGTGTCAATAACCACAAAAGAAGGGAAACACATCAGAGGACTCATGGCAGCGATTACTGATGCTGGTGTTGGTTAGGCCCCTGCTGATATTGATACGGAACAGGTTGCAAATGACTTTTTTCTTTTTAAATAGTTCACACTTTCTTGGGGGGGGGGGGAAGCACCAAACTGGGGGAACATCTAATTCCTAGCCTGGGAACTTGCCGTGTGTACAGTTACCTGCCTTCTGCCTCTGTTCACCCCACTGTCTCTTGTGGTGCTGTGGATCCCTACCGTCTTCGCTCTGCATAGCTCAATCCCAGGTTGGGTCAGTGACTATTGTCCACTACATTGTCTTCTATTTCCGCACTCTGGTACTCCTCCTGAATTGTTGCCTTAACATCATTTGTCAACTGTGTCTCCATCATCTTGAGACACTAATTGCCATTCATGACCGTTGCCTTTTTCTGATCATGGCTGCTCAAATTATTTAACATGACTACACCCGATCTCATCATGTACCTCTTGAAACATGAAGGGTGAGAGGCAAGAATCAATAAAAGGAAATGTAAAGAGCTCCTTGAAATGTTTGAGTGTGGGATCACCTGTCATCTGCGACTCGCCCGGGGGAGGGGGGGAGGGAGGAGGATTAGTCTCTTCGTAAGGCTGGTTTCAGACGTCCATGTTTCAGGTACGTGACATCTGTTTTTAATACTGATGCCACACGTACCCATGTTATTATTTGCGGTTATCCAGGTTTTCACACAGACCGTGTGACCCCTCGTGGCCCCACACACACACACGCAGGTCCGTTTTTTGACTGTAGCACGAGTGTCACATGGATTGCACACTGATGTGATCCGTATCACTGACATGTCCTGGAGAAAAAAAAATGGGTCTTTTTAATAAAAAGATTTTCTAGATTTACCTGTATCCAGCAATGCTGTCTCCGACTCTGCTGCCCCCCACTCCTGACCGCCGCTCATTTTACTCACTGAATATTCAGTGCACTGAGGAGCTGGAAGAGGGGATAGCGCTGGGGACTTCAGTGCCGGGGACCGCATCGCTAGGGACATGTGAGTATACAGGTGGGTGTGTGTGTTCAGTGTATATGGGCGCTCTGTGTGTGCTCAGTGTATCCATGTGTGTATATGCGCTCAGTGTGTGCATGCATGTGTTGAGAACCTAGAAGCCGGAACATCGCGGGAACTTACAGTTCCCAATGAACTCTGATGAACCCGTGAAGCTGTAGCACGGGTGTCATCAGGATGTCAGAGTTCATTGGGAACTCATAACCTCCTGGATGTCACTGTGCTTGCAGAATACTCCCCTGTCCCTGCGATGCTGTCCTTGGCGGTGCTGTCCCCAGCACTGCTCCGGCTTCCAGGTCCTGAGTGCAGTGAATAAATCGATGAATTTAATGGGCGGGGGGGGGGGGGGGGGGAGGGTCAGGAGTGGGAGGCAGCAGAGCCAAAGCCAGCAGGCAAATATGGAAAATCTTTATTTCGCAGTACAATATTTTCTCCCTTACCTGTCACACATATACAAACACACGTACTAAACATACTAGAAGCATTATCTGCCATCCCACGGACCATTTTTTTTTGTCATTTCATGCCATATGAACGCTTTTTTTTTGCAGGACGAGTTAGTTTTACCATATAGTGTACTGGAAAATAGGGGGGGGGGGGGGAATTCAAAGTGCAGTGACATTGCAAAAATAAAATAAAAAAAAAAATAAAAAAAAGTGTACTTGCACATTCAGTTTTGGGGTCTTTTAAGTATTCACTATATGGCAAAGCTGATGTGTTAGTAGGATTCCTCATGTCTGTACAAGTTGGCAGATAAACATGTATACTTTTATGTGAGGTGTTAAAAATATTCAGAAGTTTGCCCCCCCTTTTTCCCCCCCTCACATGCCATGTACCAATTAGATTCATTGATTTGAGATTTTGATATATTTGGTATTGCCTCATTTGGTATTGCCTCATTCAGAAATACCCAATGTGTATATTTAAATTTTTTTTTAACAGTTTTAATTTCAATGGGGCGATTTGAGTTTTTATTTAATTGTTTTGTCTATATCTATATATACTAGCTGTAGTACCCAGGCATTGGCTAGGATAGTAACTGTCTCTCTCAGTCTCTGCCTGTGTGTCGCTGTCTGTCTGTCTGTTTATATCTCTGTCTGTATTTGTATCAGTGTCTGTCTCTATCTCTCTGTGTTTGTGTCTGTGTGTGTGTGTGTGTGTGTCTGTCTTGGACTGGTCTGTCTCTTTGCCCGGTCTGTCTCGCTCTATCCATCTCCCCACAGACATCTTATTCCCTCACTCATAAGCGTCTTATACTAAGTTTATTTTGTTCCTATAGCAACCACTGACAGTTGGCATTAATAGCCAGTAGTTCCCACCTCCAGTCAGTTAAATGGAGGCAGGATTTTGGTGAATAACTAAAGCTCGGGGTTAAATATTCCCGTCAAAACAGTCTATGACGTTCCCTGGGTCACATGGGGCATCTGTGCAAAATTTTGTGATTGTAAATGCGACGGTGCGGATTCCTTTGGTGGACATACTGTACATACATACACTGAGCTTTATATATTTGATGTGACGCCCTGGAATAGCCAGGTAGTCACAGGTAGACCCCTGCATTACACCTGTCCCCCAAAAAGGTAACAGCCAACCATAAAAACCTAGTCACCTCCCTCAGTGCTTGATGAACACACCAGGGGGCAGAGCCAGGCAGTTGGCCACACCCACCAAGGAGTTCAGAGGGCCTGAGGCAGGAAACACAGTAGTAGAGTTGAGTTTTGAGTGGAGGTGGTCAGGCCTGTAGGACAGGCCTGTGACAGATTGACAAGTGCCGGGGTTGGAGCCCGGGCACCTTTGGCTAGGAGGCAGACTGTTGCCTTAGCCTGCAGGAGCTGGGAAGACTGCTCGGTGGAACCGGGATAGGGTAGTGGCCCGCTGGTACCGACCCGGGGAACAGACTCAGAAACCGGAGTACACAAGGGCGGTACTCAGACCCTGAAACTAGGTCCAGAATCCACTGGTCCGAGTTAATTGACCTATAGGTCCTTTCCCACCCAAGTCCCGATTGAAGACAACAGCTCACCGAGGGGGATAGAAAGCCACCGCACAGGCAGAGATCCCACAGGCCAGCGTCTGCGGGCAAAAGGGCTCTCCCGACATTCACACAGCTGGAGCGCAGGCAGCCCAAATACACTACACAGTGCAGGAGAAAGGCCAAGACCACCGAACCAGGGTGGGGGTGGGGGGCCGGACCAGACACATCCGGCTGCGGGCACCGACCACTATCAACTTTGTTTACCAGAGACCTGTGTGTGTCAATAACAGTGAGTACAACAGTGCCATCCGGCACTGCTTTCACATGCTGCTTTCCTGTGAGTACTAGTGATCTGTTGGCTCTCTCAGAAAGTTCCCCATGGTAGCGTCAGGGTCAACTATAGGGCTATTATGACAATACATTGGCACCTGGTGATCAGGTCACAGGGCTGCCGATTGAGGCGGGGGGGGGGGTTAACAGTGTGATCCCTGCTGCAGCCATTTCAATTGCGCTATCAGTATTTGACAGTATGATGTAAGGGGTTAACAGGTGTGGGTGATCTCCAATCCATCTGCGCCCATTAGCCACAAGTCTGCTGATCAGATCAGCACACGTGTGAGGTAGAGACCAGTAGGTATTTGTTTGGGGCACTGTTAGGGTTCAGTTGCAAAGGCTATCACCGATACCAGTCCTCACACATCCAGGATCATGATTGTGCCTGTTGCATCCCTGAGCTGGGGAGGTTTTAAAATCCTAAATACCCAAGAAACCAGACAAATCTAAGACTTTTTTGTTGTTTTTCTACAGATGGCTGAAGATATGCATGACCCCTCCCTTTGTTTTGTTGAGTATTCCCCTGCTGGTTTGATGGCTTTTTATCTGTGAGAAGGTCCTACAACCTTCACCCTGGACTTTACCCCATTCTATCTTGTGCTTGACCCCTCAGACTGTCCTCTTGGAATGAAAGGGCTGTGCGTTATGTTGGCTAAAGGTCCCTTCACAGTTAAAAGGACACATGTTTCTGGAGACCAAACCTACTGGGACTGGGGTCACATTGAGCCAAAAGAGGAGAAGACAAATGCCCAAATGGTCAAGGATGACCATAGCCCACCACTCATTCCTCTCCTCTGTAGCTATGGTATTTCTGCCCCCGAATCACCCAATAGCATCATTGTAGTGTAATGGAATAATGCCCTGTGTCTTGTGATTATTGCATCACATGAATTGCATTGTAAAATCCATGCTACACTGACAAGCAAAAGAGTAACAATGTTTGAACATTTGACTTTCAGGCTTTATTTCTCATCATCCACTACAGCTTTGAGCTTGGGACTACTGTAAGTTTATATAGAAAATCTTCGCTATAACATACATAAATTTGACTTTCAACCATTTAGCATATGATTAGTTATGCAGATTGTTCTGTCACTGCATTACTGTTTTGCTTCTGGTGTGTGTAATTTGTAGTCTACAGAAAGATAAAGAATTCACATTCCATAAGCGCTCAGTATGTTACCGTACTAGGTTAATTCCCAAGTGAAAGGTCACTAGTATGATCGGGGAGTAGCCATGAAGATTTCCAAAGAAAGAAACAAACAATCATCCAGCTCATTGATATCAGTTTCTCGGCCAAGGGAATTGCTAAGGTACATTGTGTGAATGCCATGACAGTTGGAAAATATGAAGTGACATCTGTTCTTCCATTCAAAAGCTAAGAGGAGGAAGTCAAGGCCAAATATCACTCAACAAGTCGACTTATCACAAGGTCTAGCAGTTCTCAAACACAACAATGGAGGTGGCTCGTTCTTTTCGCAACAGTTAGATCACAGAGGTCCATGCAAGTACCATGCAACACAAGTCTGGAATGGTGGCCCCAAAAAAGGTGAAGGAACTTCAACTTAAATATCTGCATAAGAAGTGTTGGCTTGAATTTGCAACATAAAGTAGCGAAAGTGAAACACACTTAGTGATTGAGAGATATGGAGCCCGACATTCAAAACGTTGTTACTCTTGTTTGTCAGTAGTGTTGAGTTGATCTATATTGTAAGGTATAATGTATAGTAACTATTGTATGTCGTAATTAGTGATGAGCGAGTACTAAAAAGCTCGGGTGCTCGAAGCTCGGGCCGAGCCTCCCAAGATACTCGTGTACTCGGCCCGAGCAACGAGCCCAATGTTATCCTATGGGAGACCCGAGTATTTTTGTGAAATGACCCCCCGGCAGCATGGAGAAACCCTAAAAATGTCACAAAAGTCTCAGAAGAGTGCTCAAATGACATGGCAACAGCATGGGGAAGACCCCTTGAAGCATTTATCACTGAAAAGTCACAGCTGTGAACAATTTTGTCCGCGTTTTACGCCATTTTTACGGACTCACCAGAAAACCTTCCAAAATGACCCCAAAATGATTTTTCATGGCGGAAATGTTAAGGGCACATACCCAATAGTGAGATAGAGCTGGTGTATGTTACTTTTTGAGATTAATACATGAAAGATTTTACGTGAAAACATTGTGTGGCACTCCGATGTCCCTGAGAAGAGACGTACATGAAGGCCTCTTGAGTCTAATGTGCCCATTTTGAGGAAGTGAGTCTTTGTAGTATTTTCCTTTGCCAGGGCAGTCCAAAATTGTGAGGTTCACCAATGCCCCTGCATACAGACGTGCATGAGGGCCTGTAAACCTGAAGTGCCCATTGTAAGGAAGTGGGTCTATTGTAGTATAGCCCTTAGACAGGGCAGCCAAAAATTGGGAGGCTCCACGTTGTCCCTGGATAGAGACGTGCATGAGGGCCTGTAAACCTGAAGTGCCCATTGGAAGGAAGTGGGTCTATTGTAGTATAGCCCTTAGGCAGGGCAGCCAAAAATTGGGAGGCTCCACGTTGTCCCTGGATAGAGACGTGCATGAGGGCCTGTAAACCTGAAGTGCCCATTGGAAGGAAGTGGGTGTATTATAGTATAGCCCTTAGGCAGGGCAGCCAAAAATTGGGAGGCTCCACGTTGTCCCTGGATAGAGACCTGTTAGGTTCTTAGTGCCTCCGTGCTTGCATTTAAAAACCGCACGTGTGTGCCTGTTGGTGGCAGCTTTCCGCTGCATTTGTGTGAGTTTTGCAAAAACTTGGATATAACGCACAAGTCTAGTGAATACACATCAGCACAGGATTGCAAAATGCGCAAGGGCGTTGTCAACGAACAAGGAAGTGGACGTGATGGTGGTGCAGGCAGAGACCGAGGTTGTGTGCAAGCTCTAATTTCGCCACAACAAAGGGCCACATCTAGTCGCTCGCACGTCCTGTCCCAAATTCTTGGGGACCGCAGCAGTACACCGCTCTTGAACCAAGACCAGTGTCAACAGGTTGTTAGTTGGATAGCGGATAATGCTTCCAGTCAGATTGGCACCACCACAAACACTCTGTCTTCCACACGGTCAAGTGTCAGTAGCCGTGATACTGCACCGCACATTTCAGAACCTGATCCTCCTTCCTACCACCAGGCCGAGTACACGTCCACGGACATTACTGATCCCACACTTGGACACTCGGAAGAGCTGTTCGTTCACGTTTCCATTCACAAATTCTGGCCTCTCGCCAGCTCCTGTTGAAGTGGGTCATGACGAGATCGTATGTACAGATGCCAAATATTTGAGCAGCCACGTTCTCACGAAGTTGGCAACGTGTCTCAACAAGGGGTGGACGATGATGAGACACAATTGTCAGGAAGTCAGGAGGAGGAGCAGGGTGCGGAAGAGGAAGACGACGTGGTGGATGATCCAGTAACTGACCCAACCTGGCAGGAGGATATGCAGAGCGAGGACAGCAGTGCACAGGGGGAGGGAGGCGTAGCATCCCAACAGGCAGTAAGAAGCAGAGTGGTGGCCCCAGGCAGACGTCAGGCAACTGTTCCCCGGAACAACACGACACAAGGTGCCTGTACAAATGTTAGGTCTTCCCGAGTCTGGCTGTAATACTATTGTATGTATTGAGGATTTCGATTGCGTTAGGGCAATGACAACCAGAGACGAGTTCTTGGTGCAAGACGTTTATAATATGCAACCAGCAAATATGTACATAAACGGAACAAAAACACAGTAGAACATAAATACAGGAAATACCTTCCAGGGACGGAGCGAAAGGGAATTCCCGGGACCGCGCACCGGACTCCCCCAGGGAGACCACCAAGAGCGAACCCCTATACAGGGACTGTCTGGCAATCACCCCAGAAGCCCTAAATGCGCAGCAGCCGGGACACAAAAGGGCAATAGGTAAGTCCAAAAATGTCCGTACGTGATGTGAGTGCAGAGTGGTATTAAACGGAAGGAACCGGGCAGAAGTGCCGACCAAAGACGGCAAACGGAGTCCGGGCACAGCTAGATGATACCAGATGAAGTCCAGAGTCGGTGTCGGTTGTTTTCCAAGAGGATCCGAATAACAATCAGGAACCAAAAGCAGCAGGGCAGGAGCACACAGGAAGCAGTATACTCAGGCACTGGACTAAGCTTTAGGGGCGGCTTTTAAACAGATGGACAGGAAGTAGGGCAACAGAACAGAAAACTCCATGTTAACAAAGGGCAAGCTCTTTCAAAAGAAAACTGGAAAACCCGGAACTCTGACACTGGCAGTTTTTTAAGTTGGCTCCAGATGATTCTAAAAAGGCCATTTGCAACACCTGCCATGCCAGCATCAGCAGGGGTACCAAAACTAGCAGCCTGACCACCACCAGCATGATCAGGCACATGTCAGCCAAGCACCCGACTTTGTGGGAAGTACAGAGTCGAGGAGCAGTGCTTGCTGATGTCACTGCTACGTCTTCGCTGGTTGTGCATGCGAGCCAATCCCCTGTCCATGCTGCCTGCGAACAAGCCTCCTCCGGCCATGCACCTGCAGTTACCCACGCAGAAATAACACCATCATCAAGCACGTCCTTGTCCCAGTGCAGCGTTCAGTTATCCATTCAGCAAACCTTTGAACGCAGGTGCAAATACACTGCCAACGCCCCACATGCCACACTTCTAAATGCTAACATTTCGCGACTGCTTGCGCTGGAAATGTTGCCTTTTAGGCTGGTTGAGACAGAAGCATTCCGCGACCTGATGGTGGCAGCTGTCCCACGTTACTCGGTCCACAGCCGCCACTATTTCTCCCGGTGTGCCGTCCCCGCATTGCATAACCACGTGTCACAAAACATCACACGTGCCCTGAACAACGCTGTTTCAGCCAAAGTCCACCTAACCACAGACACGTGGACAAGTGCATGTGGGCAAGGCCGCTACATCTCGTTGACGTCACACTGGGTTAATATTGTGCAAGCTGGGACCCAGTCTGAGCGAGGGACGGAACACGTCCTTCACACACCAAGTTTTGCAGGCCCTACCTCAGTCAGGGTTTCACACACACTCTACAGCTCCGGAATGTCATGCTCCTCAGCCTCCTCCTCCTCCTGTGCATCCTGATCCACTTTACCCTCCACACCAGTCCCAAGCTGGAAGTGTCGCGGGCGGAGGAGGGGACGGTGCGCTCTCCCACTGCTCGGGTCCGGCTGACGCTGCTCTACGGCTGCTGCTGCTCGTTGGCTCGAGCGATGGCCGGATCCCGGGGACTCGAGCGGCGCTACTCGCCCGTGAGTGAAAAGGGGTGGTTTGGGTTTTGGGGATATTGTCCGTGACGCCACCCACGGTTGTGGCGATTGTGTGGACACCACCGCTGCTCTGGACGGGGATCCCGGGAGCCTGTGACAGGGAGCAGCTTTGTTGTTATTTCTCCCCTCCGTGGGTAGGGGGGTTGGTTGTCCCGGGGCCTGGTGATGGGGTAGAAATGGATGACAGGCGGGTTGCGGGGCCTGATGAGGTGCAGGGTCGCAGGGGCAGCGCTGTGCCGCACGGCACGGAGATACTCACTCAGCCCAATGATGATGACACAGTTCACGGTTAAACAAGTGGCTGGATGGATGGGTCCCTCGGACGGCTGCGGTTGTTCCTCCCTGCAGGTTAGTGATGACTGTCTCTCCCTGCACCTAAGTTCAGTGTTGGTAGTGATGGTTTCCCACTGGTAACCCGCTCCCCGACCTGGATATGGGCTGGAGGAGCCCCTTTTGCCCACAGGCGCTGGCCCTGGGAGACGGTTGCCCTTGGCGGTGGCGGTGTCTCCCCTTCACGGTTGGACGGTTGCCTTCTATCTGGACTTGGCTGTTTGGAAACCCTGAGGTCCCCTTCACTAACGGATTTGGCAAATTCACGGCGACACCAAGCCTTGCCGGGATCCGAAAGTCCTCTGCCAATGGTGCTGGCTTCTCTTTGTATACCGGTCCGGTACGGCCGGGTCACCACCCGTCCACGGTCCTTACGGCAGACTCCAATCGGCCTCCACTGCAGACGGTCACCACATCCTGCCAACCTTGCTGTCCTGTCCGGGCCACACACCCGGACCAACTTCAGGCTCTCTGCTGTCACTTTTCTCCTCTCTACTACTTTCCTCCTTACACTTCCTTAGCTTAACTCTCACTGCCTGTGTTTTCCCTCCTCCTCGGTGGGTGGAGACCAACCGCCTGGCTCCACACCCTGGTGTGGACAACAGCCCCTGGGGAAGGCAACAAGGATTTTGTGTTTTGACTATGATATGCCTGCAGGGAGTGTGGGGTGTTTAAGTGTTGTGCTCTGTGGCCCCTGGCTTGTCCAGGGCGACACAGAAGCACTGCAGCACTGCCTCGGCGAAGCGGCAACAGGCAGTGCTGAAGCTAATCTGCATAGGTGACAAACCCCACAATGCAGAAGAGGTGTGGACAGCTCTGAAACAGCAGGCAGATCACTGGCTCACAACTCTGAACCTAAAGCCAGGAAAGGTCGTGTGTGACAATGGCCGGAACCTGGTGGCGGCTTTGAGGCGAGGCCAGCTGACACATGTTCCATGCGTGGCCCATGTGCTCAACCTCGTGGTTCAGCGGTTTCTAAAGTCATACTCAGAGCTGTCTGATCTGCTGGTAAAAGTTCGCCGCCTGTCTGCACATTTTCGAAAGTCACCTACTGCTTCAGCCGGCCTTGCCGGCTTAAGACGCCGTTTGCATCTTCTGGCACACAGACTGGTGTGTGATGTCCCCACGCGTTGGAATTCAACTCTGCACAAGTTGGTCAGGATATGTGAGCAGAAGAGGGCAGTTGTTGAGTACCTGCATCACCTAAGCCGTCGGGAAATGGGTCAAACTCCACACATAACACCTGAGGAGTGGAGATGGATGTCCGACCTATGCACCATCCGCCAAAACTTTGAGGACTCCACCAAGATGGTGAGCGGCGATGACGACATTATTAGCGTCACCATACCGCTTCTCTGCCTTCTAAAATGGTCTCTGCTCAAAAAACAACCATGATGCATTGCAGGCGGAGCGCGATGAGTTTGAGCAAGAAACAGTAGTGGGTGTGGGTGATAACACACAGCCCAGCCTCGTCTCATCACAACGTGCAGTGGAGGACTATGACGAGGAGGATGAAGACATGGAGCAACTCTCTGGCCAAATTGAGGATATGACATGCAGTCATATCCTCGGTTCAGCGTGGCTGGCCAGAGGACAGGGTAGATGATGAGGAGGAGGAGGAGGAGAGCATGTTCAGTCATCGTGTTGGTCAGGATACTGAAGTGATGGCTGTTAAGAGTCTGGCACACATGGCTGACCTTATGGTAAGCTGCCTGTCTCGTGACCCTCGCGTTAAGAACATCTTGGCCGACAATCATTACTGGTTGGTAACACTGTTAGACCCACGCTAAAAGGAGAACTTTATGTCTCTTATTCCCGAGGCGGAGAGGTCAGGCAAAATGCAGCAGTTCCAGAAGGCCATAGTCACGGAAGTAGGCAAAGCATTCCCCTCACAAAACGCTAGCGGCATAGGTCAGGAATCAGTGGACAACCAAGGCGTACAGCCGAGAGGGGCACAAGTCCAATCCGCCAGAGGTAGGGGAACAGTCTTTAAGATGTGGGACAGTTTTCTCAGCCCCTCACATACCACAGCCCCTGAGGTGAGGGGGTAGTGCCACAAGAAATCCTAAGTTTGGCCAGATGCTCAAGGAGTACCTTGCAGATCAAACAACTGTACTCCGACATTCCTCTGTGCCTTACAATTAATGTGTATCCAAGCTGGACACGTGGCATGAATTGGCTCTCTACGCCTTGGAAGTCCTGGCCTGCCCTGCCGCTAGCGTTTTGTCAGAGCGTGTTTTTAGTGCCGCAGGTGGAATCATTACAGATAAACGCACCCGCCTGTCAACTGTAATTGCTGACAGGCTGACTCTGATCAAGATGAACAAGGGTTGGATTTGGCCAGACTTCACCACACACCAACAGCAAATGACAGTGGAATTTAAAGTTTGTAACGGGAATTTGCCATGTACCTCCACTCACCCATGGTAACACACTTCTGGACTTTGGCTAATCGCTGGACTGCTCCTCCTTCTCCTCATGCGCCATCATGGTGACCGTTACAATAGTTAAGCCGTTGTTTCAGGTATACCCCCAGTGGTAAATTTTTTCGCCCATTCTTTCTGAATGGGCATTACAACGACAGGAGACCCGCTCCTTTGCAATGGGAACAATGTTTTGAGGCCCTCATGCACATCTCTATCCAGGGACAATGTGGAGCCTCCAAATTTTTGGCTGCCCTGCCTAAGGGCTATACTACAATAGACCCACTTCCTTACAATGGGCACTTCATGTTTACAGGCCATCATGCACGTCTCTATCCAGGGACAATATGGAGCCTGACGCTGCCACCGGCTGCCACACACGTGCTGTTTTTAAATGCAAGCACGGACGCAATAAGAACCTAACTGGTTTTTAGGAGCGACAATTACTGAGAAGTCTGACACTATCTGGACTGTTTTAGACTGTGTACACCAGCCCCAGATATGATGAAGGCTGGTATACGGTCACCACTAGGAATGGCTATATACCCTGCCTGCCTGTATACTGCTACAATAGTCCTGACAAGGACTCTTCTGGTCACTAGCCTGTATTCCGACCTGGCTATACCCTGCCTGTATATAGCAACAATAGTCCTGAGAAGGACTCTGCTACTGTACTCCGACCTGGCTATACCCTGCCTGCCTGTATACAACTAGAATAGTCCTGAGAAGGACTTCTGGTCACACTGTTTGCAGCCCTGCTCCAGAACTAACTATAAAGGGCCGCAAAACTTTCCCTGAATCAGCGACACTCTCCCTGCACTGACTGTCTGGATAGCTGTGAGCAGAGCACAGCGCGCCGGCCGGTATAAAGGCTCGGTCATGCTGTGCAGGCCGGCCAATCACTGCAATTCCACAACTAACAGGGCTGTGGCATTGCAGTGGTCTGCCAGCCAATCCCTGCATGAGGGCTGGCTCTCAAAAGAGCGCCAACATGCAGAAATGAAGACCACGAGTACAGCACGAGTATCGCGAGATTACTCGGTCCCCGCCGAGCAGCCCGAGTACAGCGATACTCGTGCGAGTACCGAGTAGTTACAAGCATGCTCGCTCATCACTAGTCGTAATGTGTTGCAAAAACACAAATAAAAGGTTTTAATTGATCTATATTTAATATTTTACCCCAAACATGAGAAAACAGTTTAAATCACATCATTCACTAGTGTTGGAAGTGAAAGAACATGGTGGCTTTGGCAATGGAAGAGCCAATAGATAATCTGATATGACAGTTGGGAGATATGACACAGGGAGGTAGAAGAGTTTGGTAATCCTGCCCACAGAATATCTTGTCCACGGGTATACAGCAATCAAGGCATGTTCCATGCAGTCAATTACTTGGTTTACATGGGGGTTGCACTTGGAAAGTCTGTATTGAATAAATTTGCAATCTACAAAAGGAAAAAAAAAAAAAAACCCTGCGTTAGTAAACATTTGTTATTTGTTATTTATAACCTACAGTAACTCAGAACTGAATTTTCTATAAGGGCCCATTCAGACAACCATTCCGTCTGTCCTGTTCCCTTTTTTTGCGGACCTAATGACAGGACCATCCTTTAAATTTCTTGTGTAGGATCGGATGGCACATGGGAAAAAAAAATAAAAATAAAATAAAACCGCACCACACGAACCACATATGGAACAGAACGCGTCAGATGCGGTTGTCACACGGATGCCTCCATGGAGAAACAAGGACCTTTTTTGTTGACTGCAAAAACGGAACGGATGTGTGAATGTAGCCTAAGGCTACTTAATAAAATTACTCACAAACTTCAAAATACTGCTGTCCATAAATTTTCTTGGTCCACTGAGGAGCCCGAGACCAGAGGGAATGAAGGCTTTGTAGTATGGTCCCCACATCTGTAGCGGATGTTTTATACGAACATGGCTCAATGAGAGAAACTCTAATCCCAAAGCGTTGGAGCTCACGCCTAAAGAAAAGACACAATATGTAAAAATGGATAGTCAAACACATAGTACATGGATTTCCACTTAGTCTATTCCAGATAAAATTATTTACTGACCAGTCAAGTGCAAACTCAAGACTCTGCAAACCATTTCTCGTCACCTAGTTTCTCCTCCTGCACAGTCTCCTACATTCTGTCACTGTGGGTTGGGTTCTTCATAGCTAACCCTTTCAGTCATAGTCTAGTCTCCTTTCCAGCTAGGGAGTCAAGGACCAGTGAGTGACCCCTAATGGTAGCTGGCAGTACAGAGTCTGCCACACAAGGAATTTGCATATCCTAGCATTACTACAAGAATATGTAAAGTCTATTTCTATATAACAGTAAGGATGTCTTCTAGGGGGTTACAGGCATAGCCAACTCAAAAAACACCTGCACTAATCCTATAGGGCAGTGTTGAGCAGGAGATAGTTTGCTCAGTAATTGCGAATCCTGACACGGTCTTGCCAATCGCTGGTAGCTGCTTCCAGAGTATAATAGGCTAACAATTTTCACTTTGCATATTTTAGCTTCAGAGTTCTGCTGTATATATTTGTCAAACATTGTATTTTTTTGGTACTGCATTACTGTTATTGGAACCATGTTTAAAAAGGAGATCCTTAGTTTTATGTATTGGACAATTTAGAAGCCAAGTATCTCATTTTTCAACCTAACGCTAATAGCAGTAATGCAGTGCCAAAATTCCTATATTCAATGTTCGCATATTTTAGTTTTAGAGTGCAGCTATATATATTTTTTCCATTTCATTGAATTTTCAGCCTGAACCTGTTCACATCTATTGGATGTGTTGGTCAGTCTTCTATTCAATTTGAATTTCCTGAATATTGTGGCTTCACATTCTTTTGAACTCGATCCTCCACGGACTGATCCACTCATCTCTCGTGTAAAGACTGAACACTTCTCCGAGTTCTTATCCCAACAAGTCTATGTAGCAGCTGTCAGTGTAGAATTGGTGCCAAGTGTAATCTTGCATAGTGTTAGACGAATTGCATCAACTAGAATATTCCCTCAAGACAAGATTATTCAAAAGGAATTTAAATGTGGTTTAAACTTGTACCTCATTGAGTCCGAGAAAGCTTCTACTCCAAATCTGGAAATGCTGTAGCCTCCTCCCACAAATGCCAGTCTGCCCATCACACTGGACACATTAATAATTCGTCCTCTGGCTCTCATAATTAGTGGAAGTAAATTTAGGGTCACATCAATCATCCCAAGTAAATTGACACTGAGAATTTTCATAAAGTCATCTTTGTAAAGCCATCCATTTGGGGCCATAGGTATAGAAATGCCAGCATTATTCACAAGTCCCCATAAACCTATTAACAGAATGGGAGGAAAATTAAAAAAAAAAAACAAAAAAAACCTAAATAAATAAAGTGGTTACTAACTATAATTTAACTGTACTGTAGCATAATAAAGTAATGCAATATTTTTGCACAGTACTACATTTGTCATCTGACCCAGTCAGTGAAAATCTCCAGATGCCATTGCCCCCAGCATTTATCCCACAGCTATACTTCTAGTATAGTTACAGAGCTATTCAGTCACTAAATATAAAGTATACCTACTAACATCTGAATCTCAAAATGTGGGATATATTAAGCACTTTTTGCACATTGACAGACCGCATTTAAAGTCCATTTCGCAAAAACTATAGGCCACTTTTTTCGAAATCTCATTGGCAACAATCACTTGGGAAAGAGAAAAAAATAAATAAAAAGGGGAAGAAAAGAATTCCAGAACTGGCCACCTTGGACCTGACTGTAGGGTCTCATACAAAAATTCAGATGTGTCGCCCAGAGAATGGGGTACTCTTTCCTGGGCAGTATCACTGGGGAATGTCACTTTGGTGACTTGCCTGGTCCCGTGCCCCGGTGTTTAGTTGGGAATATTTACAGGGGAGATTAAAGTTGTGTGACGCCAACTGCAGGTTGCGGTTAGGATGGTGTAACCGCCGCTGCTGAGTTGATTATCTCTAGGGCTGGTGGTAATGGCAGATGTGGTGGTAGGCCCTCAGTAGGTAGGGCTGAGCCCAGGAGATACCAGAAAGGGGGGGGGGGGGGGGGAAGCTAGCGTTGCTTGAGAATGGCATGCAAACAATTAAAAGTAAAAATTCACATATTCCAACTGTACTATAATGCAAAATGAGATTTTTAGCAAATTGATAGATTTTTTGATCCACCCCTGCCACGTCAAATCTCGATATAGAGTAGGACGCCCCTATTTAATATTTACATTGTGCCATGCAGACTCCTAAATTAATTAAAAGCAGAACCATATTGAAGCAACACATCCCTGTAACATTTAAGAATCAGCTTCCATGTTCTCAAGGATAGGCAACTGCAAATTAAGGCAGTCCAGGTCCCAGCATGTGCAGGGAATGCCACAGACAATGGGACAAGGTCAGAACTGACCCTCAGTGACAGACCAGGGTCCATGAATGAAGGCGGAACAGGTCCAAGTATGCATGCCATTCTCAAGCAATGCTGGCTCCCCCTTTTCTGTTTACTGAGCCCAAGAGATGTATGATTGAGTAATAAGGGAGGCTATGTAGCGCCCTGGAAAACAAGGTAGTTGTACATATAGGCCCCTGCATAAAACCTATCCCGCGAAGAGTTAAAATCAGCTGACCTGAAACCCTAGTCACCCCCCTCAGGGAAGGACGGACACCAGTGGGTTAGGGAACACCCAGCTAGGGGTCTGGAGAGCCCGGGGTGGGGAAGAAAAAAAAAAAAAAAAGTCAGATAAGATCAGGTTGCGTTCAAGTTTGGAGGTGAAGTCTGACAGGTGCCAGGGTCAGAGCCCTGACACCTTGGCTAGGTGGCAGATGGTAGCCAGAGTCTGCAGGAGATGGGAAGACAGCAGCTGTAGATCTGAGGTAGACCGGGACAGGGTTGGAGCCTGCCGGTACCGACACCGGAGAACCGACCCGGAAACAGTGTGCACAGAGGGGGTACTTACACCCTGAAACGAGGACCGGCACCGACAGCCTAGCTAATTAACCAATTGAGGGCAGGATTTTAGGTCCTGTCCCAACCCAAGTCCCGACAAGTAGACAACCACCCACCGAGAGGGATAGGGCAACCGCCAGGGCCCGTAGATCCCAAGGGTCAGCGTCAGACAGGCAATGCTCCCAACCAAAGGGCCGGTAGCAGACTCCCGTGTTTCAAACCGGGAAGTCCTACCTACAAACACACTGAGTGCAGAGGAGAGAGACTTGACCACCAACCCGGGTGTGGGATTAGATACACCCGTCTGCGGCAGCCGGCCACAATCACCTTGGTTTACCACAAGAATTGTGTGCTTTATTCGACCATGAGTAACATCCCCAGCCTGGCCGGGTGTGCCGGCCCCTGCAATCACCATCCTCAGCATAGAGACACTGGTCCCCGGGACATCCATCCCTACCCACAGAGGGGTTAACATCCAGCTGCCAGTCCAACGTCTCCGGGAGCCACGCAATGGCAGCAGTGGTGCTGCATTTCACCACACACCGTGGGTTGTGTCAGACATTTTACAACCAATCCTGTATAAATACGTCCCCCTTTATTCGGAGTGTCCGCGAGACCTCCGGGTCCGGAGAACCCCTCGAGCCATACCGTAGATCCAGGTCTGAGCAGCGCTGGCTGCTGGCACGGGGGTGGCACAGCTACACCGTGGGTTGTAATTAACAGTCTACTCTTGACCCTCAGATGGCTAGTTCAGGTCCCTGTAGTTCCAGTGCATCTGATCTAGGGCCCTCTGTCTAGTCGGTGCTCTGGTCCCAGCAGTAGTCGGGTGTACCTGCCCTTGCGACCACTCTCCTGTGCCCCCGGGTCACCATTACACAACCCAGCACTCAGGCACCTCCCCTCTACTACTACACTGCTCTAACTCTGCTGACTGCCTGCTGTTCCCTCCAACCAGGTTGTCTAGTACCTCTGGTCTGGTTCCATCCCCTTGTGTCTGACTAGCCAATTACCCCTGGTGTGGAGTGGAAACTGGAATTTTGGTGTGTGTGGGTGTTGCTGGCACTGGTGTTCCAGGTCCAAGGGGGTAAGCCCTGCATCCTGGTGATTATGCAGTTCCTAGTAGTGCCTTGAGTGGCTCAGGGGCGCTACACAGACGCAACATGGGCCCCTGTGGTTGCACCAGCAAATTCATGAAGGAGTAGTACAACTCACTAGAAAAGTTGGAGTGCAGTACTTTGATATCCTGGTCTGGCCACCAGGTGAACTCATGCAAAAGACAAATGGATCCAGAATGAATAAAAATTTGAAAGATTAAAAGCCAAGCTGTATAAGCATATCCATCCTCCTTCCCCTTCCGCTGAGGAAGCGAACGTAACACGCGTCAGGGACCAGGAGCAGTGTTTCCTGATCTGTCTTTTTATGGGTGAGCAGCACTTTTATCTATATAGGAGCAACAGGTGATTGTGCCTTGGTGCCGCCCCCACGTCAGCAGCCTGCAGCCGCTGCTCAGATCTGGATCCATGGTGGCTCGAGGATCTCCGGACCCAGGGGTCGGGGTTGCGCGGCCACATGGAATAAAAGGGGGTATTTACAAGGGAGGATGTGGAAAGTTTGTGACGCCACCTGTAGTGTGTGGTAAGTTGGAGTACCCGGTGGGGATGGTGGGGCAACATGGTGTTTAACCCCTCCACGGGTAGGGGGAAATTCCCCGGGACTCGATGAGAACGACGTGGAAGTGCCGTTGGGACAGTAAGGGTCATTTTGTACTCAGTCCAATAACGCTGAAACCGACAACTGTGGTAAACCAAAGTTCTTGACACTGCTGCGAGTGAGCATGCCTGGATCCCGTGCCCATTGGTGTTGCCCGTTAGTCTGACCTTTTCCTTGGCACCTTTTCTTCTGACTGGTCCCTATAGCATAAAACTAGTTGGGTCCCGCTCACCAGTATGGATAACTGGGTGAGCTTGCTCTGAGGGTTCACGCTTGGGATTTTCTGGACTTTGTATTGGAAAAGTCCTATCCTCCTCGTTGCGCTAGTACCCAGATTTTGGAGCGGGTGGAGAATGGCTCTTGAAGGCTCCGTCCTCGTCGGGTAAATTACCAGGACGCCTAAAGCTACTTCCTGGCCTAGGGTCCACGTACCCAGTCGTGCCCTGGCCCCTGCCCGGTGATGGCACAAGGCTGCCGGCTGTCCTCCTCGACAGTCTGTGCCCTTGTCACGATCCCCTGCTACCGGGGTCCAGACCAACATCTGCCACCTAGTAGTACTAAGGAGCACAGCTCCTGACCTCTCCTCTCGAGAGTCACTTACACTGAACTGCCTGACACTCCTAACCTCCCCTTAACCAACCCACCAGTGGGCAACCCCATTCCCTTCAGGCTGTCCACTGGTGTGTCTGGTGGGTGTGGTGCAGAGTGTTCCAAGGAATTTGATTAGCTTGTTCTTGGCAACACCAAAGGTCAGGGACCCGTAACTAAGGAGGAGGTGGATACTGTGCAGAAGTGCAGATTGCACAATACCCTGTGACGACCTGATATTAAAAGGTGTGATGCCCTGGCCTAAGGAGGAGATGTAGCTACTTTGTCTTACCCTTTTAACTATTCATGTAAGCTCATAGGTATCACGGTTTGCAAATAAAGTGCGATTATACTACATTTTGAAGTGACATGATTGCTACAATGCAACCGTGCAAGGGCTCTTTTCCACTTGCGTACCGCTTCTGATGCAAGAGCATCGGCAGAGATATGCTAATGACCCTTTGCTAGGAGTCTGAGCTGAGGGTCATGCGACTGATGCAATCTGCCGATCGAATCACAGGTGCAGAGAAGGAGGGAGCACTTTCTACCTTCTCTGCTGCCTGTCTGCGTATATCGCATTGCAGTCGCATAAAATGCGAGTGCAGTGCAATTTTACACTCTCCCATAGACTTGTATGGGGGTGCATGAGCCAAGACTCGCTACCAAATGCAGCATGCTGCGATTGCACCAAGAGCACAATTTGTGTCAAGAAATAACAGGAAATTAACTAGAAATATAGAACAGGAAATATATATTATTAAAGAGGAAACTGCCTCATTGATTAACAGTGGTGCGAGTGCAATCTGATTTTTTTTATCAGATTACACTCGCACATGAAAATTGCAGGTGGGAAAGAGCCCTAATCATCATCATGACTCCCTTTTTGTCATGTCATTAATCTGGAGATATACTGGTTTTGGAATTCCTCTGCACATACCTTTTTGATGATCAAAATAACCATTTAAAGATATAATCTGTTTTTCTATCAATTAAGGCTATATTTTATGAATATATCACTCCATGTGTTTTATACACAGGTAAAAATGAATGGGTTGGAGTCTATTCAGATGAGTGTTCCAATATAAAAGGGAACTATAACAAATGATAGAACCTTTGTCGGAGTGTGTCGCTTATCCAGGTTATGTAAATAAAAGCTTATAACCTGACTTTAAATTCATCCATTGGTTTCATAAATTACTCTTGAAAGCTGAAACCCTCCCAAATTTAGTTTAGGTTATGAAAATAAAGTTGCTGAAATATTGATCATTTAATAAAACAGAGAAAGGTCAGACTTTGGCAAGACAAAAGTTGTCACCTTGTCATATAATGTACCAAATTCTTACATCCTCACCTTTGCTCACTAAATGATCGGTTAATTAGTGGGAGGGGTATCAGCTTTCAAAAGTGTTGTTTATAAAACTAATGGATGAATTTAAAGTCAGGTTATAAGCATTTATTTACATAACAGATAAGCAACAGAACGTCTGTCAGGGAGTGTACATGGTTGTGTGATGTTATACAGTGTATCAATTTATTCCCTGCTTTTTGGTGATTGGTTATAACCAGATGAAGGCATAAAATATATAAAAAAGGGAAGCATCAATGCGTTTCTAGCAAAAATGCTCTTAATCATGATAGAGCATTTTGTTTGAAGTGTGTTGACATTTCCCCTCTTATGACTTAAGATTATACAGCTTGGCTTTTAATCTTTGCAATAAAGGCCAAGTATTTATTGTGGGTGATTGATCCATTTGTCTTTTACCAGAGAATTAGCCCCCCACTTCCAAAGAATGGGTCACACAAAGTTAGGGAGAAAAAAAAAAAAAAAAAAAAGAAGTTTTTTGCTCATGCAGAGTTAAAGCATTGTGAAGTAGTCATAAAATGATACTAGCAGCTTTATCATCTTTACCTTCAGTTTTGACAAGCTCTTCAATCCAGTCAGCAGCAGCTCTCACACCTTTGTCATCAGTGACATCAAAGACGATGGTCTGCAGTCTACTGGAGGTCTCTTCCTTCAGGTTCTCAGCTCCCATCTCTGTCAGACAACCCGCCAGAACCTTCATCCCACGTTTGTCCAGTTGTTTGGCTAGCATTTTTCCAAATCCACTGTCACATCCGGTGATAAAGACATATTTATCTGAGAGATTGTCCAATATCCGGCTCTGTCTGTACCATCTGTACAGGAGAATCAGACCCACGAGCACCAGTAGAGGAAGCCACATGGTTTACACAGTATGGCACTTTAAAGCTGTAATACAATAAGGGGTCACTAAGGAGTTGTTCATATAATGAAGGAAGTGGAGGTGGTCACCCCACTCCAAATAATAGTAATTTACTTTAACCCCTTCACCCCGAGGCGATTGTTTTCTTTTTTTTTTCCTCCTCCAAGAGCTGTAACTTTTAATCTTCTGTCAATCTTGCCATGAGGGCTTTTTTGGGACAAGTTGTACTTTTAAATGAAACCATAAGTTTTACCATATAGTGTACTGGAAAAAAAAATAAAATAAAAGAGCCAAAACAAGTGCAATTGCATGATTATTGTTGGGATATTTTATTCATTATAGATAAAACTGATGTGTCGGTGTGATGCTTCAGTTTGGTATGAGTTCGTAGGGGTTAAAAAAAAAAAAAAAATTCTGAAGTTCGTTCAAAAGGAAAAAAAAAAAAAAAAAAAAAAAGGCGCACTTTGTGCGATTTTCTGTAACCAGTACAATTCTCATTTTTCAGAATCGTGGTTCCATGATTGTGTATGTATTTTTTGCAGCTCGGGTTGACATTTTTAATGGTGCCATTTTTGTGCAGATCCTACGTTTTGATCGCCTGTTACTGCATTTTGCGACTACCAAAAAAAAAAAAAAAAAAAAAAAAAAAAAAAAAAAAGGGCGTTTGGAATTTTTGTTTTGTAAATCAGGAATAACGTTTGGAACACCATTCTAAGTCTGAACTGGGTGCAAGAACAAAAAAACAAAAAAAAACAAAAAACCCACAACACTATATGGAGAGAAGGTATGCACACCAGTGACTATGCAAGGGGAATACATATAATAGCAGAAACTGCTGCGTGAATACTGACATGAAAAATCCAATAGCTACATGTAAGAATAAAAATGTGAATAATGGAACCTGCATTACTGCCATGAACTTATGAATAAAAGAAAATTAGCTACTGAATTGATCAATGCAATATAGAGCCCCAACACTACGCCAAAGTATTTCTCTACGTTTGGGTCCCTAGCTAGTGTGTGTCCTCTCAAGCAGTTAAAAAAAAGTTACCATGTATGGGAAGCTGAGACCCAGGCTATATATGCGTATAATGTGGATTGGTTCAAACGAAAAACTAACAAATAAGGAATAACAATTGGAACACCATTCTAAGGTGGGCTTTGCACACTACGACATCGCAGGTGCGATGTCGGTGGGGTCAAATTGAAAGTGACGCACATCCGGCATCGCATGCGACATCGTAGTGTGGAAAGCGCAAAATCGTCGTAATCGTATCATCGGTGCAGCGTCGGCGTAATCCACAATTCCGCTGACGCGACGGTCCGATGTTGTTCCTCGCTCCTGCGGCAGCACACATCGCTGTGTGTGAAGTCGCAGGAGCGAGGAACATCTACCGGCGTCACTGCGGCTTCCGTAGGATATGCGGAAGGAAGGAGGTGGGCGGGATGTTTACATCCTGCTCATCTCCGCCCCTCCGCCGCTATTGGCCGCCTGCCGTGTGACGTCGCTATGACGCCGCACGACCCGCCCCCTTAGGAAGGAGGCGGGTCGCCAGCCAGAGCGACGGTCGCAGGGCAGGTGAGTGCATGTGAAGCTGGCGTAGCGAACATGTTCGCTACGCCAGCTATCACACGATATCGTATCTGCGACGGGGGCGGGGACTATCGCGTGCGACATCGCAGCATCGGCTTGCGATGTCGCAACGTGCAAAGCCGCCCTAAGTCTGAACTGGGTGCAAGAACCTAAAAAAACATCACTATATGTAGAGAAGGTATGCACACCAGTCACTATGCAAGGGGAATACATGTAATAGCAGAAACTGCTGCGTGAATACTGACATGAAAAATCCAATAGCTATATGTAAGAATAAAAATGTGAAAAATGGAACCTGCATTACCTGCCTGGGTCTCAGCTTCCCATACACTAAGTTTTTTAACTGCATGAGAGGACACATACTAGCTAGGGACCCCAACGTAGAGAAATACTTTGGCGTAGTGTTGGGGCTCTATTGCATTGATCAATTCAGTAGCTAAATTTCTCTTGATTCATATGTTCATGGCAGTAATGCAGATTCCATTTTTATTCTTACATATAGCTATTGGATTTTTCCTGTCAGTATTCACACAGCAGTTTCTGCTATTACATGTATTCCCCTTGCATAGTCACTGGTGTGCATACCTTCTCTCCATATAGTGGAATTTTTGTGTCCACACCATTAACCAGATTAACAGATTAATTGATTTTATATTTTGATAAAATTGGGCGTTTCTGAACACGGCGATATCAAGTGTGTATTTATCCCTTCAATTTTCAATGGTGCGAAGGGAGGGGGTGTGATTTGAACTTAGGTTTTTTTACATTTTTTATATTTTACTAGTCCCTCTAGGGGAATATAAAAGGATCAGCAATCTGATCACTCATTCATTTCTCCCGATCATAGCTGCACAGCTCAGCCCAGGAGACATGCTCATTTCTTGTAACAACCAGCTGAAACAGGAAGTGAGTCAGTAGTACAGGAGTCATCACATGACCCTGTGCTACCATGGCAACCATTGACATCCCGTGATCACGTCACGGTGGTTCCAATGGCAGTGGGTAAGCGCGCGTTACTCGCTCCGGGAATTTAAATTGCACTGTCATATTTTGACAGCGTGATTTAAGAGGTTAACAGGCGTGGGTGGATTGTGGATCCACCTGCGTGGCACAAGTATCAGCTGTTTAAGTCAACTGACATGTGCAGGGATCGCAGTAGGCTCACCGCAGCAGCCAGTTATTTAGGATTTAGGATGTACGTGTAAGGGATCAGTCATGATGGGACTAATGCACATGTGCTCCTGCTAGAGAGTACAGCTGGCCATTTAGTGCAGCTGTTGGTGCCCTCTAGTGACCAGCAGTTTTAAGTGGTTTATTGCATTTTACTGTAGAATGTGTATTTTATAGTGTAATCTGTCATGTGTGACTGATATCTTAAATAGGAATGTTAGTAGAGTAAAGCTGGGGGTCACGAAACGACAGCGACGTCGCTGTTACGTCACCATTTTCTGTGATGTAGCAGCGACCTTGTAAGTCGCTGTTATGATCGCTGCTTAGCTGTCAAACAGCAGCCGAAACAGCGATCATAACGACACGCGTCGCTGTGCTGCAACATGAGCAGAGAGCAGGGAGCCGCGCACACTGAGCGCTGGCTCCCTGCTCTCCTAGCTACAGTACACATCGGGTTAATTACACGATTTGTACTGCAGCTACATGTGCAGAGAGCAGGAGCCGGCGCTGGCAGCGTGAGAGCGGCGGAGGCTGGTAACGAAGGTAAATATCGGGTAACCACCTTGGTTACCCGATGTTTACCTTGGTTACAGTTTACCGCAGCTGCCAGATGCCGGCTCCTGCTCCCTGCTCGCTTCATTTCGTCGCTCTCTCGCTGTCACACACAGCGATCTGTGCGTCACAGCAGGAGAGCGACGACCAAAAAATGAAGCTGGACATTCAGCAACGAGCGGCGACGCAACGTCACAGAAAATGGTGACGTAGCAGCGATGTCGTTGTCGCTGTGTGTGACACCACCTTAAGGATCATAATCTGTCTAGTGTAATAGATACATTATGGTTGCTGATTAAGCTAGAGCCAAGACGGGTTGGAGTGTGAAAGCAGAGGGTTGTTTAGCGAAGCAGGCCCAGAAGAGAGCAGTTCTGCAGAGTAGTTGCTGAAGCAAGGATAAACCCTGTACTAGAGTCCATCATGAGACCAGGAGGTATCTTCCAGCGGTCTGGAGTCTACAGCTCACCTCATGACAGGCGTAGGGGAGTCTAGCAGTTGGAAGTCAGGGGCAAGTGTTCTGCTAGTAAACCCATATACAAGTTGAGAGACTAAAGCCTTCTGAGGTAGTGGAGCAGACCAGGGAAGCCGCAGAGAAGAAAAAACAGGGAAAAGCAGAAGTTTAGACTTGGCTGCTGGAGGCCCAATATCCAGTGTGATGGCTAATACCCAAGGTGAGGGCTAAACAGGAATAGTACCTTCAAGAGCAGCAGAATAGGAATGTATGGCCATGTCTGTCCAGAGGATTGCAAAACTGTTTTATTTGTTTCTCAATTAATCTGTGTGATTGGTTGCCCTGCTATGTCTACAATGGTTACCAGCTGTGGGGTGGTGATCTGGCAGATGCACCTCTGAAGAATCAATTAAGTTTCACACCCCCCAGCTGGGGCAGAGCACAAACAAGTTCAGTCACTGTCTAGTAAAGTAGAGTGGAGACCTGCCAGCCATCCCTCGGCTCCCCTACAGAAAAACAATGACCGGATTAAAAACATTAAACTCAGCTTTAAGTACATCACATAAACCCTTCCCTTTTAATCAAGAGATGGAGAATAAAGGGTCATTGTCATATCAAAACAATTGTACAAGCAACTATAAGCCATTTTGTAGTATACCTGAGAAATATGCGTCTTTCTCCCCCTGCCACTAAAGCTCAGACAGAAAAACAGGTAAAATCCAATTTGGTCAAAAGAACATGCACTGAAAGTTCCCTGAGGGAGCAGATTACAACTGCCTGTTACAGTCTACAGAGACTAGTGGGGGATGGCGGAAAAGAGTGAAACCTGTGAGATTGAGCTGCAGCATTCTAGTGTTTATCTCAACCCTGTGCTGGATTCCCAGCTACACTGCTCAATAATGCCAAGTTTCTATTGTTTCTAGAACATGTATCAGTCACTACCCACTAGCTCCACAAAGTGTTCCCCTACGAATACTCATACAGGACAGGGTATTCTGAGAAGTCACCTGAAGTGACAGCTATATTTTATTGAGTGTTCTTCTGGCACCCTGAAGCTGTCACAGTTTTTCCTAGTCTCAAATGCACACATATAATATATAATATATAATATATATATATATATATATATATTATATGTGTGTTTATGTGTGTAAATTATTTTCTTATGTTACAAAGTTTTAACTGCAATCTTTTGGTTGCTGTTATTACAACTGTGCTGTTATAGCTTAAACCCTTAAGGAGCTAGCAATTTTGGGTTTTTTAAGCTTTTGTTTTTCTTAAGATAAATGAGGGCTTGTTTTTTTGAAGGAGAAGTTGTAATATTGAATGCCACCATGCATTTTATCATATGACATAACAGAACGTGGGAAATAGATTCTAAGGGTGGCTTTACACGTTGCAACATTGCTAGCCGATGCTAGTGTGGCGCCCTGGCCTAGCCAGGTCGTCACAGATAACACACAAACACCCCACCCCCATTAGACAGGGACACCAGCCAAACACAAACGCCTTGTTGCCTCCCTCCAGGGTCCAATGTCCACACAAGGTTGGGCGGAGCTAAGCGGTTGGCTCCGCCCACCAAGGAGTTCACAGGCCTGGAGGCGGGAAAAGTGTCAGTTAGGAGGAGTAGTCCGGGGAGAACAGTCTTGGAGGTTGAAGTGAGAGGAGTGAACACTTGGGTGTCTGGGTTTGTGGCCCAGGCACTGACAGCAAGGTTGGCAGATTGTGGTGGCCGTCTGCAGGAGTGGTGGAGCAACGCAGAACCGGGATCGGGCGACGGCCCGCCGTTTCCAACCGGGGAGCGAAGTGAAGCCAGCACACCCAGGCAGGGCCATCGGACCCCGACCAGGCTTGGAGCCGCCGACAATAGTCAGATCCAAATGTGACTGGAACCCCAGGGGTTTCATAACAGCAAAAGTCCCGATTGAAGGAAACCACCCATACCGTGAGGGTATACAGCTACCGCCAAAGGCTAGAGACCCAAGGGCCAGTGCCTGCGGGCAAGCGGGCTCCTCCGGTACCCATACACCAGGGAGCGGACTACTGTTGGGGATCCATAGTAGTCGTCAACGAGAACATCAAGGTGCAGGGAAAGACAGCCGCCATCACCTGTCCGGGGAGAGACACTGCAGCTGGCTGTGGGACCTGTCCATCCAGCCGTTTGGTTTACCGAGGACTTTCCTTTCTTGCTGAGTGAGTACACCCGTGCCATCCGGCGCCATGCTGTCTCTGCAACCCTGCACCTCACCTACCCTGCCTCCCAGTCACATCATCGGGCCCCGGGACCACCGACCCCTACCCACAGAGGGGGAAAACAACATCCCAGCTGCTCCCCACCATCACTCCCGGGATCCCTGTCAGCAGCGGTGGTGCCCATCTTCACCACGACCCATGGGTGGCGTCACGGACTAAATCCCCCAAACTAACCACCCCTTTCACTCACGGGCGAGGAGCGCCGCTCGAGTCCCCGGATCCGGCCCACCGCTCAAGCCACCGAGCAGCCACAGCAGCGCCGGACCCGAGCGTTAGCGAGCACAGCGCAGTGGCGTCCTCCCCGCCCGTGACACTAGCGATGGCGAGCGTGATAGCACCCGTCCCTATCGTTATGACGATATGAGATGATCGCTGCCGTAGCGAACATTATTGCTACGGCAGAGTCACACGTACTTACCTGCTCGGTGACGTCGCTGTGACCAGCGAACCGCATCCTTTCTAAGGGGGCGGTTCGCTCGGCATCACAGCGACGTCACTAAGCGGCCGCCCAATCAAAGCGGAGGGGCGGAGAAGAGCGGGACGAACACCTTCTTCCTTCCTTATTGCTGGTGTGTGGCAGGTAAGGAGAGTTCCTTGTTTCTGCGGCGTCACATGTAGCGATGTGTGCTGCCGCAGGGACGAGGATCAACTTCGCCCACGCGATAGCAGCGATAATTGGGAGCGGACTCCCATGTCAACGAGGAGCCATTTTGGACATTTTTGCAACGATACAAAGTCGCTCCTAGGAGTCACACACACACACACACACACACGAGATCGTTACAGCAGCCGGATGTGCGTCACAAAATCCGTGACCCCAACGACATCGCTGTAGGAATCTCGTAGCGTGTAAAGCCCGCTTTAGAGTGGAGTAAATTGTTTTGGGTTTTTTTTTTAATTCATGGCACTTGGAAAATGATGACCATTTTAAAACTTCAGGATAGGGAGCTAGGTGAGGGTTTTTTGCACCCCAAACTAATATTTTTACTGTATCATTTTGGAGTGATAGAATGTTTTGGTCTCCTGCTATTAATTGTCAGGGTCATGAAGGTGAAAAACAGGTTGGGGCAGGGGGTATATACCCCATATGTTGTGAAACTGCTGTTTGGGCACACGGCAGGACTCTGAAAGGAAAGCGCTTCATTTGATTTTTGGAGAGCAAAATTGTCTGGAATAGATTGTGTATGCCATGTGTCATTTGCAGAGCCCCTGAAATGCCAAAACTCCAGGAGATTCTCCCTGCCCCCCCCCCCCCCACCACCCCCACCCCACATTTACAAGTGACTATTTTGGAAATTAAATCTTTTAAAATAAACCAATCACCAGGATTTTTGTATAGAAGCTAAAGCCAGTGCTATACTGGCACTATCAGGCTTATTCTCTACATACCTGTAGTGGTCAGCTCGGGTGTTTAGGTTTTGAAATCTAAGAAAGTAAAGTTTATAAAATTAGCTGCTTGAGTGACAGCTGTACTGGAGCAGATAATATATTCATAGGTATCCCCTCCCTCTTTTACAATTAGCATAAGTATTATACAAACTACTCACTTTCTCTATAGCAGGACCTGTGTGGGGTCATACCTATGTGACCTGGCATCCAGCTTTGGTGGCTGAGGCCCCGGCCCTTCTGGTCACATGGTTCTGACCTCACCACAGGTCCTGCTAGATAAAGTGAGTCGTTTGTATAATACTTATGCTAATTCTAACAGAGGGAGGGGATAACTGAATATATGATCTGCTCCTCAGCTGCTGTCACTCAAGAAGCTGCTCATTTTATAAATTTTACTTTCTTGGATTTCAAAATCTAAACATCCGAGCTGACCACTACAGGTATGTATAGAATCATTCTGATAGTACCAGTATAGCACTGGCTTTAGGTTATATATGAAAATCCTGGTGATTGGTTCCCTTTAATTCATCTAGGGGTGTACTGAGCATTTTTAACCTACAGGGGATGGACAAAACACTACATTTTCAGTGTTTTGCAAAAGAATTCACCCCCCGGGGCTTTAATTTTGTTTACCCATTTAGTTAAATTACAACTAGAGATGAGCAAACCCGAAGTTCGGTGTACAGACTTTATAAGATAAATAGACACACCAAATTTATAACAAGAGGAAATAGGAGAAAATGGACCCCATAATTTGTCATTCAATTCATCCCAACCCCAGTGATACCCCATATACATATATGGTTAAATAATGTTTGGGCACATAGCAAAACTCAAAGTGCTCCAATTCATTTTTGGGAAAAAAAATTGGACAACGTTTTTTTTTTCTTGTTTAAGGTCCCTGAGGTGACAAAGCAGAAACCCCCACATGTGAGTATGATTAATTCATTATGGGATACAATTTTGCTAATCTATTGTTGTGCTGAGCAAACAAACACTACTCAGATATTCATGAGTGGGCTATGAAAGGAAATGTAGAAATTTTCCACTACATTTAACTTTGGCCTCAATTTTAATTCAGTTAAGGGGTAATAGGAGAAAATGGACCAAACGATTTGTTATGCAGCTTCTACTGGACATGGCAGTACCCCATATGTCGCTGTGCACTAATGCTTGAGGGGAAGAAGTCAGATGGGAAGGCGCACTATTTTGCTTCTAGAATGGAGATTCCATTATAGATTGTGGGTTTCACCGACCATGCCCCTGAGGTGCCAGATCAGCAGAAACCCCTAAAAGTGACCAAATAGTGGAAAAACTGCTTAAATTAATCTAGGCGTGTAGTGAGTGTTTTGAACAAATAGGTACTTCACAGAATTTTATAACATTGGGTTGTGGAAAAAAAAAAAAAAAAAAAAAAATTCTCTTCTTCCTCTAAGGCTATGTGCCTACGTTGCCTTTTTTTCATGCGTTTCGGCAGAGTTTTCAACTGCAGCATTTTAATGCCAAAATGCATGAGTTTTGATTTCCAAGCAAATTCTATGAGAAATGGGGATTTCTTGTGCGCACTATGCTGTTTAAAACGCTGCTTTTAATTTGCCATTTGAGCTGCGTTTTGATAACAGTCAATGAGAAGATGCAAAACTCATTCTACATCAAAATTCTAGCGTTTTACATGCAGAAAACAAGCATTTGACAATTTAATTGCCTGCGTTTTTGAAATATTAAGGGGATGATATGTCCCTTTACACACACAGTCCGACAATTGAAATTAAGAAAAACATTAATTTAACGTTTATTTATACATAAATATTAACAAACATTTATCATTTTAATAAAATAAGCTATTTTTGTTTTTTGATTATAATCTTGATATTTGGTATCAATTTTTTCATAGTCTTTGAATGTTAAAAACTTTATTTAGCAGTGTATTTGTCACCAAAATGCATCTGACTTAAAGCAATGAAAAAGCATGTAAAAAGCGCTAAAAACGCGGCTAAAACGCCCACGGATTTATATCGTTTTTGGGATCAAAAGCAATTTTGGCAAAAACCATTGCTGCCAAAGGGTGCGTTTAGAACTGCAACTACCTCGACGCAACGTGGGCACATAGCCTTACACCTGTCTCCGGCACTGCTGCTGCTTCCGGGTTCCACTCTTTATGCTCATTCATATTCACTACACTGATCACAGACCCAGAAATAGCAGTGCCAGGCAGGCAAGTATAAAAGTTGATGCCCTCCGTGTGGTAGCCAGATGTCACACATTGCACACTGATGCCCTACAACGAACCAAGCAAAATGGTCATTTTTGCAGGGACATATGAAGGCCTTACACACAGTAAAGAGCTCAGAAGGGAAGGAGCACCATATTGGAGTGTAGATTCTATTGGAATGGTATGTGGGTACCATATAACATTGGCAGAGCCCCCTGAGGTACCAGAACAGCAGATCACTGAGTGACCCCATTCTACAGACTATACCCCTCAGTGAATACAATAATGCAGTGATCATACTTAAACCACAGAATTTTACACCATGGGGTGGTAAAGACAATTACATTTTCATCACAAATATGGTTTAAGGGTCTGTGCGCACTGGAAATTTGCTTTTCGTAAAAAAAAACAGCCGCAGCCTCTGGCAGAATTCTGCACCCGCTGCAAAAACTGCAGTAAAAATGCACCCGGAGTCAGCATATGGTTTGTTGCGGTTTTGCTGCAGGTTGGTCCTGCGGTTTTTTACCATTATCTATGGCAAAAACACAGGTACCAGAATGCACAGCATTTTGGATTTCCCATAGATTTTGCTGGGGAAAGACTGCAGAAAGGTTATGAACAAAATACGCACCTTTTCTGCAGCAAGAACTGCAGCAAATTTGTGGCAAACAAAAAAAAAAAAAAAAAAAAAAAAAAGTGCGCGCACAGGTCCTTAGCCACAGAATTTTTATAAGGGGAAATAAAGACAAAGGCCCCTCAATTTGTTACACTTTGTCATGAATTTGGCAATACCCTACATGTGGCTGTACAGTTGTTTGTACCACATTACAGGTAGGCTACGGAGAGAAGGAGCACCATTTGACTTTTGGCACACAGCTTTTCCTGGAGTAGTTTGTGGACTCCATTTGCAGAGGCCCCCTGCCCCACTCCCAGAAAAGCACAAACTCTCCTCAAGTGACTCCTTAGGCTGGAGTCACTTGTGAGAGACTCGTGCAAGTCTTGCATCATATCACCCGACATGGCCTGCAGCTCTCCGGACAGGAGCATCTCAGCTGCATAGAAATACATGCAGCTGACCCGCTGCTGTCAGAAGTGTGTGTGGCCACGCCGGGTGATGCGATGTGAGACTTGCGCGAGTCTCTCGCAAGTGTGACTCCAGCCTTAGAGGAATTTACACCGTCCTGGGAATTCATTAACAAATGAAGTGATATTGACTCCATGGGCAATTGCCAGAGACTAGCAGTGGAAGTTGTAGAGTAAAAATGCAAATCTACCACTGTCGTGCCCATTTTGTTCTTCTGGAACCTTGTACTTTTAAAAGTTAGGTGGGTCGCCTTGCTACAATACTGACAAATGTGAACTCTAGCTGCAGTTTAGGCTTATTGTGGGGCTAAGAAGGGAGCAGGGCATTTGAATTTTGGCAGAGCACTTTTCTCCAGAGGCTTTGTACTACAAAATGTGGACACCCCCCCTCTATATTTCTGTTATCAGATGACGGACCTGTTTTGTTTTTTTTGAGGGAGGAGTTGAAGCTTCTATTGGTAGGATTTTGGAGGATCAGTTCACATTTGTACTGTGCCCTACACTGAATGCTTACACCGGTTTCCATCTAAATCTCAAATACACATTTCAGATGAATCCGCCAACGGATCCATTCACTACTGGGCAGGTGAAGTTACTCTGTCAGTCTTCAGAGGTGCACAAAACTGGTTGACCGGACTTACGCATGCATAAGAAGTCGGATACCACCAGGTCATAGATAAAATGGCTCCATATGCCTCATTAAAGGGAATTCTTCATTGGAGATTTTATGTGAATTATATACACCCCAATATAAGTGCTCAGTGTAGCATGTAGGATCAATGTGGACTGAAAAGACAAAATGGACAAATCAAGGGGGTTTTTTTTTGTTTTTTTTTTTAAAGAAGAAAAAAACCCTCACGTTCACCATAGAGCATAAGTGAGAAAACAACTATTCAGGTCAGTATGATTACAGCAATACTAGATTTATATCAAGTTTGTTTTTATTTTGAGTCAGCCACAAAAAGCATTTTTTATATTCTTCTGCCAAAGTCATGTTCTTTTGCAGGATGTATTTGAGTTTAATGGTCCCATTTCTTGAACAGTTTTCATTTTTTGATTTTAGATTTTTGGGAGTTAGAATAATGAAAAACAACAAAAAAACAATTTGGTTTTATTTATGCCGGTCACTGTTTGGTAGAAGTGATAAGACCGTTATTCTTCAAGTCAGAACAGTTACCATAATACCACATTCATTTTTTTGCTCCTTTTACACACAAAAATTAGAAATTATTGGCCATTTGCATGGCCATATTCTGAAATTCTGACAGTTAAAGCTTTTTTTTATCCCCCATTAAAAGGAGCAGAGTTGGGGGATTATTTTTTGGGGGGCAATAGGACAATTTCAAGGGACACTCACCTTCATGGTATGTGACATTGTGAGAAAACCCAAAAAAAAAAAGTTTCCAAATGCCAAAATGATAGCATTTGACCCCACAATTTTTTTTTAAACAATGCAATGATAGGCGATCAAAACAGCACCCGCACAAAAAAGGTAATCTTCAGCTCAAGCTGCAAAAAGAAAAAAAAAAAAAAAGCCATCACTGAGCCCCAGACAAGAATGCTACAGCAGGCATTGTTTCCGGGGGGGGGGGGGGGGGGTATTGTACAAACTCAGATACAACATACATGTTTGGTATCTACATACTCGAAATGACATGGGGTATCATACTGTCATCAGTTTTGCCATATAGTAAACAGTGAATAAAAGACCCTATTATATGAGTTTGTGGCGCCCCTGACCTGGTCAGGCACCACTGAGTACTGCACCCATGCTGGGACAGTACTTCCAGGTAATCCTAAGGGCCAGAATGAGGTGTGTATGCACAGACAAATAGCAACCAGTTCTCCCACACCATCAGATGGGACCCTTGGGCAGTCTCCAGAGGGATCTGCCCTTCAATTCTTGTCAAGGGGTGAAGCAGAGGGGCTGTGAGCTATAAAGTGCAGAGGTTGTCAGAAAAGGAGGAGGAGAGCCAGTCTGGTAGTGGTGAGCGGCGGTCGCGAGGCAGATACGTGCGCGGCCACTAGTCAGACCCTGCACGGGGTAGTAGCTGTTGGCAGGGGAGAACGGTTACCTGGTAGTAAGAGTACGGAGCTCCTGGTGACTAGGCATGTACAGGGAATAGGTCCCTAGAGCAGACTCCAATTTAATGACCTGCTAAACCTGCCGGTGAGGGGGAACTACAGGTACCTCCCCAACCTTACAGAGTCAGAGCCTCAGCAGCCACCCATAAGAGGACAGAGCCAGAAGTCATCTCACTTGGTCCACGCTGCCGGCAAACAGGCCAAACACAGGGGAGAAAAGGCAGTAGCGACTCCCTGGATAGACCCCCATGGTACTTCACGTCAGGAGGTTATCTGAACACAAAGTGCTAGGAAGGCGAGCTAACAGGTTACCCTCAGACTGGCCCGAAGGAACCCTGGTCTTACCTGGTTAATCGCAGCAACGCCCGGGTCAGCTCACAACACCACCTAAGTGAGTAAAAAGCAGTTGAAAGACTTTTGGACTCAGCCGGTGTTATTCCGGGACCCACTATCCTACTCACCCGAGCCCCTGGGGCCGGCCTCACTCACGGGAGGCTAAATCACCTGGTTGCAGACCCCATCAGCCCCAGACTCATAAAACCTGCAGCTGCGGTCAGCCACATCCCTGACCACAAGCCGTGAGTGGCATCACAACATACAAAATAAAAATTGACTTTACCTGTTGCCATATCAAACAAGTCCTGTGGCGTCCCTGAAAAGGATCATCACCCTGGGGAGTCACAAGTTCACTTTTTTTTGCAATTTCACCACACTTGTTATTCCCCCCCCCCCCCCTTTTCCAGTACACTATCGTAAAACTAATGATTTCTTGCAAAATTTGTCCCGCAATAAAAGCCCTCAAATAGTAGGATTGACAAAAAAATAGTTATGACTCAGAAGGAAGGGGGAGGGGAGACGTCCCCCACACGCCAGGTTGCATTTGAACACCAGTTCCAGCCAGCTATGCCAATATGGGTACAGCCTAGGCAGGACAGTGTGATACACTACACCCATCAAATTCAACCTAAGTAGACTACAGCGGGCTTAACAAAACCTCCATAGTCTGTGTAGCAAAACAATTAGGCCCCTTTCACATTGCGTGTCAGTGGCTCCGTCGGGGCATACATCCGAAATCCCGCTCCTTCCCCCCACAAAAAGTGTTTAGGATATATGCGCCGACATGGCCATTGAGTATAATGGAGCAGACAGAGCAAGTGTATGCCGTCTTGCAATAGTTTTGGGTCTATACGCTTTTTGCAGGCGGACACTCGAACGTAGTCTGCTACATCTGGGCATCCACCTGCAGAAAGCACATCGACCCAAAAATGGTGCAAGACAGAGCACACGCTTGCTCTGTCTGCTCCTTATACTCAATGGCCCTGTCGGCACATACGTGCAAATACGTCCGAAACATGTTCGGGGAAGGGGGGGGGAGCTGGGCAGGATTTCGGACGTATGCCCCGACGGAGCCACTAAAACACAATGTGAAAGGGGCCTTAGAGGAGGCCATATGACTGCCATACACAATAGTTACCAGTGTGGGAGCATACCATGGAGAATAATAGCATAGAAGGGAGTACAGAGTGGATACCCTCAATAAAGATAACACAAACTTACTATTAAGTCATCACTTGCATCATTAAATGCACATAACCATAAGGTAAAAGACAAACTAATCACCTGGCAGACAGAAAAACACAATGATGCTGCTCAGTAGTAGGGCTATATAGGCTGACAATTCTTTTGATTAATTGCTATCACATGTCCTATAATTTCATTGAAGGAGTTAAGAATTTCCCATTCATGCTGCTGAAGGATGGCAAGGAAAGTACTGCGTGCACATCAGCGGTAGCCTGCCGCAATGCCGGATCCGTCAGAAATACGGTACAGTTCAATACAGTTAAATGGAATTGTGGCAAGATAAGGCCACATGTTACCTTATCTTGCCGCAATTCCATTTAACTGTTTTGAACTGTACCGCATTTCTGACGGAATCGTCATTGCGGCAGAATACCGCTGATGTGCGTGCAGCCTTATATTAGGGTACAGTTCCACTTGTGTACGATTCACGAGAGTCTCGCATCAGTATCACCCGGCACGGGCACGGCCACACACACTCCTGACAGGAGTGGGTCGGCTGCATGTCTTTCCATGCAGCTGAGGCGCTCGTGTCCACAGAGTGTGTGGCCGTTTGGGGTGATATCGGTGCCAGACTTGCACGAGTCATACGCAATTGGAACCGTACCTTTATCACAATATACACATGAAATGAGAATAAACCCCTAAACAACGACTGCTGATATGACATCTACACAAAAACAATCTTCCCTGATTTTTGCTTCATTTTTATGCATTTTCTTACTGATTTGATGTGTGTTTGGTGCAGAAATGAAGTTGCATTTTTAAGCCTATGTTCACATAGTGCATCTTTTCTAACCACAAAGTTGCAGCATTTTTGGCCCCAAAAAACGCACCCGTGGCAAAAGCGCATAAAAAAACACCCGTGTTTTTACCGCATTTTGCCCAATGCATTTTTTAAGTCATCTATTGACTGAAAGGGCTCATAAACGCTGGAAAAATGCAAAAAGAATTGACATGCTGTGTCGTGGGTGGAGAGGGGTTTTTGGGGAACGCCGCTCGCCTGGGGGGTTAGCTGGTGCTCGGGTCCGGTGCTTCTGCTCCTCGGTGGCTCGAGCACGGGGCTGGACCCGGGGGCTCGAGCAGCGCCTCCTCACCCACAAGTGAAAAGGGGAGGTTTGGTGGTGGGATGTTGGTTGTGACGCCACCCACGGGGTTGTGGTGATGGTAGGCACCACCGCTGCTGGTGACGGGGGTTCCCGGGAGCGATGGCGGCGAGCAGCTGAGGTGTTTGCCCCTCCGTGGGTAGGGGCTATTGGTCCCGGGGCCCCGGTTGGGAGAGTGGATGTTGGTGAGTAGGGTGCAGGTGCCGATGCGGGGAGGCAGCGCGGATGCGGGGTCAGCGTTACGGTGCAGCACTGTGCCGGACGGTACTGGTGTACTCACTCAGGTAGTCAATAAAACAAAACAATCACTGATCTCGGGGAGACCAGCCAGAGAAAACACTGCCGGCAGCCAGCGAGGGCGCTCAAGACAGTGAAATCCTAGGTACATTGCCCCCTGGGAAATAT
Source organism: Anomaloglossus baeobatrachus (assembly GCF_048569485.1). Taxonomy (NCBI): domain Eukaryota; kingdom Metazoa; phylum Chordata; class Amphibia; order Anura; family Aromobatidae; genus Anomaloglossus; species Anomaloglossus baeobatrachus. The sequence continues at coordinate 655,145,858 of NC_134354.1, forward strand.
GCAAATCAAAAAGGTCCATGGAGCCTCTGTTAAGAGTCTCAACACAGAAACCAGCCAGATATCCCTCCGGAAAGGGCCCAGCCAAGGGGTGACTCTTTTTAGGAGACCACCATAACCACCATATTAAGTGGCCCTTTTAGTCAATATTGAGGCTCCATGGATCAGGTAGTCAATAACAGAGTCTCTGGTAACCCAAATGGCTGGATGGACGGGACCCGCAGGCGGCTGCGGTTTCTTCACTCTACCCGGACGGGTTGGTGGTGGCGGTCTTTCCCTGCACCTGTATGTAAGTGTTTGACCCCTATGGATTCCCACGGGTGGTCCGCTCCCCGGCTTGCACATGTCGGGAGAACCCGTTTTGCCCGCAGGCGCTGGCCCTTGGATCTCTGGCCGTTGGCGGTGGCTCTTATCCGGACGGGTTGGGCTGTTGCCTTCTGACGGGACTTGGGCGGGACTGAACCCCTGAGGTCCAGACCGCAATCAGAGAATTTGACTGTTACGGCAGCTTCCGAACCTAGTCAGGGTCTGAGTACCCTGCCTTGGTGCTTAGCTTCAATCCACTCCCCGGTTCGGTACCGGCAGGCCACCGCCCGACCCCGGTCCTACGGTTCCGCAGACTTCCACTAACGCCTGCAGACGGCCACCACCATCTGCCGACCTTGCTGATTGTGCCTGGGCTCCGACTCAGACACACACAGACTTTCCTCCTCTCACTTCCACACTCTACTACAATCTACTATGATCTGCCTGTCTTTTCCCGCCTCCAGACCTGTGAGCTCCTTGGTGGGCGGGGCCAACCGCCTGGCTCCGCCCTACCTGGTGTGGACATCAGACCCTGGAGAAGGCAAGAAGGGTTTTTGTTTGACGGATGTTCCCTACCAGGGGAGGGGGTGTGTGTGTATGTGGTGTTATTCTGTGAACCCTTGGGTCCAGGGCGTCACAGCTGCATCTTCAAAAACACAGCCAAGATGGAGACAAAAAAGATGCCCAGTGTGGACAGCAAAATAGAAATCTCATAGACTTTTTGGGAGAAGGAAATGCATGTATTTAGGTGCATCTTTGTGACCTCAAAAATGTACCAAAAACACAGCAAAAGATGCAGTGTGTGAACATAGTTTAGGTGCTTTTTTATATCACAGAAAAGCTTTGATTCTGTAGTTTTTTACCTACGTTTTTTTAAGCACTATATAGAGGCCTCTAGATTAATAATGCAAATTATTATTATATAATAGGTGGAGTAGTCCTGGGGGGAGGTGTCTAATAGGTGGCGTAGTCCTGGGGGGAGGTGTATAGGTGCCCAATGTGTGGGCATGGCCGAGCAGGCAAAGTGTGCGGGGGGCGTGGCCGAGCGGGCAAAGTGTGCGGGGGGCATGGCCGAGCAGGCAAAGTGTGTGGGGGGGTGACCGAGCGTCAAAATGTGTTGGGGGCGTGGCTGAGTCAAGCGGGCAAAGTGTGCGGGGGCGGGTCCGGGCGAGCGGCCAATGCATGCGGGGAGCGAGGTTGTAACTGTAATGACGTCATTTTGGAGCAAGACAGACAGACAGAATAAGGCAATTATATATATAGATTATATTGTATGCTCATTTGGCTGCATATTTCCATCTTATGTCTATGAATCTCATCTGATTTCACAGAGTACACTGACACCCAAAAATCTCAAAAAGTGAATTTCTGTGTTAGGTATATATAACATTTATGAACATACATGTAACCGTCACATTCCGGGTTAAAATTACCTTGGATCTGTTAAAACTAACAAACTAAGGGCAGATACAAAACCGCACAATTCAGCTGCGTCTTTAGATGCACAGTCGCCGCAGGTTGCATGGAATCACATCCACTTTCCTTGTCCACATAAACACAGCAGAATTTCTGTGCAAACAAAGCAGCAGAAAAAATACAACATTTATGCTACATGTGAACATGTCCTAAATGTCCAAGCAAAGTGGATGTGATTTTATGAAATCTCCGCCCTTGGTGCATTTAAAGAAACTGCTGAACTGTGCGTTTTTGGTGCTTTTTTCTTTCTCTATAGGCTTCTATGTAGAGCCTGGGAAAAACGTATACTGTTCCATATTTAAACAGAGAATCAAAGCTTTTCTGTAGTATTAAAATGCAATAAAGACTCAAATTGACTTCTGCACCAAACATGTATCAAATATCTGGGGAAAAAAACACTTGCAAAATGCAGCAAACATGCAATAATCAGAGAGGATTATTATTGCGTTTTATGGTGCAGACACCTTGAGAAAAAACACAGTATTTATGTTACGTGTGAACACAGCCTCAGCGCTACATTTTTATTACACTTGTTATGGATTTAATAGAGAAAAAATGTTTTTACACCATATACTGTTCCCCATAAATTCTCTGATCGCTGTGTTGTGTGGTTCGTAATGATTACAGGGATACCCAGGGCCGTATTTGGCATTCATGCTGCCCTAGGCACTTTAAGTTGTAACGCCCCCTACACGGTAAGGCTGCTTTCACACTTGCATTGTTTTGCATCCTTCACAATCAGTTGTGTGACTTATGCAACGGATGCGTTGTAGATAGTGGCACAACTGATGTGACTGATGCTTCAAAACAACGAGCCGTTGTTTTTTTTTCTGTTTTACCAGCGGCTGGCTATTGTGAATGATCAGCTGATCACCTGGCGGCCGGCCGCTCTGCGATCACCTGATTGTTCACAGTAGCCGAGCGATCAGATGATCGTTCTCAAAAGCCAGCTGATCGCTCTCAAAATCCAGCTGCCGGGTGATCAGCTGAACGTTCGGCCGCCGAGAGAGAGAAACATTGATTTCAATTATTAAACACAAGAGCTGAGCATGCGCAGTAGAAAATAAAAGGATTCCGACGCTCAAAAAAAGCTATATGCTGCGTTCCTACGTTCGTACATAACTACATCACAAGAACAACCATCAGTACATGAATACATCACCAGAACAACTGTCAGTACATGACCACATCACCAGAACAATCATCAGTACAGAAATACAGCCCCAGAACCACTGTCAGTACATGACTGCATCACCAGAACAATTGTCAGTACATAAATACAGCCTGAGAACAACCGTCAATACATGACACATCACCAACGTTATACAGCGATCACTTTCAATGTCAGGTTAGCCCCTATCATATAAACTTGTATACCTTAACAATGGTAAGGAGATGATTGAAATTGTTGTTACCAACTATCATCAAACTAGGTACCACAGTACTGATTAGTTGCTAGTAGCTGCACTAGTAAACATTTAAAGAGTAACTTAAAGGTTTGGTCTGAAGGCAAAGTAATTTCATTCTAAATCCCTATCTATTTAGTGCCAAATATATATATTTTTTAATATACTTACATTAATAATTTCCTATCCTGTCCCTTGATGACGCTTCATTTCAGGAAGGGGCAGAGGCTGTGGCAGTGACTGCAGCCTCTGCCCCAAGATAACGCTTCTTTCAAGTATCCCAGCATGCACCATGCTCTAGGATTCTCAAAAAAAGGGTCATCAAAAAGGTCCATTAATTCTTAGACTGGTGCAGTAATGTGTCCTGAGACCCCCATAGGTGAAGTGCACAGCTCAGGAGACAGAACTCTGATTTTCTACTGAATCCGCGCTGCTTTGTCTGCTCTCCTACACTTTCCTAATAGGTCTTTGGAGCAATTGTAGGGGACTCGGGACCGGGTTCCCCTCAGATCCGCTCAAAATTAATTATCCTAAAACATATAAAATAATTTCTAAAACATGAAGTCGCTCTTTAAGGTGTGTTTACACTGATTATTGGTCTACCTCAACAAGCTGTCAATCACCTGATGCAGGAGCAAAATATATGTCACCCACAAAATGCCGATCACCCTACACAAATATTCATAATAGGTTACGTCGCCCATAGAAAAATCACACCAGGTGTATACAGCCCAAACAGAAATCACACCAGGTGTATACAGCCCAAATAGAAATCATACCAGGTGTATACAGCTGAATACAGAAATCATACCAGATGTATACAGCCTATACAGATATCATACTGGGTGTATACAGCCCATACAGAAATCATACCGGGTGTATACAGCCCATACAGAGATGACACCAGGTCTGCACAGCCCATACAGAAATCATACCAGGTGTATACAGCCCATACAGAAATCACACCAGGTGTATACAACCCATACAGAAATCACACCAGGTGTATACAGCCCAAATAGAAATCATACCAGGTGTATACAGCTGAATACAGAAATCATACCAGATGTATACAGCCTATACAGAAATCATACCAGGTGTATACAGCCCATACAGAAATCACACCAGGTGTATACAGCTCATACAGAAATCATACCAGGTGTATACAGCCCATACAGAAATCATACCAGGTCTATACATCCCATACAGAAATCATACCAGGTGTATACAGCTCACACAGAAATCATACCAGGTGTATACAGAAATCATACCAGATGTATACAGCCTATACAGAAATCATACCAGGTATATACAGCCCATACAGAAATCCCACCAGGTGTATACAGCCCATACAGAAATCACACCAGGTGTATACAGCCCATACAGAAATCACACCAGGTGTATACAGCCCATACAGAAATCACACCAGGTGTATACAGCTCACACAGTAATCACACCAGGTGTATACAGCTGAATACAGAAATCATGCCAGATGTATACAGCCTATACAGAAATCATACCAGGTGTATACAGCCCATACAGAAATCACACCAGGTGTATACAGCTCATACAGAAATCATACCAGGTGTATATGTGGCACCCCAGGGTTCAATTGCCACAAATATACCTGTACCTGGGCAGGGAAGGATCTCCACATCAGGTAATCCCACATACAACATTTCCACTCCAAGCCTGGAGGGGGAGCTCTACAAGTCGAGTTCAGGTGAGGTCCCCTTTAAAGCCAGGTTTGGAGGCGGAGTCAGAGAGACAGTTGACAGTTGGAGAAAAGGAGACTGTGCGAGCAGAGAGTGAGGGAAGACATCAAAATGGAGAGGGCAGTGCTTAGCCCGCACAAGTAACTGTGTGACCGCCTAAGGGATCAAGAGTGAGGCAAAAGAGGAGTGACCGGGGAGGTGGAGCCAGACCGGTTCATCCCCAAGGAACAGCGCTGATTATTGGACACCGGCATCCGAGATTGTGAGGGATCTAATCTGCCCAGCAATAAAGACCGGGGGCCAGGGAGACTGCAGATCTCCTGGCCGCAGCAGCACCTGAAGGCAAAGCCGCTACACAGAGCTTAGGGACCGCAGTGAGTACAGCAGTGCCCCTTAGAGAAGCTCCCGCTGCCTGTCATACAGGTGAAGACAGTGAGAGAGGGACAAGGTATAGCTCCAGGCAGTCTAGGACCAAGGAGAGACACAGCGCAGCAGGGAGGCCACACAACTGACCTGGTGCAGAGATCCTCAACTGTTCCCAGATTACCCAAAAACTGTAACATCAGAAACTGAACCCATTTTTAATAACACCTGCAAGTAAACCCTGGTCAGAGTTAATGAATTGGTGTGACGCACTTTATTTCTTTCATCTGAGAAGCCATAGGCTGCTGCACTAAAGTGACAGTTGAAAAGGCTGTGAAGAAAAACCGCCATATCTGTGTACTACTAAAACTGCCCTGGGGACCCCGCTTCACCTACGGGAAGCGTAAACAACTGGCTGCCTAACCATCACCCCAGAGGTCTGACCTGCAGCCCCAGTAACCATACTGGAACCGTAGGTGGCGTCACGAGATACTTTTATTTTTTTATTTTTTTATTTTTTTTATTTTTTTTTTTATTTTTATTATTTATTGACTTTCAGCGACCACCAGGGCCACGGAACCGGGCACAGGCCCCCGTGACATAATCCCATTAACCAACACCCGGAACCGAGTACCCCACGGCCCTGGGGCGGGTCAGCTTTTGGCGTCACGAACAGGATCTGGACAAGGCCCAGTAAACCTGGGTAACGTGTGCCTTGAAAACTGTTTAATAATAACTGAACTTTGCGGCCATTTTGAGCATTTGAAAAACTAACTGCGCCACAGTGAGGATGGAGATGCAAGGCGATGCTGATGCCGCTGGAGCAGCTGCAGCACCTGAAGCTGTAGCCCCGATCATGCCGCTTGCTCTGCCGTATGTCCCAGGGGCGGCATGGTTACCGCAATATGCTGGGGAGCCCAATACCCTAGCTGAATTTAGAGAAAATATGTGCAATTTCCTGGATATATACTCTATGACTGACAAGCAAAAAGTGTCAGTCTTTCTGGGGCAGCTGACGGGTGCAGCAGAGCGAGAGGTTAAATCCTGGCTGAATACAGATAAAAGGACAATAACCCAGATATTTGCTAATTTAAAAGCTGCTTTTGAAACTCGTACTGTAGCTGAGCTAAGAACGAGGTTTTACAACTGCAAACAAAGACCGCAGGATAGCATACGGGATTATGCATTGAACCTTCAGGAGGCGCTGCAGGCTGTAAAGCAGGTAGACCCTGAAAGTGCACGAGAGGAAGATAAAATGTTAATTGAACAGTTTCTTGAGGGGCTACATTCACCAATTCATCAAACACAGCTGCGTCTATGGGTCATGGAGCATCCGAGTCTAGACTTTGTAACTCTGAAGAACCAGGCCATTAGAGCACTGCGAGTCCCTGTGACTACAGACCCCGCACCTCAACCGCGGCAAGCCATCACCTCTCCCTCAGAGGTGGCATCCCTTTCCTTAACTCCAGCAGAAATCAATGGACAGACTGTAATACCTGGTGCCTCTGATGACTTGCGTTCCCAGGTACAGCAGCTGACAAAAGATGTGGCCATGCTCCTAAAGGCCATGCAACTCCAGCAGAAACCACAGTCGTCGGAGAGGATCCAGTTGGCTGACAGCCCTGAGGACATCCCGTGGATGCGAGGAAGGAGGAATCCACCGCCCAGAGGAAGACCCAACGACCGCTACGACTCGTCAGGACAACCTATCTGCCGCCGTTGTAATGAGGCGGGCCACTTTGCCAGGTCATGTCCTTTAAACCAGCCACTCCTGGGGCAGCGGGCCGGCCACCAGGAATAAAACAACCAGGCCCATTGAACTGGCGTGATAGATATGTGGGAGGACGACCATTCCTATCTATCGTGCTAGATGGCATTCCCACACTTGCTCTATTGGACACTGGCTCACAGGTGACGACAATCCCGCATATCCTTTACAAAAGATTTTGGGCCGATTCTGAGCTCACTCGCCAAGACCCAGACCTTACTATATATGCTGTCTAATGGACAGCCGGTATCACAAGTAGGGTCCAAAGAGGTGACGATAAAGGTGGGGAGGGAGGAGCTAAAGGGCCAAGGACTTATTTTGGTGGATACTGATTGTCGTGAAAGAAATCCAACAATATTAGGTACCAATGTTGAAAATTGTCTAGGAGAAGTTCTTTTCTTGCTCCAGCAGGTTGCAGAAACTGCCAGCATCGGGCAGCAGAGGGTCCTACAGAAAGAAATCAAAGCCCTTCTGTAGAGACAACAGGTAGAGTTGTCTGGTGGAGAAATCAGCAGTGTACGGGTAAGCGACCCATTCCCCATTGAGTTACCCCCAAGAAGTGAAGTGATGATTTAGTGTCGGGCAGCTATAGGCCTCAGAGGGCAGGATTACCAGGCAATGGTAGAGCCCATGTACTCAGCTAGTAGGCCCACAGTCCTGACAGCCAGGGGGATAGTTGATGTACGCAAAGGGAGGGTACCTGTACGAGTTTTAAACTGTGGAGAGGAAGAGGTCAAGCTACCCAGATATGCTACTGTTGCCAAGTTGTTCACTGTCAACAACAACTCAATTCAGGCAGTGGAACCCTTGACCCCGTCCGACCAGGCGGAGGACAACAGCTCCAAGGGACAGCTGGAGGACTGGTGTCAGAAGCTGCATGTCGGCACTGATTCCACCCCTTCTTACCAAAGGCACGGGGTTTATCGGGTGGTGAAGGAATATGAACGGGTCTTTAGTAAGCATCCATTAGACTTTGGGCGGATAAAAGGGGTACACCATCGCATACTCACGGGAGACCATCCACCTATAAAAGAGAGATACAGGCGTATACCACCAGCTCACTATCAGTTTGCTAAAGATATGTTACGGGAAATGAAGGAAGCTGGGGTTATTAGAGATAGTTGTAGCCCCTGGTCAGCCCCACTTGTCCTGGTAAAAAAGAAAGATGGCACAATGAGGATGTGCGTTGACTATAGGCAGATAAACCGGATAACAAACAAGGATGCTTACCCGTTGCCCCGCATTGAGGAATCACTTGCTGCACTGAAAGCTGCTAATTTCTTTTCCACCTTAGATCTTACCAGTGGGTATTGGCAGGTTTCCATGGCAGAAGAAGATCGAGAGAAGACCGTATTCACGACGCCCATGGGTCTGTGTGAGTTTAACAGCATGCCGTTTGGACTCTGCAATGCACCCGGCACGTTCCAAAGGCTGATGGAGTGTTGCATGGGGCACCGAAACTTCGAGACTGTACTGATATATCTTGATGACGTCATCGTGTATTCCAAGACGTATGAGGAACATCTGGAGCACCTGGCCGAGGTGTTTGAAGCATTGTCAAAGTTTGGTATGAAACTAAAGCCTTCAAAATGCCATTTGCTGAAGCCGAAGGTTCAGTATCTTGGGCATGTGGTCAGTGCGGATGGTGTGGCACCAGACCCTGAAAAGGTCACTGCTATCAGAGACTGGCCAAAGCCAACAACCGTCAAAGAGGTGTGTCAGTTCTTGGGGCTGGTAGGATACTACAGGAGGTTCATAAAGGACTTCACGAAAATAGCGGCGCCTTTGCAAGATCTCCTGGTAGGCCAGACCATAAAGGGCAAGACTTCCGGCCCTCTGTTTGAATGGGGTGAGAAAGAAGAAGACTCCTTCAAGCACATGAAGTGGGCCCTGACCGGTGAGGAAATCCTGGCCTACCCTGATTATAATCTGCCATTCGTGCTGTACACAGATGCCAGTAATGTGGGACTGGGAGCTGTGCTGTCGCAGGTGCAGAATGGCAAAGAACGTGTAGTTGCCTTTGCAAGCAGGAAGCTCCGTCCTACTGAGAGAAACCCAGAAAACTACAGTTCGTTCAAGCTGGAACTCCTGGCCTTAGTCTGGGCCGTCACTGAACGATTCAAGCACTACCTGGCATCTGCGAAGTTTACCATATTTACGGATAACAACCCACTTACTCACTTGGACTCCGCAAAGCTAGGTGCACTAGAGCAGCGATGGATGGCCCGGTTGTCAAACTATGACTTCACCATCAAATATCGGGCAGGCCGCAAAAACGCTAATGCTGATGCATTGTCGAGAATGCCCCATTTACCAGATGCAGGAGAAGACTCGGATGAGGTAGAAGAGATAGAGCTGCCGGCTTTTCACCGCAACAGTGCATCCCAGTGTAACCAAGGTGTAAAAGGCAAACGCCAAGAGGCCACGCTGAACTCGTTACCTTACCACGGGTGGGAGGAAACGCAAGACAGCGATCCGGCTGTTCGCCTAGTTAAATAGATAATAATCCAACCAGACTCAAGTCTTAGCCCAGATGCCCCACCGGAAGCGCAGCACCTGTGGAAGGAAAAGAGCAGATTGTTCATCTACAGGGGTAGGACTATGCAGACATTACATCAACCCCCGAACCTATGAGAGGGTGTGGCAAATAGTGGTACCGAAGAGAGATGTTCAGATGGTGGGTGCTGGAGGCATACCATGACGGAGCAGGACACTTCGGGTGGAAGAAGCCTGAGATACTGTTACGCAACAGATTCTATTTGGTTGGCATGAGAACTACCATTGAGAACTGGTGCCGAAACTGTGGCCCATGCAACCTGAGAAGAAAGGATCGTGACAGTCAAAGAGCTCCACTACAACCAATTGTCACCAAGCAGCCGCTGGAACTTGTAGCCTTGGACCATGTGAAATTAACACCCAGTAGATCCGGTTATACGTATGCCCTCACTATGGTGGACCACTATTCCCGGTTTCTGGTGGTAGTACCTGTAAAGGACTTGACAGCAAGAACCGCAGCGAGAACCTTTTAAGCCTACTTCTGCAGACCACATGGCTACCCGGAACAGGTGTTGACGGATCAAGGTTCTGCGTTCGAAGCTGAAGTGTTCCAGGAGTTTTGCAACCTGTATGGATGTAAGAAAATCCGAACCACACTGAATCACCCATAGGCAAACGGCATGTGTGAGAAAATGAACCAGGTGGTTACAGACCTGTTGAAAACCTTGCCCTTGGAAGAAAGAAGCAGGTGGCCAGAGAAGTTACCTGATTTAGTGGACATGTACAACAACATCCCTGTGAGTTCCACCAATTGCACGCCAGCATACTTGATGAGAGCAAGACCCGGGAAGTTACCAGTTGACTTACATAGTTAGTTACATAGTTACTAAGGTTGAAAAAAGACCTAGGTCCATCTAGTTCAACCTTCCTCCATCAGTTCTACATTTGGTCACAAAGTCATTTATAACCAACAATGTTGTGTGTACTGAGGAAATCATCCAGCCCTTTTTTGAAAGCTGTTATAGTATCTGCCATTACTACCTCTTGTGGTAGGGCATTCCACAATCTGACTGCTCTAACTGTAAAGAACCCTTTCCTATTTAGCTGTCGGAATCGCTTTTCTTCCACTCGCAGTGAATGCCCCCTGGTCCTTAGTATTGTCTTCGGAAGAAATAAGTCATGTTCCAGTCCTTTATATTGACCACACATGTATTTATACATATAAATGAGATCTCCTCTGAGACGTCTTTTTTCTAAGCAAAACATATCTAACTTTTTCAACCTGTCATCATATGGGAGGCCTTCCATTCCTTGTAGTAGTCTAGTTGCCTGCCTTTGAACTGACTCTAACTTCTGAATGTCCTTTTTAAAATGTGGAGCCCAAAACTGAATCCCATATTCCAGATGTGGCCTTACAAGTGATTTATAGAGGGGTAACAATACGTTGGGATCACGGGATCTAATCTCTCTTTTTATACACCCTAGAATCTTGTTTGCTTTTGCAGCTGCTGCTTGACATTGAGTGCTGCTGCTCAGCTTATTTGTAATGAGAATACCCAAGTCCTTCTCCTGTTCTGTAGTCCCGAGTTTACTTCCATTTAATGTATATGTTTATACTTAGAAATGGGAATTTTTGTTCCTGAAACCAGTTCACCTGAAGCTGATTGGGACACTAAGCGCCAAGAGCAGTACAAAAAGGTACAGGAGTGCATAGAAAGAAGCCTAGACCAAATTAGAGAAAGGCAAGAGAAAGATTATAACAAGAATGCACCAGCTGCTCCTTTAATACCTGGAGAGATGGTTCTAAAAAGAAAAAGAAGGACCCATAAGCTTGATGACCAGTGGGAAGCAGAACCATACACAGTATTGCCCTCTAAATTTGACAACAAGAAAATCTACTTAATCAGCAAGGATAAGGGAAAAACGTCAGCGGCAGTTTCTAGAGACCACCTTAAAAAATGTCCTGAACAGTTGAAGCAAAAAGAAGTAATCCCCTGTATACCTCAACCTAAAGAGGAAAAGAAAGAGAAGATGATAAGAACAGTACTTGGTGATTTTCCTGAAAGTTGTCCTCAGTACAATGGAGCCATAATTATACCATTATAGACTGGCGCTTAACCAGTAGAAGTCCCAGAAAGACTGGAAGAACCGGTCAACGTTTCAGAAGAACTACCTGTCGCAGTAGAACCAGAGAACCCTGCTATTGGGGATCCTGCCAGTCCTATGGTAAGACTAAGACAACATTCACGCATACCAATATTGCGTAGATCCTCATGCAGACTAGTAGTGCACGCATAGCACCAGCACTAGGTACCAGTACACTGCACCGATCAGTTGTGACACAGGCATTACGTAGGTCTAGCCGTAGCAACTTTGGTCAGCCCCCGTCCAGTTATATAGAAGAATATTAAATAGAAAGTGTAGTAGTTAGTAAAATGTAAAAATATTTTATTTATTTGTTTATTGCAACTAAGTAAATCCGTAACCGTCAAGCGTGTTGAGCCTGCAGGACTTTTTGCATGAACTTTTGCATCTTCTTGAACTTTTATGGACCAATGGACCACAGAACTGGTAGTGGTCAAAAAATTTCTTATATATACCATACTCACATTTTGCAGCGGAAGGACTGCATTTTTCTGTTTTATTGTTTTTTGTAATTTTTATTTTTTTAAGACTTTGTACTACTATTTATTGTTGCTAATGTTTTATAAGTTTGTGTTTCCAGTCCAGAAGTACTGAATTTAACTAAGGGGGAATGTGGCACCCCAGGGTTCAGTTGCCACAAATATACCTGTACCTGGGCAGGGAAGGATCTCCACATCAGGTTATCCCACATACAACATTTCCACTCCAAGCCTGGAGGGGGAGCTCTACAAGTCGAGTTCAGGTGAGGTCCCCTTTAAAGCCAGGTTTGGAGGCGGAGTCAGAGAGACAGTTGACAGTTGGAGAAAAGGAGACTGTGCGAGCAGAGAGTGAGGGAAGACATCAAAATGGAGAGGGCAGTGCTTAGCCCGCACAAGTAACTGTGTGACCGCCTGAGGGATCAAGAGTGAGGCAAAAGAGGAGTGACCGGGGAGGTGGAGCCAGACCGGTTCATCCCCAAGGAACAGCGCTGATTATTGGACACTGGCATCCGAGATTGTGAGGGATCTAATCTGCCCAGCAATAAAGACCGGGGCCAGGGAGACTGCAGATCTCCTGGCCGCAGCAGCACCTGAAGGCAAAGCCGCTACACAGAGCTTAGGGACCGCAGTGAGTACAGCAGTGCCCCTTAGAGAAGCTCCCACCGCCTGTCATACAGGTGAAGACAGTGAGAGAGGGACAAGGTATAGCTACAGGCAGCCTAGTACCAAGGAGAAACATAGCGCAGCAGGGAGGCCACACAACTGACCTGGTGCAGAGATCCTCAACTGTTCCCAGATTACCCAAAAACTGTAACATCAGAAACTGTGTCCTCAAATTTCCCCCCCTCAATCCTCATACTGTGTCCTCAAATTTCTTCCTCCCTTCACTCCTTATTTATTCTCTCCTTCCATTAATTATAATAGATCTTTGGTGTCTTCAGCTTCATTGGAGTACTTACCATATCAAACTTCTGCTGCCTATGTGGCTCTGTGGAGTTATGCGAGCAGTGTGATCAGCTAACTTGATCATACTGCTGACGCTGCCCTGACTTGAAAGTGTTAATGATGAGGTCTTTAATTGTACTCACGCTTGAAAGACACGAGTACAATTGATTACTGGGAGCCGGAACGCTGTAAAGTCAGCTTCACAGCCGGCAGCTTCAGTCAGCAATGTCAGCTTCACAGCCGGCTCAGAGAACAGCCCACTCCCACTATGGCAATGCAACCAGGAGACACCTCCAAGCATTGCATCAGGCTACAGCAACGCTGCAAAGTCTCTGAGTCGGCTGTCAGCTTCACAGCCGGCTCAGACAACAGCCCACTCCCACTATGGCAATGCAACTAGGAGACACCTCCGAGCATTGCATCAAGCTACAGCAATTTCTTTTTCTATGCTCCACCTTTGTTTCTGTATAGCTACCCTTGTCTCCATAGACTAAAGGTGGCTTTACACACTGCAACATCGCAAACAACATCGCTGTAACGTCACCGGTTTTGTGACGTTATAGCGACCTCCCCAGCGACATTGCAGTGTGTGAAACACATCAGCGACCTGGCCCCTGCTGTGAAGTTGCTGATCGCTACAAATCATTCAGGACCATTCTTTGGTCCTTTGTTTTCTGCTGTGCAGCAAAGTCTCAGTGTGTAAAGGGGACTTTACAGTGACTTCGTTAGCGACTTCCCTTTCAAAAAGCTGCTTTACAACGTCCCCAATGACTAGCTAGGTCGTTCTGCAGGTCCGGATCGCTGTTGCGTCATTGACCAGGTCTGCCTGTTTGACAGCTCACCAGCGAGTCACCAGAGACTTTGTAGCGATCCCGGCCAGGTTGGGATCGCTGGTGGGATCGCTAGAAAGTCTCAGTGTGTAAAGGGGCCTTTATATAAGCAGCAGATGTAATCTGTTCCTACAGTAATCATAGATGTGAAGACAGATTTTGGTAGTGTTTGCGAGTGAATCAGTGTAGGAGCTAGGGTATGCGGAGAGAAGTGACTAATTAAGAGACATATTTCTCTAAGAAGAGATAGCAGTTTTCTCTCTTTGCTTCAACTTTTTCACTTTGATTACAATTAAAACATAGTTATTCTCTGAAGGCTGCTTTACACGGTACGACCGATTGTGCAATTTCACAATCGATCGTATCCGCCCCCATCATTTTTGCGTCACGGGCAAATCGCTGGCCGTGGCGCACAAAGTCGGTAACCCCCGTCACACATACTTACCTCTCGTGCGACCTCGCTGTGGGCGGTGAACATCCACTTCCTGGAGTGGGAGGGACGTTCTGCGTCACAGCGACGTCACACGGCCGCCGGCCAATAGAAGCGGAGGGGCGGAGATGAGCAGGATGTAAACATCCCGCCCACCTCCTTCCTTCCACATAGAGCCGGCGGCTGACGCGGGAGGCAGGTACGCGATGTTAATCGCTCCCGTGGTGTCACACGGAGCGACGTGTGATTCCACGGGAACGATGACCAACCGTCGCCCGATTTCAGGACCGATATTATGGAACCTAGCGACCAGTACACGACTCACGATTTGTGAGCGATACTGCGTCGCTAGGAGGTGTCACACAGGCCGGCATCGCCAGCGATGCCGGATGTGCGTCACAAAGACCGTGACCCCGACGATCTATCGCACGATACATTGTCTGGTGTAAAGCAGCCTTTAGGCCTCATCGTTTTAGACATTTAAACAGTTTAATTAAGACGCTACAAAAAAAAAGCTCAAATAAATCCATAGAGAATGTTCTGAAAATGTTACAAAAACACTAAAAAAATCTAAATGCTGTGTATATAGTTATTTTCATATTTGATTATAGACTTTTAACTTAAAAAGCGTGGAAAAATTCTGACAATCTACAACATTCACAAAAGAAATTTCAAGCAAAACCCAGCCGTGAATAACTTCACTTTTACGGCATTTCTTATCTAACACTATGGTACTTGATTGGATTTGGTAAAGCTTGTTCTCTGAGAAGACTATGGATAAGGTTTTAGTGTGTATTGGGAGTAATGTGGTATTTGTATTGGGGGGTGTTACTGCTATGGGCAATAAGAAACACGCTGCCACTTTAAGAGACAGAAACCTCCCCGTGTTGAGGGGTAATGGAATGTTCTGATCCCCCTGCAGAAAAGTGTGCTAATGGACAGCCCGAGTGTAAGGAGAGAAGTGAGTTTCTGTTTTTCCTGTTTGATGCATGTGAAGGAACACACAGCCGGTGTGTCTCGGAGGATTGGAGTTTTCTTCTGAATCAAGAGAGAGACTTGCAGATAACAGGGAACAAGCGAGGAATCTGAAGCAAGAAGAAGATTTTGATCTCCTTAACCCGGCCCAGGAGACGTGCGCACCTTCAGATGAGACTGTTGTTGGGGGGCCCCCGGGACTGGATCCACGTACCCAGCATCACTGTGAGTTGAATATTGTGCACATACTAGGGGCTAAAGTAGGCTTCAGTAGGTAGAACACGGCATCCATGTGGCCCGTTTAGCAGAGGCCAGAGAGGTTACGTGTAGAGTAGCATTGTACCTGACTGTTTTTGTGTTTCTTGAACCTGTAATAGTTGGAGCACTGTGCTATTGAGCGGACCAGCTAGAGAATACAAAAGTGTTGTTAAATCAGGTTTTGCCACTGTATACCCCGTGCCTGAATCTGCCTTCTCCACATCTTTCCCCGCCTGTTAATAAATACACCCTTTTTGTTCGCACCTCGTCTTGTGTACTGTAACTTACTCTGCACTGTGGTGGTCCTCTCGGCCATCGCTTCAAGTGGCGCTGCGAGCAGGGTACGGTCACCAAGATGGAGGCAGCAGACAGCAACGGCGGGAACGCTAATATTAATGGGGGTGCTGTGGGCAATGGTGGAACCCCTGCAAGGACACTTCCAATGGGCACCATATTTAGTGTGCTACCAAAATTCGATGGCAATAACATGGCACTGTGCGACTGGGTGTCCCGGCTGCAGAGCACCCTGAAAATGTATAACATCGGCCCAAAGCTTGAGGTGGACATCACTTTGACTGCCCTAGAGAGAGAAGCACGTAGAAATGTCTGTCTACAACCAGAACCCACCCGTAGTACCCTGAAAGAGTTAGTTGGATTCTTGGAAGAGATCTATGGCGAGACTGCTAACGCTGGACATCTTCGCGCCAAATTTTTTTCAAGGCTGCAGCGGGAAGAAGGGATCTCTCAGTATGCAACAGCACTACAAGAAGTGTCAGCGGAGGTCCAGAGAAAGGGGTCAGATGGACTCGGCGGCATAGGCTCTACCGACCGGATACTCCGGGAACAGTTTATTCTGGAATTGCATAGCGTATCCTTGAGGCAAGCCCTGGCAGAACGGGTCCGAGCGAATCCAGCTCTTACTTTTCGTCAAATCCTAGCAGAAGCAGTAGCCCGAAGTAAAGAAGAAAGTTACGCATCTGGAGTGGTGCGCATCCAAACGGCCACCTCCAGAGTGGACCAAAACTGCCAGGTGGGACTGGTCCAGGTGGTGCAAGATTTACAGAAATCCGTTCTCAACGTACAGGAGAAGCTGACCCAGATGGAGCAAAGAATGAGGGACTTGTCTGGTGAACATCCCTACCCAGCTGCATCCTCCTCCTTCCAACCTGGCCCATCATACTCACGCAATAATTCCTCGGCTCTACCAATGGGGAACTGGAGGCTGCAGGCTTCCTCTCGTCAGCCACCAGAGGCATGAGGTATTCCCCAGCGAGGAGAAGACATCCACTGCTGGGGATGTGGAGGTCGGGGGCATATTGCCAGGGGGTGCCGGAATAACACTAAAAGCCAACGGAAGCCATCGTTAAACTACCAGCCCCCGCAGTAGTGTGGCACTCTGCGGGGGAGGCGAGAAGGGAGACCGCTCCGTATCATAACGAACATTTGATCGCTGGTTGTCCCATCCTACGTGCTGAATTCGAGAGTGTCCCAGTGAATTGCTTGATAGATACTGGGTCACAAGTGACGACGATGCCAGAAGCATATTTCAATCAACATTTCCAGACACTGGCCAGGCCAGAGAAAGAGACCCTGATCCGGGTGATTGCTGCTAATCAACAACCGATCCCGGTCACAGGAGTTGTGTGGATGAATGTTCGAATCTGTGGGCAAGAAGTGGGGAAAAAAGGGATCCTACTAGTCCCCGAGCCCATCAACGAAGATGTACTTGTAATATTGGGCATGAATGTCCTACGTGAATTAGCTCAGATTATGTTCACCAAACGGGGACCCGGACACTGGAAGCAAGCTACTACACATAAGCCTACACAGGAAGCACTTCAACGGCTGATCCGCGTCTGTGGGACGCAGAAGAGTGTGCCATCTCATCAGACGGTAGGGGTCATCAGTAGAGTTGAGCGCGGTTCGCGGTTCGAGGTTCTCCAGTTCTAGGCTCGAGTGATTTTGGGGCCTGTTCTAGATCGAACTAGAACTCGAGCTTTTTGCAAAAGCTCGATAGTTCTAGAAACGTTCGAGAACGGTTCTAGCAGCAAAAAAACAGCTAATTCCTAGCTGGCTTTCCGCTGTAATAGTGTAAGTCACTCTGTGACTCACACTATTATGACATTTCAGTGTATAGTGTGCGGGAACAGCGCCTTCAGATCACTGCTGTTTGTATAATGGCGATCGCCATTTTTTTTTTTTTTCCTTGTCTTCCTTCCCTAAGCGCGCGCGTCTTGTGGGGCGGGCCAGCATGTCAGCCAATCCCAGACACACACACAGCTAAGTGGACTTTTAGCCAGAGAAGCAACGGCATGTGTGATAGGATGTCCATGTCACATGTCCCTGCATTATAAAAACGAGTATCTGGCCGTCCGGACGCCATTATCTCTTCTGCGTCCTTGGTGTCAGACATCACTGGCGCAGCTCCGTCCTTTGTCCTATCGCCGATACTGCTGTATGCGCTCCATACACAGTGCTGGACAGCATAGGGATAGCACTTTCCATCAGTCCTTTTAAGGGCTCGTCCCGGCAGGGTCAGAGCCATAGGTGACAGGTCCTGAAAACAGCGACAGCGTCTGTGTAGCAAAGGTCAGGGATTTCGTCGCTGCATTTCCCCATTAGGAGGGAATGGAAAGGCAGGCTTCCATTCCTCTACCCAGAGACCCACAATCCTGGCACTGTACCCTCCTGTCCTCTGCACACTCCAACTCATTATAACTAAGCCATTATACTAGCAAACACTGAGTGTACCTAGTGGCATCCTAAACGTGGCTATTGGACTTTTGTCTAGTCACACTAGTGCAAAGACATTTGCAGCACCTCTGCCTGCATTGCACACTCCAACTCATTATAACTAAGCCATTATACTAGCAAACACTCAGTGTACCTAGTGGCATCCTAAACGTGGCTATTGGACTTTTGTCTAGTCACACTAGTGCAAAGACATTTGCAGCACCTCTGCCTGCATTGCACACTCCAACTCATTATAACTAAGCCATTATACTAGCAAACACTCAGTGTACCTAGTGGCATCCTAAACGTGGCTATTGGACTTTTGTCTAGTCACACTAGTGCAAAGACATTTGCAGCACCTCTGCCTGCATTGCACACTCAAACTCATTATAACTAAGCCATTATACTAGCAAACACTCTGTGTACCTAGTGGCATCCTAAACGTGGCTATTGGACTTTTGTCTAGTCACACTAGTGCAAAGACATTTGCAGCACCTCTACCTGCATTGCACACTCCAACTCATTATAACTAAGCCATTATACTAGCAAACACTCAGTGTACCTAGTGGCATCCTAAACGTGGCTATTGGACTTTGCTATAGTCCCACTAGTGCAAAGACATTTGCAGCACCTCTGCCTGCATTGCACACTCCAACTCATTATAACTAAGCCATTATACTAGCAAACACTCAGTGTACCTAGTGGCATCTTAAACATGGCTATTGGACTTTTGTCTAGTCACACTAGTGCAAAGACATTTGCAGCACCTCTACCTGCATTGCACACTCCAACTCATTATAACTAAGCCATTATACTAGCAAACACTCAGTGTACCTAGTGGCATCCTAAACGTGGCTATTGGACTTTTGTCTAGTCACACTAGTGCAAAGACATTTGCAGCACCTCTACCTGCATTGCACACTCCAACTCATTATAACTAAGCCATTATACTAGCAAACACTCAGTGTACCTATTGGCATCCTAAACGTGGCTATTGGACTTTTGTCTAGTCACACTAGTGCAAAGACATTTGCAGCACCTCTGCCTGCATTGCACACTCCAACTCATTATAACTAAGCCATTATACTAGCAAACACTCAGTGTACCTAGTGGCATCCTAAACGTGGCTATTGGACTTTTGTCTAGTCACACTAGTGCAAAGACATTTGCAGCACCTCTGCCTGCATTGCACACTCCAACTCATTATAACTAAGCCATTATACTAGCAATTGATGCTGCCAGTTTAAGGGCCGTAGTTACATTGTCAGGGATATTTATTCTTTATTTTTCTGCTGTTAATAAAGCTAGACCACCGCTGCAATCTACACCACCTCTCAATTTTTACTACCACATTTTCAGTGCACAATCTTGTCGCAATCAACATGAGTGGCAAAATGACAGATGCTGGTGGAAAGGGGAAGAGGCGTGGTGGAAAAGGAAAAAAAGGGTTTGTCCGTGGGGAAGGTGGCAAAGCTCCATTATCATCTGCTGAAGATAGACCATCTACCAGCAAAAGTAAGATGTCTACTACTTACCGTGGACAATCCGATGTGCTCCCTTTTTTACGGACACGAACAACAGGAACAAAGGTAGATGATGGCCAAAAAAGGAAAATGCTTGAATGGATCTCAAGTGGTCCAACAAGTGCCCTCTCAGCCACTTCAAGTACTGCATCCAAAAAACACCAGTCCTCTGAGTTGTCATCCCAATCAAACTTGCTTTCTCCCAGCTCTGAAGTCTCCATCAGCCCTGCACAGTATGGTGGAACTGAGATGGCTGAGTCTGCAGAGCTGTTCAGTCACACTATAGCCTGGGAATCAGAGGTCTGCTCCCAAGCTACAGTGAGTACAGAACAGGAAATGGTCTGCAGTGATGCCCAGAACCTTTGTGACTCTGATTCAGGCCGTGAGGACCAAGTTTCTGAGCATAATTTTGACCCTTTGTCACAAACTGTAACACCTGTGGTTATAGACAATGAGGAACATACTGATGAAGATGAGACGCAGATACCCGATTGGGATGACAACTTAAATATTCGGTCAGGGCAAGAAGAGGCTCGGTCTGAGGGGGAGGGGAGTGCAAACACAACAATTGATGATGAAGTTCTAGATCCCACCTACTGTCAACCCACAGTCAGGCACTCGAGGAGGTCAACAGAGGTGGTGGAGGAGGATGCAACTGATGACGAAGTTACCTTGCGCCTTCCTGGACACAGTCGGAGTACTGGTAGCAGGTCTACAACTGCATCCTCAGCCACCACTCTGCCTCTGAGCATTATTCGGGGTGGATCAACAGGTCGCATGGCCTCTAAGCCTTGCCTAGCCTGGTCCTGTTTTGACATAGAAAAAGATCGCCCAAATTATGTGATCTGTAAAATTTGTCATGGTTCTCTTAGTAGAGGTCAAAACCTCAGCAGTTTGACAACTTCTTCCATGAATCGTCACATGAATAAATATCATATGGCCCGGTGGGAAGCTCACCGTGCTGCAATGCGGCCTTGCGGAGCGAACCATCCACCGCCTGCCCCTTCCAGTGCATCCGCGCGCTCATCATCTTCTAGGAATGTGGGGACAGCTGTCACACCTGTTTTTCCACCCACAACTTCCACCACTGTAACCGCAACAGGCAGTTTGCTTGGTAGGTCGTCAGTTGGTTTGGAAGGGGAAACAAGTGAGTGTGTACAGCTCTCTCAGACATCGATAGCACCAACGTTGGATGAAGGCAACATCATGTCTCCGCCAGCACTTTCCTCACAAACCTGCATTTTTCCAGGGGCACCCTACTCAACACCGTCTACACACAGCAGCCAGATCTCTGTCCCTCAGATGTGGTCAAATAAAAGGCCACTTCCTGCGACCCATGACAAAGCTAAGAGGTTGACTCTATCCCTCTGTAAGCTGTTGGCTACCGAAATACTGCCTTTCCGCCTAGTGGACACACAGGATTTTAGAGACCTTATGTCTGTCGCTGTGCCCCAGTACCAGATGCCTAGTCGCCACTACTTCTCTAAGAAAGGTGTGCCCGCGCTACACCAGCATGTCGCACACAACATCACCGCTTCCTTGAGAAACTCTGTGTGTGAACGGGTGCATTTCACCACCGATACTTGGACCAGTAAGCATGGACAGGGACGTTACATGTCGCTGACTGGGCACTGGGTAACTATGGTGATAGATGGTGAAGGGTCTGCTGCACAAGTCTTGCCGTCCCCACGACTTGTGTGTCAGTCCTCTGTCTGTCCAAGGTCCGCCACTGCTTCTGCATCCTCCACCTCATCTGGGTCCTCCACCTCCGCCCCAAGCCTGCCTGGTCAGGCCACCAGCGTTCTCACAGCGCAAAAGGAATCACGCAGCCCTCATTACTATGCTGGCAGCAGAGCGCAATGGCATCAGGCGGTCTTTAGCTTGACATGTCTTGGGAATAAGAGTCACACAGCTGCGGCCCTTCGCCTGGGCAAGGTGACACACGTACCTTGTATGGCTCACGTGTTGAACCTTGTCGTCCAGCAATTTTTAACACACTATCCCGGCCTAGATGGCCTTCTGAACAGGGCACGAAAACTGTCTGCTCACTTCCGCCGTTCAAGCGCCGCAGCTGAGCGACTTGCATCACTCCAGAAGTCTTTCGGCCTGCCGGTTCATCGCCTGAAATGCGATGTGGCGACACGCTGGAATTCAACTCTCCACATGTTACAGCGACTGTGGCAGCACCGCTGAGCCCTGGGGCAATACGTCATGACGTATAGCCTGGGCCAACGAGATGCAGAGGTTGGTCAGATCACCCTGATGGAGTGGTCTCAGATCAAGGACCTATGCACCCTTCTGCACAGTTTCGACATGGCGACGAATATGTTTAGCGCTGACAATGCCATTATCAGCATGACGATTCCAGTCATTTACATGCTGGAGCACACGCTAAACACTATTCGGAGTCAGGGGGTGGGACAACAGGAAGGGGATGAACTACAGGAGGATTCATATGCGCAAGACACAACAACGTCACCAAGGTCCAGACGTTCATCATCACCAAGGCGGCAGGCATGGGACCATGGGGGACAGGGATCAACAAGGGCGCATGGTAGCAGGCGAGATGTTGAGGAAGGTGCAGGAGAACATGAAGAAATGGAGGACGAACTGTCCATGGACATGGAAGACTCAGCGGATGAGGGAGACCTTGGTCAAATTTCAGTTGAAAGAGGTTGGGGGGAGATGTCAGAGGAAGAAAGAACGGTTAGCACCTCTATGCCACAAACACAGCGTGGACTTGGTCCGCATGGCTGCGCAAGACACATGAGTGCCTTCTTGTTGCACTACCTCCAACATGACCCTCGTATTGTCAAAATTAGAAGTGATGATGACTACTGGCTTGCCACACTATTAGATCCGCGGTACAAGTCCAAATTTTGTGACATAATTCCAGCCATAGAAAGGGACGCACGTATGCAGGAGTATCAGCAGAAGCTGTTACTCGATCTTAGCTCGGCTTTTCCACCAAACAACCGTGCAGGTGCAGGGAGTGATTCTCCCAGTTGTAACTTGCCAAACATGGGACGGTCTCGTCATCTTCAACAGTCTACCCGTACCAGTAGGACCGTATCTGGTGCTGGTAACAGCAATTTTATGGAATGTTTTCATAATTTTTTTAGACCCTCTTTTGCAAGGCCACCAGAGACAACAAGTCTGACACATAGTCAACGGCTGGAGAGGATGATACAGGAGTATCTCTAAATGAACATCGATGCCATGACTTTGCAAATGGAGCCTTGCTGCTTTTGGGCTTCAAATCTAGAAAAATGGCCAGAGTTCTCCAGTTACGCCTTGGAGATTTTGTCGTGTCCAGCTGCCAGCGTTGTCTCTGAACGTGTCTTCAGTGCTGCTGGGTGTGTGCTGACAGATAAGCGCACGCGTCTGTCCAGTGACAATGTGGACAGACTAACGTTCATCAAAATGAACAAGTCATGGATCCAGAAGGAATTTACTACCCCTGTGTCATCCTGTGGAGAGTAAATGCTTGTGGATTTGGAATGTGCTTGATGCAAATCAAAACATCCTGTTTGCAACTAGGGCACAACTGCTGCCACTGAAGGGGTGGGTGTGTGTGGGGCCCAATTTTTTGAAAAAAGGGATACTCCGCTTGGAGTAACCCTTGCTTACATTGTTTTTAAAAAGAGCCAAGATGAACAAGTCATGGTTCAGCAAAGACTTTATCTACCTACTCCAGAGTCATCCTGGGGACGGTTAATTATGGCGTATTTTTGAATGTGCTTGATGCAAATCTAGCTGTGAAGTGTACAACTGGGGCACAACTGCTGCCACTGAAGGGGTGGGTGTGTGTGGGGCCCAATTTTTGGAAAAAAGGGAGACTCCGCTTGGAGTAACCCTTGCTTGCTGTGTTTTTTAAAAGGAGCCAAGATGAACAGAGCTGGGATCAGGAAAGACTTTGCTACCTACCCCGGTGTCATCCTGGGGACGGTTAATTATGGCGTATTTTTGAATGTGCTTGATGCAAATCTAGCTGTGAAGTGTACAACTGGGGCACAACTGCTGCCACTGAAGGGGTGGGTGTGTGTGGGGCCCAATTTTTGGAAAAAAGGGAGACTCCGCTTGGAGTAACCCTTGCTTACATTGTTTTTAAAAGGAGCCAAGATGAACAAGTCATGGTTCAGCAAAGACTTTATCTACCTACCCCAGAGTCATCCTGGGAACGGTTAAGTATGGCGTATTTTTGAATGTGCTTGATGCAAATCTAGCTGTGAAGTGTACAACTGGGGCACTACTGCTGCCACTGAAGGGGTGGGTGTGTGTGGGGCCCAATTTTTGGAAAAAAGGGAGACTCCGCTTGGAGTAACCCTTGCTTGCTGTGTTTTTTAAAAGGAGCCAAGATGAACAGAGCTGGGATTAGGAAAGACTTTGCTACCTACCCCGGTGTCATCCTGGGGACGGTTAATTATGGCGTATTTTTGAATGTGCTTGATGCAAATCTAGCTGTGAAGTGTACAACTGGGGCACAACTGCTGCCACTGAAGCTGAAGGGGTGGGTGTGTGTGGGGCCCAATTTTTGGAAAAAAAGGGAGACTCCGCTTGGAGTAACCCTTGCTTACATTGTTTTTAAAAGGAGCCAAGATGAACAAGTCATGGTTCAGCAAAGACTTTATCTACCTACCCCAGAGTCATCCTGGGAACGGTTAAGTATGGCGTATTTTTGAATGTGCTTGATGCAAATCTAGCTGTGAAGTGTACAACTGGGGCACAACTGCTGCCACTGAAGGGGTGGGTGTGTGTGGGGCCCAATTTTTGGAAAAAAGGGAGACTCCTCTTGGAGTAACCCTTGCTTGCTGTGTTTTTTAAAAGGAGCCAAGATGAACAGAGCTGGGATCAGGAAAGACTTTGCTACCTACCCTGGTGTCATCCTGGGGACGGTTAATTATGGCGTATTTTTGAATGTGCTTGATGCAAATCTAGCTGTGAAGTGTACAACTGGGGCACAACTGCTGCCACTGAAGGGGTGGGTGTGTGTGGGGCCCAATTTTTGGAAAAAAGGGAGACTCTGCTTGGAGTCACCTTGCGGTGTTTTACATGATTTTAGAAGGGCGTGCCATGCCTATATCTGTGTCTCCTCCTCTTTTTCCTTGTCCAGCTCTTTTGTTTTCGCATGAGTATATGTCCTTGTCACTTTCCCATGTGTTTGAGTTGTGAGTTGTTTGTCACCTTTTGGACACCTTTGAGGGTGTTTTCTAGGTGTTTTCATGTGTTTGTGATTGCCTGCCATTGTTTCCTATGCAGTTCGAGTTCGGTTCGTCGAACGTTCGACGAGCCGAACTCGAACGGGAGCTCCGTTCGGCGAACCGACCTCGAGCCGAACCGGGACCGGTTCGCTCATCTCTAGTCATCAGGGCTCCTGGGAAGGAACCTATAATCCTGCCTCCCGGGCGAGAAAGTATATTACACCTCCCAGTGGGAACCTATCGCAATCTCGATGGGATAGAAGTGATTGTTCAGCCTGTAGCAACCGGAAGAGTGGACCAAGAAGTTATGATAGCTCGTACGGTAGCTGTGGTCCAACAAGGATGCGTCCCTATCAGAACCTTGAATGTGGGCCCCGGTGAGGTCACCTTGCCTTGAGGGACGGATCTGGCCCTGGTGTACGTACATAAAGACGAGGTGGTGAGTCATAAAGAGATATCCTTATTGCCGATAGAAGGTGCGGGGTGGACCCTAGCAGTCTCTGCGAGGGCCGAAGAGATGCCATCCCAAGAGTGGAGTGGAAAGGCCATCCTCGATCAGATGGAAGTGGATGTAAAATCGCTGGGCCCTGAGCGTGTGCAAGCAGTAGAAGATATGCTGTGGGAGAACCAGGCCGCATTCGCTCACCACGCTGAAGATTTTGGCTGCACTAAAGCCATCATGCATGAGATACCAACCGGGGAAGCTCGTCCGATTCGAGAACGGTACCGACAGATCCCTCCCAAGATGTACCAAGTGGTAAAGACGTTACTGAAGCAGATGCTGGATTCAGGAATAGTGCAGGGCAGCCAGAGCCCTTGGGCGGCCCCGGTGGTACTCGTCAAGAAAAAGGATGGAACCATCCGGTTCTGTGTAGACTACAGGAAACTCAACGCTTGTACCGTTCGTGACTCGTACCCATTACCACGAATCGAAGAATCCTTGACGGCATTGGGGAAGGCCAAGTACTTCTCCACCTTAGATCTAGCAAGCGGGTACTGGCAAGTACCTGTGGCGGAAAAGGACAAAGCCAAGACCACGTTCATCCTCCCAATGGGACTGTTTGAGTTTAACCGGATGCCCTTCGGACTCTCCAATGCTCCGGGCACGTTTCAACGGCTGATGGAAAAGTGCTTGGGAGACCTAAATCTTGAAGCGACCCTGATCTATCTGGATGACATCATCGTGTTCTCGGCCTCGTTCAAAGAACACCTTGACCGGCTTGGACAGGTACTCGGGAGACTACAGGCTCATAACCTGAAGGTGAAGCCCAAAAAATGCCACCTCTTCAAGAGAGATCGAGTACCTGGGCCACACAGTGTCACAAGATGGAGTCCTACCCTCCGCAGAAAAGGTGGAGGCCATTCAGAAGTGGCCAGTCCCTCGAACGGTGAGAGAACTCAAGGCATTTCTGGGACTCGCCGGGTATTACCGCTGGTTCGTCAAAGACTTCGCAAAGGTGGCGGGTCCTTTGAACAAGCTGCTGAGGGGGACTGCCGGAGTGTCGAAGAACCAGGGCATCTCCTAGGCTCAGAGACAAGATGAGGCTTTTCAGGCTATGAAGAATGCCCTTACTTCAGCCCCGATCCTGGCCTATGCGGACTTCGACTGACCATTCCTGCTGTACACAGATGGTAGCCTTCATGGACTCAGTGCAGTATTGTCTCAGATGCAAAATGGACATGAGAGAGTCATTGGTTACGCCAGTAGGTCCCTGCGGGACAGCGAAAGAAACCCCCACAACTACAGCTCCTTTCGACTAGAGCTCCTGGCCCTAGTGTGGGCCATGACAGAGAAATTTGCTGGCTTCCTGACAGGAACCAAGATCCAGGTCCGGACAGACAATAATCCTCTGGCCCACCTTGAGAATACCAAATTGGGAGCCTTGGAACAACGGTGGGTGGCTCGCCTTGCAAAGTTTGACTTTACCATCTGTTATCGCCCTGCTACCAAAAACGCAAATGCGGATGGGCTGTCAAGAGTGACGGTGGAGACCCCAGTGGGGGATCTCCATAAACGATTAGAGGAGGAAGAAACGCCAGACTTTAGCAAGTTTGGGCCCTCGGTGGTTGCATCTCAGTTAAGTAGGCAGGCTTGCACACTGCCCCGGTCCCTGGGGAGAACCAATGGAGAATGGGGACGTGCCCAAGATTCAGATGAAGGCCTGCAACAGATGAAACACTAGGTAACTGAGAAGCAGAAGCCAGACAAACAAAAAAGGGCTAATCTGGATGCCGAGATGAAGAGTGTCTTACACCAGTGGGATAGACTGGAAGTTCGAGGATCAGTGTTATATCGTAAGAGACAACAGCCAAAAGATATAGAAGCAAGATGGCAGGTGGTCATCCCCGGAAAAATGGCTCAAGAGGTAGCTAAGGAAGCTCACGAGTTTGGCGCTCACTTTGGACCTGCAAAGACCTACCAATGGTTACATCAGTATGTGTACTGCCCCAGGTTGGAGTCTGTGGTGGAAGAGGTTTGCCGGCAATGTCGAGTATGCGACCTCGTTAAAAGCACCGAACAAAGGGCACCCGTTCAGACCATACAGACCAAAGAACCGCTAGAACTGTTGATGATTGATTATCTCCTCGTGGGACACTCCACTCGGGGACTACAATACTGTTTGGTTATGACCGACCATTTCTCCAAGTTCGCTGTAGTCACCCCGACTAGAGATCAGACTGCTGAGTCGGCGGCACGGGCCATCTGCCAAGACTTCATCCGGGTGTATGGATGCCCGAAGCGGATCGATCAAGGTGCATGTTTTCAAGGCAAGGTGATGGAGGAATTATGTCGTATGTATGGCATCGAGCGATCTCGGACTACACCGTACCACCCCCAAGGCAATGGAGCATGTGAACGCTTCAACCGAACTCTACTTCAAATGCTGAGAACATTAGAGGAAGATAAGAAGGCATGTTGGCCGGATTACCTGGCAGAACTGGTCTGGGCCTACAATAACCGAGTTCACTCCACTACAGGTTACACCCCATATCTACTGCTGTTTGGAAGAGTTAGGCGAGAAATCATCGAGCTGAATTTGGAGCAGCCAGAGGATTTCATGGAACGAACTGTCACTTCGTGGGTGAAAGAACATCAACAACGATTACAGACAATACGTCGGTTGGCTTGTCAACAGCTACAGAAGAAAGAACATATGAGCCCTAAACCGATTCAAGAGATACCGCTTCAACCTGGAGATCGAGTGTTAGTCAGAGAGAAACGCCCCAAGGGTAAACTGAGTGAAAGATGGGAAGTTCAACCCTACAGAGTAATCAAACAGGTGTATGCTGACGGCCCGGTCTACAAGGTGCAAAGTGAGAATGGAGCGTCCGGCCCTAGAGTACTACACAGAAATATGTTGCGACCATGCCGGTCTGAAGCTCTTTCTACGCCAAGATCTCCTGCAGTCTCTGCCCCACTCCCTGAACTTACGTCATCCGTGTGTGAAGTCGATGATGACTGGTGGGCAGTCCCCGATGCAGGGGGGACCCTCAGCCTTCCGGAAATGGAGATCCCATGGATGAGCCACTACCGCCACGGGAAGAAGAGACCAGCCAAGATTCCACTGCAGCTCCCACAGCAAGTGTTCCTCCGGAAGCTAGTCAAGCCGGGCCTGATAGTCAAGATCTTAGAAGATCTCAGAGGTCTACTGCAGGGGTTCCACCAATCCGATATGTTGAACAATGTACTAGGTCTGCTGTACTGCCATTGTTGTCTCCTCTACAGGTTTGAACCTTCCTTCAAAACACAGTGGGCTCGAAGGACGACCATCATTAAGTGGGGAGGCATATTGGGGGGTGTTACTGCTATGGGCAATAAGAAACACGCTGCCACTTTAAGAGACAGAAACCTCCCCGTGTTGAGGGGTAATGGAATGTTCTGATCCCCCTGCAGAAAAGTGTGCTAATGGACAGCCCAAGTGTAAGGAGAGAAGTGAGTTTCTGTTTTTCCTGTTTGATGCATGTGAAGGAACACACAGCCGGTGTGTCTCGGAGGATTGGAGTTTTCTTCTGAATCAAGAGAGAGACTTGCAGATAACAGGGAACAAGCGAGGAATCTGAAGCAAGAAGAAGATTTTGATCTCCTTAACCCGGCCCAGGAGACGTGCGCACCTTCAGATGAGACTGTTGTTGGGGGGCCCCCGGGACTGGATCCACGTACCCAGCATCACTGTGAGTTGAATATTGTGCACATACTAGGGGCTAAAGTAGGCTTCAGTAGTTAGAACACGGCATCCGTGTGGCCCGTTTAGCAGAGGCCAGAGAGGTTACGTGCAGAGTAGCATTGTACCTGACTGTTTTTGTGTTTCTTGAACCTGTAATAGTTGGAGCACCGTGCTATTGAGCGGACCAGCTAGAGAATACAAAAGTGTTGTTAAATCACGTTTTGCCACTGTATACCCCGTGCCTGAACCTGCCTTCTCCACATCTTTCCCCGCCTGTTAATAAATACACCCTTGTTGTTCGCACCTCGTCTTGTGTACTGTAACCTACTCTGCAGTGCGGTGGTCCTCTCGGCCATCGCTTCATTTGTCATATCAAACAGTTCAGCATATCACTGTTTTACAATCTGAGGATGTATTTTACCAAATAGAAAACACGATGGGGAATTGATCAAAGAACAGTTTTCCATATCATTCTGGTGTAAAACTACTGGAAAAAGCCCAACATTTTTGTGCATATTATAGTTGCACCTAAAGTTTCTAACGTTTATCATATTTATGAAAATTCCAAAGGCAGGTCGACAAACTTTTTGGAAAGTGGGCAAAGCTTCATCAAAGGTTGGCTAAAGCGGGCTTTACACGCTACGATTTCGCTACAGCGTTCTCGTTGGGGTCACGGATTTTGTGACGCACATACGGCCGCTGTAGCGATGTCGTAGTGTGTGACTCCTAGGAGCGATTTTGGATCGTTGCAAAAACATCCAAAATCGCTCCTCGTTGACATGGGAGTCCGCTGCCAGTTATCGCTGCTGTCGCAGGGGCGAAGTTGTTCCTCGTTCCTGCGGCAGTGCACATCGCTACATGTGACGCCGCAGGAACGAGGAACATCTCCTTACCTGCCTCCGGCCACAATGCGGAAGGAAGGAGATGGGCGGGATGTTACGTACCGCTCATCTCCGCCCCTCCGCTTTCATTGGGCGGCCGCTTAGTGACGTCGCTGTGACGTCGAATGTACCGCCCCCTTAGAAAGGAGGCGGTACGCCGGTCACAGCGACGTCGCTATGCAGGTAAGTATGTGTGATGGGGGTGCCAGATTTTGTGCGCGACGGGCAGCGATATGTCCGTTTTGCACAAACGATGGGGGTGGGTCGCATGCTAGTGATATCGGGCCGGATATTGCAGCATGTAAAGCCACCCTTAGACTAACACAGGCAGTAAATTAATCTTAAAGTACTCCACAAAAGTGGCCTAAATTGCAACAGAAATGTACTCCATGTTAATTCAGCAAATGATAAAATCCAACTTTCAAAGGTCTTCCTGATTAAAAATATAATTAATGCATGAAACCGTCTGGATACCCCAGCCTGATAGTGCGGACAAGATGACAAAAGAACAATTGCCTGGTCTCTTCTGTGTAGCTTATTTGCTTCAGCGAGAATTTGTTCTATGTATTAAAAGCCTAACATCACTCCACAATCTGTTATTTCTTGAAAAGGTTTTCTAGGCTCAATAGAATTTTTTGCAGTTACTCAATGGCCCAATTCATCAACACCGTTGATTTTCCTAGAATTAGGCACTCCTGATTCATTAAGAGGCAAATTTAAGTCAGGAACTGGAGTCAGGTATTTGCTGTAAGGAAAGCCACAGCTCATCATGAATTAGATGAGTTGTGGCAACATCCTTCCATAGCGCTCACATCTTCCCTCAGCTCCACCCATTTTACTATAGCCGGAAGAAACTGGCATGAAAATGGCAAAAGTCAGAAAAATTTTGCGCAAAAATGTTTGCCATTTTTCTAAACAATTTATGCCAGAATTCTTTTCACATTGCAGTGAAGAATTGATGAATCAGAGACAAAGTGGCTGCAGACACACCTGACAGTGTGTGCAATGCGCACATTCTCAGGACTCCTCTCTATCTCCAGCGCAAGTGGGCGGTCACGAGATCGCAAGTATGTGATTTATATAGTTGCAATCATATGCTGATTAGATTCTCATCTACTTCTCTCAATAGTGCTATTAAGAGAAGCATATAAGAATCCAGTCGACACCTCACCCAACTATAGAAATATTTAATATTTGATCTTACATGACCTCTCACTCACGCTGAAAAAAAGAGGGCAATCCTGACAAGGTGCTTATTGCACACTGTCATGGTTCAGCAATCTGCAGTGACAAACAGATTTCAGAAATTTCTGATGACTCTAGAAAATTCTTTTAGACCTAAAACACACTTCCGCAAAAAAACGTACGTGTCTCACGGTCCGTTTTTCGGGTCCGTGTTCCGTTTTTTAGGGGCGTTTCTCCGGTACGTATGACATCTGTGTGATGACGTATGCGAGCCCTGTGTGCGTGTGGAATGTCCGTATTGACATAAAATACCTACGTGTGCAGTCCGTATGCCATGCGTTTTTAAAGGCCCGCATTTTTACCCAATTAACGATTTTAATCATTCATCATGAGATCCTGGTGTTGTTGTTTGCTTTCAATTGACCTGATAGATTGGTAACAAGTGTTTCAGATTTCGTGATGAAAAACGGACACGGACGATACGTGCTGAACACGGACATACTCTGTGTGCGGTCCGTGTAGGCACGGACCAATAGACTAAAGCGGGTCCGTGCCTGCGTGCTGCCGGCCAAAAACGGACATGTCGTCCGTGTAGAAAAGCGCACACACGTACTTACCACACGGACACACGTTCCGTGTGATTTTACGTGTGTGTGCCATCTACCATTGAATAACATGGGTCTCCGTGTCTCCGGTACGTGCAAATACGTACCGCACACGTACAAAAAAAACGGATGTGTGTTGCGGGTCTTAAGGCTAGGTTCATGTGACCGCATAAAAAAAAAATACATTAGTGTTTCACCCAGAAAACATGGACAGTTTATCACTTTTTATCATCCAATTTTTACAGTATTAACTATATTAATAAATTACAAGACAATTTGAAGTCTCCTATGTTAAAGTATTGCAATGTATCTGTAAAATGTAAGCTATACATATAGCATCTGATATTTTTTTGCTCTCTTAGGCCGGTTTCACACATCCTGCTTTTCGTTTGATGGATGCGGCGCACGCCAGTACAGTATGATACAGTACAGTGGCAGCACCGCAACTTCCGAGTCACATGCTCCGGTCACATGACAGCATGTGATTGGCGCTTCTGGCGCTGCCAGTGTACTGTATACACTGTTCTGGCGTGCGCCGCATCCGTCAATCCGTGTGAAACCGGCCTTAGACTTCAATTGGCGAATCTCATCTGATTTACAGAAGAAATTAGTGCATACCATGATTTTTTTCACACGCAGTTTGGTCAGTGGAAAAAATCTCTCATCTGCTCAGCTCTAATGAGAAACACTGGTCTGTCTGTCTGTTTTTTACAGACAGCACTTAGATTGAAAATACGGTTGTGTGAACTTACCCTTAAAGCAATATTTTGTGTCAGCTTCTATTGTCTTCCATTCTGTAGTATATTTCCTTTGTAACTATAGAAATGATAGATTTTTACCTGTAAATGGGAATCAGTCATATTGAGAGATCCGAGATCTGCTGGAGCACAAACCCTTGGTATAAATGCATCAGGCCTCCTATTCCTGGATGTTCTATACTGTTATTAAGTCAGTCTGTGCTGAGAGCTCCAGATGTGTCTTGGATGTCAATGATGAATAGGAATGTAATTCCCATCACAAAGTGGTTGGCAAAGGTGCGTAACTGCTTATAAAAAGACAAAGATCTTTTGTGCTAGCAGGAAATGCCTTTGAATAGGAAACATTGGGCCAGAATGCCAACTTCATATTAAATTAATGCACAATTCAAATATATACAGATACAGTAGTGTAAAAAAATGTTCGCCCCCTTCCTGATTTCTTATTCTTTTGCATGTTTGTCACACTTAGATGTTTCAGATCACCAAACAAATTTAAATATTAGACAAATATAACACAAGTAAATACAAAATGCAGTTTATAAATGAAGGTCTTTATTATTAAGGGAAAAAGAAATCCAAACCTTCAGGGCCCTGTGTGAAAAAGTGATTGCCCCCTAAACCTAATAACTAGTTGGGCAATCCTTAGCAGCAACAACTGCAATCAAACGTTTGCGGTAACTGGGAATGAGTTTTTTACAACGCTCTTGAGGAATTTTGGCCCACTGATCTTTGCAGAATT
Organism: Anomaloglossus baeobatrachus; assembly: GCF_048569485.1. Classification (NCBI taxonomy): domain Eukaryota; kingdom Metazoa; phylum Chordata; class Amphibia; order Anura; family Aromobatidae; genus Anomaloglossus; species Anomaloglossus baeobatrachus. The sequence continues at coordinate 655,179,235 of NC_134354.1, forward strand.
GTTGTAATTCAGCCACATTGGAGGGTTTCTGAGCATGAATTGCCTTTTTAAGGTCATGCCACAGCATCTCAATCGGATTAAGGTCAGGACTTTAACTAGGCCACTCCAAAGTCTTAATTTTGTTTTTCTTAAGCTATTCAGAAGTGGACTTGCTGTTGTGTTTTTTATATTTGTCCTGCTGCATAACCAAGGGTGCTATAGTTAGAAGTCATAAACAAATGGCTGGACATTGTCCTTCAGGGATTTTTGTAAGACCGCAGAATTCATTGTTCCATTTACCACAGCAAGTCTTTCAAGTCCTGAAGCAGCAAAAGAGACACAGACCATCAAACTACCACCACCATATTTTACTGTTCGTATGATGTTCCTTTTCTGATATGCTGTGCTTTTTCTACACCAGAAGTAATGGGATATACACCTTTCAAAAAGTTCCATTTTTGTCTTGTCAGTCCACAGAGTATTCTCCCAAAAGTCTTGAGAATCATTAAGATGTTTTCTGGAAAAATTGAGACGAACCTTTGTTTTTTTTTTTTGCTCAGCAGGGATTTTTGTCTTGGAACGCTAGGAAATTTTTGTCCAGTCTCTTTCTTATGGTGGTGACATGAACACTGACCCTAACTGAGGCAAGTGAGGCCTGCAGTTCTTTGGATGTTGTTATGGATTATTTTTGTGACCTTGTTGAGTAATTTCTGCACTCTTGGGGTAATATTGGTCCACCCACCACTACACTTTGTGGATAAAAGTTCTTACTGTGGTTTGCTGGCATCCCAAAGCTTTAGAAATGGCTTTATAACCTGTTCCAGACTGATAGACCTCAATTACTTTGTTTCTTTTTTGTTCATGAATTTCTTTAGATTGCAGCATGATGTCTAGGTTTTGAAAATATTTTGCTCTACTTCCCTTTGTGAGACAGGTCCTATTTAAGAGATTTCTTGATTGATAACAGGTATGGCACTCAGGGCCCTGTAAGTTTGGATTTCCTTCTCTCTTAATAATAAAGACCTTGATTGTATAAACTGCATTTTGTGTTTAATTGTGTTATATTTGCCTATGTACTGACCTACAAAGCCACCCATAATCTGTCTCCTTCATATATCTCTGAACTAATCTCCCACTACACTCCAACATGTAACCTCCAGTCCTCCCAAGATCTCCTCTCCTCTCTCATTCGCTCCTCATGCAACCGCCTTCAAGAATTCTCCCGAGCATCCCCCGTTTTCTGGAATTCACTGATTCAACACATCAGAGTATATGCTACACTTACAAGCTCAAACAGAACTTGAAAACTCATCTGTTCAGAAATGCCTATAATCTCCAATGACCCCACTGTGTCACCACCACCACCACTACTGCCTCACCATCGTGTTGGAACTGCCGCCTCATCACCGAGCTGGAACTGCTGCTCGACCAACACCCCACCTACTGTCTCTTCCCCAAAATCCTTTAGAATGTAGGCCCAGAAGGGTCCTCTTCCCTCTGTATCAGTCTGTCTATTGTAACTTGTATATGTATTCTGTATGTAACCCCTGCTCATATACAGCACCATGGAATCAATGGTGCTCTATAAATAAATATTAATAATAATAATAATATTTAAATTTGTATAGTGATCTGAAACATTTAAGTGTGACAATCATGCAAAATAATAAGAAATCAGGAAGGGGCAACCACATTTACACACCACTGTATATAGTAGAATATAAGTTATGTCTATATGCCAAAAACTGTGCATCGAACAGCTCATTCTCTGGTTATATATCATAGCACCATCCTATTAATTTTATTTTTGCATTGTACAATATTGTAAAAGCTAATGTTTTTCAGTTTAGGGGAAATATTAAAAAATCAGTCTACAATTATTTTAAATCACAAGATTCTCCTAAAGCGACTAAAGGTAAAGAAGGAAAGAAAAGTAATATATTTTGCTCTCAATTTTTAACAGCAGTAGAGAAGTAGATTTTTACAGAAGGGACAATATTCTTACTAATAGGTGATTATATATTAGGTACAGTTGCACATTTTGGTGCCGCTTCATCAAGACTGGTGTTTTGCAAACTAATAATAATGAAGGGTGCACTGAAATAAAAAGTGACATATTTTTTTTTTATATGTCTACATCTTTCAGCTTGTGTGCACTAGTGTAAGAAGAGTACTCCAAGCAGGAATTGGAGTACATTTTTGTTAATCTGTTAATTTACTACACTTTTGTCAAACCCCTTCCTGGTTAAGCTCTGCCCACTGCTTAAGTGGAATAAAAATGCTAAAAGTTGCAATATTTTTGCTCAGATATAAGTTGTGGCCCAATATTTAGGACATTCCAAATAATTTCACATCAGAATACTGTAAAAACATGTTTCATGAATCGGGCCTATATGTCTCAGGATATTATGTTATAACTTTTGTGAAATCTTAGTGTCAAGCCTTTTAGAAAACCTCTGTCTTTAGCTACAATGTCTAAAAATAATTATATGATATTTGAAATATACAATACATTCTACTAATTCTATTTAGTACAACCAGTACTTATTATTTATTGTCCTACTTCCAACTAGAAGGAATTCTTGACATTCCGTTACCCCAATGATAAATTTGTAAGCCATGATATTGGGAAAAAATACTTATAGGTCCTCTGAAGAGGGTCAAATGGCTAGCTAAAGTCACAGCCTCTGCATATGTATAGTTACATACCTTAAACACAATGTATATAAAAACAGCAACAAAAATGACAAAATGTTCTCTCACTGACTTTGGGCATTCTAATCCTATTCCACTAATTAACTCTACTAATTGGTTCTTTGTGTCCTCTTTGGTCTACCAGATCAGCGTGACTCATTATACATGTAATGATTATATGGAACATAAACTACTTGTATCAATATAATTGATTTATTTCTAAATTACTATACTTATACTACTTACATATTTACTACATGTTATTTAAATTATGGTAATTGCAGCCAAAAAAAAAGTAAACTGTAGCCAAATAAGGCACCATACTCCTGTTTGTTGTATACTTATAAGACTACCTTAATTATATAACCAGTTTGTATACCATTCTAAACCTAAATAACCAAAAAGGCTAAGATTATGATTTGATATCATAATGGTGCATACCTTTTGGAAAATACAATTTTCCTCCTGTGTTCAGTCCCAATTACTGTGCCCCGGAGTTTGTAAGATCTGATGTTGTGCTGTGGTGGTCTAACTCACATAGCCAAACCTTTGCTTATGCAACTTTACTTATAGAAGTTAAATGTAATGGAAAATTGCATACATTTAATAGCGAAGCAATGAAAGGAAACATGTTTTAGAGGGGAAATGCTAAAACAGGAGGTCAAACTTTGAAAGTGTTTGTTAATTTTACACAAGGGAAACACAAGGAAGTATTTCTTCCCGAAAAGGGAGTTGTATTCACGGAATGCCTTACTAAGAGGGTTGGTTAATGAGAATATGAAGGGAGTTCAAAAGTTCTTGTTATGTTCAGAAAAATAATTTGTTTAAACGGCATATGCAGATTGAATGGCCTGTATCTTCTCATTTTTATTTACCACTTAACTCCTTTTAGTTAATTCTTTGTGAAATATCAGGCTAATGTTGTAGCCTGGTAGTCCATTACATTTTTGCCCTTTTTAATTACATTGTTTTCTCCTGCTTACATATCCATCTGGTTAACACATTGACCACTCAACACATAAGTGTGACATGGAACAGAAAATCAGTATTCTCTGAACACAGTACAGATATAAAGGACTGTGTACCTGGGTGCAGAATATTTTGCTTGTGCATTTGTTTGGTTGCCAAAAAATCCTATAACATTATTGTTGAGGTCATTGGGATTATCAGGCACTGGTGGTACGTTGATATAGGACAGTCTGTGTATTTTTTGCATGCTCTTGTAAGGGGTGTACTGAGCTAGGGGCAGAGGAGTCTGTAATGTGGCCACAGATGAGATAAAGAAAGGTACAGCACCAGCAAGGCACCTGGCAGCCAGGCAGCCATAAAAAAATGTTAGGCTACCAATTATTTAGGGCCACCTGGATGCCTTTGCACCTTTCAATCTGTAGCGGCATCATAATCTGTATATTGTTGAAAATATATCTTCTGCTCTCTACTGGAGAGAAGGAAAGCACAAGACTTGGGGCTGACAGCAGTAATGTACTGCAGGAGTGTGCACTCTCCCGGACGAAGCGGTAAATGTAACATCGCGAAACGCGCGTCGGAGGTTTCTGGCAGATAGAGGCACATCGGTGGGGTTACTGCATTATGGGTGAGAACCGTTTACCATCTCTCTCTGGGTAATTTTTTCCTTGTTTATTAAGGCTGGGACATAGGGTAATATAGTAGAATAATTACATTGGAATGTGCAATAACCCTGTCCCCTTTATATATTATTTATTACCCTTTGACTACCATTATAATTATATGGTTACACTGTATACTCCCCTGATACACCATTTAATATACACTGGTGTGCCTGCCTCTTGCGGGATCAGGATAGGGTGGATTTTTTTCCCCCCCTTTTTTCCCTTCTTTCCCCTGTTAATATCAATAGCACCTTGTTTTTAATTATGTGGTGTTTTTTGTCTTCATATTTTCTTGTATAATGAATTAATAAAATATATATTTTTACTTCAGCCAATTTAAATCTCCAGTTCTTCTTTTTGTGGTAAATTATAATCTGTATATTGTTGAAAATATATCTTCTGCTCTCTACTGGAGAGAAGGAAAGCACAAGACTTGGGGCTGACAGCAGTAATGTACTGCAGGAGTGTGCAATACATAGAAGACTGAGACGAGCTGCATACTACAGGATGGGACTGTATATACAGGGGTTGAGAGGAGGACAAGAGTGATGTACTGGAGGATGGAGCTGCATATAGAGGGGCAGTGAGGACTAATGCACTACAGGATGAAGCTAAGTATGTATGTGGACTAAGTGTAATGATGTACTATATAATGGGGCTTTAGAGGGGTTGAAGATCATGCTACTAGATCAGGCAGTATATAAAAGGGCTGAGTGGAGTGATGTGCACCATGATGGTCCTTCATATAGAGTGGTTGAGAATAAAGATGTACTGTTTTATGGGACTGTGTATAGAGGGGCTGAAGAGTGATGTACTGCAGCATGAGGCTGTATATAAGGGCTAAGACTGAAGTACTGCAGTATGGGGCTGTATATACAGGGACTGGGAGGAGTGATGTACTGCATGATGAAGCTGTATCTATAGGGGCTGAGGAGCAAAGTGCTGCAGGATGGGGCTATATATATAGTGGGGCTACAAGAAGTTATGTCTTTCATGATGAATCTGAGGAGGGATAGACTGCAGTATGGGAATGTATAGAGAGGGAGCTGATGTACTTCAGCATGGTATAGTAAATTGATAGGATCGGGAGCTATGTACTGCGGGATGGGATTGTATGTAAAGATGCTGAGAGATGTTAACCATCTGCACCTGCATCACAATCTGTAGGAAGTGCCCACTCAGTGCATGCGTTTTCATGCTATGCTGGAGAGTAGTGCGTGTGAGTTGGGAGACAACATTGTCCATGGTTGACTGTGACAATAATTCGTACAGTAATACTCAGGTTGTTGAACACTGATGTCATTCTGTCACTCTGCCGGCATCACTCAAGTATTTATATATTAAATGTTGCAGCACTCAGGCTCATTTGGGATAAGGGAGTATGGTGATTGGTTTATGTAAAATGTATTTATTTATAGAATGTGTGCACTGTGTGGGGGATGTTACTATAATCTGTGGTGGGAGTGATTAGTTGTTATGATATAGGGAAAGTGTGATTATAATCTGTGAGAAGTGGCTGCTGATTGCTGCAGGAGAATATGGTAAAAACTGGCTGGAGGTAATTATTATACTACAGGTGAACATTAGAGATGAGCGAACCGGTCGCGGTTCGGCTCGAGGTCGGTTCGCCGAACGGACGTCCCGTTCGAGTTCGGCTCGTCGAACGTTCGACGAACCGAACTCGAACTGCATAGGAAACAATGGCAGGCAATCACAAACACATAAAAACACCTAGAAAACACCCTCAAAGGTGTCCAAAAGGTGACAAACAACTCACAACACAACACAAACACATGGGAAAGTGACAAGGACATATACTCATGCGAAAACAAAAGAGCTGGACAAGGAAAAAGAGGAGGACACACAGATATAGGCATGGCACGCCCTTCTAAAATCATGTAAAACACCGCAAGGTGACTCCAAGCGGAGTCTCCCTTTTTTTCCAAAAATTGGGCCCTACACAGACACCTTATCAGTGGCAGCACTTGTGCCCTAGTTGCAAAAAGGATGTTTTGATTTGCATCAAGCACATTCAAAAATACGCTATTCTTAACCGTCCCCAGGATGACACCGGGGTTGGTAGCAAAGTCTTTCCTGATCCCAGCTCTGTTCATCTTGGATCATTTTTAAAAAACACAGCAAGCAACGGTTACTCCAAGCGGAGTCTCCCTTTTTTTCCAAAAATTGGGCGCAACACAGACACCTTATCAGTGGCAGCACTTGTGCCCTAGTTGCAAACAGGATGTTTTGATTTGCATCAAGCACATTCCAAATCCACAAGCATTTACTCTCCCCAGGATGACACAGGGGTAGTAAATTCCTTCTGGATCCATGACTTGTTCATTTTGATGAACGTCAGTCTGCCCACATTGTCACTGGACAGACGCGTGCGCTTATCTGTCAGCACACACCCAGCAGCACTGAAGACACGTTCAGAGACAACGCTGGCAGCTGTACACGACAAAATCTCCAAGGCGTAACTGGAGAGCTCTGGCCATTTTTCTAGATTTGAAGCCCGAAAGGAGCAAGGCTCCATTTGCAAAGTCATGGCATCGATGTTCATTTGGAGATACTCCTGTATCATCCTCTCCAGCCATTGACTATGTGTCAGACTTGTTGTCTCTGGTGGCCTTGCAAAGGAGGGTCTAAAAAAATTATGAAAAGATTCCATAAAATTGCTGTTACCAGCACCAGATATGGTCCTACTGGTACGGGTAGACTGTTGAAGATGACGAGACCGTCCCATGTTTGTCAAGTTACAACTGGGAGAATCACTCCCTGCACCTGCACGGTTGTTTGGTGGAAAAGCCGAGCTAAGATCGAGTAACAGCTTCTGCTGATACTCCTGCATACGTGCGTCCCTTTCTATGGCTGGAATTATGTCACAAAATTTGGACTTGTATCGGGGATCTAATAGTGTGGCAAGCCAGTACTCATCATCACTTCTAATTTTGACAATACGAGGGTCATGTTGGAGGTAGTGCAACAAGAAGGCACTCATGTGTCTTGCGCAGCCATGCGGACCAAGTCCACGCTGTGTTTGTGGCATAGAGGTGCTAACCGTTCTTTCTTCCTCTGACATCTCCCCCCAACCTCTTTCAACAGAAATTTAACCAAGGTCTCCCTCATCTGCTGAGTCTTCCATGTCCATGGACAGTTCGTCCTCCATTTCTTCATGTTCTCCTGCACCTTCCTCAACATTTAGCCTGCTACTATGCGCCCTTGTTGATCCCTGTCCCCCATGGTCCCATGCCTGCCGCGTTGGTGATGATGAACGTCTGGACCTTGGTGATGTTGTTGTCCCTTGCGCATATGAATCCTCCTGTAGTTCCTCCCCTTCCTGTTGTCCCACCCCCTGACTCCGAATAGTGTTTAGCGTGTGCTCCAGCATGTAAATGACTGGAATTGTCATGCTGATAATGGCAATGTCAGCGCTAAACATATTCGTCGCCATGTCGAAACTGTGCAGAAGGGTGCATAGGTCCTTGATCTGAGACCACTCCATCAGGGTGATCTTCCCCACCTCTGCATCTCGTTGGCCCAGGCTATACGTCATGACGTATTGCACCAGGGCTCGGCGGTGCTGCCACAGTCGCTGTAACATGTGGAGAGTTGAATTCCAGCGTGTCGCCACATCGCATTTCAGGCGATGAACCGGCAGGCCGAAAGACTTCTGGAGCGATGCAAGTCGCTCAGCTGCGGCGCTTGAACGGCGGAATTGAGCAGACAGTTTTCGTGCCCTGGTCAGAAGGCCATCTAGACCGGGATAGTGTGTTAAAAATTGCTGGACGACAAGGTTCAACACGTGAGCCATACAAGGTACGTGTGTCACATTGCTCAGGCGAAGGGCCGCACCCAGGTTTGCAGCATTGTCGCACACGGCCTTACCAGGCTGCAGGTTGAGTGGAGACAACCATTTATTAAACTCGGACCGCAGAGCTGACCACAACTCCTCAGCTGTGTGACTCCTATTCCCAAGACATGTCAAGCTAAAGACCGCCTGATGCTGTTGCGCTCTGCTGCCAGCATAGTAATGAGGGGTGCGTGATTCCTTCTGCGCAGTGAGAACGCTGGTGGCCTGACCAGGCAGGCTTGGGGCGGAGGTGGAGGACCCAGATGAGGTGGAGGAGGCAGAAGCAGTGTCGGAACTTGGACAGACAGAGGATTGACACACAAGTCGTGGGGACGGCAAGACTTGTGCAGCAGACCCTTCACCATCTATCACCATAGTTACCCAGTGCCCAGTCAGCGTCATGTAACGTCCCTGTCCATGCTTACTGGTCCAAGTATCGGTGGTGAAATGCACCCGTTCACACACAGAGTTTCTCAAGGAAGCGGTGATGTTTTGTGCGACATGCTGGTGTAGCGCGGGCACACCTTTCTTAGAGAAGTAGTGGCGACTAGGCATCTGGTACTGAGGCACAGCGACAGACATAAGGTCTCTAAAATCCTGTGTGTCCACTAGGCGGAAAGGCAGCATTTCGGTAGCCAAGAGCTTACAGAGGGATAGAGTCAACCTCTTAGCTTTGTCATGGGTCGCAGGAAATGGCCTTTTATTTGACCACATCTGAGGGACAGAGATCTGGCTGCTGTGTGTAGATGGTGTTGAGTAGGGTGTCCCTGGAAAAATGCAGGTTTGTGAGGAAAGTGCAGGCGGAGACATGATGTTGCCTTCATCCAATGTTGATGCTATCGATGTCTGAGAGAGCTGTATACATGCACTTGTTTCCCCTTCCAAACCAACTGACGACCTACCAAGCAAAGTGCCTGTTGCGGTTACAGTGGTGGAAGTTGTGCGTGGAAAAACAGGTGTGACAGCTGTCCCCACAGTCCTAGAAGATGAAGAGCGCGCGGATGCACTGGAAGGGGCAGGCAGTGGATGGTTCGCTCCGCTAGGCCGCATTGCAGCACGGTGAGCTTCCCACCGGGACATATGATATTTATTCATGTGACGATTCATGGAAGAAGTTGTCAAACTGCTGAGGTTTTGACCTCTACTAAGAGAACCATGACAAATTTTACAGATCACATAATTTGGGCGATCTTTTGCTATGTCAAAAAAGGACCAGGCTAGGCAAGGCTTAGAGGGCATGCGACCTGTTGATCCACCCCGACTAGTGCTCAGAGGCAGAGTGGTGGCTGAGGATGCAGTTGTAGACATGCTACCAGTACTCCGACTCTGTCAAGGAAGGCGCAAGGTAACTTCGTCATCAGTTGCATCCTCCTCCACCACCTCTGTTGACCTCCTCGAGTGCCTGACTGTGGGTTGACAGTAGGTGGGATCTAGAACTTCATCATCAATTGTTGTGTTTGCACTCCCCTCCCCCTCAGACCGAGCCTCTTCTTGCCCTGACCGAATATTTAAGTTGTCATCCCAATCGGGTATCTGCGTCTCATCTTCATCAGTGTGTTCCTCATTGTCTATAACCACAGGTGTTACAGTTTGTGACAAAGGGTCAACATTATGCTCAGAAACTTGGTCCTCACGGCCTGAATCAGAGTCACAAAGGTTCTGGGCATCACTGCAGACCATTTCCTGATCTGTACTCACTGTAGCTTGGGAGCAGACCTCTGATTCCCAGGCTATAGTGTAACTGAACAGCTCTGCAGACTCAGCCATCTCAGTTCCACCATACTGTGCAGGGCTGATGGAGACTTCAGAGCTGGGAGAAAGCAAGTTTGATTGGGATGACAACTCAGAGGACTGGTGTTTTTTGGATGCGGTACTTGAAGTGGCTGAGAGGGCACTTGTTGGACCACTTGAGATCCATTCAAGCATTTTCTTTTTTTGGCCATCATCTACCTTTGTTCCTGTTGTTCGTGTCCATAAAAAAGGGAGCACATCGGATTGTCCACGGTAAGTAGTAGACATCTTACTTTTACTGGTAGATGGTCTATCTTCAGCAGATGATAATGGAGCTTTGCCACCTTCCCCACGGACAAACCCTTTTTTTCCTTTTCCAACACGCCTCTTCCCCTTTCCACCAGCATCTGTCATTTTGCCACTCATGTTGATTGCGACAAGATTGTGCACTGAAAATGTGGTAGTAAAAATTGAGAGGTGGTGTAGATTGCAGCGGTGGTCTAGCTTTAATAACAGCAGAATAATAAAGAATAAATATCCCTGACAATGCAACTATGGCCCTTAAACTGGCAGCATAAATTGCTAGTATAATAGCTTAGTAACTATCAGTTTGAGTGTGAAATGCAGGCAGACGTGCTGCAAATATCTGTGCACTACTGGGACTATACAGAAGTCCAACAGCCACGTTTAGGATGACACTAAGTTCACTCAGTGTTTGCTAGTATAATGGCTTAGTAACTATCAGTTTGAGTGTGCAATGCAGGCAGACGTGCTGCAAATATCTGTGCACTACTGGGACTATACAGAAGTCCAACAGCCACGTTTAGGATGCCACTAGGTACACTCAGTGTTTGCTAGTATAATGGCTTAGTAACTATCAGTTTGCGTGTGCAATGCAGGCAGACGTGCTGCAAATATCTGTGCACTACTGGGACTATACAGAAGTCCAACAGCCACGTTTAGGATGACACTAAGTTCACTCAGTGTTTGCTAGTATAATGGCTTAGTAACTATCAGTTTGAGTGTGCAATGCAGGCAGACGTGCTGCAAATATCTGTGCACTACTGGGACTATATAGAAGTCCAATAGCCACGTTTAGGATGCCACTAGGTACACTCAGTGTTTGCTAGTATAATGGCTTAGTTATAATGAGTTGGAGTGTGCAGAGGACAGGAGGGTACAGTGCCAGGATTGTGGGGCTCTGGGTAGAGGAAAGGAAGTCTGCCTTTCTATTCCCTCCTAATGGGGAACTGCAGCGAGGAAATCCCTGACCTTAGCTACACAGACGCTGTCTCTGTTTTCAGGACCTGTCACCTATGGCTCTGACCCTGCCGGTACGAGCCCTTAAAAGGACTGATAGAAAGTGCTATCCCTAAGCTGTCCAGCGCTGTGTATAGAGCGCATACAGCAGTATCGGCGATAGGACAAAGGACGGAGCTGCGCCAGTGATGTCTGACACCAAGGACGCAGAAGAGATAATGGCGTCCGGACGGGCAGATACTCGTTTTTATAATGCAGGGACATGTGACATGGACATCCTATCACACATGCCGTTGCTTCTCTGGCTAAAAGTCCACTTAGCTGTGTGCGTGTCTGGGATTGGCTGACATGCTGGCCCTCCCCACTACACGCGCGCGCTTAGGGAAGGAAGACAAGAAAAAAAAAAAAAAAATGGCTATCGCCATTATCCATACAGCAGTGATCTGAAGGCGCTGTTCCCGCACACTATACACTGAAATTTCAGAGTGACTTACACTATTACAGCGGAAAGCCAGCTAGGAATTAGCTGTTTTTTTGCTGCTAGAACCGTTCTCGAACGTTTCTAGAACTATCGAGCTTTTGCAAAAAGCTCGAGTTCTAGTTCGATCTAGAACAGGCCCCAAAATCACTCGAGCCTAGAACTGGAGAACCTCGAACCGCGCTCAACTCTAGTGAACATTAAAAGTGGATGTCTAATATATAAAGCTGAATGTGTGTGTGTGTGTGTGTGTGTGTGTGTGTGTCCGGGATTGGCATCTGCACCGTCGCAGCTACAGCCACAAAATTTTGCACACTCACACGTCTGGACCCCGAGAGCGTTAAAGACTATGTTGTGAGGCGAAATTTTAACCCCGTGCGTTCTGATTTACCAATCAATTTTGCCCCTATCTACATAATGGGGAAAAAGTGAAACAAAAAGTGTATCCGCACTGTCACATTTACAATCACGAAATTTTGCACAGACACCTCATGTGACCCAGGGAACATCGTAGACTAAGTTTTGATAAAAAAAAATGTAACCCCGCGCTTTACAGTTATTCTCCAAAAAACATGCCTCCATTAAAGTAAATGGAGCCTGGAACTACAGGTTATTAGTAGAGTTAGTAGAGTTGAGCGCGGTTCGTGGTTCGTGGTTCTCCAGTTCGCGGTTCAAGTGCTTTTGGGGGGTGTTCTAGATCGAACTAGAACTCGAGCTTTTTGCTAAAGCTCGATAGTTCTAGTTACGTTTGAGAACGGTTCCAGCAGCAAAAAGCCAAGCTAATTACTAGCTGGCTTTCCACTGTAATAGTGTAAGTCACTCTGTGACTCACACTATTATGAAATTTCAGCGTATAGTGTGCGGGAACAGCGCATTCAGATCACTGCTGCTGGGATAATGGCGATCGCCATTTTTTTTTTTTTTTTTCCTTGTCTTCCTTCCCTAAGCGCGCGCATGTAGTGGAGAGGGCCAGCATGTCAGCCAATCCCAGACACACACACAGCTAAGTGGATTTTTAGCCAGAGAAGCAACGGCATATGTGATAGGCTGTCCATGACACATGTCCCTGCATTATAAAAACAGGTATCTGCCCGTCCGGACGCCATTACCTCTTCTGCGTCTGGGTGTCAGTCACTGCTGGCGTAGCTCCTGTCTCCGATACTGCTGTGTACGCTCTACACACAGCGCTATACAGAATAGGGATAGAAGTTTCTATTAGCCCTTGTAAGGGCTAATAACAGCAGGTTCAGAGGTGACAGTCAGGTCCGTGGAAACAGATTTTAACAGCTACAGAAGATAACAGCGTCTGTGTAGCTAAGCTCAGGGACTTCCTCGCTGCATTTCCCCATTAGGAGGGATAGAAAGTGAGGCTTCCTTTCCTGTACACTGACCCACAACCCTGCTACTGTACCCTCCTGCCCTTTGCACACTCAAGCTCATTGTTACTAAGCAATTATACTAGCAAACACTGAGGAAACTTAGTGGCATCCTAAAAGTGGCTGTTGGACTTCCATTATTGTCCCACTGGTGTAAAGCTATTTGCAGCACCACTGCATTGCACACTCAAGCTCATTGTTACTAAGCCATTATACTAGCAAACACTGAGTAACCTTAGTGGCATTCTAAAAGTGGCTGTTGGACTTCCATTATTGTCCCACTGGTGTAAAGCTATTTGCAGCACCACTGCATTGCACACTCAAGCTCATTGTTACTAAGCCATTATACTAGCAAACACTGAGTAAACTAAGGGGTTACTTTGCACGCTGCGAAATCGCAAGCCGTTGCTGCGATGCCGAGCGCGATAGTCCCCGCCCCCGTCGCAGCTGCGATATCCTTGTGATAGCTGCCGTAGCGAACATTATCGCTACGGCAGCTTCACATGGACTCACCCGCCCTGCGACGTCGCTCTGGCCGGCGACCCGCCTCCTTATTAAGGGGGCGGGTCATGCGGCATCACTGCGACGTCACACGGCAGGCGGCCAATAGGAGCGGAGGAATGGAGATGAGCGGGATGTAAACATCCCGCCCACCTCCTTCCTTCTGCATATCCTACGGAAGCCGCGGTGACGCCGGTAGGAGATGTTCCTCGCTCCTGCGACTTCACACACAGCGATGTGTGCTGCCGCAGTAGCGAGGAACAACATCGGACCGTCGCGTCAGCGTAATTATGGATTACGCCGACGCTGCACCAATGATACAATTACGATGCTTTTGCGCTCGTTAATCGTATCATCAAACCTTTACACACTACGATGTCGCATGCGATGCCGGAAATACATCATTTTCAATTTGACCCCACCGACATCGCACCTGCGATGTCGTAGTGTGCAAAGCCCGCCTTAGTGGCATCCTAAAAGTGGCTGTTGGACTTCCATTATTGTCCCACTGGTGCAAAGCTATTTGCAGCACCACTGCATTGCACACTCAAACTCATTGTTACTAAGCCATTATACTAGCAAACACTGAGGAAACTTAGTGGCATCCAGTCTTCTCTTGCTATTCTCTCCAGCTTCTCTCTTTAACCTTCCTCTCTCTCCCCCAGTTTCCACCCAGTATGCCTTCCGTTACCTTTCTCCTTCTTATAGTTCTATATTCTCTCCTCCTCACCCTCTCTCTTCTTTCGCTCATCTTTTCCTTTTTATTTTTTTTTTTTCCCTTCTTTCCTCTCCCCTATTTCTATGCCCATTCACTCTGGGTTCTCTTACCCACGTACGATTAATAGGCTATGTTGCAGGGTAATTCAATACGTTGGACTGCAGGAGAAGCTTAAGTCCTTGCTTCGAGGACACCCCCGTACCAAGTACACCATCTAGCCACGTTGGTTCACCCTGGTCGTTACTAGGGACACTCTCTCCTGGTCACACTACTGGACCAGTTCTTTTCGGCTGTGTGTGCGCAACCGATAGTTTGTATTTAAGGGTACGTTTGCCCAAGTTCTACTGTGGGTTAAGTTTTTGACATTTCTCTATTAATCCAGTAAGAGATACACTTCAATGGCTTTAAGCTTGATGACATGGAATGTTAGGGCACATCCAGGAAACGGGCGGCAGTATTCGCACAAATCAAAAAATCCAAAGCTCAGATTGTATGTTTACAAGAGACCCATTTATTGTTGGAAACCACTAGAGTGCTTCAGAAGCCTTGGGTTCAATGGTCAGCTCACTCTGTTCATTCCTCATATTCTAGGGGAGTATCGGTACTAGTCCATAAAGCATTGCGATGGGACCCGGGTACGATTATAAACGATAATGATGGGAGGTATGTGTTTATCCAGGCTCATATCGACGGGATAATGATAGTGATCTTAGCCATATACATCCCCCCTGCGATGGGAATCTCAATTTTGTATGAAGCGGCTAAGTTTGCCTCACAATTCCCACAAGCCTTGGTGATCTGCATGGGGGACTTCAATTTGATTAATAACCCAGGACTGGATAGATTCAACACCCGACAGGTCCCGATCTCCCCTACGATGCAAACTAGATTGAGTGCATTCCTCCAGGAGGTGGGATGGTGCGACATGTGGCGGTTTTTTAACCCAGTACTGAGAGAATATACATGTTATACCCCAGGGAAAAACTCATTATCTAGAATTGATTACCGTATTTTTCGGACTATAAGACGCACCGGACTATAAGACGCACCCTGGTTTTAGAGGAGGAAAATGGGAAAATAAAACTTTAAGCAAAAAATGTGGTCATGACACACTGTTATGGGGCGAGGATCTGCTGCTGACACTGTTATGGGGGTAATGTCACCAAATTCTCTACTAAGGTACCCCATCCTGGTAATGATCCTCCTGCCTTGTATATGATCCTGCTATAAACCCCCATCCATCCTGTTCACATACCCCCCCATCCAGCCTGTTCACATACCCCCCCATCCAGCCTGTTCACATACCCCCCCCCATTCAGCCTGTTCACATACCCCCCCCCATCCAGCCTGTTCACATACCCCCCCCCCAATCCAGCCTGTTCACATACCCCCCCATCCAGCCTGTTCACATACCCCCCCCATCCAGCCTGTTCACATACCCCCCCCATCCAGCCTGTTCACATACACCCCCCCCATCCAGCCTGTTCACATACACCCCCCCATCCAGCCTGTTCACATACACCCCCCCCATCCAGCCTGTTCACATACCCCCCCCATCCAGCCTGTTCACATACCCCCCCCATCCAGCCTGTTCACATACCCCCCCATCCAGCCTGTTCACATACCCCCCCATCCAGCCTGTTCACATACCCCCCCATCCAGCCTGTTCACATACCCCCCCATCCAGCCTGTTCACATACCCCCCCATCCAGCCTGTTCACATACCCCCCCATCCAGCCTGTTCACATACCCCCCCATCCAGCCTGTTCACATACCCCCCCATCCAGCCTGTTCACATACCCCCCCTTCCAGCCTGTTCACATACCCCCCCATCCAGCCTGTTCACATACCCCCCCCCATCCAGCCTGTTCACATACCCCCCCCCCATCCAGCCTGTTCACATACCCCCCCCCCCATCCAGCCTGTTCACATACCCCCCCCCCCATCCAGCCTGTTCACATACCCCCCCCATCCAGCCTGTTCACATACCCCCCCCCCATCCAGCCTGTTTACATACCCCCCCATCCAGCCTGTTCACATACCCCCCCATCCAGCCTGCTCATATACTCGAATCCTGCTATATGCCCCCATCGTGCTCATATACCATCCTGGTATATGGCCTGTATCCTTTAGCACAGAGAAAAAAATAAACGTTTATACTCACCTTTTCCTCACTCCCTGCAGCACCGATCACATCTTCCTCTCTGCACCACTGATCTGTGTGTGTGGAGCCGTTCCCCTGCTGCATCGCGATGTCTTCCTGTCTGTGCCGATCAGCTGACCAGCTCAGCACAGATCAGCTGACCGGCTCAGCACAGATCAGCTGACCGGCTCAGCACAGATCAGCTGACCGGCACAGACAGGAAGACATCGCGTGCAGCAGGGGGGGCGGCTCCACACACGGGGACGGGTGAGTGTACTGATTCACTGCACCCCGCGCTGGTAATGACGCGCGGGGGGCAGTGAATACAGCCGCACATGATCACTCCAGGCTGTAATTGCCAGGGGTGATCATGCGGCCGGCTTTTTGCTATGCGCGCGTCCCCGCTCGTCCTCCCGCCCACCTGTCAGCGCCGGCTTCAGCGCTGAGAGATGGGCGGGAGGATGGGCGTGCATATGTAATGAGCGGGCCCACGTGGTCACGGCAGGCGCTGCTGCTGCCTGCTCGTGCCCCCAATGACCTGCAGCACCCTCATTCCCAGCCGCAGCCCTATAGTCAGACCATAAGACGCACCCCCAACTTTCCCCCAACATTTGGGAGAAAAAAAGTGCGTCTTATGGTCCGAAAAATACGGTACATTTGTGGAAATGAAAGAGTCTGTGCCCATATACAATCGGTATGTCACCTGCCCAGATCAGTATCAGACCATTCCCCGGTATTTGTCAGCATTAAATGGGAAGGATGTAAATCTCGTAAAATGTCACGGAAGATTAACCCTTGGTGGCTGTCACTTTTTGGTACCAATGATAGGATTCCTGATCAGCTCAGGGCATACACCGAGACGAACTCCGTGGAAGAGAATCACTCGGCCTATTGGGACGCCCTTAAGGCGTATTTGAGGGGATGCTGTCACTCCTCTATCTCTTATGTCAAGAAACAGGCGGCCAGAGAGGAGGAGGAATTGGCCACTCAAAATAGAGTGCTTGAACATAGATTCACCTCGGACCCTTCTGAAGAAAACAGATCTCAATGGCTACAGGCTGGGAGGAAATATATTTTGTACCTGCAAGATAAGGCTAAGAGACATGTCTTCTTCATGAACCAGAGATATTTTGAGCAAGGGAACCAATCTAGTAGTTTACTAGCGTTCCTGGTGCGCCAATCCACTAGCTCACCTGCGGTCCTTAAGATCAGAGACCCCGGTGGCGAATCAATCACCTCCGTCACTGGTATTCTGAAGGTGTTTCTGGACTTCTATAGGAACCTATATGGGTCCAGGCTGACTGTGTCAAGGGAGGAGATCACTGAATACTTGCAGGATCTAGAGTTTCCCAGATTGACTTTGGCCCAGAGGTCGGCCTTGGATGAGCCCATTAGCATGGAAGAGATGGTGGAGGCGATGGGAGCCCTCAATAAGGGTAAGGCGTCTGGCCCAGACGGACTCCCGATTGAAATATTTGACAAGTATAGGGGGGAGCTGGCTCCAGTTCTCCTGGAAACGGCTGAGGCCTTGTTCCGCAGGGGACGGTTACCTGATTCCTTCTATGAGGCAACCATCGTGCTACTATTGAAACCATATAAGGATCCATTGGATTGTGGCTCGTACAGACCGATCTCTCTGTTGAACTCTGATTACAAAATTCTTACCAAAATTCTAGCAACTAGACTCAATAAGGTGATCTCCTCCATAATACATGAGGATCAGTCTGGATTCATTCCGGGTAGAAGTACCTCGGATAATTTGAGGAGGGCGCAGGTGATTCTACAGATGGGCACCAAGTTAGAGGAGGATTGGGCTCTGGTCTCCCTGGATGCGGCCAAAGCCTTTGACTCTATAGAATGGCCATACCTGCTGGAGGTGCTGCGGGCATTTGGTTTCGGCAACGATTTTATTAGATGGATTGAGATTATATATAAAGCTCCAACTGCTAACATTCAGGTGGGAGGCGGAGTTTCGGAAACTTTCCCTTTGGGGAGGGGAACCAGACAGGGATGTCCTCTATCCCCTCTCCTGTTCGCCCTTGCCATGGAACCGTTGGCAGTGCGCATTCGGGCGGACCCAATCTACCGGGGAGTGAGACATCGTAAGGGAGATGAATGTTTGTCTCTGTATGCAGACGACCTGCTATTGTTTGCGTCTGATCCGAATTCCTCCATTCCTAGAGCCGTAGAGTTAATCGACCGATTCGGGGAGTTCTCGGGCCTGTCAATAAATTGGTCAAAATCGTACCTCCTCTTCTTATCTAGGGACAGGGAGGAAATGATGAATACCCACATATGTAGAGTTCCAGTGGTGGATCATTTTAAATACCTGGGGATTATACTGACGGGAAGCCCTTCGGAGATGATAGCAAGAAATATTGCCCCCTTATTAACACACCTCGGGGAGAAATTTAATAGGTGGAGCCAACTCCCGCTCTCAGTGGCGGGAAGGATTAATCTCCTTAAAATGATAGTGCAACCAAAGTGTCTTTACATAACCCAACATGTATTTGTACAGATTCCCCGCTCTTTCTTTCGGTCCCTGGAATCTTTGATGATCACCTTTGTCTGGGGCTCTTCCAGATCAAGGGTTCAGTTGGCCAAATTACAGAGACCCAAGGACATGGGGGGTATGGCCCTTCCTGATCTGTACATATGCTATCTGGCCGGACAATTGAAATATTTGGGACAATGGACACTTCCTGGGGTTAGGGGTTCTCCGAAGGGTCTCCTGGCAGAGTTCACAGGTGTGGATCTCCTATGGCGATTGTTGGCGGACCACAAGAGGGCTCCTGAGGGTCGGGTCCTTCCAATAGACAAACTGGGGGCCAGGGTCTGGAAAGAGGCTAAAGCCATTTTCGGATTTCATGATATGCCAACTGAGATACCCTTATGGGATAACCTGGACCTTCCTCACTTTTGTGGACTGCCGGGGTTTGGTGAATGGAGGAATCGAGGAATAGTCTCCCTGGGATCACTGGTCCGGGATGGTGAACTCCCCTTTGCACAACTGCGTGCAGAATTTGTTCTGCCGGAATCTCATGGGTTTCAGTATCTCCAGATTAGGCACGCCTTTCGGGCTCAGTTCTCTGGTCGTGGGATTAGATTCTCTTCCTTTCCAGTCATTGGAATTATCAGATCACAGGGCCCTGGAGGCCTTATTTCTAAATTGTACTCCTCCCTTATTCGGGTCAAGGCCATGAACAGTCCTCTTTCTGTCCGGGAGAGGTGGAGTGTCAGGATCCGTGAAATTGATGATGTAGTGTGGGATGACATTGTCGAATCCCACACGCTGGTCTCTCCTGCAGTCAATAACAGACTGATTCAGTTGTACATAATACACCAAAGTTATATTACTCCTCAGAGACTAAACAAGATGAAAAAGGTGAATAATTTGGTGGGGATGGGCTGTCCGAGATGCGGGAGAGACGGTGCTGATTTCTGGCACATGATATGGGACTGCCGGGTCATTCTCTCCTATTGGAGTGAGGTTGTAGCGACTCTTTCCACCATACTTCAGAAAGGAGTTGCTCTGAGCCCAATTCTGTGTCTATTTGGGGTGGTGGATGTACGCTCCTGGACCCAAAATGAAAATTTGCTAATAAAAAAGGTATTATTTTTGGCCCGGAAGGGAATTATACTAAATTGGATGAGCACTCACCCTCCAACTAGAGCCTCATGGATTGCATTGGTAAATGCTATAATTCCGTCAGAACACTATGTTTATAAGATAAGAGGTTCTTTGAATAAATTCGACAAAATATGGGGTAGTTGGATGGGTTCGCCCTTGACCGGAGGATCACCCGGCTCCCTAGCTGATAGCCTACAGTCGGTACTAGCGTGATAATAACTAATGGTGCTCCGATGGGTGGAAAGGAGAATTACGTGATTTATGATATACTGTATTGGGGATATAACGAGATCTCTGTAATCTGGGTTGCGCCTCTCTTATTGGCATGGGCTTTTTGCCTCAGAATGGATATGTTGCGCTAACTGACACCTCTGCAATGATTAATGTGCTAAGGCCAGATTGAAAGTAATAGAGGTTGATTTAATTGTTGCTGCTTTATTACCCTGCTTATCAAACAGTATACGTGTATTCTTGTAAAGTACAAATTGCTGACTCATCCTATAATGTAATGTCTTACTTAACCTTCAATAAAACGAGTTTAAAAAAAAACTTAGTGCCATCCAAAAAGTGGCTGTTGGACTTCCATTAGTGTCCCATAAGTGCAAATCTATTTGCAGCACCTCTACATTGCACACTCAAGCTCATTGTTACTAAGCCATTATACTAGCAAACACTGAGTAAACTTACTGGCATCCTAAAAGTGGCTGTTGGACTTCCATTATTGTCCCACTGGTGCAAAGCTATTTGCAGCACCACTGCATTGCACACTCAAACTCATTGTTACTAAGCCATTATACTAGCAAACACTGACTAAACTTAGTGGTATCCTAAAAGTGGCTGTTGGACTTCCATTATTGTCCCACTGGTGCAAAGCTATTTGCAGCACCTCTGCATTGCACACTCAAGCTCATTGTTACTAAGCCATTATACTAGCAAACACTGAGGAAACTTAGTGGCAACTTAAAAGTGGCTGTTGGACTGCCATTAGTGTCCCACTAGTGCAAATCTATTTGCAGCACCTCTGCATTGCACAATCAAACTCATTGTTACTAAGCCATTATACTAGCAAACACTGAGGAAACTTAGTGGCATCCTAAAAGTGTCTGTTGTACTCAATTTGTGCTTCACTGGTGCAAAGCTATTTGCAGCACCACTGCATTGCACACTCAAACTCATTGTTACTAAGCTATTATACTAGCAAACACTGAGTAAACTTAGTGGCATCCTAAAAGTGGCTGTTGGACTTCCATTATTGTCCCACTGGTGCAAAGCTATTTGCAGCACCTCTGCATTGCACACTCAAGCTCATTGTTACTAAGCCATTATACTAGCAAACACTGAGGAAACTTAGTGGCATCCTAAAAGTGGCTGTTGGACTTCATAATTGTTCCACTGGTGCAAAGCTATTTGCGGCACCTCTTCATTGCAGACTGAAACTCATTGTTACTAAGCCATTCTAATAGCAAACTATGCTGCCAGTTTAAGGGCCATAGTTGCATTGCCAGGGATAGTTATTGTTGTTTATTCTGCTGTTAATAAAGCTAGACCACCGTTGCAATCTACGCCACCTCTTAATTTTTACTACCACATTTTAAGTGCACAATCTTGTCGCAATCAAAATGAGTGGCAAAATGACACATGCTGGTGGAAAGGGGAAGAGGCGTGTTGTAAAAGGGAAAAAAAGGGTTTGTCCGTGGGGAAGGTGGCAAAGCTCCATTAACATCTGCTGAAGATAGACCATCTACCAGTAAAAGTAAGATGTCTACTACTTACCGTGGACAATCCGATGTGCTCCCTTTTTTACGAACATGAACAACTGGAACAAAGGTAGATGATGGCCAAAAAAAGAAAATGCTTGAATGGATCTCAAGTGGTCCAACAAGTGCCCTCTCCGCCACCTCAACTACCGCATCCAAAAAACACCAGTCCTCTGAGTTGTCATCCCAATCACTCTTGCTTTCTCCCAGCTCTGAAGTCTCCATCCGCCCTGCACAGTATGGTGGAACTGAGATGGCTGAGTCTGCAGAGCTGTTCAGTCACACTATAGCCTGGGAATCAGAGGTCTGCTCCCAAGCTACAGTGAGTACAGATCAGGAAATGGTCTGCAGTGATGCCCAGAACCTTTGTGACTCTGATTCAGGCCGTGAGGACCAAGTTTCTGAGAATAATGTTGACCCTTTGTCACAAACTGTAACACCTGTGGTTATAGACAATGAGGAACACACTGATGAAGATGAGACGCAGATACCCGATTGGGATGACAACTTAAATATTTGGTCAGGGCAAGAAGAGGCTCGGTGTGAGGGGGAGGGGAGTGCAAACACAACAATTGATGATGAAGTTCTAGATCCCACCTACTGTCAACCCACAGTCAGGCACTCAAGAAGGTCAACAGAGGTGGTGGAGCAGGATGCAACTGATGACGAAGTTACCTTGCGCCTTCCTGGACAGAGTCGGAGTACTGGTAGCACGTCTACAACTGCATCCTCAGCCACCACTCTGCCTCTGAGCACTAGTCGGGGTGGATCAACAGGTCGCATGCCCTCTAAGCCTTGCCTAGCCTGGTCCTTTTTTGACATAGCAAAAGATCGCCCAAATTATGTGATCTGTAAAATTTGTCATGGTTCTCTTAGTAGAGGTCAAAACCTCAGCAGTTTGACAACTTCTTCCATGAATCGTCACATGAATAAATATCATATGTCCCGGTGGGAAGCTCACCGTGCTGCAATGCGGCCTAGCGGAGCGAACCATCCACCGCCTGCCCCTTCCAGTGCATCCGCGCGCTCTTCATCTTCTAGGACTGTGGGGACAGCTGTCACACCTGGTTTTCCACGCACAACTTCCACCACTGTAACCACAACAGGCAGTTTGCTTGGTAGGTCGTCATATGGTTTGGAAGGGGAAACAAGTGCGTGTGTACAGCTCTCTCAGACATCAATAGCATCAACGTTGGATGAAGGCAACATCATGTCTACGGCTGCACTTTCCTCACAAACCTGCATTTTTTCAGGGACACCCTACTCACCACCGTCTACACACAGCAGCCAGATCTCTGTCCCTCAGATGTGGACAAATAAAAGGCCATTTCCTGCGACCCATGACAAAGCTAAGAGGTTGACTTTATCCCTCTGTAAGCTCTTGGCTACCGAAATGCTGCCTTTCCGCCTGGTGGACACACAGGATTTTAGAGACCTTATGTCTGTCGCTGTGCCCCAGTACCAGATACCCAGTCGCCACTACTTCTCTAAGAAAGGTGTGTCTGCGCTACACCAGCATGTCGCACATAACATCACCACTTCCTTGAGAAACTCTGTGTGTGAACGGGTGCATTTCACCACCGATACTTGGACCAGTAAGCATGGACAGGGACGTTACATGTCGCTGACTGGGCACTGGGTAACTATGGTGATAGATGGTGAAGGGTCTGCTGCACAAGTCTTGCCGTCCCCATGACTTGTGTGTCAATCCTCTGTCTGTCCAAGTTCCGCCACTGCTTCTGCCTCCTCCACCTCGTCTGGGTCCTCCACCTCCGCCCCAAGCCTGCCTGGTCAGGTCACCAGCGTTGTAACTGCGCAGAAGGAATCACGCACCCCTCATTACTATGCTGGCAGTAGAGTGCAACAGCATCAGGCGGTCTTTAGCTTGAAATGTCTTGGAAATAAGAGTCACACAGCGGCTGAGTTGTGGGCAGCTCTGGAGACTGAGTTTGGTAAATGGTTGTCTCCACTCAACCTGCAGCCTGGTAAGGCCGTGTGCGACAATGCTGCAAACCTGGGTGTGGCCCTTCTCCTGGGCAAGGTGACACATGTGCCTTGTATGGCTCACGTGTTGAACCTTGTTGTCCAGCAATTTTTAACACACTATGCCTTCTGAACAGGGCCCGAAAACTGTCTGCTCCCTGCCGCCGTTCAACCACCGCTGCTGAGTGACTTGCATCGCTCCAGAAGTCTTTCGGCCTGCTGGTTCATCGCCTGAAATGCGATGTGCCGACATGCTGGAATTCGACTCTCCACATGTTACAGTGACTGTGGCAGCACCGTCGAGCCCTGGTGCAATACGTCATGACGTATAGCCTGGGCCAACGAGATGCAGAGGTGGGGCAGATCACCCTGATTGAGTGGTCTGAGATCAAGGACCTATGCACCCTTCTGCACAGTTTCGACATGGCGACGAAAATGTTTAGCGCTGACAATGCCATTATCAGCATGACAATTCCAGTCATTTACATGCTGGAGCACACGCTAAACACTATTTGGAGTCAGGGGGTGGGACAACAGGAAGGGAAGGAACTACAGGAGGATTCATATGCGCAAGAGACAACAACATCATAAAGGTCCAGACGTTCATCATCACCAACGCGGCAGGCATGGGACCATGGGGGACAGGGATCAACAAGGGCGCATTGTAGCAGGTGAAATGTTGAGGAAGGTGCAGGAGAACATGAAGAAATGGAGGACAAATTGTCCATGAACATGGAAGACTCAGCGGATGAGGGAGACCTTTGTCAAATTTCTGTTGAAAGAGGTTGGGGGGAGATGTCAGAGGAAGAAAGAACGGTTAGCACCTCTATGCCACAAACACAGCGTGGACTTGGTCCGCATGGCTGCGCAAGACACATGAGCGCCTTCTTGCTGCACTACCTCCAACATGACCCTCGTATTGTCAAAATTAGAAGTGATGATGAGTACTGGCTTGCCACACTATTAGATCCTCGGTACAAGTCCAAATTTTGTGACATAATCCCAGCCATAGAAAGGGACGCACGTATGCAGGAGTATCAGCAGAAGCTGTTACTCGATCTTAGCTCGGCTTTTCCACCAAACAACCCTGGTGCAGGGAGTGAATCTCCCAGTTGTAACTTGACAAAAACGGGACGGTCTCGTCATCTTCAACAGTCTACGCGTACCAGCCGCACCGTATCTGGTGCTGGTAACAGCAATTTTATTGAATCTTTTCATAATTTTTTTAGACCATCCTTTGCAAGGCCACCAGAGACAACAAGTCTGACACATAGTCAACGGCTGGAGAGGATGATACAGCAGTATCTCCAAATGAACATCGATGCCATGACTTTGCAAATGGAGTCTTGCTCATTTTGGGCTTCAAATCTTGAAAAATGGCCAGAGCTCTCCACTTACGCCTTGGAGATTTTGTTGTGTCCAGCTGCCAGCGTTGTCTCTAAACGTGTCTTCAGTGCTGCTGGGTGTGTGCTGACAGATAAGCGCACGCGTCTGTCCAGTGTGGACAGACTAACGTTCATCAAAATGAACAAGTCATGGATCCACAAGGAATTTACTACCCCTGTGTCATCCTGGGGAGAGTAAATGCTTGTGGATTTTGAATGTGCTTGATGCAAATCTACCTGTGAAGTGTACAACTGGGGCACAAGTGCTGCCACTGAAGGGTTGGGTGTCTGTGTGGCCCAATTTTTGGAAAAAAGGGAGACTCCGCTTGGAGTAACCCTTGTTTGCTGTGTTTTTAAAAAGGAGCCAAGATGAACAAGTCATGGTTCAGCAAAGACTTTGCTACCTACCCCGGTGTCATCCTGGGGCGGTTAAGTATGGCATATTTTTGAATGTGCTTGATGCAAATCTAGCTGTGAAGTGTACAACTGAGGCACAAGTGCTGCCACTGAAGGCAGTGGGTGTGTGTGGGGCCCAATTTTTGGAAAAAAAGGGAGACTCCGCTTGGAGTAACCCTTGCTTACATTGTTTTTAAAAATGATCCAAGATGAAATTGCAGCTGTATATTGCTCAGGCCAAAAGACTACTACTACTCCAGCAGGATACAGCTAAACCCCCACTAGGTGGAGGCAACACAGGTGCAGGTGGAGCCATTCACACTCACTTCCAAATATGGAGGAGGTGATAGCTGGATGGTAAAACTGCACACTGGTGGCTTGCATAGAGCACTGTTCACACTAGCAGACGCACAGTCACAAACAATGATATTCGTTTTTGCTTTTTTATATTATATATAGTGTAGGGACCTACAAGCATGAGGTTCCCGTGACGAGGGTTGTAGGCTTACGTTTTATGGCCATAACGCTAACAAAAAACCTCAAAAACTTTTTTTGTACAGGATACAGCCAGGCCCCTTTTTGTTAGGCCTTGCTATCAGAGTTTCTGTCCCTACATAGCGCGCAGTGGGGGTACGGCTTGGCAGCCCGCCTGATCTAATAGTATGGGCGTCACCTAATAGGCTACGGGTTTGTGACTGTGCGTCTGCTAGTGTGAACAGTGCTCTATGCAAGCCACCAGTGTGCAGTTTCACCATCCAGCCATCACCTCCTCCATATTTGGAAGTGAGTGTGAATGGCTCCACATGCACCTGTGTTGCCTCCACCTAGTGAGGGTTTAGCTGTATCCTGCTGGAGTAGTAGTAGTCTTTTGGCCTGGCCAATATACAGCTGTAATTCCATCTTGCTGTAAGTAATGATATTCTTTTTTGCTTTTTTATATTAAAAATGATCCAAGATGAACAGAGCTGGGATCAGCAAAGACTTTGCTACCTACCCTGAGGTCATCCTGGGGACGGTTAAGTATGGCGTATTTTTGAATGTGTTTGATGCAAATCTAGCTGTGAAGTGTACAACTGAGGCACAAGTGCTACCACTGAAGGGGTGGGTGTGTGTGGAGCCCAATTTTTGGAAAAAAGGGAGACTCCGCTTGGAGTAACCCTTGCTTACATTGTTTTTAAAAATGATCCAAGATGAACAGAGCTGGGATCAGCAAAGACTTAGCTACCTACCCCGGTGTCATCCTGGGGACGGTTAAGTATGGCATATTTTTGAATGTGCTTGATGCAAATCTAGCTGTGAAGTGTACAACTGAGGCACAAGTGCTACCACTGAAGGGGTGGGTGTGTGTGGGGCCCAATTTTTGGAAAAAAAGGGAGATTCCGCTTGGAGTAACCTTGCGGTGTTTTACATGATTTTAGAAGGGCATGCCATGCCTATATCTGTGTCTCCTCCTCTTTTTCCTTGTCCAGTTGTTTTGTTTTTGCATGAGTATATGTCCTTGTCACTTTCCCATGTGTTTGTGTTGTGTTGTGAGTTGTTTGTCACCTTTTGGACACCTTTGAGGGTGTTTTCTAGGTGATTTTATGTGTTTGTGATTGCCTCCCATTGTTTCCTATGCGGTTCGAGTGGTTCGCCGAACCGGTTCACCGAACCAAACTCGAACGAGACCTCCGTTCAGCGAACCGAACTCGAGCCGAACCGCGACCGGTTCGCTCATCTCTAGTTCTTAGTAGGAGCTGTGATGGGCTGCTATAGGAACAAAAAACATTCATAGTATAAGAAGCTTATATGTGAGGTAATAAGATGTCGGTGGGGAGACAGATAGAGAGAGACAGACAGAGAGAGAGAGACTGACAGGAAAAAGACAGAGATAGAGACAGACAGGGAAAGAGACAGACAGAGACAAACGGTGAAAGAGACAGACAGAGACAGACGGTGAAAGAGACAGACGGTGAAAGAGACAGACGGTGAAAGAGACAGACGGTGAAAGAGACAGACGGGCAAAGAAACAGACCTGAAAAGAGACAGACGGAGCACATTACTTGGCCAATTTAGTTAAATCTATGGGGAATATCTGTGGTGTTGAAATATACAGTATGTTGTGAAATGCTTCTATTAGCTTAGTTTTTGCCTTTTAATAATTACGTTTCCATCTATTTGTTTTGTGTTTTTTGTGTGCAGAATAAATTTTGTTAATACATTCTATTTTGTTAACAACAGTTACTAACCCGGGCGAAGCCGGGTAGTACAGCTAGTGACATTATAATCCGGTGGTGGTGGGGATGTTTTATTATATTGTAATGCTGTTACCGGCTTCCCCGCACTGTCCTGCCCTCTTCCCTTGGCGGAGAAAGGGATACACTCACCCTCTCAGTCGCTCAGCGAAAGCTCCTGCTTTCCCAGTCCCTGCGGCCGGCTCTTAGAGCCTGCGTATGCCACACAGGACTCCTGAGAGAGCAATTAGTGCGCGAGCATGTGTAGCACCCCTGACCCGGTCAGGCACCACTGAGTACTGCACCCATGCTGGGACAGTACTTCCAGGTAATCCTAAGGCCCAAACGAGGTGTGTACGCACAAACACATAGCAACCAGTTCTCCCACACAAGTAGATGGGACCCTTGGGCAGTCTCTGGAGGGGGCTGGCTTTCAAATCATGTCAAGGGGTGAAGCGGAGGGGCTGGGAGCTAAAGTGCAGAGGTTGTCAGGGTAGAGAGGAGAGCCTTTCTTGTGGTGGTGAGTGGCGGTCGTGAGGTAGATACACGCGCGGCTACTAGCCAGACCCTACACAGGGTAGTAACCGTTAGCGGGGGAGAACGGTCATTTGGAAGACAGTCAGAGGTACCTGGTGACTAGGCACGTATGGGGTACAGGTCCCTAGAGCAGACTCAAGTTTAACTACCTGCTAAACCTGCCGCTGAGGGGAACTACAAGTACCTCATCAACTTCACAGAGTATGAGCCTCAGCAGCAACGCAGGGACCCATAAGGGGACAGAGCCTGGAGCCATCTCACTTGGTCCACGCTGCCGGCAAATGGGCCGAACACAGGGGAGAAAAGGCAGTAGCAACTCCCTGGATAGACCCCCATGGTACTCCACGTCAGGGGATTATCCCAACACAGAGTGCTAGGAAGGTGAGCTAACAGGTTACCCTCAGACTTGCCCGAAGGAACCCTGGTCTTTCCTGGTTAATCACAGCAACGCCCGGGTCAGCTCACAACAACATCTGAAGTGAGTAAAAACCAGTTGAAAGACTTTTGGACTCAGCCTGTATTATTCCGAGACCCGCTATCCTACTCACCCGAGCCCCTGGGGTCTGCCTCACTCATGGGAGGCTACATCATCTGGATGCAGACCCCAGCAGCCCCAGATGCTGGTAAAACCGGCAGCGGCGGTAATCCACATCCCTGACCGCAAGCCGTGAGTGGCGTCACAACATATAAAAACTGACATTACCTGTTCGCCATCTTGAATAAGCCCTGTGGCGTCCCCGAAAAGGATCAGTACCCCTGGGGCGTCACACATGCACCTATTCTTAGAAAGCCCGTGCCTTTACCCTGACGTGCCTCTCAGCCTATGGTTTTCCACTTAGAAACAAAGTGCAAATTGCATGCTTATTGATAACTAGAAGGTGGCCCGATTCTAACGCATCGGGTATTCTAGAATCTATTGTGTAGTTAATGTATGATTTTTGTTTTATATATATATATATATAGAGGTTGTTGTGTGTAGTTGCCAAGTGTTTGTGTAGGGCGCTGTAAATGTTCTGGGTGTTGTCTGGGTGTGGCGGTGTGTAAGAGCGGTGTTGTTTGTGTGTTTCATTGTGTGTGTTGCGTTGTTTGTGGAGCGCTGTGTGACTCTGCAGCGTTGTGTGTGTGTGTTGCGCGGTTTGTGTGGGGTGCATGTGTGTGTTTTGGGGGAGGTATGTTTTGTGCGGTGTATGTGTGTTGGAGGAGTAGTCCTGAGGAGAGAGGAGTATAATAGGAGGAGTAGTCCTGGGGGGAGAGGAGTATAATAGGAGGAGTAGTCCTGGGGGGAGAGTATAATAGGAGGAGTAGTTCTGGGGAGAGAGGAGTATAATAGGAGGAGTAGTCCTGGGGGGAGAAGAGTATAATAGGAGGAGTAGTCCTAGGGAGAGAGGAGGATAATAGGACGAGTAGTCCTGGGGGAGATGAGTATAATAGGAGGAGTAGTCATGGGGGGAGAGGAGTATAATAGGAGGAGTAGTCCTGGAGGTGAGGAGTATAATAGGAGGAGTAGTCCTGGGGGGAGAGGAGGATAATAGGAGGAGTAGTCCTGGGGAAAGAGGAGGATAATAGGAGGAGTAGTCCTTGGGGGGAGGAGTATAATAGAAGGAGTAGTCCTAGGGGGAGGAGTATAATAGATGGAGTAGTCCTGGGGGAAGGT
Source organism: Anomaloglossus baeobatrachus (assembly GCF_048569485.1). Lineage (NCBI taxonomy): Eukaryota > Metazoa > Chordata > Amphibia > Anura > Aromobatidae > Anomaloglossus > Anomaloglossus baeobatrachus. Next base: position 655,209,155 of record NC_134354.1, read on the forward strand.
GTCTAATAGGTGGAGTAGTCCTGGGGGAGGTGTCTAATAGGTGGAGTAGTCCTGGGGGAGAGGAGTATAATAGGAGTAGTCCTGGGGGGAGGTATATAGGTGCCCAATGTGTGTGGGGGGCGTGGCCGAGCGGGCACAGTGTGTGAGGGTGTGGTCAAGCAGGCACAGTGTGTGGGGGCGTGGCTGAGCGGGCACAGTGTGTGGGGACATGGCCGAGCCGAGTGGCCAATGCGTGCGGGGGGCGTGGCTGGGCCGAGCCGAGCGGCCAATGCGATGGTTGTCACTGTAATGACTCATTTTGGAGCAAGACAGACAGACAGACATACAGACAGAATAAGGCAATTATATTTATAGATGTCAACAAAGTTTTATAGCCCCTCTCTTGTATACAGATCACTAGGAACAGTGAGTTTTTAAGCTTTGTCATTATAAAGCCAGAAAAAAAAATCACGAGGCCAGGCACAAGTTTTATCAAAAACCCACACTTATGGGTCTCCTGTGTTCTGTCACTACATGAGCCTTAAACAGGGTAGTCCCATAAACATAATTTATACATATCCAGAGGATGTACAGTATAAGACCTCAAGGGTCCAACCTCTAGAACCTCCCTCTGATCTCAAGTGTGGGGGTCCCAAAGTTCCCTATTTAAATATATTGCTTGGGCAGATGCATAACCACTGCTCTTTTCATTTCAATGGATCGGACTTAATCACTATTTTCCTGTCCAGAATATTCTGAATGTCTCTTATCCACATCTGTAGATGGTGATGATAAGCTAGTAGGTAATAGAGATGATGGTTTTTGATTTTGCAGGATTTTTCAAAAATCTACAAAAAAAATAGTGGCATTATCCATATGTATTTCAGAATGATCACATTAGTTATATCATATTGGTAGACTGTACCCATATCTCTTTCACTTGCAATTATAATGATGGCTGCAGCCGGTGGCTAGCAGACTACCCATTTGTTCTTAGAGATGACTGTTTTATCCATCTCTTTGGTTGTCTCATAATGATTAATTTGATTAGAAATGTAGTCAATTTGTCCCAATTTCACCACTCACCCTGTCCTAGGGACACAGTGAGTGACAGCTATAGAATCAGGGGTATGCTAAATTGTCAGTGTCAGTTATGAGTGACAGCCCAGCTGCGCAATCTGGCCAACTATGCTGAGTTTCCACCAAGTGTTGCCCGTTCAGGATCATTATCTGGCGTTTTAGCTGGCTGACAATGGTCAGTCCATTGTCAGTTGTAGCTTTGCTCTGAGAAGTGTGTGCCTCATGTTTTGCTGTTGTGATCCTTTGCTGCCTGACCTTAGACTTTGTTTTTTAACTACTTTTTTGCCTAACCCCTTTGTCTCTATACATACTGTTTGGATGTGACCATGGACTGTGACCTGTTTACTCTATTACCTTAGCCTTTTTGCCTTTATGTGCACTCTTGGTATTTGACACTGGACTCCTTGACTGCCTCATGGCTTGCTGTGAGAAATGACGACAGCCAGCGTCACATTATGACTGTGTACATTTTTTTTTACTCAAGCATGGATCCCATTCATATGCTTTGTGATCAGGTTTCAAATCTGACTCAAATGATTCAGGGTCTGGCTAAAGAGCACCAGAATCTTGAATAATTGAAGTACCAATTGCAGAGTCAGTTATGTAGTTTGACGAATGTTCCCTATAGCCCTTTACTGCTGGCAGTGGCTGTAACACCGGTACCTTCAGACGTGCAGTTTATCTCTCCTGAACCCGTAGTGATTTTTCCTCATAACTTTTCAAGGGAGAAACAAAACAGTTTAGGATGCTCCCTGAGAGCTGTAAGCTATTTTTTACCCTGCAACCTTGGTCTTTAGGGGATGAGTTTCAGCGAGTGTAAAAAATCATGTCCCTGTGCATTTTCTTTGTCCTCACAAGCCCCAGAACTGCTTTCTGTTGACATCTTCTTTGATGTCTTAGGGTTAATATATGATGAATACCAAAAGGCCACTATATTAACAGATCCCTTCCAAAATATACAAATGCTCCAAAAAATTTGAAGTGAAAAAACTTTAATTGTACAAAAAGTAAATTTTATTAGTTATTTTTTATAATATATAAATATAGATATACTGATATGCACGTATCTGACCAAAGCACGTTTATCTCAGGTATACAGAACCTGTCTCCTTCCTGAGCGGTATGATGGCTGGACATTACCACCTTGTTTGTACTTGTGCATAATTGTTTGTACGGATGAACCAGGCACCTTCAGGTATCTGGAAATTGCACCCAAGGATGAAACAGACTTGTGCAAGTCCACAATTCTCTTCTTGAGATTTTGACTGATTTATTTTGACTTTCCAATGATTCTTTACACAGAAGCAGTGTGTTTCAGGTGTGCATTAAAATACATCCACAGGTGTGTCTCTAATTAACTCAGATTTTGCCAATAAACCTATCGGATGCTTCCAGAGATATGACATCATCATATGGGCTGTCCCATACTGTTTAAAGGCATAGCACTCTTTGTGTATGTTTCACTTTGCAGAAAGTAGTAAAAATGCCTTAAAACATTGTCTTATTATTCTGGCATTTGCAAATATAAATCATTTTGGTTCCTAATTAACCTAAAATCGGAAAGGTTTATTCTGATTTCATGTCAGATAGTGAGAAAAACATGCATATGTGTCTTTTTAGATAGTGTACAGTATGTAAACTTCTTGTTTCAACAGTACGTCTGAGTGATTGTCAAGGAGGTCACTCAGACTTCCAGGCATCCTTTGTTTCATCAGATAAAGTACTTCTTAACCCCTTTACGGCCGATTTTGTGCTTTCCGGGGTTTTTTTTCGCTAATCTTCTTCCGAGAGATGTAACTTTTTTATTTTTCAGTCAATATGTTAATGTGAAAGCTTATTTTTTGTGGAACAAGCTGTAGTTTTAAATGAAACCATGTTTTTGAAATATTTTATTCACAGTGTTCACTATATGGTAAATTGATGTGTCGATGTGATGCCTCAGGTCAGTGGGAGTTCGTAGACACCAAATATGATCATGTTTATTTTTATCTAAAGGGTTAAAAAAAAATCAGAAGTTTGTCCTAAAAAAGTGGGGTACGTTTTGTGCCATTTTCCGCGACCTGTAGTGTTCTCATTTTTTGGGATCTATGGCTCAGTGATGGCTTATTTTTTGCATCTCAAGCTGATGTTTTTAACCGTACAATTTTTGCGCAGATGCCACATTTTGATCGCCTGTTATTGCATTTTGTGCAAAATTTGTGGCGACCAAAAAACTTAATTTTGGCATTTGGATTTTTTTTGTCGCTATGCTGTTTACCGATCACATTAATTGATTTGATATTTTGATAGAGCGGGCATTTCTGAACGCGGCAATACCAAATGTGTGTATATTTTTTATTTTTTTAATCCTTTAATTTTCAATGGGGCGAATGTGGAGGTGATTTGAACTTTTAGGTTTTTTATTTTTTTTTACTTTCAAAAATTTTTTAACTTTATTTTTTTATTTTACTAGTCCCTCTAGGGGGCTATAATGATCAGTAGTCTGATCACTCATTCATTTATCCTGATCAGAGCAGCATCGCTCAGACCGGGAGAAATGATTATCGCTTGTAACAGCCAGTACTCGGCTGTTTGTTTACAGGACCTTAGTCATATGAGCACAGGAGTCATCACATGACCCTGTGCTACCATGATAACCACCGGATCCACGTGATCACGTCACGTGACTTCCAGTGGAGTCCTTGTGAGTAAACGTCTACCACGATGACTATTATAATGATGCTGTCACATATTGACAGCGCCATTTAAGAAGTTAAAAAGCACGGGCAGAATGCCATTCTGCTCGTGCCTGGCAGGCACACATGTCAGCTGTAGAAATCAGCTAAAATGTGCACAGATATCCCCCCGGCTGCCGGCAGATTAACACTATAACTGCTAGGACGTAATATTACTGCCCGCAGTCGTAAAGGGGTTAAAGTGGATCTACTTTTCAAGAACTAGGTCACCAGCATTGGCTTTTAATAATTGTGGGTCAGCTTTTAACTTCATTGATGCAGGACTGTTTCTGAAATTACGATTCGGGACAGTTAGTTCAGTTAGTTTCGAAATTCCCATTCAAAACTCCACCAAAGACAAAACACCTTAACTTCAAAATCTTGTCAAGTTGTACCAGAATTTCACACTCCGGGTGGGAGCCCTCTGAATCAATCCACTGCTTTATTTTGGGTAATTTATCTCCTGAGTTGATACTGGAGCTTCCATTCACAATCCTGTTATCCATTGTGTCAGAAGAACATTATTAAGTAGAGCCTGAACCAGGTTCTGTACTAGCATGCTTCTCTAGTCTGGAGTGTTAGCTGGGAGACCTGAAAAACTTTCAGAGATGGGTTTTCTGAAAAAGTGCAGTGATACTTCTTCCCCATCGTCCCTATGATTGTGCTATTATTTTTATCCATGATGCCAAATTACCTAAAGTTCACTGTTACAATTTGTCTGGGCATGAACGTGCTGCCATGAAAAACTATGTGAAAAAAAAATTATGGAAAGGTCCTATCCGTCCTTCCTCCCCCCTTTAGTCGCTGGATTTTTTTTTTTTTGTAAAAAAAAGAGGGATGGTAGTCTCTGTCCTTGCCTCAATTTCTTATAACTGAACAAAATCACTGTTAAGAATTTTATGCTCAGACTCATCAAAAACAGAAGGCCAATAGAAAACATTAGGTGGGTCCTGTCTTTAAAGTAGGTGTAAGGTTTTAGTTGTCAACCAGAAATATTGAACTTAAAGTGCCATCGGCAAAGTTGGGTCCTAAGTTCATTGGCCCTTATGAGTTTCTGCAAGTAGCCAATCTGGTAGCTTTTCGATGGAAACTTTCTCTGTCTTCATATTCTTAATGTTTTCCATTAATCCCTGCTAAAGAGGTTTGTCCCTTCTATATTATCTCCCTCATCCCAGTCTGTCGATGGAGGGCTTGAATAGGACATACAGAGGATTGTGGATTCTCGGAGGGTCCGAATTTTTCTCCGATATCGTATCCATTGGAAGGGATATGGACCCAAAGAGAAATACCAGGTTCTGGCACGATCTGTGAAGGGCGATTTGCTGATCAGGGCCCTCCATTCTAGATTTCCTGGGAAGCTGTGACCGTTCCAATGACTCTCCCCCCCACACCTTAAATAGGGGGTACTGTTACGATTTCACCACTCAGTGTCCTAGGGACACAGTAAGTGACAGCTCAGCTGTCCTATAGAATCAAGGGTGTTCTGCGCTGTCAGTATTGTTAGTGACAGCTCAGCTGCCTAATAAGAAGCAGGGGTGTGTTGGGCTGTTGAAATTAGGAATGACACCCCAGCTGGTCAATCTGACCAGGTCTGTTGGGTTTCTTCTGGGTGTCGCCCATTTAGGATGATTATATGGCTATTTAGCTAACTGACAATGGTCAAACCATTGTCAGTTATAGCTTTGCAACTTGGAGTGTGTGTGTTTCATGTTTTGCTATTCTTATCCTTTGCTGCCTGACCTTGAACTTTGCCTTTAGACTAGTCTTTTGCATAGACTCTGACTCTATACTAACTGTTTGGATCAGACTATGGACTTCAATCTGTTCTTTTTTTCCCTACCCTTTTTGCCTTTATGTGCTCTCCTGGTATTTGACCCAGAACTCCTTGACTCCTCTGTCTCACAGCTTGCCATAAGAAGTGCGAACGTCATACAATTCAATTTGATTAATTTACAATTACAGATGAGCAGATAGATCTACTGCAAATTGACTTTGAGTTGAATATTCAGAAATTCCGTGGTTCCAGAGAATTCAATTTTCATATCAATTAACAACAATTGAAAAAAAAATTGCTTATCACCATTAACAATGCTGCAATATTGAATTCAATCCATAGAAAAAAATTGGCACTTCCTTAACACCAGAAGTCCCAGGAATTTCGAGCCCCATAGGGTTCCAATGGTAGAAATGTTAAATGATCCCTCTCTGGGACTTCTAGTGTTAAAGGGGTTATCCGGCTTATTTTACTTGTTTGTTATTCACTAATGGACTACATTAGAACAGGTAAGTAGATCGTGACTACCTACCTGCCCTGCTGTTAGCCCCCCTCCCCCGAGTCAGAGCGGTCATGTGACGGCGCCTGCCGTGATTTTGCTGCTTCCTGTGATAAGTCAACAGGGGCTGGACCTTGTTGATGGGTATGACAGCCGACGTCATGTTGCCATCCTGCAGCCGACCAGGGGCAGTGTAATGAGCCCCTGCCCCTCTCATCCTTCCCCACCCTCTCCCCTTATTCCGTATTCTCCCCTGATCCCTGTGCGCTGCTATCTGTACCCTGTATGTGCCCGGGTTCTGGACAAACAGGGCACATACTCTCTGTCTAGGACACCATCAGTGCTGTTTGCCACAGCTCATTGTGATGTATGGGGCCCGGGTAACTGTGGCCCTCCTCCCCCATGCGCTGTCTCTCTCCTCACACTGTGATGAATGCAGCCAGGAGTAGAGAGCAGGGATGTCACCTGACACCAGCGAACAACAGCACTGAGCTCTGCATCACCTAGCTATAAGCAGGCTGCACTCTTCACAGCATTGAGGAGAAGAGACAGCATGGGTGCGAGTGGGGGGATAAGAACAGAGTGCAGGAGAAGAAAGAGTGCACGAGTGAGATATAGAGCGGGGGGATGGCAGAGAAGAGAGTACAGGGGGAGAGAAGACAGTGCACGAGTGAGAGACAGGGGAGAGGGTAGTTAGGGGGGCAGAGGAGACAGTCCATGAGGCGGGATTATATATAATATATTATATAACTCTATGTGTGTGTGAGTATATGTGTGTATATATCTGATAGACTCACATTGGAGACTATATATAGTCTCCATTAAATAGTATTCCTTTATCTGTCAGGTGCTGGGGCAGAATACTAACAGGGAATGTGTGTGCAGAGTGTGGGGCTGGACAGGGAGGCCGGACAGTGCCAGCTCTGACTGTGAGGTTTGGAACAGGAAAATGTCATGTTTGGTTGAGCTGCAGAGAAAAAAGTGATAATTCAAGAGGAACAAAAGTTAGAAAACAAAATAAAAATAATAATGTAGGGATGTTTTATATGACAATACAGATTAGCTTAAAATTTTTTTTGGAGTTTGTCGGACAACTCCTTTAACAATAGAAGTCCCAGAGAGGGGTCATTTAACATTTCTACCTTTGGAACCCAGAGACGGGTTGAATAACCTGAAGGATTTTAGCTAACATCCTATAATCACCGTCTTTTGTTCTGTAATTAAGGCCATTACTGTCGCACCAAAGGAGGTTGTTGTTTTCCATTGAGTTTAGCCATTTAGTTTCTAGTTAGTTCTATTCAGTTTGGACTAAAGGGTGCTTTACACGCTGCAACATTGCTAGCGATCTCGTTAACGATGTGACACGCCAGATCGCAAATGCGATCTGCCGAGATCGCACATGTGACCGGCGCTATAAAATCAACCTTGGCAGATCGCATCTGCGATCTGGTGTGTCACATCACTAACGAGATCGCTAGCGATGTTGCAGCATGTAAAGCACCCTTAAGGGGTACTGTACACGCTGCGACATCGCTAGCATCGGTTAGCGATGTCCAGTGCGATAGCACCCGCCCCCGTCGCATATGCGATATGTGGTGATTGCTGTCGTAGCGAACATTATCGGTACGGCAACTTCACACGCACATACCTGCTCGACGACGTCGCTGTGACTGCCGAACAATCCCTCCTTCAAGGGGGAGGTGCGTTTGGCGTCACAGCGACGTCACCGCAACGTCACTAATCGGCTGCCCAATAGAAGCGGAGGGGCGGAGATGAGCGGGACGTAACATCCCACCCACCTTCTCCCTTCCTCATTGCCGGTGGACGGAGGTAAGGAAATGTTTGTCGCTCTTGCGGCTTCACACACAGCAATGTGTGGAGCTGCAGGAGTGATAAACAACATCGTACCTGCGGTCGAACCGACATTATGGAAATTAATGATGTTACACAGATCAGTGAGATTGTACGCTTCTGTGCTCATTCATTGTTCCATCTAGGATTTACACGTTGCGATGTCGCTATCGGCGCCGGATGTGCGGCACTAACGACATGACCCCGACGATATAGTGATAGCGATGTCGCAAAGTGTAAAGTACCCCTAAGGGTCATTTGACCCTCTTTCGGGACTTCAGGGGGGAGCTCGAAATTTCTGGGACTTCTAGTGTTAAATAAAATGTAAAGGACATCTACGTCTTTATTTAAAAATCGATAAAAATCAGTGGAGCCACAGGTTATCAAACATTCAAATGATACAGGGAGGCGCTCTACCTGCAGAGTCACCTGGTTTGATTGTGAATTGATTTCTCTGTTATATACTGTAATTTCAAAAACAAAATCCTCAACATTGAAACCAATTAGGTTTGCTAAGAGGTGCCTCTCCATCTTGAAAAAGCAACCTCACCATGCGAAACGCGCATCGCTGAAGTCCAGGTTCCTCTCTGGGGGGGTTTCCAGACTGAGGGTTTAACCCTGTATGCTCTCGACACCCTTCCACTCGTCCTCACTGGGAGCTCTACAGGTTACCCATTATATGACCTATGTGTGGTTTTTTTGCCCTTGTAAAGAACTTGTAAAGAACTTTTCTAGTCTATTACCGACACTTATGTCTTAACCTAATCAATTGCCCTGATTTGGTGTTTGTAGAACTTGGTCTTACTCCCTCATTTTGAATTAAACTCTAGATATATGGCTGGGATTCTCAGATCTACTTTTAATTACTTATCCTGACACCCTTACAATTTTCATCTTCAGGATTTAATTTATCCTGGGTATTAGGTTTGTTATGATTATATTTCTGAGAAGAGCCTTACCATTATTGTGTAACTTTATATCCCCCAGATGATTCATTGTGGTGATGTTTTACCTGTCTTTTAACATTTGTCTATTGTGGTTTTTCATAATAAAATTTCTATTTTTGCACATATACACTTTGTCCTCCTGTTTTTCTATATACTGTAATAACAGCAACTTAACTGCAATTTTTAAATAATTATTCCCATATTGCAGACAAGGAGGGCAGTTTAATACTTCAGAAAAATCTCCCGAAACCAAGCCTTGTGTGTCAAAGAAAATATGTCATTCCAGGCTTGTATGATGGGCAGACAATATTTTTTTTTGTTTGTTTTTAAGACAAATGAAAAGTTTCCACATTCTAGAAATTTAAACACAACTGTGCACCTCACAAAGTGTGAAATTGTAAAATAAAATATTTTTTTTGCACACTTGTTTGTTGTAATATTCTAATATTAAACCTGTAGACACCACCTGAATACAGCTGTTGGTTACTGCTAATCCATTACAATCTATTTTTCCCCTAGCCAGATGCGATGGGCTGCTGATAAGTCTTTGGCTTTGTGATCATTTTTTGTTTCTATGTAACGAATGTTACATCACATGAAAGCCTTATGTGTCTAATATGTTTTCAAAATGTTGTGTTTATTGCTTATGGCAAAAGTGTTCTGCCACTAAGGTGATGGCATCTGTGTTCTGGGATAAGGAGGGTGTGCTGCTAGTAAACTACCTTCAAAAGGATTTCACCATCAATGCAAGGTATTACATTGAACTTTTGGATTAATTAAAGGCAGCTTTGAAGGCCAAAAGGCGCGGCAAGCTGTCCAAAGGAATCTTGTTCTTGCAAGACAACGCCTCCGCTCACACTGCACAAGCACCCACGGCAAAACTTGCAGAACTGGGCTTCCAGCTGGTTGACCAGCCACCTTTTCACCAGATCTATCTCCCTCCGACTATCATCCATTTCCACACCTGAAGAAACATCTCAGCGGTACCAAATTTCACACCATTTCTGATGCGATGGCTGCTAAGCATGCATGGTTTGAGGCACCACTGAAATCCTTCTTTTTGCTAGGCTTACATAACATGGAATACCAATGTAAGAAGTGTGTTGACATCAGTGGAGACTATGTGGAATAAATGTAAAGTTTCATCATCCTATCTTGTTTCTTTCTGGGTAAAGCCAAAGAATTATCAGCAGCCCCGCGTATGTTAAAGTCACTTGGACATTATTAAGACTGGGTAAGCACTAAAAAGTTGAAAAGGGGTTTAATACAATTCTAGTAGGCCTCAAATAGATCTATACATCCTGAAATTCTACTCCAGTAGTGATTATATATAATTATTGACAATATCATAGTGGTCAAGCTGGAAGTATTTTTAAGTCCCAAAATTGACAACATTCATAGTCAAAATTTCAGTCCTGTCAACATTTTGAGTAGATTCTTGTCTAGAATTCATGGTGTAACTTGTATAAAACACTTTGCTAGAATAACACCCCATCATTAGACCTGTGATAAATTGGGAACAAACCTTATTTTTAAGAAAAATATGCTGCACAGTTTGACCTCAAACTGCATACATTCATCAACACTAAAATTGGAATATGAAGAAAGAAAAGGCATGGAATTATGAAAATCACAGGATCAATAACCATGTTATTAATATGCCAATGATGAAAAAATGGGAACAAACTTTTTTCAAAACATCTTGATTTGTTCAGAATAAAGTATAAACACCACGTGCAGAAATACACGCACCTACACGCCTTGGCATGCAATCAATGAGGTTATTAATGGTTGCCTGAGGAATTTTCTGCTGGCAGCTCACTTTGCAATTAATAATGAATGACATTTCAGATGTTTTTGATAGGAAACAAGTCCGGAAAAGTTGCAGGCCATGGTATCACACCTAGGCCATGCAGTCTGCTGAAAGTGATAGGCATTTATTTCAGCCTCAATTGCAGTCTTGCTCAGCACCATTATAGCCTTTGAGAGTGTTAGCATGAGGTCAATGTAAAACCTGTAGATGGATATCTGGCTCAAAGTCAAATCTGCAAACACTTTCTGATAGTTTGTGTAGACATATCATAGTTTTCATAGTATCATAGTATCATAGTTTTTAAGGTTGAAGGGAGACTCTAAGTCCATCTAGTTCAACCCGTAGCCTAACATGTTGATCCAGAGGAAGGCAAAAAAAAACCAATGTGGCAAACAAGTTCCAATGGGGAAAAAATTTCCTTCCTGACTCCACATCCGGGAATCAGACTAGTTCCCTGGATCAATACCCTGTCATAAAATCTAATATACATAACTGGTAATATTAAATTTTTCAAGAAAGGCATCCAGGCTCTGCTTAAATGTTAGTAGTGAATCACTCATTACAACATCATGCGGCAGAGAGTTCCATAGTCTCACTGCTCGTACAGTAAAGAATCCTCGTCTGTGATTATGATTAAACCTTCTTTCCTCAAGACGTAGCGGATGCCCCCGTGTTCCAGTCGCAGGCCTAGGTGTAAAAAGATCTTTGGAAAGGTCTCTGTACTGTCCCCTCATATATTTATACATTGTGATTAGATCCCCCCTAAGCCTTCGTTTTTCCAAACTAAATAACCCCAAGTTTAATAACCTGTCTTGGTATTGCAGCCCACCCATTCCTCTAATAATCTTGGTGGCTCTTCTCTGCACCCTCTCCAGTTCAGCTATGTCCTTCTTATATATCGGTGACCAGAATTGTACACAGTATTCTAAGTGCGGTCGCACTAGTGACTTGTACAGAGGTAGAACTATATTTTTTTCATGAACACTTATACCTCTTTTAATACATCCCATTATTTTATTAGCCCTGGCAGCAGCTGCCTGACACTGTCCACTAAAGTGAAGTTTACCATCCACCCATACACCCAAGACTTTTTCTGTGTCTGTTTTACCCAGTGTTCTACAATTAAGTACATAATCATAAATGTTATTTCCTCTACCCAAGTGCATGACCTTACATTTATCTAAATTAAACTTCAATTGCCACTTCTCAGCCCAATCCTCCAATTTACATAAATCTCCCTGTAATATAAAATTATCCTCCTCTGTATTGATTACCCTGCAGAGTTTAGTATCATCTGCAAATATTGAAATTCTACTCCGCATGCCCCCAACAAGGTCATTTATAAATATGTTGAAAAGAAGCGGGCCCAATACTGACCCCTGTGGTACCCCACTATGAACTGAGACCCAGTCCGAGTACGTACCATTAATAACCACCCTTTGTTTCCTATCACTGAGACAGTTTTTAACCCAGTTACACATATTTTCCCCTATCCCCATTATTCTCATTTTATGTACCAACCTTTTGTGTGGCACCGTATCAAAAGCTTTTGAAAAGTCCATATACACAACATCCACTGCATCTCCCTGGTCCAGGCTTGAACTTACCTCTTCATAGAAGCTGATCAAATTAGTTTGAAAGGATCGATCCCTCATAAACCCATGTTGATACTCTGTCATAAAGTTATTTTTCTTGAGATACTCCAGTATAGCATCTCTTAAGAAACCCTCAAGGATTTTACCAACCGTAGAGGTTAAACTTACCGGCCTATAATTTCCCGGCTCAGTTTTTGTCCCCTTTTTGAATATTGGCACCACATTTGCTATGCGCCAGTCCTGCGGTACCGACCCTGTTATTAAGGAATCTGAGAAGATTAAAAATAATGGTCTATCTATCACAGAACTCAATTCCTGTAGTACTCTGGGGTGTATGCCATCCGGGCCCGGAGATTTGTCAACCTTAGTGATTTCGAGGCGGCGGCGTACTTCCTGCTGGGTTAAGCAGGTAATATTCAAGGGTGAATTTATGGTATCACTGGTCATGTCATCTGCCATGGCATTTTCTTGTATAAAAACCGTAGAAAAAAAGTCATTCAGCAGGTTGGCTTTACCCTCATCCCCTTCCACCATTTCACCAAGACTATTTTTAAGGGGGCCAACACTATCGCTTTTCAGTTTTTTGCTGTTTATGTAGTTAAAGAATATTTTAGGATTATTTTTACTTTCTCTCGCAATGAGTCTCTCTGTCTCAAACTTAGCTAACTTAATTTGCTTTTTACATATTTTATTTAATTTTCTATAATTATATAATGTCTCATCACTACCTACCCTCTTTAATTCTTTTAAGGCTTTCTGTTTTTCTTTTATTGCTTCCCTTACAGCTCTATTTAGCCATAGGGGTTTCCTCCTATTTCTAGCATGTTTGTTCCCATAGGGTATATTTTCTGCACAAGCCCTATTCAGGATGCTCATAAAAGTCTCCCATTTGCTTTGTGTACTTTTATTACTTAGTACAAGAATCCCAGTTTATTGCACTAAGATCATCTCTTAACCGTTTAAAATTTGCTTTCCTGAAGTTTACTGTCCTTGTAGCCCCTCTACTAGACATCTTACTAAAGAATACATGAAAACTTATTATTTTGTGATCACTATTCCCCAAGTAACCCCCAACTTGTATATTTGATATGCGGTCTGGCCTATTGGTTAGTACAAGGTCTAGTAGTGCTCCCCCTCTTGTGGGGTCCTGTACCATTTGTGAAAGGTAATTATCTTTCATTGTTATCAAAAATCTATTTCCTTTGCTGGAACTGCAAGTTTCTGTTCCCCAATTTATATCAGGATAGTTAAAGTCCCCCATAATAATTACCTCTCCGAGACTCGCTGCTTTATCAATTTGCTTTATGAGGAGATTCTCTACCTCTTCCATAATAGTGTAGCACTGGTAATTAAAATATAACCTTTATTGTTATCAATTAAAGTATCAAACACCCAAACAAGTGATACCACAAGGTACAGTGCCTACAAGTAGTATTCAACCCCCTGCAGATTTAGCAGGTTTACTCATTCGGAATTAACTTGGCATTGTGACATTTGGACTGTAGATCAGCCTGGAAGTGTGAAATGCACTGCAGCAAAAAAGAATGTTATTTCTTTTTTTTTTTTTTAATTGTGAAAAGTTTATTCAGAGGGTCATTTATTATTCAACCCCTCAAACCACCAGAATTCTGTTTGGTTCCCCTAAAGTATTAAGAAGTATTTCAGGCACAAAGAACAATGAGCTTCACATGTTTGGATTAATTATCTCTTTTTCCAGCCTTTTCTGACTAATTAAGACCCTCCCCAAACTTGTGAACAGCACTCATACTTGGTCAACATGGGAAAGACAAAGGAGCATTCCAAGGCCATCAGAGACAAGATCGTGGAGGGTCACAAGGCTGGCAAGGGGTACAAAACCCTATCCAAGGAGTTGGGCCTACCTGTCTCCACTGTTGGGAGCATCATCCGGAAGTGGAAGGCTTTTGGAACTACTGTTAGCCTTCCACGGCCTGGACAGCCTTTGAAAGTTTCCTCCCGTGCCGAGGCCAGGCTTGTCCAAAGAGTCAAGGCTAACCAAAGGACAACAAGGAAGGAGCTCCGGGAAGATCTCATGGCAGCGGGGACATTGGTTTCAGTCAAAACCATAAGTAACGTACTCCGCCGCAATGGTCTCCGCTCCAGACGAGCCCGTAAGGTACCTTTACTTTCAAAGCGTCATGTCAAGGCTCGTCTACAGTTTGTTCATGATCACTTGGAGGACTCTGAGACAGACTGGTTCAAGGTTCTCTGGTCTGATGAGACCAAGATCGGAAATCTTTGGTGCCAACCACACACGTGACGTTTGGAGACTGGATGGCACTGCATACGACCCCAAGAATACCATCCCTACAGTCAAGCATGGTGGTGGCAGCATCATGCTGTGGGGCTGTTTCTCAGCCAAGGGGCCTGGCCATCTGGTCTGCATCCATGGGAAGATGGATAGCACGGCCTACCTGGAGATTTTGGCCAAGAACCTCCGCTCCTCCATCAAGGATCTTAAGATGGGTCGTCATTTCATCTTCCAACAAGACAACGACCCAAAGCACACAGCCAAGAAAACCAAGGCCTGGTTCAAGAGGGAAAAAATCAAGGTGTTGCAGTGGCCTAGTCAGTCTCCTGACTTTAACCCAATTGAAAACTTGTGGAAGGAGCTCAAGATTAAAGTCCACATGAGACACCCAAAGAACCTAGATAACTTGGAGAAGATCTGCATGGAGGAGTGGGCCAAGATAACTCCAGAGACCTGTGCCGGCCTGATCAGGTCTTATAAAAGACGATTATTAGCTGTAATTGCAAACAAGGGTTATTCCACAAAATATTAAACCAAGGGGTTGAATAATAATTGACCCACACTTTTATGTTGAAAATTTATTAAAATATGACGGAGCAACATAACTTGTTGGTTTGTAAGATTTATGCATCTGTTAATAAATCCTGCTCTTGTTTGAAGTTTGCAGGCTCTAACTTATTTGCATCTTATCAAACCTGCTAAATCTGCAGGGGGTTGAATACTACTTGTAGGCACTGTATTTTAGCACCAAAATACAGAGTAGATGTACACAAGATATGTCACAGGGGGATTTACACTTTCTTCTTAACACTCCTAATATACTCATGTGCATCCAAATGAACTAAAGGCTACTTTACACACTGCGATATCGGTCCCGATATCGCTAGTGTGGGTACTCGCCCCCATCTGTTGCGGGACACGGGCAAATCGCTTCCCGTGCCGCACAACATCGCCCAGAGCCGTCACACATACTTACCTGTCCGGCGACGTCGCTGTGACCAGCGAACCGCCTCTTTTCTAAGGGGGCTGTCCGTGCGGCGTCACAGCGACGTCACCGAAGCGTCACTGAACCTCCACCCAATAGCAGCGGAGGGGCGGAGATGAGCGGGACGTAACATCCCGCCCACCTCCTTCCTTCCGCATAGCGGCCGGGAGGCAGGTAAGGGGAGCTTCCTCGTTCCTGCGGCGTCACACGCAGCGATGTGTGCTGCCGCAGGAACGAAGAACAACTTCGTTACTGCTGCAGTAACGATTTTTAAGAATGGACCCCCATGTCGCCGATTAGCGATTTTGCACGTGTTTGCAACGATGCAAAATCGCTTATCGGTGTCACACGCAACGGCATCACTAATGCAGCCGGATGTGCGTCACAAATTCCGTGACCCCAACGACTCCGCATTAGCGATGTCGCAGCGTGTAAAGCCCCCTTAAAGCTATATGCGCACGTGTGCGCTCTGCACCGCACCGAAAATGTGCGCTTCAGAGCGCAGCTGAAAAGCTGCGTTCTGAAGCACATGGTGCTGGCAGATTCGTGCGCTCTGCATGCTGCCTCTCCCTATAGACAGCATGCAGAACGCACGAAAGAAGTGACATGTCACTTGTTAGAACGCAGCGATTCGGCAAGCAGCCGAATCGCTGCGTTCTAACATGCCACGTGCGCACGGCCCCTGCACAATCTCCATAGATTGTGCAGGGGACGCAGGACGCATGCAGTTACGCTGCACACGTGCGCACATACCCTTAAAGTGACATTGTGCAGAACCGTTTCTCCTCCATAATTGCACTTTTGCCCAAAGAATATCGCTCTTATAAAGTGGCTATGTGCAAATAGTTTATAAATAATTAACCATGTGAAGAATTCACTATGGACACTAGTATACAGCGAGAGAGAGATAAACGGTTTAAGTGACAAGTGTGCTCAAAGTGCTAAATAGTGCAATCAATGGTAGCAATGGGATTTCTGCTCACCGCCTGTCCCACTGCAAACCAATGAAACTGGTGTTACCTTACAATTAGTAGGGGGGGCAACCTCTTGCATACCCCACACGTGGTGTGCGGTAATTGGGAGTACCGCCGCTGCGGTTGGGAGTACCCGGGGTGGTGGAGTGGGGCAGCTAGGTGACTTTGCCTTCCACGGGTAGGGGTAGGCCCCGGGACTCTGCTGGGTGATGCAGTGACGCAGTGCAGGGGTCAGTCGGGTACTCACTCAGCAATGAAGCAGACGCTGACAACAGGGTAAAACAAGTCTCTGAACGCCGTTGCCTCTCGAGGGGAGCTCGTCTGGGTCCAGTCCCCTACAGTACTGCCGGTGGTCCGTAACCTGCCTCCTGGCACTAAGTTTTAGATTGTCTGTTGTGGCCCAGTAGTTTGGAGCTGTCCGGGCCCCACTCACCACTGTGGCTAAGTGGAGGACCTGCTCTCAGGGGCTCACGCTTGGGATTTCAATGGGCTGCTTGCTAGGAAAGCACTATCCTCCTCGTTGCGCTAGTGCCCCCAATCTCTGAGCTGGTGGGAACAGTCCATAAAGGCCCTGTGCTCCGCAGGTTAATTGCCGGGTTGCCTGAAGCTTCTCCCTGACCTAGGGTCCGTGTACCCCATTGTGCCTTTGGTCCCAGACCAGTGATAGGACCAGGCTGCTGACCGTCCTCCTTGACGGGTCCCAGGCACCTAGCCTCAATCCCCTGCGACTGGGGGTCCGACTCTTCTAGGTCCAGACCACCGCCTGCGACCTAGTTTACTTCTCCCCTGGGAGCTTCAACTCCCAGCTTCCTCAGAGCTCCTCACAGCTTTAGGGCTACCACTGAACTGACTTGACACCTTCCACCTCCCTGTCTGACCCCTAGGTGGGTGGCCCTATTCCTGCTTAAGCAGCCCACTGGTGTGCCTGACAAGTGTGGTGCAAGGTGTATCTAGGATTTGTGAATGCTGATGGAGGCAATACTGTAGGATAGAGACCCAGAATCATAGGGGGTTGAATACTGAATGGGGAGGGCAGTTTGTGCAGTACCCTGTGACAACCTGAATAGTTCAGGGGCGTCACAATAACAGCTCACAGCTGCCACAACATCTTGCAGCAGAATTGGCCACCAGTAGTGCTGAGAGATCAGCTGAAGGAACTTCTTTTGGCCAGCGCAGCCGGCCACCTTGGAGGAATGAACCTACCGAAGAACAAGTCTCCTATCTGTCTCCATGACGAACGTCTTACCCAGAAGAATTTGAGTCATATCAACCAGATCATAGTATCATAGTATCATAGTTTTTAAGGTTGAAGGGAGACTCTAAGTCCATCTAGTTCAACCCGTAGCCTAACATGTTGATCCAGAGGAAGGCAAAAAAAACCCCAATGTGGCAAACAAGTTCCAATGGGGAAAAAATTTCCTTCCTGACTCCACATCCGGCAATCAGACTAGTTCCCTGGATCAATACCCTGTCATAAAATCTAATATACATAACTGGTAATATTAAATTTTTCAAGAAAGGCATCCAGGCTCTGCTTAAATGTTAGTAGTGAATCACTCATTACAACATCATGCGGCAGAGAGTTCCATAGTCTCACTGCTCGTACAGTAAAGAATCCTTGTCTGTGATTATGATTAAACCTTCTTTCCTCAAGACGTAGCGGATGCCCCCGTGTTCCAGTCGCAGGCCTAGGTGTAAAAAGATCTTTGGAAAGGTCTCTGTACTGTCCCCTCATATATTTATACATTGTGATTAGATCCCCCCTAAGCCTTCGTTTTTCCAAACTAAATAACCCCAAGTTTAATAACCTGTCTTGGTATTGCAGCCCACCCATTCCTCTAATAATCTTGGTGGCTCTTCTCTGCACCCTCTCCAGTTCAGCTATGTCCTTCTTATATATCGGTGACCAGAATTGTACACAGTATTCTAAGTGCGGTCGCACTAGTGACTTGTACAGAGGTAGAACTATATTTTTTTCATGAACACTTATACCTCTTTTAATACATCCCATTATTTTATTAGCCCTGGCAGCAGTTGCCTGACACTGTCCACTAAAGTGAAGTTTACCATCCACCCATACACCCAAGTCTTTTTCTGTGTCTGTTTTACCCAGTGTTCTACAATTAAGTACATGATCATAAATGTTATTTCCTCTACCCAAGTGCATGACCTTACATTTATCTACATTAAACTTCAATTGCCACTTCTCAGCCCAATCCTCCAATTTACATAAATCTCCCTGTAATATAAAATTGTCCTCCTCTGTATTGATTACCCTGCAGAGTTTAGTATCATCTGCAAATATTGAAATTCTACTCCGCATGCCCCCAACAAGGTCATTTATAAATATGTTGAAAAGAAGCGGGCCCAATACTGACCCCTGTGGTACCCCACTATGAACTGAGACCCAGTCCGAATACGTACCATTAATAACCACCCTTTGTTTCCTATCACTGAGCCAGTTTTTAACCCAGTTACACATATTTTCCCCTATCCCCATTATTCTCATTTTATGTACCAACCTTTTGTGTGGCACCGTATCAAAAGCTTTTGAAAAGTCCATATACACAACATCCACTGCATTTCCCTGGTCCAGGCTTGAACTTACCTCTTCATAGAAGCTGATCAAATTAGTTTGACAGGATCAATCCCTCATAAACCCATGTTGATACTCTGTCATAAGATCCACCCTTAGCATCTTGAAAGGCTCAATTATGTGCTGAGACTCCACCTCTTGATTGGCTTATAGAAAAGACCTGGACAGTGCATCTGCCTTCACATTTTTCTTGGCTGATTGAATTACAGGATGATACAAAAGCAGGCGAAGAATAAGGACCACCAGGCTTGTCACAGATTCCACCTCTGATTTGACTGGAGATAGGCCAGGTTTTTGTGGTCAGTGAAGATGAAGACTGGATGTAGCACTCCCTCCAGAAAATATTACCACTCCTGGAATGCCATCTTGATCGCTAACAGTTCTCAGTCACCGATCGAGTAGTTGTGCTCAGGAAAGAAGACCCTGGAAAAGAAACCACAGCTTTCCATCTTACCAGCAGCCAACTTCTGTGTAAGAACCACACTGGTACTGAAGGATGAAGCATCTATTTCCAGGAGGAACTGTTTACTAATCTCCAGTCTATGCAGCACCAGAGCTGAAGAGAGAACCTGCTTGAGAGTGATTGCACACTCTGCTTCAGGAGTCAACTTCTTTATTATTCACCCCCCCTTCAGGTAAGGGCCGAGATGGAAAGAATCTAGAATTGCCGGATAAACTGATGATAATTGGCTAAACCGAGGAACCGCGGAATCACCTTCAATCCAACAAGCAGAGGTCATTTCAGCACCACCGATGCCTTGTCCAAGTCCATCCACAAGATTATTTAGCCTAGGGAAGGCAATGAAGATCGCTCAAAGAGGCACTTTTCTTTTTGGCATAGAGACGATTCTCCGTATGTGTCTTGAGCACCTGGCGAACATTTCTCTTGTGTGTAGGCATATCAGGGGAGAATACCAGGATGTCTTCCAGGTACACCATGACACAAGAGTAGAGCAGTAATAACTCTAAACTCTGGAACACCAAACATATATACTCGTAGAAGAGACGTTTTCCATAAAAAATGAGAATTGCTTCCTTTAGTAATCCTTTTAATGTGTTCTTGTGGCAACAAAATCAATACAGGTACAGTCCATTTGACGCCTATAGATCGGTCTTTATCAAGGAATCATTATCTAGGAGAGTACAATGGATAGGGGATGTTCCCATGAAGGACAAGAGACACTGTAATAACCTATGGTAGTGTTATAAATGTAGATGATACATCTAAAGGTGGTGTCACACATAGCGACGACGACAAAAACGTCTGCTAAGTCACCATTTTCTGTGATGTAGCAGCGACATCCCGTCACTGTCGCTGTCTGTGACATCCAGCAACGACCTGGCCCCTGCTGTGAGGTCGCCGGTCGTTGCTGAATGTCCTGCTTCATTTTTTGGACGTTGCTCTCCCGCTGTGAAGCACACATCGCTGTGTGTGACAGTGAGAGAGCAACAAACTGAAGCGAGCAGGGAGCCGGCGTTTGTCAGCCTGCGGTAAGCTGTAACCACGGTAAACATCGGGTAACCAAGGGAAGCCCTTTCCTTGGTTACCCGATATTTACCTTAGTTACTAGCACCGCCGCTCTGACGCTGCCAGTGCCGGCTCCCTGCTCCCTGCATACGTAGCTGGAATACACATCGGGTAATTAACCCGATGTGTACTCTGGCTAGGAGTGCAGGGAGCCAGCGCTAAGCAGTGTGCTCTCACGCTGCCAGTGCCGGCTCCCTGCTTCCTGCATACGTAGCTGGAGTACACATCGAGTAATTAACCCGATGTGTACTCTGGCTAGGAGTGCAGGGTGCCAGCGCTAAGCGGTGTGCTCTCACGCTGCCAGTGCCGGCTCCCTGCTCCCTGCACACGTAGCTGGAATACACATCGGGTAATTAACCCGATGTGTACTCTGGCTAGAAGTGCAGGGAACAGGGATCCGGCACTGGCAGCGTGAGAGCGGCGGACGCTAGTAACTAAGGTAAATATCGGGTAACCAAGAGAAGTACTATCCTTGGTTACCTGATATTTACTGTATACTGATTTGAATATTAAAGTAGGTATTAGGCTCAACCATAGGAATTTTTCTACTTTTTATAAAAATAATGCTTTATTAATATCAATAGACATACATACATGAATTACATAAAAATTAGGGAGGAAAAAAGAGGATAATTAACCCTATCCTTTCTCCTACCTCTACTACGGGGGTCGGCGTCCTACAGTTTATAGACGCCCCCGTTCCACGACGACTGACCCTGGGTTGCCCTCCCTATTAATTATCATGTGCATCCCTCTAAAGTATGAATCAACCCCAACAATAGTAACACCACTGTGAGGAAGAGGTGCTCAGTCAATAATGGCTAATTTGTCTGTATCACCATATGACCTACGGGGATTTGGGGGCCTATGGGTCAGCGACTGTCAGTCGGTCTGTGTGCTCAGTATTAGATACAGATAGGAAAGCATATAAGATGATTTGTTATTCAGGAAATGCCCGATTGGTTTTTCAATTATTGCCCGACGCGTTTCACCCTTTCAATTTAAAGGGCTCATCAGGGGCTTTATAACTGTATCTTGAAGGAAGGATATTCCGTTTGGCAATTCTGAAAGAACACAGAATAAATGATGCCCTCATTAATTATCCAATGATTGTCTCAAGGGGGTGTCAATTGTATGTCAGGACACCGCTACTAACCCGTACTAATCAGTTCCTTATTCACCACTCTAAGAAATAAGTGGGATGACGAAGTGTTGTTTCACAGCTGGAATATTCCAAACGATATCAAGATGAGGGTATTACCTAAATTGATATATACAGTTTGTTAATACCCTTCCCGGATTGATATTCCTATCACTAAGCATACAAGTTCTCCAAGTTATACCTTTCCATGTGATAGTATTCTAATCCGTAGTCTGTCTATATTATGCCCAAAGAATAGCTGGGCCCTATCAACAGAAACAAAAAACCACCTGCTGCTTATAGTCATCAATAAGAACTGATTTTACACATCTTCTGTATAACAATGGTTACATACTTAGGTTAAGGTTCCAGATTAGTCCAATTTTCATATGTTTTTCCTCTATAGACACTCAGAGAGTTCACAACGCCTTTGTAAAAGTGGCCCTTGTGATCCTCACACCAGCAGCCTATAATTTTTAGGGGAGGCACATGGAATAGGATTCACTAAGATAGTATACATTACATTGGCACAGGTAACAGGTACAAAGAGTAGAGCTACCTTACTTAGATCTGAATATTTCCAGATGGTCAGTCACCCTGTGGTAACACCACTTTGGATCAGTGCTGACTCCTGCATTAATAAGCAGGGACTGCTACAGCCATGGACCTATATGAAAACATACAATACTTAGTATGTGTCACAGTTAAGAACCATGCCCCATAGCCCAGGATTGGTAATATGACCATAATCAAATACCTGGATGAAATCCCACAATGGGGTGACGGAGGTCCCCAGCAGCGGGTATCTAAGATATATAGAGAGAATATATTGGTCTATTTAGATCTTTCAACCTGTATTTCCACATGGTATAAGGGGTCCTACCTTTTGAGGTCCGTCTGGAGGGTCCCAGGTCCGGTGCTCGGTGATCGCTAGCCTGGCTAGAATGAACGCCCCATTTAAAGCAGGGTTTGGCGCCATAATCCGGAGAGCCGGAAGTGACGTTACGCCATTAGTTCCCCCCACTTCCTCTGATTCCCCGTGCTAGGAACGCGTCATCACCCGATCATGTGACCGGGTGATGTGCAGCCATGTTTCCCTTCCCTGTGTCTGAAAAGTAATGGTTCCCTGATGGAAAGGTGCCACGTACTTGCGCATGCGCAGTGTCAGAATTGTTCCCGTTTTAAAGGGGAAATACCGGTGCATCTATAAAGAGTTATAAGATAGGTTATAATTTGATATGGCGTAATGCCCTAGTATATATGGGTTATTAGGCCCTGGGGCCTTAGTGTTTTTTGTTATACGGGGTCATTGGTCCTAATTTACTGTTACATTGAGACACCCAGTGTAGATACAAGTATATTGATAGAATAAATCTATCAAAATATAACAAATTGAGGGAGAATTGGTATGTTATTTATATATTCAATCAGTCATAAAATGACTAGTTACTAGTGTGTTAGGTACTGTAACTAATACCCATAAAATCTTATGGGTGAATATAATAAACGGGGGCGTCCACTACAGACATAGTATCCCTAAATAGTGTGGCTAGTAATTAGTTTTGTTTAAATAAAGGGCGTGAAACTAATCTGTTCATTTAGGCCTTCTGGATGCACTGAGCCCATCCAGAAGATCCATCTCGCTTCTCTTTGTAAGAGGAGAACATCCCAGTTCCCTTTTCTTTCTGGCTCAGGTATTGATTCAATAGCTTTGAAGCTAATACCTTCCGTTTTTCCTGCGTGTTCCAAATTTATATGGCGTGCAATTGGTGTATCACGCTGATTTCGGATGTCTCCAAGGTGTTCCCCTATCCTGACCCTAAACTGCCTTTTTGTTTTACCTACATAATTTTTGGGGCATCCACAGCTGAATAAGTAGATGACACCCTGGGTCCGTCAGTTGGCGAAATTTCTATTTGTATATATTCTGCCTGTCTTTACACATTGAAAATCCTTAGAGGGGGAAATGAATTTACAGAATTTGCAAGACCCACACCGAAAGGTGCCATTTTCTCTTGACCTCAGCCACGCACTCCCGGATGTTGTTGGGGCCGCATAGTGACTTCTAACTATGTAGTCCTTTAGATTTCGACCTCTTCGGAAGGTCACTGAGGGATAAGGAAGGATGTTATCCACAATGTCCAAGTCCTGTTTCAGTATACCCCAATATTTCCCAAGGATCTTCATGACCTGGTTGTTCTGGTCATCAAATGTGCCTACTAGTCTGGTTAGCCCTCCTACTTCCTCCCTACGTGTAGAGTTTAGTAGCATGTGTCTATCCTTACCTGCCGCAAATTTGTAGGCTTTATGAATCACCCCGTTTGGATATCCTCTATCCAAAAACCTCCTAGTGAGTTGGTCTGCCTGTCTATCAAACTCATGTTTATCTGAGCAATTCCTGTGTATCCGCAGGAATTGGCCCTTCGGGATACCTCTCTTTAGGCTCTCGGGGTGATGACTATTCCACTGGAGGAAACTGTTGGTGGCACACGGTTTCCTGTATAGGGTTGTTTCCAGACTCCCGTCTAATCCTTTCTTGATGTAAATATCAAGAAACGCAAGTCTGTCCCCTCCAATCTCATAGGTGAATTTCAGTCCTATTTGATTGATATTAAGATCTTCCACAAACTCTTTAAAGGACTGAGTACTCCCTGACCAGATAACCAGAATGTCGTCTATATACCTGCCCCAGAATATAATCTGGGAGCAGCGGTTATCCCCATCATCCCTAAAGATGATGGTGTTCTCCCACCAGCCCAGGAGCAAGTTGGCATAAGTGGGGGCACACGGGCTCCCCATTGCTGTGCCCCTGAGCTGGTGGTAGAACCTGGAGTCGAACAGAAACGCGTTTCTTGTGAGGACAAAATATAATAATTCTCCAATAAACCTATTATGTGCCTCCATCTGATTTCCCCGCATGCTCAAAAAATAGTTGACTGCTTCCATCCCTTTATCATGAGGAATGCTTGTATATAAGGCCTCAACATCTATGGAAGCAAGAATCATGTCGTCTTCCAGGGTGATATCTTCAATCTTAGCCAGCAGGTCTAATGTATCCCTTATATAAGAAGGTAAAGTGGTTACGAAAGATCTTAATATTTGGTCTATGTACATGCTACAATTCTGGGTTAAGGAGTCTATTCCAGACACTATAGGTCTGCCTTTAATGGGGTTGGTCCCTTTGTGTATTTTTGGAACCGCATAAAATGGGGCCAGTTTAGGGTATCGCGGGAATAGAAATTCATATTCGCTAGTAGAAATCAAATTATCTTGTTTATCTTGTTGGGCTATATCCAATATTCGTTTCAATTGAAGAGAATATGTGGGGGTGGGATCTTCTTTCAATCGTTCATACGCTCTCTGATCTCTTAATAGTTGGGCACACATCTGTACATATGTTTCTCGATCAAGGAGCACTATATTTCCCCCTTTATCAGAAGGCTTTATCACGATGTTATTGTTTTGTTCCAGATTCGTTATAGCATCCCTATCATCCTCTGTAACATTTGAAATCGTCGCATGTTTGCTAGGATGTATCATTTTGATTTCATCCGAGACGATTTTACAAAACAGGTCAAGGGTAGTGTAATCACCTAGAGGAGGGGTCTTTTTACTTTTATTTTTGAGAGTGGAGAATGGACCCTTTCCTATTTCTCGTGTTCCCTCATTCTCCAATTCAATAAGTGTGTCCACGTCCTCCAACATATCCACTGAAATCCCCAGTTCTTGACTCCTCTTTCTATTTGCCAAACAAAAGTGTTTTCTCCATTTCAACTTTCTTACAAATAAATGGACGTCCTTAACCCAATTGAATGCATCAAAGCGTGTGGTAGGCACAAAGCTAAGTCCAGATCTAAGAATTTTTTCTTCATTAGGTGACAACCTATGCCTTGACAGATTCACAATTTGCATCTCAAACTCCCTGTTTACAATTGATGCATCTCTTTTGATCTTGTATCCGTCCCGCTCCTTAGGTTGTAGTGGTTGACCTTGCTCTGCTCTAAAAAAGAGAGGGATCCAGGCGAGACAGATGACGATGGTACAGATGATGAATATGTTCTTGATGTATTTCTGTCGTACATTTGTCCTACATTCTGATATCCGGAACCTCTTCCTCTCCTCCAGTTCCCCTGACCCCTCCATCTTCTTTTTTGATTTTTATAGCCTCCAGGGACAAAGGTCCTAGAATCTGTATCTGACGTCTCTCCGTCCGTGGACGAAGCGTCCACCAATGTTGTTGTTTTATTTAGGAAACTATAGGCCTGTCTGTCTTTAAAGTCCGCCAAATCTCTGACGAACCTTTTATGTTTCCTTTCTTTCAGCGTAGTACGATATCTATCGACCGATGTTTTTAGTGATAGTTCCCTTGTCTTGAAATCACTTTCTGTCTTTGATTTCAGAATATCACTAATGAGTTCCTGGAGTTTGAGAGATGTACGTTCAAGGGTTAATTTTTCTTCTTCTCTCAGTAGGGTCATGAATCGAATAGAGGAACTAATGGACTCCTCCTCCCACTTCTTGAGGAGTTCCGGTGACTTGCACCTATTTGCCGGAACCAATTAGATCCTAAGTCCTCTAGGGACCACTCTCTGTTTTATGTAGTTGTCTAGCGACTGTACCTCCCACCACGACTTGATGTTTTCTTTATAATTCTGATATAATAACTCAAATTTGGTTTTCAGAGAAGGAGTTCTATTTGTTGATTCATCTGCGGATGCCTCTGAAAAGGCCTCTTTAGCATCATCTAGCCAAGATTGATCATTGATAGGCCCTGACAAAAAACCGGCCATCACAATTTTACATAAATTGTATACTGATTTGAATATTAAAGTAGGTATTAGGCTCAACCATAGGAATTTTTCTACTTTTTATAAAAATAATGCTTTATTAATATCAATAGACATACATACATGAATTACATAAAAATTAGGGAGGAAAAAAGAGGATAATTAACCCTATCCTTTCTCCTACCTCTACTACGGGGGTCGGCGTCCTACAGTTTATAGACGCCCCCGTTCCACGACGACTGACCCTGGGTTGCCCTCCCTATTAATTATCATGTGCATCCCTCTAAAGTATGAATCAACCCCAACAATAGTAACACCACTGTGAGGAAGAGGTGCTCAGTCAATAATGGCTAATTTGTCTGTATCACCATATGACCTACGGGGATTTGGGGGCCTATGGGTCAGCGACTGTCAGTCGGTCTGTGTGCTCAGTATTAGATACAGATAGGAAAGCATATAAGATGATTTGTTATTCAGGAGGAAATCCCCGATTGGTTTTTCAATTATTGCCCGACGCGTTTCACCCTTTTAATTTAAAGGGCTCATCAGGGGCTTTATAACTGTATCTTGAAGGAAGGATATTCCGTTTGGCAATTCTGAAAGAACACAGAATAAATGATGCCCTCATTAATTATCCAATGATTGTCTCAAGGGGGTGTCAATTGTATGTCAGGACACCGCTACTAACCCGTACTAATCAGTTCCTTATTCACCACTCTAAGAAATAAGTGGGATGACGAAGTGTTGTTTCACAGCTGGAATATTCCAAACGATATCAAGATGAGGGTATTACCTAAATTGATATATACAGTTTGTTAATACCCTTCCCGGATTGATATTCCTATCACTAAGCATACAAGTTCTCCAAGTTATACCTTTCCATGTGATAGTATTCTAATCCGTAGTCTGTCTATATTATGCCCAAAGAATAGCTGGGCCCTATCAACAGAAACAAAAAAACACCTGCTGCTTATAGTCATCAATAAGAACTGATTTTACACATCTTCTGTATAACAATGGTTACATACTTAGGTTAAGGTTCCAGATTAGTCCAATTTTCATATGTTTTTCCTCTATAGACACTCAGAGAGTTCACAACGCCTTTGTAAAAGTGGCCCTTGTGATCCTCACACCAGCAGCCTATAATTTTTAGGGGAGGCACATGGAATAGGATTCACTAAGATAGTATACATTACATTGGCACAGGTAACAGGTACAAAGAGTAGAGCTACCTTACTTAGATCTGAATATTTCCAGATGGTCAGTCACCCTGTGGTAACACCACTTTGGATCAGTGCTGACTCCTGCATTAATAAGCAGGGACTGCTACAGCCATGGACCTATATGAAAACATACAATACTTAGTATGTGTCACAGTGTGTACTCCGATGTGTACTCTGGCTAGGAGTGCAGGGAGCCAGCGCTAAGCAGTGTGCTCTCACGCTGCCAGTGCCGGCTCCCTGCTTCCTGCATACGTAGCTGGAGTACACATCGAGTAATTAACCCGATGTGTACTCTGGCTAGGAGTGCAGGGTGCCAGCGCTAAGCGGTGTGCTCTCACGCTGCCAGTGCCGGCTCCCTGCTCCCTGCACACGTAGCTGGAATACACATCGGGTAATTAACCCGATGT
Source organism: Anomaloglossus baeobatrachus (assembly GCF_048569485.1). Lineage (NCBI taxonomy): Eukaryota > Metazoa > Chordata > Amphibia > Anura > Aromobatidae > Anomaloglossus > Anomaloglossus baeobatrachus. The sequence goes on from NC_134354.1 coordinate 655,237,317, forward strand.
GTACTCTGGCTAGAAGTGCAGGGAACAGGGATCCGGCACTGGCAGCGTGAGAGCGGCGGACGCTAGTAACTAAGGTAAATATCGGGTAACCAAGAGAAGTACTATCCTTGGTTACCCGATATTTACCTTAGTTACGCTTCCATGCGTTGCTGCTGGCTGGTCACTGGTCGCTGGTGAAATCTGCCTGTTTGACAGCTCACCAGCAACCATGTAACGACGCAGCAGCGATCCTGATAAGGTCAGATCGCTGGTCGTGATCGCTGCTGAGTCGCTATGTGTGACACCACTTTAAGTGTTACCATCGTATATGGAAACCGGAGGAAACCTTAATCTTATTGTATGAGCAGCTTAGTATACATGAGGATTTGGGTAATTGTTGTTTCCAGATACCCTCTATCCCTTACCGTCACACATAACGAGATCGCTAGCGAGATCGCAGCTGAGTCACGGTTTCCGTGACGCAGTAGCGATCCCATTAGCGATCTCGTTATGTGTGACACCTACCAGCGATCAGGCCCCTGCTGTGAGATCTCTAGTCATTGCAGAATGGTTCAGGCCATTTTCTTCAAAGGCGATGTCCTGTTGGGCAGGACACATCGCTGTGTTTGACACAGTGTGACAGGGTCACAGTGACTGCCGAGATCGTTATACAGGTCGCTACTGCGACCTGTATTGTTCCTGCATCGCTGGTAAGATCTGATTGTGTGACATCTCACCTGCGACCTCCCAGCGACTTACCTGCGATCCCTATCAGGTCGCATCGTTTTCGGGATCGCTGGTAAGTCGTTGTGTGTGGGACACAACAATTACCCAAATCCTTTTGTATACTAAGCTGCTCATACAATAAAGCTGGGGTCACACATAACGACAACGACAACGACGACGCTGCAACGTCACCATATTCTGTGACGTAGCAGCGACCATAGATGATCGTTAGTAAGCTGTCAAACATGTTATAAAAAGCAGCGACGGAGCAGCGATCATAGCGACGTCGACGGTCGTTGTGTGGTTTCAGACGTAGCGCAGCGTCCCTGCTGCGGTGTCAAACACAAGGATTATCAGCTTATCAGCATGGCGCAGCGGGATAGCAGCGATCAAAAAATGACCTGGAGCATTCAGGAGCGAGCAACGATTTCGCAGCAGGGGGTCTGATCGTTGTTATGTGTCACACACAGCGACGTCGCTGTTGAGGTCGCTGCAACGTCACAGAATATGGTGACGTTGCAGCGACGTCGTTGTCGTTATGTGTGACACCAGCTTAAGATTAAGGTTTCCTGCGGTTGCCATCTAAGATTGTGCCACTCATCTACAGTTAGGGGTGCTTCACACACAGCGAGATCACTACTGAGATCGCTGCTGAGTCACGGTTTTTGTGACCTCATTAGCGATCTCGCTGTGTGTGACACTGAGCAGCGATCTGGCCCCTGCTGTGAGATCGCTGCTCGTTACACACAGTGCTGGTTCGTTTTTTTATTGTCGCTCTCCCGCTGATAAGCACACATCGCTGTGTGTGACAGCGAGAGAGCAACAATCCTGAATGTGCAGGGAGCAGGAGCCGGCGTCTGACAGCCTGCGGTAAGCTGTAACCAAGGTAAACATCGGGTAACCAAGGTGGTTACCCGATATTTACCTTCGTTACCAGCCTCCGCAGCTCTCACGCTGCCAGTGCCGGCTCCTGCTCCCTGCACACACTAAGCTAAGCGGTGTGCGCTGGTAACTAATGTAAACATCGGGTAACCATACCCGATGTTTACCTACCAGTGTCCGCAGCTTCCAGACGCCGGCTCCGTGCAAGCGCAGCGTCGCTTGCACGTCGCTGCTGGCTGGGGGCTGGTCACTGGTCGCTGGTGAGATCTGCCTGTTTGACAGCTCACCAGCGACCATGTAGCGATGCAGCAGCGATCCTGACTAGGTCAGATCGCTGGTCGGATCGCTGCTGCATCGCTAAAGTGTGAAGGTATCCTTAGAACACCATCATAGGAAATTACAGTCTCTCTTGTCCTTAAAGTGAACCTGTCAGGTTCAATATGTACCCAGAACCACGAGCAGTTCTGGGTGCATATTGCTAATCCCTGCCTAACTGTCCCTTTATACACTAGTGTGCTGCCCCCGCGCCTGTAGCAGCCGAGCACGCTAAATGAAAAAGGGGAAAAAAGGGCGGTTGTACGGGCTTGGCCTTACTCTGTTCGTGACGCCACCCATCGTGTGTGGTGAAGTGGGACACCACCGCTGCTGTTGCGAGATACCCAGGGGAGATGTAATGGCAGCTGGATGTTAACCCCTCCGTGGGTAGGGATGGTTGCCCCGGGACCTGGTGGTTTGGTACAAGGGATGGCGGTGGCAGAGGCCCGCACACTCAGACGTACCAGGGGATGTTTGGTTACTCACAGTCAATAAATCACACGAGTCTTTTGGTAAACCAAAGGTGCTGGTGGCTGGCCGCCGCGGCTGGTTGTACTCGGGTCCCCCACCCGGGCTGGTGGTCACCGTCTTTCCTCTGCACTACTCTTGTGTTTGTGTAGACTTCTTGGTGTGGAATGCAAGAGTCCGCTCCCGGTGCTTTGTGTACCTGTGGAGCTGTGCCTGCTGACGCTGACCCGTGGCATCTACCGGGCCCTGGCGGATGCCCTATCCCTTTCTGTGAGTGGTTGTCTGCTTTCGGGACTTTGGTTGGTACAAGACCTATAATCCTGCCATCAATTGGTTAATTAGCTAGGCCGTTGGTTCCGGTCCTGGCTTTAGGGTCCAAGTACTCCCTCTGTGCACAGTTTCTGGGTCGGTTCTCCGGTGTTGGTACCGGCGGGCTCCAACCCTGTCCCGGTCCACCTCGGATCTCCGGCTGCCGTCTTCCCATCACCTGCTGACGGAGACCACCGTCTGCCACCTAGCCAAGGCACCAGGGCTCCAACCCCGATACCTGTCAACTTGAGCTAATACTCCTGCTTGAGCTACACCTAGCCCCAGCTTCCACTCCTCTCAACTTGACCTTCAGACTTCAACTCTAAAGCTAATCTGTTTGTTTTCCCACCCCGGGCTGTCTAGACCCCTAGGTGGGCGTTTCTCATCCGCCAGGTCTGGCCCACTGGTGTGCCTGTCTTTCCCTGAGGGGGGTGGCTAGGGTTTGAGGTCGGCTGTGTGTAACCCTGTGAGGGAAGGTGTTATGCGGGGGTCTACTCTCTGTGACTCCCGGTTTTGCCAGGACGTCACATTCCCCCTTGGTTTAATACAGACCGTCCGTGCGCTGTCTGACCACCAACATTTATTCAACAGCAACTGTGAAAAAGGGGTAAAACAGGTTACAAGTATAATAACATATTTACATTTTTTTTTCCCTGACGGGAGGCACTTTTCTTAAAGGTTGCATAATAAACCGGGATGGGACAGACCGGGTCCTTCTCACCTCACCCCCACCCAAAGCAACTGACCCCTGGTGCCACCGCTAAGCACTGGTGCGCACCCCTTTGCCCAAGTCCAGGACAGGTCCGGGTGTTGCCCTTACAGGCCGGGTAAAAAGTTCCTTACCCGGCAGTCTATCTCAAGGGCCCCACGTCCAGGGGACCCCTGACCCTGAGGGTAGCCAACGGTTTTGGTGGTGACTGGGCCTCGGCCGACTCTACCACAGGCCCTTCCTCCAACCAGCCTTTCCAGAGACTGCAGCAGGGTGAGAAGGTTGGTCAGGGACTATTTACAAGGCTCAATAGTTTTTGGGTTGGCTTTCCAGTCCAAAGCCATGGTCCATTTTTAAAACTCTACTGGAACTTAAAACGGGTAACAGTCCCAACGAGGAGTCACACTTGGGGTAGCCGGGATTCCGCTACCTTACTCCATTCTTCACCACGGGCCTCCAGTAGCACCTCCATATGGTGCACTGCACCGGTCCCCGATGGTAGCTTGCCGCAGGTGATCTTTCTCCTTATAAGTGCGGGCATGCACATCCGCTTTACTCCTTTCTCGGGCAGCGATCTCCCTGCGCAGCTGCTGTTGCTGCTGCTCCTAGTACGGGGCACGAGTTCCGTGTTCCGCCTCCTGCTCAGGAGCCAGACTCACTCGGATGCCCTCAGCGCCGGCTACGACCGGCCTCTCATACTGCCGTGGGCTCTACTGATCAGTGGCCTTCTCCGCCTCTCCGCAGGTGCACTCCGGCTGCTCCACAGCCGGGACGGGGTACTTGGAAGCAAAGGGCGCTGCGGCCGGGGTAGGTTGCAGGTCGAGGGGTAGGTTGCAGGGCAGCGGGTCGGTCGGGGTGTTGGCTGTGGACACGGGCGATGAGGGAGGCGGTGTGGCGGACGGGAGTGGACCGGACCCCTCAGCCGTGCAGGCCGGTTCCTGGGGAACATAGGGGTGTGAGTCACTGCTTACCCGCTCCTCCGAGACCATCTCCACTTCACGTGCCCGGACAGCTGCAGCCAGGCCCTTTATCTCCGACGTCCACTTCGCTAGCATGAAGTGGGCTTGGGCCTGGATCCTCCAACACATCCTGACACGTTGATGTCCAGGAACAGGTTTCTGCAGAGTCCTGGTGTCCCTGCACTTCACAGCGCTAGTCACGTGCCGCTCCGTCCTCCCCCTTGGTCTTTTGCGAGCACTCTCTCGAGCTGCTGGTAAGTTTAGTTTTTTGGCCTCAGGGTTTACCTTCCGGCTTTTGTTCCCAGGGGGCGGGGCTTCATCTTTGCGCCCTTTCTTGGGGTAGAAGACACTGGGCTGTTGTTTTTCGTGCCTAAAAATGGTGTCAAAATGACAACTTCACAACAATTTTCAACGGATCACCGCTGACTGTCCAAAACAAGGCGCACTTCCACCAGGTAGGTGGATGGGTTACAATCCTGTTCGTGACGCCAGTTTTTGGGGTGTGCCGCCCACACCACTGCAGCAGCCGAGCTGATCGGGTCCGGACCCGCTGCATGGCTCAAGAGATCCTCCGGACCCGGGGGTCACACGGACATGCCAAATGAAAAGGGGGAAAAAGGGGCAGTTGTACGGGCTTGGCTGTACACGGTTCGTGACACCACCCACGGTGGTGAGACACCACCGCTGCTGTTGCGGGATACCCGGGGGAGATGTAATGGCAGATGGATGTTAACCCCTGCGTGGGTAGGGATGGTTGCCCCGGGACCCGGTGGTTTGATGCAAGGGATGGCGGTGGCAGGGGCTCGCACACTCAGACGTACCAGGGGATGTTTGGTTACTCACAGTCAATAAATCACACATGTCTTTTGGGAAACCAAAGGTGCTGGTAGCCGGCCGCCGAGGCCGGTTGTACTCGGGTCCCCCACCCGGGCTGGTGGTCGCCGTCTCTTTCCTCTGCACTACTTTTGTGTTTGTGTAGACTTCTTGGTGTGGAACGCAAGAGTCCGCTCCCGGTGCTTTGTGTACCTGTGGAGCAGTGCCCGCTGACACTGACCCGTGGGATCTACCGGGCCCTGGCAGATGCCCTATCCCTCTCTGTGGGTGGCTGTCTGCTTTCGGGACTTTGGTTGGTACAGGACCTATAATCCTGCCCTCAATTGGTTAATTAGCTAGGCCGTTGGTTCTAGTCCTGGCTTCAGGGTCCAAGTATCCCCTCTGTGCACGGTTTCTGGGTCGGTTCTCCGGTGTCGGTACCGGCGGGCTCAAACCCTGTCCCGGTCCACCTCGGATCTCCGGCTGCCATCTTCCCGTCGCCTGCTGACGGAGACCACCATCTGCTACCTAGCCAAGACACCAGGGCTCCAACCCCGACACCTGTCAACTTGAGCTTCTACTCCTGCTGGAGCTACACCTAGCCCCAGCTTCCACTCCTCTCAACTTGACCTTCAGACTTCAACTCTAAAGCTAATCTGTTTGTTTTCGCACCCCGGGCTGTCTAGACCCCTAGGTGGGCGCTTCTCATCCGAGCGGTCCGGCCAACTGGTGTGCCTGTCTTTCCCTGACAGGGGTGGCTAGGGTTTCAGGTCGGCTGTGTGTAACCCTGTGAGGGAAGGTGTTATGCAGGGGCCTACACTCTGTGACTCCTGGTTTTGCCAGGGCGTCACATTAGCATAGATAAAGAGATCTTTAGAAAAAGTATTTCTAAAGATCTTTTATCGTATGCTAATGAGCGAGAGGGCTAGTCCCCTGGGTGTTAGTTCCCCTGGCTAGTCGGCTCCATTAGCATGTTAGTACACCCCTGTGGGCGTGTTGACATGCTAATGAATGTGCAACATCAGAGGATGATCTTACTCACCTCTCTGCCACCATTGCATCAGACGCTGGATTACGGCTCAGTGCGCATGACCCCGGAGGTTCGGTCATGCGCACTACTTCAGTTTGAAGCTAGGACACGTACACCCGGCTTCATAGTGTGCATGACCAAAACTCTGGAGTCGTGTGCACTGAGGCAAAATGAGGTGTGCCGCACTGCCGCCCCCGTGGAAGCAGCTGGGCTGCTTGGATCCGGGTTCCCGGTGGCTCGAGGGTCTCCAGACCCGGGGTCGTGCGGCCTCTCAAATGAAGGGGAATATTTACAAGGGATTATAGAGTTTGTAATGCCACCCATGGTGCGTGGTAACTGGGGTGAATACCGCCGCTGCCGTTGGGAAGTACCTGGGGTGATGACGGGGGCAGTCAGGTGTTGTAACTTTCCATGGGTAGGGGGGAATGCCCCGGGACTTAGTGTGGGGGTAAGGCCGTGGGATGTAGGGGTCACTATCGTACTCACTCAGTCCATTAAGCAGACACCAACTGGGTAAACCAAGTCTCTGGACACCGCTGCCGCTGAGGGTAGCTAGTTCGGGTCCCGTCCCCAATGGTGCTGCCTGGTGATCCGTGACCTGCCTCCGGGCACTAAGTTTACTTCTCTGGTGGTCCAGGTAGTGTGAAATTTTCTGGGTCCCGCTCCCCACTTTGGCTAAGTGTGGGAGCTTGCTCTCAGGGCTCACGCTTGGGATTTTCTGGACCATTTTGGATGGAACGTCCTATCCCCCTCGTTGCGCTAATGCCCCGATTCTGGAGCAGTTGGGAATGAATCTTGAAGGCTCCGTTCTCCACGGATATCGGGTTGCCTGCTGCTACTCCCCGACCTAGGGTCCACGTAGCACGTCGTGCCTTGGTCCTGGCCCGGTGATGGTGCAAGGCCGCCGGCTGTCCTGCTGGACAGATTCAAGCCTCGTGCCATGATCCCCTGCGACCGGGGGTCCCAGACCACCGTCTGCAACCTAGACAGCTTTCGTATGGGAGTCCCCGCTCCCGACCTCCTCAGAGCCCCTCACAACTTGAGGGCTACTTTCTCTCTCCTACTCCTCTGCTACACTACACACTCTCTGACTACATTCCTCACCTCCCCTCCCTGACCCCCTAGGTAGGCGACTTTATTCCACTCAAGCCGTCCACTGGTGTGTCTGGTGGGTGTGGTGCAGGGTGCATCTAGGACTTGATTTGCTGTTGGAGGCAACACCATTTGGTTATGGACCCATAACCAAGAGGGAGGTGGATACTGCATGGGAGGGTAGATTGTGCAATACCCTGTGACGACCCGATAGTCCAGGGGCGTCACACCAGCGTCGGACGTAATGGCAGTAGAGAGGTGAGCGAGATCATCCTCTGACGCTGCACATTCATTAGCATGTTAGCACACCCACAGGGGCGTACTAACATGCTAATGGTGGCAACTGTCCGGGGAACTAACCCCCAGGGGACTAGTCCTCTCGCTCTTTAGCATATGGTATTAGATCTTTAAAAATCAATCCCTTTAATGGTATTCTTTATCCATTGTACTCTCCTAGATAATGATTCCTTGATAAAGGCCGATCTATAGGCCAAACCGTCGAATGGACTGTATCTGTATTGATTTTGTTGCCACAAGAACAAATTATAAACATTACTAAAGGAAGCAATTCTCATTTTTTTATGGAAAACGTCTTTTCTATATACAGTAAGTTTGGTGTGCCAGAGTTTAGAGTTATTACTGGACTGATTTTGTTTACTCTAGAGCACCCCTCTCTGGGTGGTTGAGCCAGACTTTCCCTTTTTCTTGACAAGAGTACAGCAGATCCAGAGTATGTTGTTGACGAATTCCTGGAAGATCGCCAGAGCATTGCTGAGTCCAAAAGGCATGACTCATAATGGCCGGGTATTGAAGGTCCGAGTGGTCATCCTAGTCTTCCAGTTAGGCTTGTTTCAATCTGTGCAGGGGCCTTTAGGAACCGCACGGCTGGGACCTCTAGTCTGTACAAGAAAAATGCGAGTCAGGTTTTGTAGTATTGAGTTAGACTATATTTTATATTTTGGTTACTATGCGCATAATACATATATACTAGTAGTACCAACATTGCCATCTATGGGAGGCCTTGCAGAATGCCAACCAGCCACCCACCTATACCCTTGAACCAATTTGAGAGAAATGTTCAAGAACAATCAACCATAGATGCAAGTAATAGATATATTGTAGCGCCGGCTTTCTTAGCTGCTGCTTCGTGACGTCTGAGTGCTATGTCTCTGCTCCCGCCTCTTTCCTGCATGGCCATTCTTGTGTTGCGAGGTCCTCTGCTCTCCCGGACGTCTATCCTCGTGTTGCGTGGTTCTTAGCTCGCCCCCCGTGGCCAATCATGTATAGTGTTGTTCTTTGCGTACCTTCATTGCCATCCAACTATAGAGCAGTACCCGGCTCATCCCCCACCATAGATGCCCATGTGTGTATCAGTCCTCAGCTCCTGCCTAGGTCCTAGGTCCTGTACGCTGCATGGAGTTTTCCGGTCTCAAGCCTTGGGGGCTTTCTGCCCCTTTATGTGGAAGTGTGTGCACCTTGCTAAAGTGTCCCCAGCCTATCGCTGGCAGGCACCAGGTATTTAAGGCTCTCTCTTCTGATTGGAGGGGCCAGAGCAATGCATTAGGTTTTGATCCTAGCTGTATGTTGGTCCTGTCTGCCTGCTATAGTCCTCCAGCCTCCAGCACCATTCCTGCATGCAACCGGTTCTGCTCTGCTATGTCTGTCCTGTCTGTTCCCTTGACCTATTCTGTCTGTTCCCTGGTAAAAACCTGCATTCTACATCTGTGTACGTACCAACCTATATCCTTCACCTGTGTCCATACCCACCTGTACCTTTTGTCTTGTCTACTTCAGCCATCCTTTTTGCACCTGTGCTCCATGTCCTGCGCCTGATGTCCCATGCCTCATGATCCATGCCTGATGACCTGGACCCTGATGATCAGAGTTCTGTGCCTGATGACCTGGACCCTGATGACCAGAGTTCCTCCAGATAAGGGTCTGAGCCTGATGACCCATGCTGGAAGTTCTGTACACTAGGGAAGGATGGGGCAGGAGCGAGATGGTAAATAGATAAGCACAAACAATGGAAAACCAAAAACTCTGACACACACACAGGTCTAGACAAAGAGAGACTCAGGAGAATAACAAGAGCAGGAGGGTAGCAACAAAAAGGCAACAAGGGTTAACTCCACAACTGCACACGGCAACAAGTATCACAACAGATAGTTGGTCTGGAGAGGTGTGGTGATCCAGACTAAAGGGTACTTTACATGCTGCGATATCACTAACAATTTATCGTCGGGGTCACGGTGTTTCTGACGCACATCCGGCGTCGTTAGCGACATCGCAGCGTGTGACACGTACGAACGACCTTAAATGATCGCAAAACAGACAAAGATCGTTTCCAAACTCCAAATATTGTTGTCTGCTTAGTTGCGATGTTGTTCGTCGCTCCTGCGGCATCACACATCGCTATGTGTGACACCGTAGGAGCGACGAACATCTCCTTACCTCCGTCCACCGGCAATGAGGAAGGAAGGAGGTGGGCGGCATTTTCCAGCCGCTCATCTCCGCCCCTCCTTTGCTATTGGACGGCTGCCGTGTGACGTCGCTACGACACTGCATGAACCGAACCCTTAGAAAGGAGGCGGTTCGCCGGCTAGAGCGACGTCGCAGGGAAGGTAAGTCCGTGTGATGGGGCCTAGCAATGTTGTGCGCCACGGGCAGCGATTTGCCCGTGTCGCACAACCGACAGGGACGGGTACGCTTACTAGCAATATCGGTAACGATATCACAGCGTGTAAAGTACCCTTAAGCTAAACTATAGCTGGCATAGGTGGAAGGATCCAGTCAGCATATATAGGAGGGGAATATAAAAATAGCAGAGAAAAGGAGAGTAATGACCCAAATTATATAAATAAAATAATGCCGATGGACAAACGCGCCCCAACGGCCCCCCGAGGAAGGTTATGAAACGCGTTGGGCACGTTTGTCCATTCGCCAGTTGTACAGTAAGATGGGTAAGTTCAATTAACCCTTAATATATGGCCTGCATAATATTACTTAATGGGTGTATGGCATCTCCCCATAGTATATAGCTTTATCACTGGGTTGGTTATATGCTCTAAAAATCCTCCCCAAATTTTGGGAATGATTTAATTCTTACATTTGGTCTGCTTTACTAATACTTTGGGTATGACATCACTGTTTGAATTGCCCATCCTTTGGACCTCTGGCTTTTGGTGCTCCCTGGAGCTCTCACTCCGCACTTGTTCTCACTCTGCTATTTTTAATGTCTTTTATATCCCCTCTTGTAATTATTTATGTAACAAATTCTTAATAAAGATTGTTTGCACTATTTTTCACCAAGAGGATGTCTCGGCATTATTTTATTTATATAATTTAATAATAATAATAATAATAATTTTATTCATTTATATAGCGCTATTAATTCCACAGCGCTTTACATACATTTGCAACACTGTCCCCATTGGGGCTCACAATCTAGAGTCCCTATCTGTATGTCTTTGGAGTGTGGGAGGAAACCGGAGTACCCGGAGGAAACCCACGCAAACACGGGGAGAACATACAAACTCCTTGCAGATGGTGTCCTTGGTGGGATTTGAACCCAGGACCCCAGCGCTGCAAGGCTGCAGTGCTAACCACTGAGCCACCGTGCCGCCCATATTTGGGTCATTACTCTCCTTTTCTCTGCTATTTTTATATTTAATGCCTTGGGAGTGACCAAACATATATTAATTAAGTATAACGGTCATTATGTGTACCTTATCCTGGTTCTTATATATAGGAGGGGAGTAGATGTGATTGGTTCCCTCACAGCAGGTGATGAAAGGAGCCAGAAAGCAGACTAGCAGAGATTAACTCCTGTTTGCCTGTCTCTAAAGTAGCACTAACCAGGTCAATACCTGAGAATGCCTGCATACATCACAGCTACCAAAGGAGTTACAGGTGGAGTGTCAGAATCTATAGTCTGAACAGAACCTGCCATGACAGTCGGCGAAGTTTGTGAAAACCTCCGTGTGACAGAACCATTGAAAGATCAAATATTAAATGAAAATTCTTTAATATTTAAACGTTACAAACTGGCACAGTTGCAGAAAAAAGGGGTGTCACTACAAATATTAAACCACCAAGATTAAAAACACACTGATTTCCCAATAATAGTCTGGTATGTATCAGACTGTAAATACAATAATCCAGATACAAAAAGATATGTAGTAGTATATTAAGGAGCAGTGTATATTGATTATAAGATATACATGTATGTACAGTACCAAGAAGATTAAAAGCAACAGATATAACTAAAGTGCTAAGTGCAAACATGCAAGTAATACTTAAAGTGTCAGCGTATCGAAGTTTATAAGGTATGCACGTGTTAATTACATGTGTTAATATAGGTGTATATCAGAGGCGTATCTAGGGGGGGCTGGCGGGGCATCTGCCCCGGGTGCAACTGTCATGGGGGTGCTGTCGGGCTGGCTGATGCGGCACTGTGAAAGTCTCCACGGGGCTGCGTTTGCCGCCTGCAGTGGGAGCCGGCCATTTTCTGAGTGCAGCTGTCAAGCTGACAGACGCTCTCATAGAAAGTGCAGCACTTCGGCTCCCACTGCTCAATTGTCCTTGTATCTTCAGATGCGAGGACAATTGAAGTGGTTCCCGCCGGCACTGATTTCCGGGTCAGAGCGTCGCCTACAGTGTGATCAGGTCAGCTGATCACTGCTGACCCGGAAGTCAGGGCCGCAGCGCAGAGGCGGCAGAGAACGCTGATAAGTGCTCCAGTGGAGCTGAAGACATGGAAGATGAACAGTATGGGGTGAGGGCGGAGGCAAATATGGACACAAAATGGGGTGGACGTGGGGTGGGGGCAGTATCTATAGACACAGTATGGGGGAGAGGGAACTACAGCATGGTGGGAAGAGAGGATGGGGAGGGGAAGGGTGAAGTATCTTTGGACATAGTATGGGAAGAGAGGATGAGGGGTGATGTATGGGGAGAGGGAGGATGAGGGGTGATGTATGGGGGGAGAGAAGGTGAGGGGTGATGTATGGGGAGTGAGAGGGTGAGGGGTGATGTATGGGTGTGAGGGGTGATGTATGGGGAGTGAGAGGGTGAGGGGTGATTTATTGGATGTATGCAGACATAGTATGTTGAGCAATTGGGGGAATGTATACGGACATAGTATGGGAAGCAAACGAAAGAAAGAAATTTTGAGGACACATAATAAAGAGTGACATGGCATGAGGAGCAAGTGGGCAAGGTGGGGAGTGAGGAGGAAAAGTATATGGACACACAAAAGGTAGTGAGGAGACAATAAGGGATGAGAAAAATGTCAGGGGGCACAGAATAAAGACTGGGTAGTGGAGGGGGGCTTTATGGAGAGGGGGTAGTATCAGGGGACAGTGTGAAGCTATAGCAAGGAGGAGGTGTGATGAGTGAGCACAGTATAAAGACTGGACAGTATAAGGGGACATAGTGTAAAGGACAGTGTGAACAGTAGGCTCAGTATGGAAAGGACAGGGCAGTGTGGAGGGCATGTACCATAAGAGGGACAGTGTGTGGGTCATATTTTGTGCAGAGAACACAGTGAAGGGCTATTATTTATTCTGGGGCACAGTGTTGGGCAGATATTTATAAATAGGAGTATTATAATCATTCTGCTATTTTTAGGGGATGTGCTGCAGAAGACTGAAGAAGATGGAAATCTGCAAAGACGAGATGTGAATGTGAAAAGTCATCATGGCGTCAGGACAAGATGAAGAATACTGTAGAAAGAAACGACTCAGAGACAGCATCATCTATAAGATACCTGAATGTAAATGTTTATTTGTGATACTATGTCTCATCATTAGGCCTTGGTCCCATGTGCACATTGCTTCTGATATGAGAACAATGGGCCCCCCCACTGATCAGCTGTTCTTGGTGCAGGTGGACGGAAATATTTAATTCTGGATCTACTCCATCCTCTGTTTTTGACCGTGGCCGGGTACTGCACATCTGCCTCATTGATGTTAATAGGAGGCTGCTGCCACTATCAGAAGACAGAGCAGATCCAGAACTGAGCACTCGCGGCCACCTGCCACCACCGGCACGGCACCTAGAAAAGGCCATTGGCGGGGGTGCCAAGTGCCGGACCCCGACCAATCAGACATTGGTGACCTATCCTAGGGAAAGGCCATCAATGTTAATGTAGTGGACAATCTCTTTAACCCCTTCAGCCCCCGGGCACTTTCCGTTTTTGCGTTTTTGTTTTTTGCTCCCCTTCTTCCGAGAGGCGTAACTTTTTTATTTTTCCATCAATCTTGCCATATGAGGGCTTGTTTTTTGCGGGACGAGTTGTACTTTTAAATGAAACCATAAGTTTTACCATATAGTGTACTGGAAAACGGCAAAAAAATTCCAAGTGCGGAAAAATTGCAAAAAAAGTGGGATTGTACAATAGTTTTTGGGATATTTTATTCACCGTGTTCACTATATGGTAAAACTGATGTATGGGTATGATGCCTCAGGTCGGTGCGAGTTTATAGACACCAAACATGTATAGGTTTACTTGTATCTAAGGGGTTAAAAAAAATTCACAAACTTGTCCGAAAAACGTGGCGCACATTTTGCGCCATTTTCCAAAACCCGTAGCGTTCTCATTTTTCAGGATCTGAGGCTCAGTGATGGCTTATGTTTTGCGTCTTGACCTGACGTTCTTAACGGTACCATTTTTGCGCAGATGCTATGTTTTGATCGCCTATTATTGCATTTTGCGCAAAATTTGCGGCGACCAAAAAACGTAATTTTGGCGTTTGGAATTTTTTTGCCGCTACACCGTTTACTGATAAGATTCATTGATTTTATATTTTGATAGATCGGGCATTTCTGAACGCGGCGATACCAAATATGTGTGTATTTTTTATTTTTTTAACCCTTTAATTTTCAATGGGGTGAAAGGGGGGTGATTTGAACTTTTAGGTTTTTTTATTTTTTTTTAATTTTTTAAAACTTTTTTTTTACTTTTTTTTTTTATTTTACTAGTCCCCCTAGGGGGCTATAGCGATCAGCAATCCGATCGCTTTGCACAATCTGCAGATCTCAGCTACAGAGCTGAGAACTGCAGATTTGCTGCTTCACTTTCAATGCCGGCTGTATTCCGGCATTGAGAGGAAGTGACTCATGTTAGCCACAGGCATCATCATATGACCCTGTGCTACCATGGCAACCGCCGAAAGTCACGTGATCATGTCACGTGACTTCCGGCGGGGGCGGGGTAAGTCACTGTCATGGCGGCGCCCATGTACATATCGCTGCCAAGACTTTGGCAGCGAAATGTAAGGGGTTAATGGCCGCGGGTGGAAGCGATTCCACCCGCGGCTAGCAGGCACACATATCAGCTGTTGATAACAGCTGATATGTGCGCGTCACGGCGCCGCCCGCCGGAGGCAGGGGGCGGGGCTTACCGGAACACGATCCATGACGTATCTAGTACGTCATGGGTCGTTAAGGGGTTAATAAAGTCTTGTGCCGTCTGACAAGTTAAGGGTCATTATGTTTTTATTTATGTTGTTAGGAGCATTAAAGGGGTTGTGCAAGTTTGTGATAAGTCTGCAGTCACTCTATGTGACTGCAGACTTTTGAATTCTCACAGTGTGCACACTGCACGCTGTCAGGATTCTCTGGTGCCGGCAGTGAGAGCGGGAGGTTACGAAGCTGCAAGTATGCGATTTACATAGATGTGGTCATGTGCTGAACAGACATGCATGGCCTTGCTCAATGAAAATGAATTGACTGAGGCCGGACACATTAAATCAGAATGTGGCCAGAAGTATATGTCGCGGGCGGGGAGGAGGGTGTCAGCACTGCGCTCACCCCTCTGCTCGGGTCCGGCTGCTGCTGCTCATTGGTGGCTCGAGCGGTGGGCCGGATCCCGGGGGTTCTCGAGCGGCGCTCCTCGCCCGTGAGTGAAAGGGGATTGGGTTTTTGGGATATTGTCTATTGTCCGTGACGCCACCCACGGTTGTGGTGATTTGTTAGCACCACCGCTGCTCGGTGTGGGGATCCCGGGAGTGATGGTGTGAAGCAGCAAGTTGTTGTGTTGCCCCTCCGTGGGTAGGGGTTGGTGATCCCGGGGCCCAGTGATGAGGTGGGAGATGCAGGGCTTGGTGGGCGCAGGGACGCGGGGGCAGCGCTGTGCCTTGCGGCACTGTGGTACTCACTCAGCCTGAGACGTTGACACAGTTCTCGGTAAAACACACGGCTGGAAAGACGGTTCCCACGGACGGCTGCACTTGCTTTCCCCAGTAGGTGACGGTGATGTCCCTTTTCCTGCACCTAATGTTGTTGATGGTCTCGATGGGTTCCCACCGGTAACCCGCTCCCCGGCTTCAAGCTGGACCGGAGGAGCTCTACTCTTTGCCCGCAGGCGCTGGCCCTTAGAAACTGGTTCCCTGGCGGTGGCGGTGTCTCTACTTTAATGGTTGGACTGTTGCCGTCAATCGGGACTTGGTTGTTGGGAGACAGACGGCCCCTTCACTGACGGATTTGGAAAATTATGGCAACTCCTAGCCTTGCCGGGGTCCGAGAGGCCCCTGCCCTGGTGCTGACTGTTCTTTGTACACTGCTCCAGACCGCCGGGTCACCACCCGTCCGCGGTCCTTCCAGGAACTCCCGAGCAGTCACCCCTGCGGACAATCACCGCCGTCTGCTGACCTTGCTGTCTCAGTCCGGGGCACACACCTGGACCAGCTTCAGGCTTTCTTACTGTCACTTTTACTCCTTTACTCCAGTTTTCTCCTTTGCTCCTCTACCACTTCACTTCCTTCTACTTTCACTTCCTTAACTCATCTTAGCTGTTTACTCCTTCACTTCCCTAGCTTATCTGCCTGGTTCTTCCCGCCTCCAGAGCTGTGAACTCCTCGGTGGGCGGAGCCAACCGCCTGGCCCACCCCTGGTGTGAACACCAGCTCCTGGAGGAAGGCAACAAGGATTTTTGGGTTAGCTGTTGTGCCTAGCTGGGGTGTAGGGTGTGGTGGTGTGATGACCTGTGACCCCTGGCTTGCCCAGGGCGTCACATTCCCCCTTAGCAAAATGCAGACCGTTTGCGGGCTGCCCGTCCAACACCGGTTTTATTTTTCTGTAAAGGCATAAAAGGTAAACGGTAACATATTTACATTTTTAATACTTCTTCCCATAACGGGAGGCACTTTACTTAAACGTTGCAAACGGTTTACGGTTACGGTTTCCGCTCTCTCCCACCCAAGCAACCTGGCCCTGATGCTGCCCCTAAAACCCAGGCAGCACCCCTTGACCCAAGTCCAGCACAAGTCACCCGAGCGGGATCTGTCCTTCCCCTCCAGAGGGTAGCCACTGGTCCCTGTGGTGGCTGGGCCCCAGCCGGCTCTACTGCGGGCCCTCCCTCCAACCTGCCTCTCCGGAGGCGGCATTGCGGAAACGGTAACGGCAAACAACTTATTTACAAGCCACTAACGTTTGTGGTTGCTCTGCAAGTTCACGGGCTTGTCCATGAGCAGTTCCTCATGCAAACTTTTTAAACGGTCCCCACGGGGACAACGGTGCCGGCAACGGCCGGTTGCAAATCACTGTAGACAATTAGGTAACTGTTCGGTTATCATCATTTTTCATCATTTTCCAAAACTTTCAAACACTTTTAAACATGAATTCAGTGGTGGTCCCAACGGGGACTGGACAACGGTGCTCTGCTGCCCTACTCCGGGTAGCCGGCTTCATCCGAGGGAGGGGGTGCAGAACTCACTCGGCTCTCCTGGCTGCCCCTTAGTTTTACGTCCAGGGCAAACCACCCCCTCTCTCCACAGTGCCGGGTGTACTGTACAATATCGCCCGGCATTAGGTTACGGCCGGGATGTTCTTCAGGCAGGTGGGCATTCACATCCCGCCGGGCTACAAACACTTCGGCCTCCAGGCCCGGTTCATAGATAAACCCGTAGCCCCGGCGGACATCAAACCGCCTCACCTGCCCCTCGTACAGTGGTCCCCGGACACGGAATGTTGCTTGTCGGAGGTTCTCTTTTTCTCTAATGGCTCTGGCCACCAGCTCGGTCTTCTTTCTCTCCCGTTCACCGATCTCCAGGCCCAACGGTACCGGCTCCCTATCCCAATATGGCGCTGCTGCGAGCTCCGGCGCACGGGTCGGGCCCCGCGGGACATTCTGGACGTTGCCCACTGTCAGGAATCTGGGCGGCGGGTCCCGCGGTGTCTTGGCCTTGGGCGCTGCCTTACAGCAACAACCCGGCGCTACCTCAGCCGAGGTGTGGGGGATTGGCATAGGGGCTTTCCGCTTCTGGGCCTTCGGCTCGGAGCGGGTCATCAGCTCCGGCTCGGGGGACTTTTCAGGGGATGCCTCCGGTTCAGTCTTTGGGACCTTCCATGGCAACACCTCCGGTCGACTACGGGCTCCGGCTACAGGTCGGCCCGCTTGGGCGGGGACGCTGGGTATTGCTACCGGTTGCGGTGGTAGCAGGCCTAGTGGCGAGGTCACGGCCTCCGGGACGGGTGGCGAGGGAGGCAGCGGGGGGAGAGGGCTTGTACCGGGTCCCGCAGCCGCGATGACCGGCCCTTCCAGGGCATCGGGGCGTGGGTCACTCACCCTCCCTTCCTCCGCTTCCTCCTCGCGTCTCCGCACGGCTGCTATAACGTCCGCCATGTCGGCCTCCCACTCCTCCATGAGGAGCTGCATCTTGACCTGCAGCCGTTGGTAGAGCTGCGCGGTCCAGATCTCCACCCACGCCGTGGTCCCAGGCGCAGGGGCTACGGTGTCACGAGACGGCATCCACATGTTGCTGGCGGCTTTTCCCAGGAACAAGATGTCTGCAGAGTCCTGGCGTCCCTGCTTTTATAGCTGCGTCTACATGCAGCCAGCCGCCATCACGTCCCCCTTAGCTCTTTCCCGGCCCCTCCTCTCTCGGGGCGGGGTTTTGGCCTTCGCGTCTCTGCTACTCGAGAAGACGCTCGAGCGGGAACTTTTCGCACCAAAGATGGCGGCTTCTCAAATTTTCCTGCCGGACACCTCCGGCGGTAACAAGGCGCACCTCTACCAGACGGCAGAGCGGTAAGATCCTGTTCGTGACGCCAAGTTGTCGCGGGCGGGGAGGAGGGTGTCAGCACTGCGCTCACCCCTCTGCTCAGGTCCGGCTGCTGCTGCTCAGTGGTGGCTCGAGCGGTGGGCCGGATCCCGGGGCTTCTCGAGCGGCGCTCCTCGCCCGTGAGTGAAAGGGGATTGGGTTTTTGGGATATTGTCTATTGTCCGTGACGCCACCCACGGTTGTGGTGATTTGTTAGCACCACCGCTGCTCGGTGTGGGGATCCCGGGAGTGATGGTGTGAAGCAGCCAGTTGTTGTGTTGCCCCTCCGTGGGTAGGGGTTGGTGATCCCGGGGCCCAGTGATGAGGTGGGAGATGCAGGGCTTGGTGGGCGCAGGGACGCGGGGGCAGCGCTGTGCCTTGCGGCACTGTGGTACTCACTCAGCCTGAGACGTTGACACAGTTCTCGGTAAAACACACGGCTGGAAAGATGGTTCCCACGGACGGCTGCACTTGCTTTCCCCAGTAGGTGACGGTGATGTCCCTTTTCCTGCACCTAATGTTGTTGATGGTCTCGATGGGTTCCCACCGGTAACCCACTCCCCGGCTTCAAGCTGGACCGGAGGAGCTCTACTCTTTGCCCGCAGGCGCTGGCCCTTAGAAACTGGTGCCCTGGCGGTGGCGGTGTCTCTACTTTAATGGTTGGACTGTTGCCTTCAATCGGGACTTGATTGTTGGGAGACAGACGTCCCCTTCACTGACGGATTTGGCAAATTATGGCGACTCCTAGCCTTGCCGGGGTCCGAGAGGCCCCTGCCCTGGTGCTGACTGTTCTTTGCACACTGCTCCAGACCGCCGGGTCACCACCCATCCACAGTCCTTCCAGGAACTCCCGAGCAGTCACCCCTGCGGACAATCACCGCCGTCTGCTGACCTTGCTGTCTCAGTCCGGGGCACACACCCGGACCAGCTTCAGGCTTTCTTACTGTCACTTTTACTCCTTTACTCCAGTTTCTCCTTTGCTCCTCTACCACTTCACTTCCTTCTACTTTCACTTCCTTAACTCATCTTAGCTGTTTACTCCTTCACTTCCCTAGCTTATCTGCCTGGTTCTTCCCGCCTCCAGAGCTGTGAACTCCTCGGTGGGTGGAGCCAACCACCTGGCCCACCCCCTGGTGTGAACACCAGCTCCTGGAGGAAGGCAACAAGGATTTTTGGGTTAGCTGTTGTGCCTAGCTGGGGTGTAGGGTGTGGTGGTGTGATGACCTGTGACCCCTGGCTTGCCCAGGGCGTCACATATAAAAATCTCATACTTGTGCTTACATGATCGTCCACTCTCGTCACTGGCACGAGAGAATCCAAAAAGTGTGCAGAGCATGCATTTCAAGAATTAAGACGCCTTAAGTCACGAATAGATTCACTGCAGACTTTCATCTCCAATCTGGAAAACCTCTTTAATTATAAAATTAAGCAGTGTAGTATCCTCAGTTCTAACAGTGTGTAATATACTCCCTGTCACAATTCAGCTTTGCTTGCAGGTTTCAGCAGTCATCACATGGCCGCTCCCCTCATATGTTATTTTCATACTTACATGTGACAATTAGCTTTTCTTCATACGTTTCTCATTGAACATTGAGAGAATTATTAAGAGAAGCTTGTCCTCACATGACTGTAAGTATGCAAATCACATATGAGTGATTGGTCACATGACGAACACCCAAACTGCTTGGTAGGGGGTCACCAAACTCAATTCTTACCCCGGATTCTGGAAAGCCTAGATACACCTATTATATAGCTGAGGTACTGGCAACATGCTGTATACACAACTTAAGGTGCAAAGTGCAAAACAAAGGATCAAATATGACTGAACAAAAAGCTGAGATAGATGGTTTGCAGGCGGTGTGACCAATAAGTCAGTACAAAGAGTTAGATGAAACACTGCTGTCAAATAATTATATAATACTCCTATGTAAGAGCCATAAAGATTCTTTACCTGGAGAGGATCATTGTACACATGTGATACCCACCCAGACGCACATTTCGGCATGTCCTTCATCAGGTTATGGAGTCATCATGGAAGAGCTAGGTTTAGATATCAGCACCAGCCAATCAGAGCAATTGGCCATTGCGCATGTGCGGGCCATAACCATTGTGACCCCCAGCCAACCACAGCCACACAACACAACATTTCATGGGGATGACACAAGCACTGAGAGGCAGGGGGAAAGAGGGTCAGTTGGGGCATGGCGCATACATGCACACTAAGGGAAAATAATATTAGTGAAATATAATCATGTTACCTCATAGAGTAGAGTGCATGTGTCATGGCCCCAGTGACCGTAGCCAATAAGAGTCACACAATTCAAGGCACTGAAGTGACTCATGAACTGCATGACACGGAAGGAGAGAGGGCCAGAAGGGCAAAGCAGACCCACGTCCATGAAACTTATTGTATTAACTCTGTATGTATGCTGTACTGAGGTTGCATGTAGATTAGTGGATACATATGAAAAGGTGCAAACTCATAAGTATATATAGAATATAGAGCAAACTTCTTAAAGCCATATAGATAAATACATACTGTATATTGAAAACAGAAGGATGCCATATCTTAAAAGGCCACAAGGTGGCAAACATGTACCAGAGTATTCAGTATATAAAACACATCCTATGCATAGCTACATGAAAACATTGAAATATATTAAAATAGTGCCATTACATACAGTGAGGTACAGTGAGGAAAATAAGTATTTGATACACTGTCAATTTTGCAAGTTTTCCTACCTACAAAGAATGGAGAGGTCTGTAATGTTTATTGTAGATAACCTTCAACTGTGACAGACAGAATCCCCCCCACAAATATCCAGAAAATCACATTTAAATAATTAAATTCCATTTTAATGCATAAAATAAGTATTTGAAACAATAGAAAATCATAACTTAATATTTGGTACAGAAACCTTTGTTTGCAATTACAGAGGTCAGACGTTTCTTGTAATTCATTACCAAGTTTGCACACACTGCAGCAGAGATTTTTGCCCAGTTCTCCATAGAGATCTTCTCAAGATCCTTCAGGTTTCAGGGCTGTCACTGGACAAAATTGTGTTTCAGCTCCCTCCAAAGATTTTCTATTGGGTTCAGGTCTGGAGACTGGCTAAGCCATTCCAGGACCTTGAAATACTTCTTATAGAGCCACTCCTTAGTTGCCCTCGCTGTGTTTTTTGGACAATTATCATGCTAGAAGAGTCAGCCATGACCAATCTTCAATGCTCTTACTGAGGGATGGAGATTGTTGGCCAAAATCTCACGATACATGACTCCATCCATCCTTCTTCTCTTCAATACAGTGCAGTTGTCCTGTCCCCTTTGCAGAAAAGCACCCCCAAAGCATGATGTTTCCACCCCCATGCTTCACGGTGGGTATTCTTGAAGTTGTACTCATCCTTCATCTTCCTCCAAACATGGCGAGTAGAGTTGATACCATTAAGTTCTATTTTGTTCTCCTCTGAACACATGACCTTCTCTGATGCCTCCTCTGAATCATCCAGATGGTCATTTCTGAACTTTAAATGGGCCTGGACATGTGCAGGCGTGAGCAGGGGGTCTTGCATGCCCTACAGAATTTTAAACCATGACTGTGTAGTGTGTTAGTATCTGTAATCTTTGAGCCTGTGGTCCCAGCTCTCTTCAAGTCATTGACCAGGTCCTCACCTGTAGCTCTGGGCTGATTTCTAACCTTTCTCAGAATCATCCTTACGCCACAAGGCGAGATTATGCATGGAACCACAAACTAAGTAAGATTGACAGTCATCTTGAGCTTCTTCCATTTTCTAATAATTGTGACAACAGTTGTTGCCTTCTCACCAAGCTGTTTGCCTATTGTCCTGCAATTTGTGCAGGTCTACAATTTTGTCCCTCGTGTCCTTAAACAGTTCTTTGGTCTTGGCCATGGTGGAGAGTTTGGAGTGTGATTGATTGTGTGGACAGGTGTCTTTTACACAGAAAACAGATTCAAACAGGTGCAATTAATGAAGGCAATGAGTGTAGAGCAGGAGGGCTTCTTAAGCTGGGTTTACACGCTGCAACATCGCAAAGGACATCGCTGTAACATCACCGGTTTGGTGACGCAATAGCGACCTCCCTAAGTCTCTGCTAAGTCTCTGGTGAGCATTCAAACCGGCAAACCTGGCCAACAACTTACCAGCGATCTGGACCTGCAGAGCGACCTAGCTGGTTGTTGGGGACGTTGATAAGCAGCCTTTTGAAAGGGAAGTTGCTAACAAAGTCGCTGAAAAGGATTCACAGACTGAAACTTCATGCTGCACAGCTGGAAACAAAGGACCTAGGAATGGTCCTGAACGACTTGTAGTGATCAGCAACTTCCAGCAACTTCACAGCAGGGGCCAGGTCGCTGATAGGTTTCACACACTGCAACATCGCAAACAACATCGCTATTGCGTCACAAAACCGGTGACGTTACAGCGATGTCGTTTGAGATGTTGCAGTGTGTAAACCCAGCTTTAAAGAAAAAATAACAGGTCTGTGAGAGTTAGGTTGGTAGGTGATAAAAACCATATTTGAAGCAATAAAATGCAAAATAATTATTTAAAATCATTCAATGGGATTTTCTGGATTTTTTGGGGGGGGGATTCTGTCTGTCACAGTTGAAGTACCGTATATCTACGTTAAAAATTACAAGCTCTCCATTCTTTGTAGGTGGGAAAACTTGTAAAATCAGAAATGTATGAAATACTTATTTTCTTCACTGTATATTATGAACATAAGGATGCTATATCTGAAAAAGCCACAAGATGGGAAAAATGCAAGAGCATTCAGTATCAAAAACAAATAATTTGCATAGGTACATGTAAAACATATATTGAAACATATAAAAATAAGTGCCATTATATACATATAAGATAAACACATATAATAGAGTAAGAAGGTATACAGTTGAAACCAGAAGTTTACATACAGTATCGAAAAAGACACACATGCATGTTTTTCTCACTATCTGACATGATATCAGAATAAACCTTGCCCATACTAGGTCAATTAGGAACCAAAATTATTATATATTTAATATCTGACATTCTGATTGTCATTCTCCCATGTTAAAGAGAACCTGTCAGGTCTCGTATGCATTCTGAGCTATAAGCAAGGTGTTCTGTAGCCTAATACCTTCTTCCTATCCATCCCTTTCTTGTAATATGGTGGAATATGAAAGTAATAAAAAACGTTTTATTACTTACATACTCCATATGTAACTGACCAGGGTCTCAAGCCCCATGAACGTCACATCACCTTGTGGGCATTTGCATGTATTCCATGGTATCACGCCCCTATGGGCGTGATACCATGGATTTACATGTGCGACGTCACCATCGGCGTCTTGAGAGCCCGCGCATGTGCACTTACCATTCCTGCAGCCGTCATCAGGGTGATCACTTCTCTGCTTCAGACACACTCTGCGTATGCGCAGAAGACTCCTTCACAGATGCACAGAGCGCATCTGAAGCATACAAGGCCGGTGTCAGCAACCGGCAAACCCGGTCAAATGCCGGGGCCGTGGGCTGCTGGCGGGGCCCACTCGTGGTGGCAGGAGTGGCATACCGCTAGTCAAGGGGGCCCGGTTCCCGCGCTGTCACCGGCCTCCCCTTGCCAAGGATCGCGCTTTCAATTGTATCGGCATTGCAGTTGCCGATACAATTGAGAGCAATGATGAGATGGAGCAGCGCGCCCCCTCTCATCATTCTCCCTTCTGTGCCTGGAGTGTCGGCGCTCTGACTGCTCAACAGCAGAGCGCGATGACGTCATCACTGCGTGCCTGCTGAGAGGTCAGAGCAAGCAACAGCAGTGGACGTGCTGAGGAGACTGGAGCAGCGGGGGAATGAGGAGAAGTGAGTATGTATTTCATCACTGTGGCCAGACGACCATGGGGCTGCATTAAATGAAATGGCGGCTGTATACTACATGAGGATGCCTAATGCTATCTGGCTCTGCACTGTGCTATATTGGTGCTGTGTACTACATGAGGATACTTAATGCTATCTGGCTCTGCACTGTGCCATATTGGTGCTGTGTACTACATGAGGATGCTTAATGCTATCTTTGTCTGCATTGTACTATATGCGGGCTGTATACTACATGAGGGTGCCTAATGCTATCTGGGTCTGCATTGTGCTAGAAGCGGGCTGTATACTACATGAGGATGCCTAATGCTATATGGGTCTGCATTGTGCTATATGGGGGCTGCTTAATGTTATATATGGGGGTTGCATAGTGCCATATAGAGGCTGCATAGTGGCATATGGGGGCTGCATAATGCCATATATGGAGGACTATGGGGGCTTCATATCACTATATGGAGGAATATGGGGGCTGCATACTCCTATACCCCGAGAGTTGTATGTCCCCTCCACCCCAGTGCTGTATACCCTCACAGAGCTGTTTGTCCCCCTACTCCAGTGCTGTATACCCCCAGAGCTGTATGTCCCCCCATCTCAGAGCTGTTTGTCCCCCCACCTTGAGAGCCACTGCCCCCCTCTAGAGCTGTATGCCCCCCATTGCTGTATACCCCTTTCCTCAGTAATATGTATGCCCCTCAGTAATGTGTATGTCCCCAGCCTCTCTTGTGATGTATATACAGCAGTGTTATTGTGCCCTATGTGCGGCCATGTCTGTTAGTGACTGCCACCAATCAGCGTGGCACGGACACATGCCCAGGAGGAGCTGGATGGAGACAAGCGGGGGAGGTGAATGAGGCTGCTGCCGGCTTCCCAATATTAGAAATATATATAAATATATAAAAATATAAAAAATAATGTGTCTGTGTGTGTATGTATGATGTATCTATGTACTGTATGTCAGTGTATATGACTGTGTCTAGATTTATGAATATTTATATATATTTTTGTGAATTTCTCTTTAAAAATATACTTGTACGTATGCCTGTATGTGTATGTATCTGTGCATGTCTATGAGTAGATGGGGCCCACTGGGACTCTTTTGCCAAGGGCCCACAAAAACCTGGAGCTGCACGCGCGGGATCTGAACATGCTGATGGTGAGGTCGCACATGTATATCCATGGTATCACGCCCACAGTGGTGTGATACCATGGAATACATGCAAACGCCCACAAGGCGATGTGACGCCCATGGGACTTGAGACCCTGGTCATTTACATAGGGAGTATGTAAGTAATAAAACGTTTTTGTATTCCCTTTAACATGGGAGAATGACAATCAGAATGTCAGATATTAAATGTGAAACATTACTGGACTTTGTGTGCCAGCCAGCAGAATTTTAAAAATAAAAAATAAAAATCTTCTGCTTCTGGGATGCGACTTGTGACCTTAACCACTCCTCCACAGTACAAAGTGAAATTAGAAGGTAAGTTTCCTTAGTTATGAGGTTAAATATACAAACACTCTATCAGTCAGTCTGATGTGTGAGATGTGACTCCTGACTTCTTCACAGGTCACATATCAGACATTACAGTTCCACACAAACAACAGAATTAAAAAAAAAAGTTACATTTATTTGTTCCACTCATGGGATCAAACCCATGTACCACACTCCAGAGACAGCAACTTTACCACTCAGCCATTTTTTTTTTCTTTTATTATTATTATTATATGAAAGGATAATACTATGTGTTACACAGACGCCTTACCATTAAGCTATAGGTTCATTATTTATAGGATTTCATATTTAGGTAGTAATATATCATAAGAAAACAATGTCAGGTATCACTAGTCGGTGATCACTAGTCGGTGATAACTAGTCAGTGGTCACTAATCAGTGGTCACTAGTCAGTGATCACTTGTCACTTCTCACTAGTCAGTGATAACTTGTCACTAGTCAGTGATCACTAGTCAGTGGTCACTTGTCAGTAATCAGTAGTCACTTGTCAGTAGTCACTTGTCACTTGTCAGTGATCACTTGTCACTTGTCAGTAGTCAGTGATCAGTTGTCAGTGATCAGATGTCAGTGATCAATTATCAGTTGTCAGTGATCAGTTGTCAGTGATCAGGTGTCAGTGATCAGGTGTCAGTGATCAGATGTCAGTGATCAAATGTCAGCGATTAATTATCAGTTGTGAGTGATAAGGTGTCAGTTCTCTGTGATCAGTGATCAGTTGTCAATGATCAGTTGTCAGTGATCAGGTGCCTGATCAGATGTCAGTGATCAATTATCAGGTGTCAGTGATCAGGTGTCAGTGATCAGGTGTCAGTGATCAATTATCAGTTGTCAGTGATAAGGTGTCATTGATCAGGTGTCAGTTCTCTGTGATCAGTGATCAGTTGTCAATGATCAGTTGTCAGTGATCATGTGTCAGTGATCAGGTGCCTGGTCAGATGTCAGTGATCAATGATCAGGTGTCAGTGATCAGGTGTCAGTGATCAGGTGTCAGTGATCAGGTGTCAGTGATCAGGTGTCAGTGATCAGATGTCAGTGATCAATTATCAGTTATCAGGTGTCAGTTGTCAGTCATTAGTTATCAGTTGTCCGTGATCAAACATGGTATTTCTGAAGTTTGACACTGATATATGATCATGTCCTAAAATGGACACTGTACTGGTCCTCACCTGTCCTTGTGCTCCAAATACCCCTGGATTTTCCAGTGAATTCCCAAGCTAGCCAATTCCAGTGCTGATTTTCTGTTTACTCTGTTCCGGCAATTCTGGTGCTGTCTACGCTTCGAATGCCCTGAATCTCTTAGGCTGCTTTCATACTACGTTTTTTTTAACATGCGTCCTGAACGTTTTTTAACGCAAAAACGGATCCAGTGCAAATGCGTTTTCATTTCAATGCATTTGCAATGGACTCGTGTCAACATGCGTTCACCTGCATTTTATTATTATTATTATTATTATTATTTATTTATAGAGCACCATTAATTCCATGGTGCTGTACATGAGAAGGGGGTTACATACAAAATACGTATACAAGTTACAGTAGACAGACTAGTACAGAGGGAAGAGGGCCCTACCCTTGCGGGCTTACATTCTATAGGATTATGGGGAGGAGACAATAGGTGGGGTGTAGGTCAGGCGGCGGCTCCGCACGGTGGTCGGGCGGCAGCTCCGCACGGTGGTCGGGCGGCAGCTCCGCACGGTGGTCGGGCGGCAGCGAGTTCATTGTAGATTGTAGGCATTTCTGAACAGATGAGTTTTCAGGTTCCGTTTGAAGTTTGCAAGGGTAGGGGATAGTCTGATGTGTTGAGGCAGCGAGTTCCAGGAGACTGGGGATGCTCGGGAGAAGTCTTGGAGTCGGTTGCGTGAGGAGCGAATGAGAGAGGAGGAGAGGAGGAGATCTTGGGAGGACCGGAGGTGACGTGTTGGAGTGTAGTGGGAGAGTAGTTCGGAGATATACGGAGGGGAAAGATTATGCACAGCTTTGTAGGTCAGTGTTAGAAGTTTGAATTGGATACGGTGGAAGATTGGAAGCCAGTGGAGGGACATGCAGAGGGGAGAAGCGGGGTGGTATTGAGGAGAGAGGTGGATAAGTCGGGCAGCAGAGTTAAGGATGGACTGGAGAGGGGCGAGCGTGTTGGCAGGGAGGCCACAGAGGAGGATGTTACAGTAGTCGAGGCGGGAGATTATGAGGGCATGCACTAGCATTTTAGTAGATTGCAAATTGAGGAAAGGGCGGATTCTGGAAATATTTTTGAGTTGAAGACGGCAGGAGGTGGTGAGGGACTGGATGTGTGGTATGAAGGATAAGGCAGAGTCAAAGGTCACTCCGAGGCAGCGAACTTTGGGTACTGGCGAGAGCGTGGTGTTATTTATTGTAATAGATAGATCAGGTGGAGAGTGTAGGTGAGACGGAGGAAAGATGATTAGTTCAGTTTTGGCCACATTGAGCTTTAGGAAGCGAGAGGAGAAGAAGGAGGATATAGCAGATAGACATTTCGGGATTTTGGACAGCAGAGATGTGGCATCTGGGCCAGAGAGGTAGATCTGGGTGTCGTCGGCATATAGGTGGTATTGGAAGCCATGGGACTTTATGAGTTGTCCTAGGCCAAATGTGTAGATAGAGAAAAGTAGGGGTCCTAGGACAGAGCCTTGAGGGACGCCAACAGAGAGATGGTGGGATGAAGAGGTTGTGTGAGAGTGGGAGACACTGAAAGTGCGATTTGAGAGGTATGAAGAGATCCAAGAGAGGGCAAGATCTCTGACACCAAGGGAAGAGAGGGTCTGTAATAGGAGGGAGTGGTCAACGGTATCGAAGGCTGAGGACAGGTCTAGGAGTAGGAGTATAGAGAAGTGCTTGTTCGCTTTGGCAGTAAGCAAGTCATTTGTGATTTTAGTCAGGGCAGTTTCGGTAGAGTGATGTGGACGGAAGCCGGACTGTAGGTTGTCAAAGAGAGCGTTAGAGGAGAGGTGGGAGGAAAGTTCAGCAGCATTTGCGTGCGTTATAGTGAGGATCCAGCAACTTGCAGTTTTTTTACTTTTACTTTTTTTACTTTTTTCAAAAACGCTACTTGTAGCGTTTTTGAGGTGCATCCAAATACTGCAAATTGCAGGATCCTGACTATACTGCACGCAAACGTATGTGAATGCTGGCATGCTGATAGACAGGATCCTGCTTACTCTACTGAGCATGCCCAGAAACCAGCCTGGTGTGATCAATCTCTCTCTCCCCCTCCCTCTCTCCCCCTCCTGAGAGCTGCGGAGGCTCGTAACCAAGGTAAACATCGGGTAACTTGCTTGGAGGGTGTGCAGGGAGCCCGGCTCCTAGCAGCTGCAGATGCTCGTAACCAAGGAAAATATCGGGTATCCAAGCAAGTTACCCGATGTTTACCTTGGTTACGTGTGCAGGGAGGCCGGGTCCTAGCACCTGCAGACGCTCGTAACCAAGGTAAATATCGGGTATCCAAGCAAGTTACCCTCTGTTTACCTTGGTTACGAGCCTCCGCAGCTGTCAGATGCCGGCTCCCAGTCTCACGTTCAGTTCCCCTCACTCCCGATCACATGACTCCAATGCCCACCTATAAACTTCAAGTGACAGGATCCCGCAAAATAACACATGCGTTTGCATGCGTTTTTCTCTGCAAAAAACAGGATCCGCTTTTGCAGCATTAAAACGTTTATGATGCATACTAAAAAAACGTGGTGTGAAAGCAGCCTTATCTCAAAGTGCGTTTTTGTTTACCTGCAATGTTAGTTTAAGCTTCCTTTCTTTATCATTAGTCTGACTGTGGAGTACATGAGTTGAAGTCCAACTCCACCTTCTTCATTGATGAACAGCTTTTGTCTATGGAAATATACACTGAAAGCTGGTGTGGGCGTGAGCAGCTTGTTAAGCTCTGCTACATGCAAAAAAATAAATCTTTGATTATATCAGAATGGCTGCAGCCAGAAATCGAAGCAATACATCGGTAGATTCAGGATGTCTTTGTCTATATCATGTTGCTATCAGACGAGGTAGCAAAAACCTGCTGATGGACTTGCTTTAAGGGGCCATGTGAGTATATAAATATATATATTATATATATATATATATATATATATATATATATATATATATATATATATATATAAATGTAGCACCCACGGGGCAAGGGGGTTAACCTTACTTGTCGCCGGTAATGTCGGGTCTGGTGATGTCACGGGTGGCCCTTGCCTGGTTTCATGGCCTGGGAAGGAGTCTTGCGAGGATAATTTGCATATTCCCAGTGCCTTCTGGGATAAGTGAAGAGTCACCGCGAGCTCAAGGAGAACCGGGTTTTGGCCATTACAGCCGGAAGGAAGACTTCTGAAAGCCAGGGAAGGAGTCTTGCGAGGATAATTTGCATATTCCCAGTGCCTTCTGGGATAAGTGAAGAGTCACCGCGAGCTCAAGGAGAACCGGGTTTTGGCCGTTACAGCCGGAAGGAAGACTTCTGAAAGCCAGGGAAGGAGTCTTGCGAGGATAATTTGCATATTCCCAGTGCCTTCTGGGATAAGTGAAGAGTCACCGCGAGCTCAAGGAGAACCGGGTTTTGGCCGTTACAGCCGGAAGGAAGACTTCTGAAAGCCAGGGAAGGAGTCTTGCGAGGATAATTTGCATATTCCCAGTGCCTTCTGGGATAAGTGAAGAGTCACCGCGAGCTCAAGGAGAACCGGGTTTTGGCCGTTACAGCCGGAAGGAAGACTTCTGAAAGCCAGGGAAGGAGTCTTGCGAGGATAATTTGCATATTCCCAGTGCCTTCTGGGATAAGTGAAGAGTCACCGCGAGCTCAAGGAGAACCGGGTTTTGGCCGTTACAGCCGGAAGGAAGACTTCTGAAAGCCAGGGAAGGAGTCTTGCGAGGATAATTTTCATATTCCCAGTGCCTTCTGGGATAAGTGAAGAGTCACCGCGAGCTCAAGGAGAACCGGGTTTTGGCCGTTACAGCCGGAAGGAAGACTTCTGAAAGCCAGGGAAGGAGTCTTGCGAGGATAATTTTCATATTCCCAGTGCCTTCTGGGATAAGTGAAGAGTCACCGCGAGCTCAAGGAGAACCGGGTTTTGGCCGTTACAGCCGGAAGGAAGACTTCTGAAAACTGCGCGCCTAGAGGCGCGCGAATTTTAGCCTGTCTTCTTCATTGTGAGCGTGAGTGAGCAAAAGTAAGTGTGAGTAGAATTGTTTGTATTTAGTTGTTTAATTACTTAACATTTGTTTAGTGCTATCCCCATTAGAAAATGTGCTCCACTATTGCTAATGCGATCCAGTGTACATCTTGTCTCATGTATGCAGTCCTTGAAAAGCCGTTCGAGGGTGCATACTGTTGTTCGAGATGTGAGCAAGTTGCACATTTGGAAGCCCAGATACTGGATCTAAATGAGCAGCTGGCAACTCTGAGATGCATTAGCAATATGGAAAGGAGTGTGCTGCTCACTGAGCAGCAGCTTGCTGGGTCAGATGTGGGGGAGGATCGTAGTAGGGAGCGGCAGGACGGTGAGGTAGGTAGCTGGGTGACAGTTAGAAAGGGGGGTAAAGGGAAAAGTGCTAGGAAGGCTAGTCCTGAACTGACACACCCCAATAGGTTTGCAAACTTGGCAGATGAGGGGGATGTCATTACAGGGGTAGCATTGCTGCAGCAAGGCATGACCTCTGAACGCCAGAGGAGTGTCTGCTCAAGTAAGGGGGGGAATAGGAGTGCAGGGCAGGCAAGACAGGTACTGGTAGTGGGGGACTCAATTATTAGGGGGACAGATCGGCGATCCCTGTCTTTGTGACAGATTGCCCTAACAGTGTGTTGTCTTCCTGGCGCTCGAGTTCGGCACATAGCTGATCGGGTTGACAGATTACTGGGAGGGGCTGGGGAGGACCCAGCGGTCATTGTACACATTGGCACAAATGACAAAGTTAGAGGTAGGTGGAAGGTCCTTAAAGATGATTTCAGGGAATTAGGTTGTAAGCTTAAAGCATGGACCTCAAAGGTGGTATTTTCGGAAATACTACCTGTGCCACGAGCCACACCAGAGAGGCAAAGAGAGATCAGGGAGGTTAACAGGTGGCTCAGGAATTGGTGTAGGAAAGAGGGTTTTGGGTTCCTGGAGAATTGGGCCGACTTTTCAGTTGGCTACAGATTCTATGCTAGGGATGGGCTGCATCTTAATGGGGAAGGTGCAGCTCTGCTGGGGCAGAAAATGGCTAGAAGGTTGGAGGAGTGTTTAAACTAGGAATGGGGGGTGAGGGTATTCACTTTATAGAAGGGGAATGTAGTGCAGATAGTGACCAGGGCACAAGTAATGAAATTGGGGGTGGTACGGGGGGAAGGGTTAGGACAGTTAATACAGTAAGCAGGAATACAGGTACAGAGTCATACGTAACGTGCATGTACACTAATGGCCGAAGCCTCACAAATAAGGTGGAGGAATTAGAATTAATATTGTTGAAAGAAAATTATGATATAGTGGGGATATCAGAGACATGGCTGGATGAGAGCTATGACTGGGCTGTTAATTTACAGGTTTATAGCCTATTCAGGAATGACCGTACAAATAAGCGAGGGGGAGGTGTGTGTCTATATGTAAAATCATCCTTAAAACCCATCCTGCGTGACAACATATGTGAGGGTACTGAGAATGTAGAGTCCCTATGGGTGGAGATAAGGGGGGGGAGAATGAATAATAAAATACTGATAGGGGTGTGTTATAAGACGCCGAATATTATGGAAGAGGTAGAGAATCTCCTCATAAAGCAAATTGATAAAGCAGCGAGTCTCGGAGAGGTAATTATTATGGGGGACTTTAACTATCCTTATATAAATTGGGGAACAGAAACTTGCAGTTCCAGCAAAGGAAATAGATTTTTGATAACAATGAAAGATAATTACCTTTCACAAATGGTACAGGACCCCACAAGAGGGGGAGCACTACTAGACCTTGTACTAACCAATAGGCCAGACCGCATATCAAATATACAAGTTGGGGGTTACTTGGGGAATAGTGATCACAAAATAATAAGTTTTCATGTATTCTTTAGTAAGATGTCTAGTAGAGGGGCTACAAGGACACTAAACTTCAGGAAAGCAAATTTTAAACGGTTGAGAGATGATCTTAGTGCAATAAACTGGGATGATGTACTAAGTAATAAAAGTACACAAAGCAAATGGGAGACTTTTATGAGCATCCTGAATAGGGCTTGTGCAGAAAATATACCCTATGGGAACAAACATGCTAGAAATAGGAGGAAACCCCCATGGCTAAATAGAGCTGTAAGGGAAGCAATAAAAGAAAAACAGAAAGCCTTAAAAGAATTAAAGAGGGTAGGTAGTGATGAGGCATTATATAATTATAGAAAATTAAATAAAATATGTAAAAAGCAAATTAAGTTAGCTAAGTTTGAGACAGAGAGACTCATTGCGAGAGAAAGTAAAAATAATCCTAAAATATTCTTTAACTACATAAACAGTAAAAAACTGAAAAGCGAAAGTGTTGGCCCCCTTAAAAATAGTCTTGGTGAAATGGTGGAAGGGGATGAGGGTAAAGCCAACCTGCTGAATGACTTTTTTTCTACGGTTTTTATACAAGAAAATGCCATGGCAGATGACATGACCAGTGGTACCATAAATTCACCCTTGAGTATTACCTGCTTAACCCAGCAGGAAGTACGCCGCCGCCTCGAAATCACTAAGGTTGACAAATCTCCGGGCCCGGATGGCATACACCCCAGAGTACTACAGGAATTGAGTTCTGTGATAGATAGACCATTATTTTTAATCTTCTCAGATTCCTTAATAACAGGGTCGGTACCGCAGGACTGGCGCATAGCAAATGTGGTGCCAATATTCAAAAAGGGGACAAAAACTGAGCCGGGAAATTATAGGCCGGTAAGTTTAACCTCTACGGTTGGTAAAATCCTTGAGGGTTTCTTGAGAGATGCTATACTGGAGTATCTCAAGAAAAATAACCTTATGACAGAGTATCAACATGGGTTTATGAGGGATCGATCCTGTCAAACAAATTTGATCAGCTTCTATGAAGAGGTAAGTTCAAGTCTGGACCAGGGAAATGCAGTGGATGTTGTGTATATGGACTTTTCAAAAGCTTTTGATACGGTGCCACACAAAAGGTTGGTACATAAAATGAGAATAATGGGGATAGGGGAAAATATGTGTAACTGGGTTAAAAACTGTCTCAGTGATAGGAAACAAAGGGTGGTTATTAATGGTACGTACTCGGACTGGGTCTCAGTTCATAGTGGGGTACCACAGGGGTCAGTATTGGGCCCGCTTCTTTTCAACATATTTATAAATGACCTTGTTGGGGGCATGCGGAGTAGAATTTCAATATTTGCAGATGATACTAAACTCGGCAGGGTAATCAATACAGAGGAGGATAATTTTATATTACAGGGAGATTTATGTAAATTGGAGGATTGGGCTGAGAAGTGGCAATTGAAGTTTAATGTAGATAAATGTAAGGTCATGCACTTGGGTAGAGGAAATAACATTTATGATTATGTACTTAATTGTAGAACACTGGGTAAAACAGACACAGAAAAAGACTTGGGTGTATGGGTGGATGGTAAACTTCACTTTAGTGGACAGTGTCAGGCAGCTGCTGCCAGGGCTAATAAAATAATGGGATGTATTAAAAGAGGTATAAGTGTTCATGAAAAAAATATAGTTCTACCTCTGTACAAGTCACTAGTGCGACCGCACTTAGAATACTGTGTACAATTCTGGTCACCGATATATAAGAAGGACATAGCTGAACTGGAGAGGGTGCAGAGAAGAGCCACCAAGATTATTAGAGGAATGGGTGGGCTGCAATACCAAGACAGGTTATTAAACTTGGGGTTATTTAGTTTGGAAAAACGAAGGCTTAGGGGGGATCTAATCACAATGTATAAATATATGAGGGGACAGTACAGACCTTTCCAAAGATCTTTTTACACCTAGGCCTGCGACTGGAACACGGGGGCATCCGCTACGTCTTGAGGAAAGAAGGTTTAATCATAATCACAGACGAGGATTCTTTACTGTACGAGCAGTGAGACTATGGAACTCTCTGCCGCATGATGTTGTAATGAGTGATTCAGTACTAACATTTAAGCAGAGCCTGGATGCCTTTCTTGAAAAATTTAATATTACCAGTTATGTATATTAGATTTTATGACAGGGTATTGATCCAGGGAACTAGTCTGATTGCCGGATGTGGAGTCAGGAAGGACATTTTTTCCCCATTGGAACTTGTTTGCCACATTGGGGTTTTTTTTTTGCCTTCCTCTGGATCAACATGTTAGGCTACGGGTTGAACTAGATGGACTTAGAGTCTCCCTTCAACCTTAAAAACTATGATACTATGATACTATGAAGGTGTACAATAAAAGGGGGGAATAATGATGGAATAAAAGTTTGTATCGTGATGCCACGTATGGAATGCGGCCAGGGGTTATCTGCCGCTGTGGGTGATGTCCTCAGGGGCTGGTGGGGTCGCAGCAAGGGTGGTTCTGCTCCTCACAGGTGGAGAGGGCCCCGGGGAGGTGATGGGGTAGACAGTACTGTTGGCGGTGAAGAGCGGGGAGAAACATGCCTCCATCACACCCATCCTCAAAAAGCCCTCCCTTGATCCTTCCTGTGTGTCAAACTATTGCCCCATATCACTTCTCCCCTATGCCTCAAAACTACTGGAACAGCATGTCCATCTTGAACTGTCCTCATACCTCTCTTCCTGCTCCCTCTTTGACAGATTACAATCTAGCTTCCGACCCCATCATTCCACTGAAACTGCGAAATCCAAGCGACACTACTCTGTCTTCCTCCTTCTGGACCTGTCCTCTGCCTTTGACACAGTAGACCACTCCCTTCTACTACAAATTCCTTCGTCTCTGGGCATCACAGACTTGGCGCTATCTTGGATCTACTCATACTAAACCGACCAAACTTTCAGCATC
Source organism: Anomaloglossus baeobatrachus (assembly GCF_048569485.1). Lineage (NCBI taxonomy): Eukaryota > Metazoa > Chordata > Amphibia > Anura > Aromobatidae > Anomaloglossus > Anomaloglossus baeobatrachus. Next base: position 655,272,975 of record NC_134354.1, read on the forward strand.
TCCAACTCTCACACTACTTCATCATCTCGCCCCCTATCTGTCGGTGTCCCCCAAGGTTCAGTTCTTGGACCCCTGCAGTTCTCCATTTACAACCTTGGCCTGGGACAGCTTATAGAGTCCCACGGCTTTCAGCATCATCTCTATGCCGATGACACACAGATCTACCTCTCTGGACCTGACATCACCTCCCTACTAACCAGAATCCCACAATCTTTGTCTGCTATTTCATCCTTTTTCTCTGCTCGATTCTTAAAATTGAACATGGACAAAACAGAATTCATTGTCTTTCCCCCACATGCTGCCCGGCTAATCCACCTGTTCCCTCGCTACTCCCCGACCTCTCCTCTCTGCCAATCCCTTCACTGGCTTCCCATTGCCCAACGACTCCAGTTCAAAACCCTAACCATGACCTATAAGGCTATCCACAACCTGTCTACTCCCTACATCTCTGACCTAGTCTCCCGATACTTACCTGCACGTAACCTTCAATCCTCACAAGATCTCCTTCTCTACTCCCCTCTCATCTCCTCTGCCCACCATCGCATCCAAGATTTCTCCCGTGCCTCCCCCACACTCTGGAATGCTCTGCCACAACACATCAGACTCTCACCTACCTTGACAAGCTTCAAAAGGAACCTGAAGACCCACTTCTTCCGACAAGTCTACAACCTGCCGTAACCCTCAGTCTGATACAGCGCCGCACAATCAGCTCTACCCTCACCTACTGTATCCTCCATCTATCCCTTGTAGACTGTGAGCCCTCGCGGGCAGGGACCTCTATCCTCCTGTACCAGTCTGTGCATTGTATTGTTTATGATTATTGTACTTGTCCCTATTATGTATACCCCTGTCACATGTAAAGCGCCATGGAACTGATGGCGCTATAATAAATAATAATAATAACACTAAATAACACCGGCAATAAAGGAGTGACACGGCATTTGTGGTTCCAGGTCTTTTACTCACAGTTCGTAGATTGCCCGCAGGCATTGGTCTCCGATGCGATTAAGCTCCAGCCGATCCCTGGTAATTCAAAGGTCAGAACCTGTGTGGTAGTCTGTGGGCCCTTCCTCCTTGTGCTTTTTAGTGTAGATCCCCATGACCTGAAGTGCTTGGGGATCCTGGTGTATTGTTAAAGTTCCTGTCCTATCTGCAGGTGCCGCGGATCCGTGGTAGGGCTTGACTTAGATCATGACCCCGGACTCTATGTATCACTGTGCTCTGGGAACTGTGATGGCCAGAGGGACGTGCAATCCCCCTGTCCTGCAGATTCTGGTGATCCAACGTGGTCTGTTCAACCCTTGGGCTCTGTACCCTGATTAGCGCTGGTTCCAAGGGAGCAATGAAGCTCTCCCCTCAGCAACTGTGTTTCTCCTCTGTCCCACAGGAGCTACCGGTCAGCCAGCTCTTCCACTGTCGTCTTCTGCTCCTTACAGTATGCCCGGTCCTAATTATAGAAGCTCTTAAGCACTCTCTATAGCGACCATGTCATTCTGAGTCTCAGACTATTCTGATGTGAAAACGTGTGCTCTCACTTCCCCTGTGCTGCCCCTACCTTCCAAATGACTCACTGGTGGCTGGGAAAAACCCGTTATTATGGTAACCACCTTTAGCCCAGTTTCAGCAGGAGCTGCTAAGCTGTGTGTGTGTTGTATAAGTGAAAACCAGTGGTTAATCTCTTCCTTACCCGGGATAAGCATTGCACCTTAACTCAGATGCAATACCCTGTGGCGACTGAAGCCTCAGGGACGCCACATATATATGTATATACACAGTATATTATATTGTTTGCCTTCCTCGGCCATATGAATTTAGCAAAATTTTAGCATGATTTTTGCTTAAAACTAAATTTAATTTAACAAATACCAGCAGTATAGAAACAGGTGATGAGAAGCCGTTCCCAAATTACCTCTCAAAATTAAGATAAGTATCAGCAGTGAGAAAGGGATTAATACATAACTTTTATTAGAATTATTAGAAAAATTGCGTAGTGCTGCAATTTATAAATTAATTTTTTGTGCAAAAAAATGAAACAATACTCATGTCCAAGAGGACCAACAAAGATAGCGTTGGAGCCCCCCCGGTGGTGTCCGTCAATGATAGATCATAATCACCAGATGGACATTGAGGGGCTTCGACGCCAAATCAGTGTCCAAGATTCATAGACACTGTGAATTGATGACTACTATGAGCCGGATAAATGGGGCAACAACCTATAATCCTATGACATGAGTATTGTTTCATTTTTTTGCACAAAAAATTAATTTATAAATTGCAGCACTACGCAATTTTTCTAATAATTCTAATAAAAGTTATGTATTAATCCCTTTCTCACTGCTGATACTTATCTTAATTTTGAGAGGTAATTTGGGAACGGCTTCTCATCACCTGTTTCTATACTGCTGGTATTTGTTAATTTTTTGGAAGGTATGGCCGGTTTTTTATCAACAGGTATAAATACCGAGTTATGGTTGGAGGAAGCTAAGGAGGTATTTTCGGAACAAGCATTTAGCCAGAGGAAATATACACCGTCATTTAATACGGCCTTCAAAGAATTAACTCAGACCTACCAGGATCAGACCACCTCTTGGTGGGAAACACAGAGCCTTGAGAATTATTTGAAGGCCGGCATAGTCCCTAGGGGACTCAGGATCACGCTCACTCCAGGCCCTAGACATAGAAACTCTGAATTCATCACCAAATGGGAAAATGAAGCAACAGCATGCTCCCTAAAATTTATGCAGCTGTTGTTAGATCAAGAGAAACAGACACTAGCCTCTCTTAATGATAAATTGAAAGAACAAATCGAAATAACAAAAAAATTCTCTAATGAACCTGACTTTGTAACCAAAGAAACCAAATTACGTGATACCATCGATAGATTCCAATATAAATTAAAGGAGAGGAAACACAAACAATTCATACGTGACTTACAAGACTTTAAAAATAACAAAGTCTATTCTCAACTAGGCAGACACATCCCGGAAACGGAGATTGAACCCTCCTCTACAGACACAGAGCAATCTGACACTGAAGGAGGAAACCGCAACACTAGAGGGCAAGGACGGGGTAGAGGGCGTTATTACGGAGGCAATAGGCCAAACACACGACAGTATCAGCAAACTAACCCCTCCCCCTCTTTTTTAGATCACGGGTACTACCTGAGAAACAGAGGCAACACAACGAGGGGTCGCAATTGAAACAGGGGACTCAAGTTATCAACTTGTCTTCCCGAGTACTTACCTCTAAAGAATTGTCCATTCTTGAAAAAGGCCTGTCCTTCGTGCCTAGCTCCAATTTTGATCTCTTTGGATCTATTAAGGATCTAAATTTATTTGTGCGTAAATTGAGGTGGCATAAGCATTTTGCAGCACAGGAGAAACGTAAATGTAATGAATTGGGTATCCCAGTTGAGTTATTATCAGGGGTAGAGTTACTTGCGAGTTTGGATGAACCTGACCCCAATACCCTTGGGAAAGGCCCATTTAGTAAAGTACGTGCTAAGAGCAAAAAGATGCCCCCAATTTCTATGGAAACATCAGCTATCGATGTTTTTCTTGAGCTAGTCTCGAGGGACATGAAGCATCTAGCCCAGACAAAATCATTTACCCGTTTCAATTGCGACAAAATGGAAATGCAAGCCCTACAAAATTTAGAAAAAGATCACAAAATCGTAATAAAACCCTCAGATAAAGGAGGTAATACGGTGATCCTAAATGCGGAACAATACAAGGAGATGTGCCTACAAATCCTTAAGGATAAAAATACGTATGAAATTCTGAGATCTAACCCCACCATACATTATCTTGATGAATTAAGAGATATTCTAAATAATGGCCTTGCAGAAGGTGTAATCACCAAAACTGAGTTTGATTTCTTGATGCCAGACAACCCAGTGGTGGCGACTTTTTACAGCCTGCCAAAGGTGCATAAGGGTCTCAATCCACTAAAAGGTAGACCCATTGTGTCTGGTGTCAACAACATCAGCCAGAACAGTGGGCTCTACCTGGATGAGATCCTTGCTCCATTTGTGTCAGCGTTACCATCACACGTGAGGGATACCTCAGATCTATTACTAAAACTTGATGGTCTTTCCGTAGATCCCAAAACCTTACTGGCCAGCATTGACGTGGAGGCTCTGTACTCCTCCATCCCTCATGCAAGAGGGATGGAGGCAGTAGACAGCTTCCTAGGCACAAGAGGGCTGCAGTTCCAGCAGCATAACCAGTTTATCAGACAACTCTTGAATTATTGTCTTACTCGCAATTTCTTCCTATTTGACCACAAATTTTTCCACCAACTCAGGGGCGTGGCAATGGGGTGCCCTTGTGCCCCCACGTACGCAAACATCTACCTGGGTTGGTGGGAAGAAACAGTAGTATTTGATACATCGAAGGCCCATGGGAACTATCTGTCTAAGGTGGAATTATGGCTCCGTTATGTGGATGACATATTCATCCTATGGTCAGGAACACAAGAGGAGTTTCGGTCCTTTGTCAGTCTGCTGAATATTAATAACCTGGGTTTGGCTTTTACGTCTGAAATTAAGGAGACAGAAATTGCATTTCTAGACGTCTTAATTAAAAAAAGCGTAACAGGGGATATCTGTACGGATATGTACCGTAAACCGACAGCCTCCAATTCCCTCTTACGCTGGGAAAGCAGCCACCCAGTAGCTTTGAAGCGAGGGATACCAAAAGGACAATACCTGCGGGCTCGCAGAAACTGTTCTGATGGGGAAACATTCAGCAGACAAGCAAGGGACCTGAGACAACGATTCCTGGACAGAGGGTACCCAGGTGGAATCTTGAAAAAGGCATACGGAGAAGTAATAAACAAGAACAGAACACAACTTCTAAACCCAATTAAGAGTCCTAACATCAATGAAAACGAGCCTTTCAGATTCATTACCACCTTTGATAATGGAGCCCAACAAGTAAGGGAGATTTTGCAAAAATACTGGGGTGTGTTGCATATGGACAGTGATCTTAAAGGAGGCCTCTGTGAACAACCGAGTATAACATACAGGAGGGGGCGCTCCTTAAAGGATCGTCTAGTCCATAGCCACTTTCAGGCACCTACTAATGAAACCTGGCTGAAGTCTAACATCAGAGGTTGCTTTAAATGTGGCAATTGCATTGCTTGCCCTTTCATCACTAAAAGCAAGACCTTTGCCAGCCATGTCACAGGGAAAGAGTATGACATTAGAGAATTCATAAACTGTAAGACTGAAGGCGTAATTTACAAAATGACTTGCGCTTGTAGCAAAGAATACATCGGCAAAACAAAGCGTGAATTACGTCGCAGAATTGGCGATCATTTGGGAGATGTCCTACACAAAAGGGACACCCCAATCGCCAGACATATCAACGCCTTTCACGGCGGGGACACAAAGGCCATGAGTTTCCAGGGCATTGATATAGTGAGAAAACCACTCAGAGGCGGCCCTTGGGATCAGAAAATCCTACAGAAAGAATCCAAGTGGATCTTTATCCTAGATACAATAGCACCAAAAGGATTAAATGAACAGCTCAGTTATAGCTGCTTTCTCTGACTTTCTTGGCTCTGAACATCTTTCTCTTTCTCTCTCTCCCTTCAACCTATCATTTATAATGCACAGATCTGTGTTAATGGTACTCAAAAGAACCTGTTATGGTCTTTACTGGCCAAGAAACCTCATGTGAGCTAACTGATGAACCTTCAGTGAGCTCACTTCATTTGTCTTTAAATTTAATTTAATACAAAAATCAAGAACCCACAATGACAGATGTATCAACATGAGTATGACACAGTGAGTGAAACATTTAACCTTAGAAATAGTGATAGGACCATTTGGATTAAGAATATATAACCAATAAAGAAAAACAAACAAAAGGTTGATTGATTGGAAAAAATACAGTGGCAAGCAAAACTGTAATAATGTTTTGAACTTTTGACTTTCAAGCTCCATATCTCCCCATCCAGTACAGCTTTTCATTTTATAGATAATCATCTTGGCTGTATCATATATAAATTTGATTTGCAGATACTTAGCATAAGATTAGTTATACAGATTTTTGTCATGTAACTGCATTGTTACTGTTTTGCTTCTGATGTTTGAAAAAATGTTTCTTACTGTATACTAGAAATTGCAACCTGTTCTCACATATGCTAATAAATCATGTTTTATTAATTTGAATGAAAGATTGGATACAGTTGATTTGGAGCGATGAGACAAAAATTAATAGGCTCTGATGGGTGAAATTGGTCTGGAAGAAACAAGGGGAAATGGGGATAACAGATCGAGAAATTAAAGGAACTGTCCAGTTCTTTTGAGGAAGCCTGATGATATTGGGTTGTTTTACAAAAATTAATAGAAAGTGTATAAACCATAACTAATAAAGAACCTTTCCTAAAAACATCTCTTTAATATATTGCATTAAAAATCCATTAGAGGACGCAAAAATTGAATTCTATTATGAATCCCCAAAATTTCAAAGATTATCACAGAGAGGTAGTCTTAAAATGGTGCACAGAAAAGGGAGGAGACCTAATTATGCCCTATAAAGAATCCTCCCTCCTGTACACTACCTAGCAGCGGAGGTCAGCACCCTATAGAAATCGATATGACTGCCCCACTCCTCGACGACTCTCCCTAGTTACCCCTGATTTGCCCTACAAAAATTGAAAAAGTGCTGATGCCTAATTTAAAGTGCAAACAGTGCTCAAAACAACAGGGCACAAAATGCCAGGAGGGGCAGCTTATCAATTAGATGTATGGAATCACGCCTTGACGCGTTTCCCCTTGCGGATCATCAGGAGGCCAAAGCAATCACTGTGTCATTCTGATATCTTGATGTGAAAATAGGGACATTTTCAACAAATGTGCTTGGGCCTGCCCCACCCACAGCCATGATTCAGTCATGTGTACGGGATTGAAAAGCACTAGGAAAGTGCTGCTATAAACAGTTCTACTTTTTCATATGTGAGGCCGTATGGCACATTTTAAATACAAAATATTTTGGAGTAGGACTGCCCCAAAGACATTTGCCGTGACGTGGCGGTGTAGCTCGAGAAATTGCAATTTTTTACCAAAAATTTCAAATTTATAATAGTACAGTTTTGAATTTTTAGTGCAGTGCACATCTTATGATACATGCCATTTTGAGTTTAGCTGGCTTTCTTGTTTTTTTTTTTATTTTTAACCTATGAGAAATGAGCTGTGCGCTCTGACATCCTATCCCTACACTGTAAATTCTTCAACGTTTTTTACTGGCTGACAGTCTCCGCTGATTGGTTGAAGTAGCTCATGTGATATGTATAGATAGATTGCCATGTCACCAACTTCACAACATTTGTAAACAAACTAATAAGTTTAGCATGATGGCCAGAACCAACTGCCAAATTATCTATCCAAGTGAAACTCTGCAATAGTAAAATGATTACTACCTGAAAAATGTTATTTAATTTGTTACTTTTGGCCAATATTTATCTGCTTTTTATATTTTTCATATTTGGATACCAGCTTCATTTTAGCTTCAAAGACATCTATGGTCAGTGACTGCTGTTAAAGAGAACCTGTCAACAGGATTTCGTAAAATATGTTTGTTAAAGCCATGTTCCCAGTTTAAAAATGTATGGAATTTCCTCAAATTGATAATTAGAGATTACCATGAGCTTCTGAGGGATATTTTCAAGTAAGGGTTCCCTCACACCTGCGTATAAACACGCCGAGTGCAATGTGAGAAAACATTGCATTGCACTCACACTAAAGTTATTCAATAATGCAGTGTTCATCTGCGAGTTTTTCCTCAGCTCAAATCGGGTTGAGGAAAACATTACAGCATGAAGTGTATGGCTGCATATATCGGTCAAGACTTGCCAATGCAAATCAATGGGTGGGGGAAGAAAATTGGATGGCATATGTGGCACCCCTGAGGCCTCGGTCGCCACAGGGTATTGCACCTGACTTGGGGTGCAGTGCCTGACCCGGATCCAGAGGAGGTTGGTACCGGTTTCACCACGTACACAACTCAAACACACAACCAGGATGCCCTCCCCACTGGGGATCAGGCTAGGTTAGGGTCTTAAAGCAGTCTCCAAACATGGGGGGCAGCCACTTACTAGTAACAGGGAGCTGGGGGAGGAGCAGCCACCAGGGGGAGTTACGAGCCAACACAACAGTTAGGGAGAGTCTCCAGTAGGAGAGGATGTGAGCGGATGGTTTTCACTGATGGCTCTGGTGGGACACAGGATTTCATACGGTTTCCGTGAGGAGAGCTTGATTGTTCCCTCGGAGCCTGTGCCACACAGGGTGCAGGACCCTAGGGAAGATCATTCTCCAAGTTGGTTTTCCAGAATCTGCCAGAACGGTGAGATTGCACGTCTCCCTGGCCAACATAGAGCCTGAAAGCATAGTGCTATATAGGATCCGACGGGCCTTGATTAGAGTCAGGCCCCATTGCGGAGCCGCGACACCTGCAAACGGGACAAGAGTTTTACTCGAGACATACTGGGGTCCCCAAGTAGCTTTAAGCCACGGAAATCCAACATACACGGCACTAAGAGGAAGGGCCCACCGACCACAACACCGGACCGACCTCTGAAGGAATCCGGGTTCGACAAGGCCCACCACAGAGGTGACCAGTGCTACTGCGGCAGCAACCGGGCTTCTGAAAGAACTGTGAGTAAAGACACCTGGAACTCGCAGAGACTGTGTCTGTCTGTTCTTGCTAGCGCCGCCGCCCCGGGCCTCGGAGCCCTCCTTACCTACTCCCCTCATCATCCTCCCCGGGGCTCGCTCCACCTGTGGGGAGCGATGCCATCTTGGCTGCTATTACCATCCACCCCGCAGGACAGCGACAGCAGCGGCGGCTAATCCTTGGCCGCGTACCACAGGTGGCATCACGACAAACATCCACCTCCTACCCCCCCTTTATTGTGGACACCTCGGGGCATGAAACTGGGCAGGCCACCGCAACATCCCAGACCTCCACACCGGTTCGGTGACGAGTAATAGATACGAGACCAGATCTGAACCCCCCTGCCCCCTGGCTGCTACACATACGTATGCCATCTGATTATTTTCTCACACACATCACAAAGGGAAAGAAAAATCTAACATAAAGATATATGTAGATAGACGATAGAACGATATTAGATAGATTGAATAATTAGAAATCCTGCAGCTATTTTCCCAATCCCCGCCTACATATTAAAAAGTTACACCCTTTAGTGCTTTACATGTGATACTAAAGTGTGTTTTGGCTTGATTTACTAAATAACCTTTGTTCACCAATTAATTAGAAAGTAAAGCTCTGAAGTCCAACACTTTCCACGCCATTCCTCAATTCAGACAATCAAAGGCTATGCCTCAGAATGAGTTTCCATAGGCTTTGAGAAGCAGCCACAGATGGCTCACGATGCACTCCAAGAGACCTGTCGTCTGTTGATTTTGCGGAGCCATGTGTGTGCTTTCCAAAGCCTATGGGGTGTCAGAACGATTCTCCATAGCCTTTGATCATCAGAATCGAGTTACGGAGTGGGAAGCACTGGACTACTTCGGGCCTATGTGGGAACTTTGCTCTCTAATAAATTGGTGGAAAATGTATATATTTTCCATTGTTTCACTCTTTATTTTATGACATGTCTATCCTACAGTATGTAAAAAAACCATGACAACATATTGCCTCTGCTGACATCTAGTGGACCTTTCGTTACACTTCTGGCTGGTAAATCAAAATGTATTTTAATGTATTTTAATAAGGGTCAGTCTCTTTCTTTTGTTTCTCTCTTTTTGTGTTCTTCTGGTATTCATTTGTGGACTACGTCGGATTCCCTGGACTATGTCAGACTTTTGTGTTTTGTTTATTTTTTAAACAGATTGGTGAACCAGGGAAAAAGTCGGGGAGTATTTTTTAAAATAAACAATTTTTGTGTCTGTGTTTTTTTCTTTTTCTTACTAGGTTAGTAATGGGGGTGTCTGATAGACAGCTCTTCATTACTAAAACCAGGGATTGATGTCAGCTGTTTTTTTGGGGTTTTTTTTGAAAGTTCACAGCTGACATTAACCCCAACTACCATTACCCTGATTGTCAACGCACCAGGGCAATCAGGAAGAGCCAAGGTGAAGTTTTAGTGTGGCTGCAGGCTGGTATTTTTAGGCTGGGAAAGGCCCAATAACCATGGATCTTCCCAGCCTCATAATATCAGCCCCCAGCTGTCTGCTTTAACTTTCCTGATTATCAAAAGTAAAAGTGGCCCCTCATTAACTAAATCAAGTCAATATATCCTTTAGTGCAACATGAAAGATACTAAAGGGTGCAAGTTTATAATATGTAGGGGGTTGGAAAATTATATATATATATATATATATATATATATATATATACCGTATATATATATATATATATATATATATATATCTGTAGGTTATCTATCTATCTTAAATATAATCTCTATCACCTATCTATCTTTATTTATGATAGCTTTATTATTTTTGTCAAATAGCTTTTAAGTTTACATACAGCATGTATGTAAAAAAACAATGTTAAATTGCATACATATGTCATTCGGATGCTAGGCAATAAAAAAAAAATCACACACTCGCATAGGACTCGCATGACATATGGAATGATATATGCATGATGACACCAACATTTCTGGCTGAGAATGGGAGCAATTTTATATACACAGATGTTAGTTGACCCTAGGCAAGACTATTACAAATATTTTTAAAAAAAATTGTGGAAACTTTATATATTTACCATTATTTCACTCTTTATTTTCTGTCATGTCTATCCTACAGTATGTAAAAGTTCATGATAAATAATTGCATGTGCTGACACCTAGTGGACCTTTTGTTACACTTTGTAATACAAAAAAAATTAGTTCTGACCAATGGAAATCTGATCTACATTGATCAGGACAATTTAGACTCTTATGCGGGCGTCACATGATACGATCTATCGTGCGATCGCGCGGGCGATCGTACCCGCCCCCGTCGTTTGTGCGTCACGGGCAATTAGTTGCCCGTGGCGCACAAAGTCGTTAAACCCCCGTCACACTAACTTACCTGCTGAGCGACATTGCTGTGGGCGGCGAACATCCACTTCCTGAAGGGGGAGGGACATTTGGCGTTAAAGCGACGTTGCACAGTGGCCGGCCAATAGAAGCGAAGGGGCGGAGCTGAGCGGGACGTAAACATCCCGCCCACCTCCTTCCTTCAGCATTGCCGGTGGGACGCAGGTAAGATGTGTTCATCGTTCCGGGGGTGTCACACGGAGTGAAGTGTGCTGCCCCGGGAACGATGAACAACAACACGTGCGATTTTTAGAAAATGAGCCCCGTGTCAGCGATGAACGAGAAGGTGAGTATTTCTGCTCGTTCATAGCTGTCACACGCTACGATATATCAAGCGATGCCGGGTGTGCGTCACTTACGACGTGACCCCGCCGACATATCACACGATATATCGTCTCGTGTGACGCCCGCATAAGTTTAACATTTTTTCAGTGTTTAACAAAATGCAGTGCCATGCAGTGCTTTCTTTTATTTCAGATGGGAAAATGCAAACATTCTATTGTAATTTGGCACAGATATTTATTTACATATTTATGCATATTTTGCATTCATATTGTGAGAAATATCTAATGGTAATTAGAGATGAGCGAACCTGTGGAAGTTCGGTTTGGTGGCTTCTCTTCAGCTGGATTTTAGATAAAGTTCAGTTTGTGACTTGGACTTGACATGAACTCCAATGGAAAGCACTAATTGAGAAGTTCGGATCTCCACACACATGCAGCCAGCCATAAATGATCCCTTCTAGGGGCAGGTGGGCAGGGTTTTTTCCATTTTTGGGGGTGGATACTACATTTGATAAAGCTGTTGTTACCCCCATTTGAGCTGTTCAAACACTGCAAGTGGCTCGCACTGAGCCGAGCATCGAGTGTACCCAAGCACAGCGATGCTCGCGCGAGTGGTGTTCATTTGGAAAGCACCCGAACTTGGAAAGCAAGCTCTGTATTTTTTTTATTATGAAAGTCTGTGTTTGGTACAAGCACCGAACCTTGGGTTCACTCATCTCTACTGGTAATTACCTTTGATTAGAAAAAATGAGAATAGAGTATATCACAAAAGTGAAGACACCCCTCATAATTTTTGTAAATATTTTATTATATCTTTTCATGGGACAACACTGAAGATAAGACACTTTGATACAATGTAAAGTAGTAAGTGTACAGCTTGCATAAAAGTGAAAATTTGGTGTGCCCTCTAAATAACTCAACACAGCCATTTGGACATCTACTGCCAATTTTTCTTTTTTTTAGTACAATATAAATGTTGCCCAATTAGCCATTTTCCCTCCCCGGTGTCATGTGACTCAGTATTTACAAGGTCTCATGTGTAAATGGGGAGCAGGTCAAATTTGGTGTTATGGCTAACACACTCTCTCATATTGGTCACTGGAAGTTCAAATATTGGTCACTGGAAGTGCAACGTAGCACCTCATTGCAAAGAATTCTCTGAGGATCTGAAAAAAAGAATTGTTGCTCTGCATAAAGATGGCCTAGGCTTTAAGAAGATTGCCAACACCCTCATACTGAGTGACTCGCCCACCCCAGGGCTATGGGACACCCGGTGCCGGGCCGGACTAGTCCGGGGGTCGTCAGTGGTGGCGGGGCCCGGCTCCGTGGCCCTGGTGGGTGTCAGTTAAAATGGCTGGTGACTTGGGAGTAATTAAAGTTTTTATTTCGTGACGCCACCTGTGGTTTGCGGCTAATAAGCCGCCGCTGCTGTGTGAAGCCTCCGGGGTGATGATATGGCAGCAATGGTGGTACTGCTCCCCACAGGTGGAGCGGTGCCCCGGGGACACTGTTGGTGCTCGTGAGAGTCTATGGTGTTGTGTGGATAGCACGGTGCAGGGCCGACAGGCAATGAAAGAAAGAGGCACAAACAACAGTCTCTTTACCTTCTCCTCTTTTACTTCACAAACGGTTAGTCCTGGGAGACCGTTACAGGTGGTAGAGAGCTCCGGCCGGCCTGGAAGTAACTGAGATGTCGTTTTGGCCAGATGAGTATGAGGCCTACTACTGTTCTTTTCTTTACTGTGATAGGACCCTGCTCTCTGAACTTAGCAATGGCCCTCTTGCTGCTGGGACCGGTGGTACGTCCCTTTCCCTCTGTGGTAGGCTGCACAGGCCCTCTCTGGTGCTTCTCTGCTGGAGTCCACACCGGGCCCTGAAGATGCAGCTGTACTTTCGGGCTGCTTATGGGCCAGGTGCTTGCAGCTCTCCTGCCCTTCGGATTCGGCTACCAGGGAGTATTTTAGGCCCTGGTGGCCACAGACTCCAATGTCCGAGTCTCTTCTGTGCCTCTCTGCTCCCCCTGCTTCACTGGGCCAAGCTGCTCCAGCTCTAGGCCCCAGTTCCACAGGACAGCACACTCTGCGTCTGCTTGCTCTGACTTCTCTCTACAGACTGAACACTAACTCCTCCCTCAGGCCAGACTTAAGGAATGCTCCCTGGAACTCCAGGTTCAGAGCTCCCCCTGCTGGTCTGAGGGAGAACTGCGTTGGATGTTAAACTTACTGGCCAATAGACCTCCCAATTACCTCCAGGCTCAGCATTAACCCTTTGGAGGGGCAATGCTGTTGTGGCGACCAGGTCCTGGGGCGCCACACTCCCCCTTAGTTAAACTCAGTACTCCCGGACTGAAGAAAACAAAACAAGACATAACATGTTACAACCTTAAACAACTATAAGAGTCCAGTGTGGCTCCCTGCCGGGTGTCCATTACACTGCTCCATGGGGGAATAATGGTGTAGGGTTCATTCTCCACTGATCATCTAATTTATGCGCCCTCCGCTTTTTCTTGAGGACCTGTTCTCCAGGTGCTAAGGGAGTTGCTGGGGCTGTTTGATTGTAGTTCTGCTCTTGTCTCGTTCTTGCTTGGGATAGGCTCTTTTCTACGCATTCCTGGACTTTGCGGTACTGCTGTTGTCGCTCTGTATCCCAATCTGCTATCTCTTGAACCGCTTCAGGTGACACAGTTCCCATCTCAAAGTCTACAGGTAACTTGCCAGGTCTTGCTCGCATCAAGTAAGCAGGGCTGCAGTTGGTCGAGTTTACTGGGATATGGTTATACAGGTCTACCAGATCTGGTAACTTCTCTGGCCATTGGTTTCTTTCTTCCAGAGGTAGAGTCTTGAGCATATCAATAACCACATGGTTTATCTTCTCGCACAATCCATTGGTTTGGGGGTGGTACGGTGTTGTTCTGATTTTCTTACAACCGTACATGTTACAGAACTCTAGGAACACTTCTGCCTCGAATGCAGGACCTTGATCAGTCAGTACCCTTTCCGGATAACCGTGAGGTTGACAAAAGTATGCTTGAAATGCTCTAGCTGCTGTTCTGGCTGTCTGGTCTTTCATCGGCACTACTACCAGGAAACGAGAGTAATGGTCCACAATGGTGAGGGCGTACACATAGCCTGACCGGCTTGGTGTTAACTTCACGTGGTCCAGGGCCACCAACTCCAGGGGCTGCTTCGTGACAATTGGCTGTAGGGGAGACCTCTGGCTGGCACCATCTTTCCGCCTCAGGTTACACGGACCACAGTCTCGGCACCACTTCTCGACTGTCTTTCTCATGTGCACCCAGTAGAACCGATCACGGAGTAGGGTCTCCAACTTCTTCCACCCGAAGTGTCCTGCTTTATCATGGTAAGCTGCTAGGACCATTGGAGCATCCCTCTGTGGGACCACTATCTGCCAGACGAGTTCATTCGTTCGCCAGTTGACATATCTCTTGCATAGCTTGCCTTGGTAGGTGAACAGTCATCCCCTCTCCTTCCACAGCTGCTGGGCTTCTTCTGGAGCATCTGGGCCAAGATGAGTCTCAGCTTGTGCTAGCTTTTCTTTGACCAATCGCACGGCCGGGTCACCGTTCTGTGTCTCTTCCCAATTATGGTGGAGTAATGGGTTGACCGAGACCTCGTGCTGGCTCGAGCGCTTCTCTCCTACAGCATGCTCACACTGGGAAACACCTTGGTGATGGAAAGCCGGTAACTCTATCTCTTCGAGTTCATCCAGGTCTTCTCCAGACTCGGGTAAGTGAGGCATTCTGGACAGCGCATCAGCATTGTTATTCTTCTTGCCAGCCCGGTACTTGATGGTAAAGTCAAAGTTAGACAGCCGGGCCATCCATCGCTGCTCCAACGCACCTAGCTTGGCTGTTGCCAGATGTGTCAACGGATTGTTGTCCGTGAAGATGGTGAACTTGGCCGACGCCAGATAGTGCTTGAAGCGTTCAGTCACTGCCCAAACAATAGCGAGGAACTCCAGCTTAAAGGAACTGTAGTTTTCTGGATTCCTTTCTGTGGGACGAAGCTTCCTGCTGGCGTAAGCTATCACCTTCTCTCTGCCTCCCTGCACCTGGGACAGAACTGCTCCCAGGCCCACGTTGCTGGCGTCTGTGTACAGTACAAACGCCTGGCTGTAGTCAGGGTAGGCCAGAATTTCTTCTCCCGTGAGAGCCCCTTTCAGCCGGACAAAAGACGTTTCTATTTGGCTGTTCCATTCAAATGGAGGGCTTTGCTTCTTAGCCTTCTTTGGCTGGCCCACCAGGAGATCTTGAAGAGGCGCTGCTATCTTGGTGAAACCATCAATGAACCTTCGGTAGTAGCCCACCAGCCCAAGGAACTGCCGCACCTCCTTTACTGTGGTGGGTCTCGGCCAGTCCTTGATTACTGTGACTTTCTCTGGATCAGGTGCCACACCTTTTGCGCTGACCACATGACCCAAGTACTGTACCTTTGGCTTCAAGAGGTGACATTTGGACGGCTTTATCTTCAGGCCATACTCCGACAGGGACTCGAACACTTCTGCTAAGTGCCTCAGGTGGTCTCCATAAGTCTTGGAGTAGACTATGACGTCATCCAGGTACAACAGCACGGTTTCAAAGTTGTGATGGCCCAAGCAGCACTCCATCAACCTTTGGAATGTCCCTGGGGCGTTGCAGAGCCCGAATGGCATACAGTTGAACTCACAGAGGCCCATTGGTGTCGTGAATGCAGTCTTCTCCTTGTCCGCCTCTGCCACGGGAACCTGCCAATACCCACTGGTGAGATCCAAGGTGGAGAAAAAGTTAGCTGACTTTAAGGCTGTTAGTGACTCCTCTATTCTGGGTAGTGGATAAGCATCTTTATGTGTAATGCGGTTAATTTGTCTGTAATCTACGCACATTCTCATTGTACCATCTTTTTTCTTTACGAGCACTAGTGGAGCTGCCCAGGGGCTACAACTATCTCTGATAACCCCAGCCTCCTTCATTTCCCGTAACATTTCTTTGGCACGCTGATACTGTGCTGGGGGTACAGGGCGGTATCTCTCTTTAATGGGATGATCACCCGTGGGGATTTGATGTTTAACCCCTTTTACCTGCCCAAAATCTAGGGGGTGTTTGCTGAAGACCCGCTCGTACTCCTGTACCACCCGGTAAACCCCATGCTTTTGGTGTGAGGGGGTGGAGTCGGTGCCCACATGTAATTTTTGGCATCAGTCCTCCAGCTGTCCCTTGGAGCCATTGTCTTCCGCCTGGTCGGACGGGATCAAGGGTTCCACTGCTTTGATGGTATTGTTACTGACAGTGTACAGTTTTGCTACAGTGGCGTACCGGGGCAATTTGGCTTCCTCCTCCCCACAATTCAGGACACGGACGGGCACTCTTGCGGACGTCTGCTACCCCTCTGGCTATCAGGACTCCAGGCCTGCTGTCTGAATACACCGGTTCTACCAAGGCCTGGTAATCTTGACCCTTGAGACCTATTGCTGCCCGACACCATATCAACATTTCACTTCTTGGGGGTATTGCAATGGGGAGGGGGTCACTTACCCTCACACTGCCAATTTATCCTCCGGCCAGCTCTACCTGCTGCCTCCTCATCAGGGCTCTGATCTCCCTCTGTAGGGCACGCTGCTGCCCGGAGCTGGCACCTTCAGACGCCTGCTGCAACAAAATTATCACTTCGGCAATACAATTTTCCATCACATTTGTACCAATGGTTAGCAGTGGGTTAGATTCCTTGTGATCAATATCTACAATTATCATCCCCTGACATGGCAATTCTACCCGCCCCACTTTAATGGTTACTTCCTTGTACTCAATTTGAGGCAAGGGCTGACCATTACTGGCCACAATTGTTAAATCATCATCTGGGCCAAGGTCAATGTCTGAATCAGCCCAATATCTTTTGTACAGTTTATAAGGGATGGTTGTTACCTGGGACCCCGTATCCAGGACGGCATTCAAAGGGATCCCATCCAGCACAATAGGAAGGACCGGGCGTCCTCCCACATACTTGGTGCGACTGGGGTTTGAGCCGGGCTTCCTTACACCTGGGGGTTGGCTCCTGGCCCCAGGTTCGGCCCATTTAAAGGACAGTGTCTTGCAATGTGGCCCGCCTGGCTGCAGCGGCGGCAGATCGGTTGTCCCGTTGAATCATACCGGTCTGTGTCTTTTCCTCGGGTCGGCGGAATCCTCCTCTGTCGCATCCATGGGACGTCATCTGGGCTGGAGGCCAACTCGATTCTTGCAGGCGATGGGGTCACTTGTAGAGACTGCACGGTCTTGGCAAGGACAGCTACAGTCTTGGTCAGCTCCTGGACCTGCTGTCTGAGCTCTGCAGCGGGATCCTTATCCAGGGACTGCGCCTCAGCCCCTGCAGCGGCTTGTGTTGCAGGCACCACCCCATGGTACGTGATAGCAAGAGGCCGGAGGGGTACTGGGTCATTCGGTGTAGATTCTCTCAGTACCCGGATGGCCTGGTCCTTAAACTTTGCAAAGTCCAGAGCAGGGTTCTGCAGGACCATGATACGCAGCTGGGTTCTGTGTTGCATCTGACAGGAGCCCCTCTATGAACTGCTCAGTTAGGAGTTTGTCTTCTTCACGTACACTCTCTGGGTCCACCTGTTTAATTGCTTTCAGAGCCTCCTGCAAGTTTAAGGCATAGTCCCTTATGCTGTCTGTGGCCCGTTGTTTGCACCCAAAGAATCTCATCTTTATCTCTGCTGCGGTGCGGGTGTCAAAAGTACTCTTTAACTTGGCCAGTATCTGGGTTGCTGTCCCTTTATCTGTATCAGGCCAGGACTTCACTTCACGCTGGGCCGTGCCGGCTAGCTGCCCCATTAATATGCCCACTAGAGTTGAGCGCGGTTCGAGGTTCGAGGTTCTCCAGTTCTAGGCTCGAGTGATTTTGGGGGCTGTTCGAGATCGAACTAGAACTCGAGCTTTTTGCAAAAGCTCGATAGTTCTAGATACGTTCGAGAACGGTTCTAGCAGCAAAAAGCAGGGCTTTTTACAGCTACAGTGTGCAGGAGCCATCGCTGGCAGCTTGCCAGAAGCTGGTAACCAAGATAAACATTGGGCATCCAACCAAAGCGCTTTGGTTAGTAACCCGATGTTTATCCTAGTTACGTGCAGGAAGCCCACACTTCCCCGCTCAGCTCTCTCCGCCCCCTCCTGCCCGCGGCATGTATTGTACACACACACACACACACACACACACACACACACACACACACGGTCCCGCTCGGCTTACCTGCGGTGATGAAGTCCCGCCATCCCGACCTCAGCGCTGTCACTGTCCTCCATGGCCGCCGCTTGTCACATCACCTTCTCTCGCTTCCGACCCGAGACTGACTAGCGGTGACGTCACGGGCCTCTCGCGATACTTGGTGTGAAGGCGCCGGTCATTGAACTCAGTGACAGGGGCAGTCAGTGTGCTGGAGATCAGCGCAGGTAATGTACCTCGCTGACAGCAGCACTTGTCATGCCCTGCAGTGACCTGGGCTGACCCATTGATGTTAGCTCAGGTCACTGCACTGCTCTCCCAGCCAATGGGGAACATCCTGCTCTTCATTGACTGGGACAGTGTGGATCGTCATGGCAACCCCTTGGATTACACCAGACCTGGATTTGTTTTTCATTCTAATAAATTGGTTAAAGAGGGAATGTTTTGGGGAGTGTTTTTTCAAATAAAAATGTGTTTGTCGTCTATTTTTTTTTATTACTGACTGGGTTGGTGATGTCGGGTATCTGATAGACGCCTGACCTCACCAACCCCAGGGCTTGATGCCAGGTGACATTACACATCTGGTATTAACCCCATATATTACCCCGTTTGCCACCGCACCAGGGCGCAGGATGAGCTGGGGCGAAGCACCAGGATTGGCGCATCTAATGGATGCGTCACTTCTGGGGCGGCTGCGGCCTGCTATTTTTAGGCTGGGGAGAGTCCAATAACCATGGACCTCCCTAGTCTGAGAATATCAGGCCCCAGCTGTCTGCTTTACCTTGGCTGGTGATCCAATTTTGGGGGACCCCTACGTGTTTTTTTTTTTTAATTATTTATTTAATTTAAAATAACAGCGTGGGGTGCCCTCAGTTTTGGATTACCAGCCAAGGTGAGGTTGCCAGCTGTGGTCTGCAGGCTGCAGCCGTCTGCTTTACCCTAGCTGGCTACAAAACTAGGGGGAACCCTACGTCATTTTTTTTTTCATTTTTTTGGCTAAATACAAAGCTAAGCACCCCTTAGTGCCACATGAAAGGCACCAAAGGGTGCTCCACTTTTTCTCCACTTTTTCTACATTTTTTTCTCCATTTTTTCTCCACTTTTTCTCCACTTTTTCTCCACTTTTTCTCCATTTTTTTCTCCACTTTTTCTCCACTTTTTCTTCACTTTTTCTCCACTTTTTCTCCACTTTTTCTCCACTTTTTTCTCCACTTTTTCCTCCACTTTTTCTCCGCTTTTTCTCCACTTTTTCTCCATTTTTTCTCCACTTATTCTCCATTTTTTCTCCACTTTTTCTCCACTTTTTCTACATTTTTTTCTCCATTTTGTCTCCACTTTTTCTCCACTTTTTCTCCATTTTTTTCTCCACTTTTATTCCACTTTTTTCTCCACTTTTTCTCCACTTTTTCTCCACTTTTTCTCCACTTTTTTCTCCACTTTTTCTCCACTTTTTCTCCATTTTTTCTCCACTTATTCTCCATTTTTTCTCCACTTATTCTCCACTTTTTCTCCACTTTTTCTCCACTTTTTTCTCCACTTTTTCCTCCACTTTTTCTCCGCTTTTTCTCCACTTTTTCTCCATTTTTTCTCCACTTATTCTCCATTTTTTCTCCACTTTTTCTCCACTTTTTCTACATTTTTTTCTCCATTTTGTCTCCACTTTTTCTCCACTTTTTCTCCATTTTTTTCTCCACTTTTATTCCACTTTTTTCTCCACTTTTTCTCCACTTTTTCTCCACTTTTTCTCCACTTTTTTCTCCACTTTTTCTCCACTTTTTCTACATTTTTTCTCCACTTATTCTCCATTTTTTCTCCACTTATTCTCCACTTTTTCTCCACTTATTCTCCACTTTTTTCTCCCCTTTTTCTCCCCTTTTTCTCCCCTTTTTCTCCACTTTTTCTCCACTTTTTCTCCACTTTTTCTCCACTTTTTCTCCATTTTTTTCTCCATTTTTTCTCCACTTTTTCTCCGTTCTTTTTCTATGGTTGGTCTACCCATTAGCTCTGCCATGCATACTGTAGCTCTACACCTACTGCACATGTTACTTTATGATTGACATCTCTTTCGTACCAGAGCTGTCTAAGCCTACTCTGACCCCATATTTGTCATTACTATATTGTTCTTGTACTGTATTATGACATTTGTATCATGTGTTTCATTTCTTGCTGTGTTGCAATTTTTTTGCTGCATCCCAATTGTACCTCTACATTGTTCGAGTTTATGTTATTGTTCTCTCACTCTTATGTGATACTGATTATTGTCATTTTTCATGATTACATGCAGATAAGTCCAATCTGACGAAGGCTCAGGCCGAAACATCATTTGTAACTTGTTTTGGACAAAAACATATATGCTTATGAAAATTTTTTTTTCTTAATACGGACCAATAAAGAGTGATTTTGCATTACTATCCGTTGTGACTTACTGACTTAGTCTGGGAGATTTAGAGTGCCGAGGTTACTCACTAATTTTATCTATTATTACCTCTGAGCACCTATATACCAGTGAGCAGAGCTTCCTCTACAGTAGTTCTCCTGATTAGGCATGCCCTTACCTCATGAGCAGGGCATTGCAGCTTTGGTAGCAACCATTACGACATGGACTCTGCTGCTGTGGACCCGAGAAGAGTGAGTGCAGATTCATTGCACCCACACTCCTCACATGAAGGGTCCGCACTCCTAGAAAATGGGGGATATGTTCCCTGAGTGTCTCCCCCTCATATTCTAGACGGTCCAGAGTCGTCGTGGGACCCCTTTATTTTTTTTCTTGCAATAAATTGGTGAAAGAGGAAATGTTTTGGGGACTGTTTTTTCAAATAAATTTCTTTTGTCGATTTTTTTTTTTTGTTAGTACTGACAGTTTATGATGTTGGGTATCTAATAGACGCCATGACATCACAAACTGCTGGGCTTGATCTCAGGTTACTTTACAGCTAGTATCAACCCGATTTATTACCCCGTTTGCCACTGCACCAGGGCACGGGATGAGCTGGGGTGAAGCGCCAGGATTGGCGCATCTAGTGGATGCGCCACGTCTGGGGTGCCTGCGGCCTCCTATTGTTAGGCTGTGAAGGCCCAATAACTATGGACCTTCCCACCCTGAGAATACCAGACCACAGCTGTCCGCTTTACCTTGGCTGGTGATCCAATTTGGGGGGGACCCTACTTTTATTGTGTAATTATTAATATTTATAAAATAATTATAAAAAAGAGCCTGAGGGGACCTCCACATTGGATCCCCAACCACGGTAAAGCTGCCAGCTGTGGTTTTCAGGCTACAGCCGTCTGCTTTACCCTAGCTGGCTATCAAAAATGGGGGGACCCAACGTCATTTTTTTTTTAACTATTTTTTAAATAGAAAAAATTAATGGGCTTCCCTGTATTTTGATTGCCAACCAAGGTAACGGCAGGCAGATGGGGGTGGCAACCCATAGCTGTCTGCTTTATCTGCGCTGAGAATCAAAAATACCGCGGAGCGCTACGTCATTTTTTTAAAGATTTATTTTTACAGCACTGTGATGTCCAGCAATCAAAATACAGGGAAGCCCATTTTATTTTTAGTTATTTAAATAAATAATTAAAAAAAATATATATGGGCTCCCGCTGCATTTTTTGTATTGCTAGCTAAGGGTAATCCAAGCAGCTACTGGCTGCTAACCCCCACTGCTTGGTGTTACCTTCACTGGCAATGGAAAATCCAGGGAAGCATTTTTTATTTTTTTTGCCAAAAAACTACAAAAAAAGGACGTGAGCTTCGCCATATTTTTGTATGCTAGCCAGGTATAGCAGGCAGGTGCTGGAAGAGTTGGATACAGCGCCAGAAGATGGCGCTTCTATGAAAATGCCATTTTCTGAGGCGGCTGCAGACTGCAATTCGCAGCAGTGGGGCCCAGAAAGCTCAGGCCAACCTGTGCTGCGGATTCCAATCCCCAGCTGCCTAGTTGTACCTGGCTGGACACAAAAATGGGGCGAAACCTACGTCATTTGTTTTCTAATTATTTCATGAAATTCATGAAATAATAAAAAAAGGGCTTCCCTTTATTTTTGGTTCCTAGCCGGGTACAAATAGGCAACTGGGGGTTGGGGGCAGCCGTACCTGCCTGCTGTACCTGGCTAGCATACAAAAATATGGCGAAGCCCACATAATTTTTTCAGGGGGCAAAAAACTTCTGCATACAGTCCTGGATGGAGTATGCTGAGCCTTGTAGTTCTGCAGCTGCTGTCTGTCTGTATGGAGAAGAGCAGACAGCAGCTGCAGAACTACAAGGCTCAGCATACTCCATCCAGGACTGTATGCAGAATTTTTTTGCCCACCAAAAAAATGACATGGGCTTCGCCATATTTTTGTATGCTAGCCAGGTACAGCAGGCAGCCACGGGCTGCCTCCAACCCCCAGTTGCCTATTTGTACCCGGCTGGGAACCAAAAATATAGGGAAGCACGGTTTTTTTAATTATTTCACTTATTTCATGAAATAATTAAAAAACAAATGACGTGGGCTTCGCCCAATTTTTGTGTCCAGCCGGGTACAACTAGGCAGCTGGGGATTGGAATCCGCAGCACAGGTTAGCCCGAGGTTTCTGGGCGCCTCTGCTGCGGATTTCAGTCCGCAGCCGTCCCAGAAAATGGCGCTCTCATAGAAGCGCCATCATCTGGCGCTGTATCCAACTCTTCCAACAGCCCTGGAGCCGGGTGGCTTGTTGGGTAATCATGAGTTAATACTGGCTTTGTTTTACTAGCCAGTATTAAGCCAGAGATTCTTAATGTCAGGCACGTTTGACCCGGCCATTAAGAATCTCCAATAAAGGGTTAAAAAAAAACACCACACAGAGAAAAAATACTTTAATAGAAATAAATACACAGACACATTAGAGACTCCATCTTTATTACCCCCTATCAGCCCTCCACGATCCTGCTCTTCTGTCTTCTTTCTTTCTAGTGTAGTAGTAGTGACGATTGTAGTGAGGATGAGGTTCCCCAGCTCATCACTTGATGAGCTGGGGAACCTCATCCTCACTACAATCCTCACTAGTGTAGTAGTAGTGACGATTGTAGTGAGGATGAGGTTCACCAGCTCATCACTTGGGGCTGGGGAACCTCATCCTCACTACAATGCTCACTACAATCGGGAAGCAGCGTGCAGCCTTCACTCCGTGAGTGATCAGTGCTGGCTGTCAGCGGTAACAGCGGTAACGCTGACAGACGCGTTACCATAGCAACGGTGCTCCCGGAGCCGCGGTTAGCGGTGATGTCACCGCTAACTGCGTTGCTATGGCAACGGTGATCTCCGTTAATGACCGGCTGTGTCAGCCGGTCCCTAACGGAACGGGGAGTCGACCTTGTGCTAGAGCATGTCGTCGGTACACGGCGATACACATATGTGCACCGTGTACCGGAGAGATGCACTCGCAGGTCCTACATGACGCGTCATAGTCATGTGACCAGTCTGTAGCCAATGAGATAATAGCCACGTGACTGGTCACATGGCTATTTTGACGTCACGATAGGTCCTGCATCACTGCTGGCAGTGCCGTCACCGGGAGGATTCAGCGATCATTGGATGGAATAGCGGCAGGAGACAGAGTGCAGAAGGGATCGCGAGGACCGGTAAGTGTTATGGAAATGTTTATTAACTGTTTGTGTACATTTATAATGCATTTTTATGTGTTTGTGATTGGCTCCCATTATAGCCTATAGGTTCGAGTTTGGTTCGTCGAACGTTCGACGAACCGAACTCGAACGGGACCCCCGTTCGGCGAACCGACCTCGAGCCGAACCGCGACCGGTTCGCTCATCTCTAATGCCCACCTTCTGGCTCTCAGTCAGCGGATACACTCTAAACAAGCTGTGCAGCCTTTCTCTGAAGTCGCTCAGGGTATGTGACTCACCGGAGTACTGCGGCAGCCATTCTGCTCCCGGGATGTACGGCATTGTGATCGGCATTACCGGTACTACAGCGGGGGCTGGGGCGACGGCGACTGGGATAATATCGGCCGGTGCTGCTGCGTCTTGAGCTACCACAGACACCTGCTCTCCCTCTGTGTCGGACATCTTCCTCCCCCTTAGTGAACCTTACCAGGCTCCGTTCACTTTTCAAATTCCCTTCTGGGTCACGCGGGGTTAACGGCGCTCTGCTCTGATGGCGCGCTCCCTTCGCGCTCTTTGTCAGGCACGCCCCCCTTCTTCCTGCGCTCAGCGAGGCTAATGGCGGCGGCAGTTTGCAAACAGTAACACAGTCTTTTAAGCACAGTTTCTGCAGGCGCACAGTACCCAGTGGGACCGGGCACGAAATCCTGTTCGTGACGCCAAAATTGACTCGCCCACCCCAGGGCTATGGGACACCCGGTGCCGGGCCGAACTAGTCCGGGGGTCGTCAGTGGTGGCGGGGCCTGGCTCCGTGGCCCTGGTGGGTGTCAGTTAAAATGGCTGGTGACTTGGGAGTAATTAAGGTTTTTATTTCGTGACGCCACCTGTGGTTTGCGGCTAATAAGCCGCCACTGCTGTGTGAAGCCTCCGGGGTGATGATATGGCAGCAATGGTGGTACTGCTCCCCACAGGTGGAGCGGTGCCCTGGGGACACTGTTGGTGCTCGTGAGAGTCTATGGTGTTGTGTGGATAGCAAGGTGCAGGGCCGACAGGCAATGAAAGAAACAGGCACAAACAACAGTCTCTTTACCTTCTCCTCTTTTACTTCACAAACGGTTAGTCCTGGGAGACCGTTACAGGTGGTAGAGGGCTCCGGCCGGCCTGGAAGTAACTGAGATGTCGTTTTGGCCAGATGAGTATGAGGCCTACTCCTGTTCTCTTCTTTACTGTGATAGGACCCTGCTCTCTGAACTTAGCAATGGCCCTCTTGCTGCTGGGACCGGTGGTACGTCCCTTTTCCTCTGTGGTAGGCTGCACAGGCCCTCTCTGGTGCTTCTCTGCTGGAGTCCACACCGGGCCCTGATGATGCAGCTGTACCTTCGGGCTGCTTATGGGCCAGGTGCTTGCAGCTCTCCTGCCCTTCGGATTCGGCTACCAGGGAGTATTTTAGGCCCTGGTGGCCACAGACTCCGATGTCCGAGTCTCTTCTGTGCCTCTCTGCTCCCCCTGCTTCACTGGGTTAAGCTGCTCCAGCTCTAGGCCCCAGTTCCACAGGACAGCACACTCTGCGTCTGCTTGCTCTGACTTCTCTCTACAGACTGAACACTAACTCCTCCCTCAGGCCAGACTTAAGGAATGCTCCCTGGAACTCCAGGTTCAGAGCTCCCCCTGCTGGTCTGAGGGAGAACTGCGTTGGATGTTAAACTTACTGGCCAATAGACCTCCCAATTACCTCCAGGCTCAGCATTAACCCTTTGGAGGGGCAATGCTGTTGTGGCGACCAGGTGCTGGGGCGCCACACTGACCATTAGCATGGTGGCCAAGACCATACAGCGGTTTTGCTGCAGAGGTTGAAAGGGTAGGGGTGGAAGCCTGTCAGTGCTCAGACTATATACTGCACACTGCATCAAATTGGCCTGCATGGCTTTCATTCCATCAGGAATCCTCTTCTAAAGATGATGCACAAGAAAACCTGCAAATAGTTTTCTGAAGGCAAGCAGACTATGGATTACTGGAACCCTGTCCTGTGGTCTGTGGAGTCCAAGATAAACTTAGTTGGTTCAGATTGCATCAATGTGTGTGGCAGCAACCAGGTGAGGAGTACAAAGACAAGTGTGTCTTGCCTACAGTTAAGCATAGTGGTGGGAGTGTCATGGTTTGGGGCTGAATAAGTACTGCCAGCTGTGGGGAGCTAAAATTCACATACTGAAGCAAAACTTGATCCCCTCCTTTCGGAAACTGGGCCGCAGTGCAGTATTCCAACAGGATAACAACCCACACACACTTCCAAGATGACTACTGCCTTGCTAAATAAACTGAGGGTAAAGGTGCTGGACTGACCAAGCATGTCTCCAGACCTAAAGCCTATTGAGCATCTGTGGGGCATCCTCAAATGGAAGCTGGAGGAGCACAAGGTCACAAACATCAACTGCTCGGTAATTTCATCATGGAGGATTGAAAGAGTATTCCAGTCGTAACCTGTAACGCTCCAGTGAACACCATGCCTAAGAGAGTTAAGATAGTGCTTGAAAATAATGGAGGCCACACAAAATATTGACCCGTTGGGCACAATTTGGTCGTTTTCACTTAGGGATGTACTCACTTTTGTTGCAAGAGGTTTATACATTAATTGCTGTTTGTTAAGCGTAAGAAATTCCCTACCTTCTGATGACCAGCAGTAACAGCTATGAAGCCTCATTTTGATAACATTCTGAGAATGAAGCTCCATAGGAAGCAATGGTCGTAATGGCACATTTCCCTTTGGATTATGTCGGAACTTCCAGGATTTCTTTTGATTAATAAATTGGTGAACAAGGGAGTGTGGGTAAGGATGCCTATCCATTACTAGCACCAGATCTTGATGCCAGCTGTCAATTCATAGCTGACTTCAACGTCAAAAGTATTACCCCAATTGTCCCTGGACCAATCGGGAAGAGCCACGCAAAGTGCAAGAATTATATAATATACTGTATCTAATAATAATAATAATAATAATAATATTTATTAATTTATATAGCGCTGTTAATTCCACAGCACTTTACATACATTGGCAACACTGTCCCCATTGGGGCTCACAATCTAGGCTCCCTGTGAGTATGTTTTTGGAGTGTGGGAGGAAACCAGAGGAAACCCACGCAAACACAGAGAGAACATACAAACTCCTTGCAGATGGTGTCCTTGGTGGGATTTGAACCCAGGAGGACCCCAGCGCTGCAAGACTGCAAGACTGAGCCACCGTGCCACCACATCTAATGGATGCACCACTTTTGGGGTGGCTGTGTGCTTTTTAGGTTGGAAAGGGCCAAAATACCATGGGCCTTCCCAGCCTGATAATATCATTCCCCTGCTGTCCGCTTTACCTTGGCTTGTTATCAAATTAGTGGGGAGCCAATTCATTTTCTAAATTATTAATTCAATTTTAAAAATACGGTGTGGGATATTCTTTATTTTTTATAACCAGACAAAATAAAGCTGATAGCTGTGCCCCCTCCCCAGTGCTGTGTGCTCCCCAGTGCTGTGTACCACCAGCATCTCCTGTGCTGTGTGTGTCCCCAGCATCTCCTGTGATGCATGTGTCCCCAGCATCTCCTGTGATACTTCTGTGCCTAGCATCTCCTGTGCGGTGTGTGCACCCAGCATCTCCAGTGCGCCCCTGCACCTCCTGTGCGGTGTGTGTCCCAAGCCCCCTCCTGTGCTGCGTGTCTCCCCAGTGTCTCCTGTGCTGTGTGTGCCACCAGCATCTCCTGTGCTGTGAGTGCCCCAAGCGTCTCCTGTGTGACCGCTGCGTGGAGTATGTCCCCAGCTGTGTGGAGTATGTCCCCAGCGTCTCTGGTGATGTGTGTGTCCCCAGTGTCTCCTGTGATGTTTGTGTCCCTAGCATCTCCTGTGCTGTGGGTATCCCCAACATCTCCTGTGCTGTGTATGCCCCAGGCGTCTCTTGTGTTGTGTAGCCGCAACATCTTCTGTGATGTGTGCTCCCCCAGCATCTCCTGTGATTTATCTGTCCCCAGTGTATCCTGTGATGTGTGCAGTCCCAGCATCTCCTGTGATGTGTGTGATTTACAAAACTTATTATCACAAACAGTTGACTGCACTCCAGACTGAGAGAAATGTCAAGAAGCAGTTGTGAGAAGCAACATGATCAATATCACCGAACATCACAGCCGCACTAAAGAGAAGCAGCTCCAAACACCACAGTAGAGGTGCGTTAAATGTTTGACCAAATATAGCAGGGTCATTTTCGAGTTGATTATTTTGTGCAGCCCCTAAACCCTAGAACGCGCAAGCATAACAATCTACCATAGAAAACAAATGACCTAGCAGGCCTGCGAGGCCCCAGGTATGCGTTCTAGGGTTAATGTTGGTAGAAATTGTCAAATTGCCCTTGCCATAAAAAAGGTTCCCCACTCCTGCTATAAATGTTCATTCAGCTGTCAGTGAAAATCAGTCTGCACTCAGACTGCACTGCATGGACTGGGAGCTGATCTCCTGACCATCCATCTCACATATGCTGAGTCCAGATCAGGAGACCCGCAGCCTGTCCATGCCCTGCGGTCTGAGTGCAGACTGATTTTCACTGATGGCTGAATGAGCCTTAGGCCTCTGTCACACTCACGTGAAAATCACGCAGTGCCGCTGTGAAGCCCCACAGGTGTTGTGTCGGTGCATTACCTTCAGGGACTCCACTCGGCTGTATCTTGTTACAGGTAGGAAATCTTCTATTTGTCGTGACGCCACTCTCAGATTTGCGGTCAGTGGGGACCGCCACTGCAGGTTAAGGGCTGCCTGGGGCTGATGGTGGGTGCAGTCGGATGTAGTAGCCTCCTGAGAGTGAGGCAAGCTCCAGGGCCCTGTGTAGATGTGTAGAACTACAAGGCGCAGAATGACTCCACACAAGCAGGATGTCTTTCAGGGTTTTTACTCACAGTTGATGGCAGGGTGAGTGACCCGGGCGTAGCTGGGATGAACCAAGTGGGAACCAGGTGTCCTTCAGGCTGACTTGTGAGGGTGACTACCAACTCGCCTTCCTTAGCCCTTGGTGGTTTGGGGTAACCCCGACTTTTAGTCCCTATGGGGGTCACCCAGGGAAGATGCTGCAGCCTCTCTCCCCTTCGTTTGCCGTTTGCTTGTCGCCTGGACCAGGCCACTCCAGCTGCTTGCCTCCTGTGACCTATGGGCCCTAACTGTGGCTACGTGGCTGCGGCTTTTGTGGTGTTGTGGCGTGGGCTTTGAGAGCCCCACACCGGCAGGTTTAGCAAAAGAAAGCTGGATCTATCTCCGCTTCGGGATCTGCCGCCCGTTTGGGCCTGGTGCTCTCTAGCAGTCTCCTTACTTCCCACTCCGTGCTCTCTCTCTAGCTGAAGATGGATTTCGGGTAGCACTCCTAGTTGACCGTTCTCCCCCGTCAGTAGCCACTGCGCGGACGCTGTCAGACTGCAACAGCCCCAGGGATCTGCTCCTCACTCGAGCTCCCTGAACTCTACACTGCACTGGCTCACTGCCCCTCCTCTCCTGTTCTTGCCTACGCCACCTAGCAACCAGACTCTCTTACCACACCCCTTGAGTGGAGATGGAGGCTTTGCTCATGCTTCGCCCCCTCCTGGGATCCCCAGGGGTCCTCTCAAAGGTACATGTGTGAGACCTGATCACTATGCGCCTGTGTACCACACCCCGGTCAGCCTTCTGGATTACCTGTCTTGTACTGTCCCCAGCATGGGTGCAGTACTCAGTGGTGCCTGACCAGGTCAGGGGCGCCACATTCCCCCTTAGTTATCACCAGCACGTCCTCGGGCTGCAAGACAACATTTTAAAATGCATAAAACATTAAAACATGGTAAAACATTTTAAGACCACCAGCTATCATACATCACCACCCTCCACCCACAAGTCCGTTAACCACCCAGACCCTCTCACGTTGGCCGCGCCTTCAGCCACTTCTGGCAGGATGTAGAGGCGGCTTTCATGGGCTGGTGGTTTTCAGGGTATACCTGGCCTGGTGGAGTCGCGCCTTCAGCCACTTCTGGCAGGATGTAGAGGCGGCCTCCACAGTTGGTGCTGCCCAGGTACCCTCTTTGTGGTGGAGAGCCAGGCCCCATAAACAGGCATGCTCTCTGGTCGCAGGTGAGCCAAGGCCCTATATACGGACGGGCTCCTCCTGGTTGCAGACGAGCCAAGCCCCTAAACAGGCTGACTCTGGTAGTGGTGCCTCTGGTGTAACTATTTACACTGCGAGAGTTTGTGGCTATAGCAAGTTCATAGCCTTAAGGTTTATTTCTCACAATAGTTTTTGTGGGCACATGCTTAAACGCAAACGTTGCAAAACTTCAAACTTTTCAAAACTTTAACTTTCCAACTGCTGTACTTCTTACTTTACATGAACTTTATGCAGACTCCTCCTCACCAGGGCTTGGGCCTGTAGGGATGCGGCACCTGTCGTTTTCTTGACCTCTTTCTTCATCTGTA
The DNA here is from genome assembly GCF_048569485.1 of Anomaloglossus baeobatrachus. NCBI lineage: Eukaryota > Metazoa > Chordata > Amphibia > Anura > Aromobatidae > Anomaloglossus > Anomaloglossus baeobatrachus. The sequence continues at coordinate 655,303,575 of NC_134354.1, forward strand.
GTGGTCTCATCAGTAGGGTCTTTCTCTGTTCTTTCTTTATCTCTGTCTTTCCTTTCTTCTTCTGTGTCTCTGTCTTCCTCTTCTGTGGTGACTGCAGGGCTTCTGCAAGGACTTCTAGGGCATGGTGCAACATCTAGGGCATACCAGCCTCTTTCTCCCTGATGCATAGTGAACTCCACCGAGTCTCCTATCTTCAAATTTCTTCCAGGGTGTCCTCTGGGCAAATGGGCTCTCACATCCCTTCTATTGACGAAAATCCCTTCCTTCACACCAGGTGATACTATAAAGCCGTATCCTGATTTGAGGCTAAAATCTTCGACAACTCCTCGACGCAGGGGTCCTCTGACCTGTGCTTTGGACCTTCTCAGAAACCGTTTCTCCTCTAGGTCTCTGGTGGTGACTTCGTCTTTCTGCTCAGGGGATTGTGGACTTGGAGGATACTTTGTACTACCGCCTCGGCGCCGTGTCTTGCGGGCTGGATTCTGCGAAGTACAGCTTACAAGCTCCCAGGTGGGGCGGTTGGGCAGGTCTTCTTCAGCAGGAGGTGTCAGGTCTTCCTCGTCCCAGCGGGAATATGGCAGCATCTCCGGCTCTGGGACTAGCACTGCTGCTGGCTCCGGGGGCAATTCCTCAGCTTCTTGCCCTCCTCTCCCCCTTAGTTCTTCGCTGCACTCTGGTCGTGGCAGCGCTGGGGATGAGTGTTCCTCAGCTGGCCCAGGCGGTGGACTCTTCGGCGTGGTTGCTGCAGGGGTTGCCTTAGGGGTGTGCGGAGGGAGCATGTACTGGTCCACCATCTCCTGTGGGAACTTGGCCTCCAGGTCAGCCTTCAGCTGCCAGTATGCGGGGTCCTCACCTACCAGGGATTTCCTAGTAGGGACTTCCTTAGACTGGGGAGCGGTGTCTGCTCTGGCCCTGCAGGCCGGGGAAAATGGTGAGGTAGTCTTTTCTTGGCGGGCCGCGCCTGTCATGGCGGCGGCCTGGTCTTGGCGGGCCGGGCAGGGCATCGCTGCGGCGGCCTGGTCTTGGCGGGCCGGGCAGGGCATCGCTGCGGCGGCCTGGTCTTGGCGGGCCGCGCCTGGCATGGCGGCGGCCTGGATCAGCGTCGCTGTTGCAGAGGGCTCTGTGCAGGCTGAGCTGGGCGTCGCTGCAGTGATCGGGGCTTGACGGGCCGCACCTGGCGTGGCTGCGGCCTGGTTCAGCATCTCACTTGCGGCGCGGACGAGCGTCACTGCTGCGGTGGGGTCTTGGCGGACTGGGCTCAGCAGGGTGGCAGCCTGGGTCAGCGTCACACCTGCGGCACGGATGAGTATCGCCGTGGCAGTCGGACCTTTGCGGGCCAGGCGGGGCATCGCTGCGGCGGCCTGGATTTGGCGGGCCGCACCTAGCGTGGCTGCGGCCTTGCTCAGCGTCGCCGCGCCGGGCGCCTCTTCTGGGACCGCGGTCGTAGCAGCAGGGGTCGGAGCACTTGCTCTGGCCGGGGCAACTCTGGACTCACCCATCGGTGGCACCATCGGGGTCTGAGTCGTCGCCGCTCGGTCTGGCATGCGTCGCGCGGCTCCCTCCTCGTAGGTCCGAACCGCCGCAGCCATCTCCAGAAGCTCCGTGCGTCCCTCACTGAGCTGTCGTATAATCCTGGCCTCCAGCTGGTCGCAGAAGATAGCAAGCTCCCGGCACCACCAGGCAGCAGAGCCTGGTTCTGGGTATCCGCGTCTGGACTCCATTTCCTCTAGCACGCTACTGGCTTCTCCTCTGCTCCGCCGTCTCTCGACGCTTCCGCTCTCTTTCCAAGCGAGGTCAGAACTCTGCAGGGGATCTCTGGGTAGCCACACCTCTTCGTGGGCGGTAACTTCTTCCAGCGCGGGCTGCTGTTGTTTTTCAGCGCGCTTTTCATGGTGGCAATATGGCGGCGCTTCCAATTTTTCAAGCGGACCGCCCAGGCACATGGTCACCTGTCTGAACAGGTCTAGTCCTTATCCTGTTCGTGACGCCAGATGTGAAGCCCCACAGGTGTTGTGTCGGTGCATTACCTTCAGGGACTCCACTCGGCTGTATCTTGTTACAGGTAGGAAATCTTCTATTTGTCGTGACGCCACTCTCAGATTTGCGGTCAGTGGGGACCGCCACTGCAGGTTAAGGGCTGCCTGGGGCTGATGGTGGGTGCAGTCGGATGTAGTAGCCTCCTGAGAGTGAGGCAAGCTCCAGGGCCCTGTGTAGATGTGTAGAACTACAAGGCGCAGAATGACTCCACACAAGCAGGATGTCTTTCAGGGTTTTTACTCACAGTTGATGGCAGGGTGAGTGACCCGGGCGTAGCTGGGATGAACCAAGTGGGAACCAGGTGTCCTTCAGGCTGACTTGTGAGGGTGACTACCAACTCGCCTTCCTTAGCCCTTGGTGGTTTGGGGTAACCCCGACTTTTAGTCCCTATGGGGGTCACCCAGGGAAGATGCTGCAGCCTCTCTCCCCTTCGTTTGCCGTTTGCTTGTCGCCTGGACCAGGCCACTCCAGCTGCTTGCCTCCTGTGACCTATGGGCCCTAACTGTGGCTACGTGGCTGCGGCTTTTGTGGTGTTGTGGCGTGGGCTTTGAGAGCCCCACACCGGCAGGTTTAGCAAAAGAAAGCTGGATCTATCTCCGCTTCGGGATCTGCCGCCCGTTTGGGCCTGGTGCTCTCTAGCAGTCTCCTTACTTCCCACTCCGTGCTCTCTCTCTAGCTGAAGATGGATTTCGGGTAGCACTCCTAGTTGACCGTTCTCCCCCGTCAGTAGCCACTGCGCGGACGCTGTCAGACTGCAACAGCCCCAGGGATCTGCTCCTCACTCGAGCTCCCTGAACTCTACACTGCACTGGCTCACTGCCCCTCCTCTCCTGTTCTTGCCTACGCCACCTAGCAACCAGACTCTCTTACCACACCCCTTGAGTGGAGATGGAGGCTTTGCTCATGCTTCGCCCCCTCCTGGGATCCCCAGGGGTCCTCTCAAAGGTACATGTGTGAGACCTGATCACTATGCGCCTGTGTACCACACCCCGGTCAGCCTTCTGGATTACCTGTCTTGTACTGTCCCCAGCATGGGTGCAGTACTCAGTGGTGCCTGACCAGGTCAGGGGCGCCACACCGCGACTCCCCGCTGCTGCTGCTTCCGGCTGCAGTGAAGTGAATATTAAATGAGGATAATGAGCTGCAGTCGGAAGCAAGTGACAGCAGCTGCAGAGACAGGAGGGCTGGAGAAGGTGAGTAAAGATTTGTTATTTTTTTCTCTGACACGTGAGTTTTCTCCGGCCCGTGTCACACGAGACCGCATCCACATTACATCCGTGTGGTACGAGTGCGGGCCGTGTGACACCCGTGAAGCCGGAGAAAAACAGACATGTCAGCGTGAGAAACACATGGACACGTGTAAGTACAGAACGGACACACGGATAACACACGGAGAACACATGTAGCCCATAAACACGGGTCACGGAGGGCAAAATGCACCTCTGACACGTCCGTGAAAAAACATGTGTGGTTTTCACGGACGTGTGAAAGAGGCCTAAAGGCCCAGTCACACACAGAGATAAATCTGTGGTAGATCTGTGGTAGATCTGTGGTAGATCTGTGGTATATCTGTGATAAATCTGTGGTAGATCTGTGGTAGATCTGTGGTAGATCTGTGGTAGATCTGTGGTTGATCTGTGGTTGATCTGTGGTTGATCTGTGGTTGATCTGTGGTTGATCTGTGGTTGATCTGTGGTTGATCTGTGGTTGCAGTGAAATTGTGGACAATCAGTGCCAGGTTTGTGGCTGTGTACAAATGGAACAATATGTCCATGATTTCACTGCAGCCAAGGATTTATCTCTATGTGTGACAGGGCCTTAAGACTCAGTGAAGAGTAATGAAGTAAATGTAGCAGAAGGGAGAGTGTGGTGCAGAGAGAAAGAAACAGGCAGAATATCATGCAGGATGAAGACACAAGGTGAACAGTAATACAGTTTGCAGCAGGGAGGCCCAAGTGAGGTGAAAGATGGATCAGGAAGTGCCCCCTCCCCAAGTAGCCATCCAGGGGACAGCACAGCGCCCAACAGCAAAGCGCAAACCCTCATCCTCCTTAGTAGCTGGTGGGACTCTGACTGCAGCCGTAATGCAAGAGCCTAGATGTACTGTTATGGAAATGCCTGATAAACAGTTTTGTGTTAACCCAGTTGTAAGAGAAGTGCAATACTATTTTGAAGTTGTTTCAAGTAAACTTTGTTAAGTTTTGAAATGGTGTCAAGGTGTGACGCCCCGGACCCCAGGGGTCACAGGTTACTACACAACATCATACACCCCCCCTCCCTGGACAGGTCACACCAGTCACACATGAAACCCTTGTTGCCACCCTCCAGGGTTGATGTCCACACCAGGTGGGGCGGAGCCAGGTGGTTGGCCCCGCCCACCGAGGAGTTCACAGGCCTGGAGGTGGGAAAAACACAGTAGTCAGTAGTCAGTCGGAGAGTCCCATCATGGGCAGTAGAGTGAGTGAGGAGTGGAAAACTGTGGGTGTCTGGGTTGGAGCCCAGGCACGTCCAGCAAGGTCGTCAGATGGTGGTGGCCATCTGCCGGAGTTGGCGAAGGTCAGCGGAACCATAGGACCGGGGTCAGGCGGTAGCCCGCCGGTACCGAACCGGGGAGCCGATTGGAGCCAAGCACCAGGCAGGGTACTCAGACCCCGACTAGGCTTAAAGCCAACCTCTAGTCAAATTTTCTGAATGCAGTCGGACTTCAGGGGTTCCTTCCCACCCAAGTCCCGATAGAAGGCAACAGCCCAAACGTTCCGGATAAGTGCCACCACCAAGGGCCAGAGATCCAAAGGGCAAGCGTCTGTGGGCAAAAGGGCTCCTCCGGCACGTATATGTCGGGGAGCGGACTCCCGGTGCTCAGGCATTGGAGTCAAGACACAAAACACAGGTGCAGGGAAATGACAGCCACCATCAACCCATCCAGGGAGAACACCGCAGCCGGCTGCGGGCCCCCGTCCATCCAGCCGTTTAGTTTACCAGAGACTCTGTCCATCTGTGTCTGAGTGAGTACACCAGTGCCATCCGGCACCGCGCTACGCTGCAAACCCCATCCTACGGGAACCCAACCTACTACCGGGACCAACCGCCCCTACCCACGGAGGGGTCAACACCTAGCTGCTCCCCGCCATCGCTCCCGGGAACCCCGTCACCAGCAGCAGTGGTGCCCACCTTCACCACAACCCGTGGGTGGCATCACGAACTCTGTATATATCCCAAATCCAAATTCCACCCCCTTTTCACTCGTGGGCGAGGCGCGCTGCTCGAGCCCCGGGTCCGGCCCGCTCGAGCCACCGAGGAGAAGGCACCAGATCCGAGCGCGATCTCCCCGAGCAGCCCCCGCGATGGGGAAGCTGGCCCCTGGCAAAGGCGTCTCAAGCAACTCTGCACACAGAACCGCAGAATGTGAACCAGACTCTGAGAAGCCGACTTGCGGACCACAAGCACTGCTGCTCCCAGGTAACACCTCCACACCCACTTCAATAACCACATACCCTGTGTCTGTAGTGTGTCGGGGTGGGTTGAGGACTGCAACCTTTGCCCATGACTACCACCCCTGGCTACATTATATTTGGCGTAGTCAGCAGAATGTAGGTACCTTGCATGAAAATAGGAAAAATGTGACCCTTGGTGCAGAAGATGAAGCACCTGGAGCACGGCCGCCAGAGACGGCTCTGTGTATGGATTTGATGTTAATGGACAGAGACTGAGATACTGAGAAGATGGCGGACAACGGCATGACTCCCAAGATGGTGGCGGCATGCAGCCTGAAGGAAAGTAACCCTGCCCCTCGAGGGTGGAGATGGTGCCCGAATGAGTGAAAATGTACAGTCCCTGAGAGAAGTTCTGTCGCTTATCTGTGCCGCCCCCGTGCCAGCAGCCGGCAATGCTCGGGTCCGGGCCTTCTGGGGTGGTGGCTCGAGGGTCTCCGGACCCGGGGGTCTCGTGGACACACCGAATAAAAATGGGGACGTAAATGTACGGACTAGGCTGTAGTAAGTTCGGGACGCCACCCACGGTGTGTGGTGAGGTGGGACACCACCGCTGCTGTTGTAGGGCACCCGGGGGAGATGTTGTGCAGCAAGTTGTTAACCCCTCCGTGGGTAGGGATGGTGGCCCCGGGACCCAGTGTCTCAGTGCAGGGGATAGCGACCGCAGGGAGTGTTGGTGTACTCACAGTTAATAAACCACACAAGTCTCTGGTAAACCAAGGTGATGGTGGCCGGTGCCGTGGCCGGTTGCATTCGGGTCCCCCACCTGGCTGGTGGTCTCTATCCTTTTCTCTGCACTGTTTTGTGTAAGGTGGACTTCCTAGTGTGAAACTCAGGAGTCCATTCCCAGCTGGATGTGGCCTAAGGAGCCGTGCCCGCAGACGCTGGCCCGTGCGATCTATGGGCCCTGGCAGTGACCTCTTATCCCTATCGGTGTGCTGTTGTCTTCTATGAGGGACTTTGGGTGGGACAGAACCTCTAGTCCTGGCCTTAATCGGTGAATTAACCAGTCCGCTTGTTTCCGGTTCTAGCTTCAGGGACCGAGTACACCCATTTGTGCTACAGTTTTCAGGTCGGTTCCCCGTCGCGGTACCGGCGGGCTACAACCCTGTCCCGGTCCACCTCGGTTCTGTCGAGCCGTCTTCCCGTCTCCTGCTGACGGAGACCACCGTCTGCCTCCTAGCAATAAATTCCTCTTTTGAAAGCTGAAACCCTGCCAAATTTGGTTTAGGTTATGAAAATAAAGTTGCTACAGAGCTGAAATATTGATCATTTAATGAACACAGAAAGGTCAGATTTTGGCAAGACAAAAGTTTTGTCGTCTTGTCATATAATGCACCCAATCCTAGTTTACATCCTCACCTTTGCTCACTAAATGATCAGTTAACTAGTGGATGTGTATAAAAAGAAACCCAGCACCCCAGACCTTCACTTGAACTGCAACTTGACCTCTGACAACAGGCTAAAAATCCACCCTGTGACCAAAGCCTTGATTATGAAGCAGCTGAAGACCAGATCCACTGCAGAGGTGGCTGGCACCTTTAATGTGTCTCAGCGTCAAGTACAAAGAATTAAAAAAAGATTTGAAGAGACTGGAGATGTTTTTGACAAGCCCAGGCCTGGCAGACCCCGCAAGACAACTGCCCAGGAAGAACGTTTGTTGGTTAGAAAATCCAAAGCCTGCCCCTCTTCCACTGCAGCAGACCTCCAACAGGCCTGGTCACCTCAAGTTCCTGTGTCAACTAGAACAGTTTGTAAGATTCTGTCTCGAAATGGCCTCCATGGTCGAATCAGTGCCCAGAAGCCAGCACTAAACAAAAGGCAATTAAAAAACAGTGTGGCATTTGCCAAGTCCCACAGCTTGCTAAACAGATGGATGCTGGAAAAGTGGCAGAAGGTGGATTTCTCTGATGAATCTTCAGTTGAATTACACCACAGCCACCGCAAATACTGCAGGAGACCTACTGGAGCCTGTATGGATCCAGAAAACAGTTAAGTTTGGTGGTTGAAAGATCATGGTCTGGGGTTACATTCAGTATGGGGGTGTGCAAAACATTTGCAAGGTGGAAGGCAATATCAATAGCCTAAAATATCAAGAAGTATTAGCTACCTCTTACATTCCCAATCATAAAAGGGGTCAAATTCTGCAGCAGGATGGCGCTCCATCTCATACATCCATCTCTACAACAAAGTTCCTCCTGGCAAAAAAGATCAAGGTGATCAAGGACTGGCCAGCCCAATCACCAGACATGAACATCATTGAGCATGTTTGGGGTAGGATGAAAGAGGAAGCTTGGAAGACAAAACCAAAGAATCTAGATGAACTCTGTGAGGCATGTAAGACTGCATTCTTTGCTATTCCTGATGACTTCATCAATAAATTGCCAAGATGTACTATACTATTATGGAAATGCCTGATAAACAGTTATGTGTTAACCCAATTGTAAGAAAAGGTCAATGGTATTTTGAAGTTGTTGCAAGAAAACTTTGTTCATTTTTTAAATGGTGTAACTCTGTACACAGAACCAAAGAATGTGGACCGGACCCTAAGAAGCCAGCTTGTCTGTGACTCAGCATCTCCTGTGATTTACAGTATATGTCCCAGCCCATCCTTTCATATATATATGTCCCCAGCATCTCCTGTGATGCATATGCCCCAGCGTCTCCTGTGATGTATATGCCCCCAGCATCTCCTGTGATGTATATACCCCAGCCCCCCCTGTCATACATATGCCCCCAGCATCTACTGTGATGCATATGTCCCTAGTGTCTCCTTTGTTGTATAAGCTTCCAGAATCTCTTGTGATGTATATGCCCCAACATCTCCTTTGATGTATATGCCCCTGTGATGTATATGCCCCAGCATCTCATGTGATGTATATCCCCCCAGCATCTCCATTGATGTATTTGCCCCCAGAGTCTCCTGTGATGGATATGCCCTCAGCGTCTCCTGTGATGTATAGAAGGCCCAGCTCTTTCTGTGATGTATAAGCCCCAGCCCCTCTTATGATGTATATGCCCCCAGTGTTTCTGTGATGCCCTAGGGCTGTGGGGTACTCGGTCCGGGCGCGTGGTGCGCAGTGTGGGGGACAGTCGTAGTTGCGGCCGATGCCCGGTTCCGTGACCCCGGGAGTCAGTCCAAATAAAAAAGGGGTAAAAATAAAAGAAAAGGGAGAAATAAAAATAAAGAGTTTTTCGACTACGCCACTTGCGGTGTGCGGCCAAGTTATTTGAAGCCGCTGCTGCAGGGTCTTGCTGGGACTGATGGAATAGTGCAGCTTACGTGTTTTGGGCCCCAGCAGTGTATGATGGGGATTGTAGTGGGGAACCGTCTGTGTAAAGGGGGTGTTACATGTGGCGATATCGCTGGTGAAAGCACCCGCCCCCGTCGTTTTTGCGTCATGGGCAAATCGCTGCCCGTGGCGCAACATATCGTTAGGAGCCGTCACACGCACTTACCTGCCTAGCAACGTCGCTGGTGCTGTCGAAACGCCTCCTTTCTAAGGGGGCAGTTCGTGCGGCGTCACTAAGCGGCCGCCCAATAGAAGCGGAGGGGCGGAGATGAGTGGGACATAACATCCCGCCCATCTACCTGCTTCCGCATTGCTGGCGGCCGCAGGTAGGCTGTACTTCGTCGTTCCAGAGGTGTCACACGTAGCGATGTGTGCTGCCTGGGGAACGACGAACAACCTGCAAGCTCAACAAACAACGATTTTTTGAAAAGGAACGACATGTCAACGATGGATGATAAGGTGAGTATTTTCCATCGTTAACAGACTCTCCTTGCTGTCACACGCAACGACATCGCTAATGATGCCGGATGTGTGTCACGGAATCCGTGACCCCTGCAATATATTGTTAAATACGTCGTTGCATGTAACGGGGCCTTAAGTGTACAGAGGCGATAAGGAAACAGTCCACACCAGTATTACAGTTTTAACTTGCCTTGTCTTTACTTGGTTTCAGTGCTTGGACCCGCTGGTGCCGGTTACAGGTGTTCCTGCTCCCCTTGTTCTCCATGCCAGTTGTGACCTGGGGTAGCTGTCCTCCGTGCACTCTCATTTGTATTGGGCTCCAGTGGCCTAGAGCTTCTTGGGAACCCCTCCGTTTCTGTCTTGGTCCTATAGCAGGCAGCCTGGACTATTTAAGGGAGTCAATCCCCAGTCCTCCCTTTGCTGCTGATGCTTCAGACTCTTTGGTTGGCTATGGACCCTAGAGATCTTCTCGCCTGGCAGATTTAACAGTCGACCATAAAGTGTCCCGCTGTCCTGGGGTCTGCAACCCGCCTCGTGCTGAGTCCTTTGAGCCTAGGTTCCAGACTTCCACAGGTAACCCACGGTCCCTGGAGTCCTGGTTCCTTATTCCACAGTCCCTCTCTCCTGTTACAGCTTTCCGTTGTTACTTCAGGTCTTACTACACTTTTCTTTCTTTACTTCACTCTTTCACTCCTCCGACTACTACTCTCAACTCCTGACTCTTAACTCCACACTCCACTGACTCCTTCCACCGACTTCTTCTGACTAAACACTTCCTCCCGCCAACTTCTCAACTAACCATTGGCCCCTCCCCTTGCTGGGTCTGTCCCTACAGATTGTGTGGCAACTATCCAATCAGTGCCCATCCCTTTTACCTGTTGCTAGGCAGTCTCCCAGTCTGGTGTTGGGGTATGTGTGTGTGGCTTGAAGGTGTTGGTGTGTTGACTGGCACGGATATTCCGGGGTTTGGGTTTCCATGTTTACATTTGGGGCACCTGGTACCGCAGGGGTGCTACATTTCTAATGTTGTATATGCTCCAGCATCTAGTGTGATGCATATGCTCCAGCCCCTCCTGTAATGTATATGCCCCAGCCCCTCCTGTGATGTAAATGTGGCGCCCCTGACCTGGTCAGGCACCACAGAGTACTGCACCCATGCTTGGTCAGTACAAACAGGTAATCCAAAAGGCTGAATAGGGTGTGGACACACAGACACACTTTCACCAGGGCTCACACACCTTAGAGGGGACCCCTGGGCAGACCCAGGAGGGGGTGTGGCCTCCACATCTCAGCTAGTGGTGCGGGGGAGAAGCTGGTAGGAGTTATGCAGTGGCAGTCCAAGAGAGAGGAGCAGTGGAGGAGGACACATGTCATACTGAAGCAGAGAGCGGGCACGCAGACACGCTAGTCAGACCCTGCAGGTGTAGTAGCTGTCGGCAGGGGAGTTCGGTTGCCACAGAGTAAGACTGAAAGACACCTCAGAAAGAAGCGGGGTGATTGAGTACGGGGACTGCTGGTAGACCAGGCACGCACAGGGACAAGTCCCTAGAGGCAGACATCCATTTAGTGGTCTGCTAAAACCTGCCGGTGAGGGCACTACAGGTGTCTCACCAAACAACACAGAGTCCGCAGCATCAGCAGCAACGAGGGGGCCCATAAGTGAGATAGGTCGAGAAGCCATCTTTACTTGGTCCACGCTGCCAGTAAACGGGCCAGAAAGGGGAGAAAAGCCAGATGCGACTTCCCTGGATGAATCCCATATACTTCAAGTCAGGGGTTATCCGAAACAAGAAGTGCTAGGAGGGCGAGCTTGCAGTCACCTCCATTTCAGCCTGAAGGATACCTGGTTCTCTCTGGTCCATCTCAGCATCGACCAGGTTGCCTCACTCTACCACCAGCAAGTGAGTAAACAGTTAGAAGACATTTCTGGACTGTGTGTGAGTTCTTCTGCGACCTGGGGTTCCACACATATATACCCGAGCCCCTGGGGCCAGCCTCACTCTCGGGAGGCCATATCACCAGACTGCAAATACCATCAGCCCCAGACGCTCGCTAAACTGCAGTGGCGATCACCCCTCACCCTGACCACAAAACCGAGAGTGGCGTCATGACTCCAATGAAAGTGAACCTGACATACCTGTTGCCAGAAGGGTCCCTACAGAAAAGTCCCCGCAGTGTCCTACAGGCGACCGCTGCAGCGCTGTGGTGGGCGACTCATATATATACCCCAGCCCCTCCAGTGATATATATACCCCAACCTCTCCAGTGATGTGTATATGCCCTCAACTCCTCCTGTGATGTACGTATATGCCCCAAGTCCATCCTGTGATGTTTGTGCCCCAGCATCTCTTACGTGATGTATATACTGCAGGCCTGATGTCTTCTGTGATATATATACAGCAGCCCCATGTATATGATGTACAAAACTTGTTATCATCAACCACAAAGAACTGGCTGCTCTCCAGACTGAGACAAACCTGGAAAAGCAGCTGTGAGAAGCAACATGATCAATATCGCCTAACATTACAACCGCACCAAAGAAAAGAAGCTCCAGCCACCATAGTTTGTGGCTTGTTTGACCAAATATAGCAGGGTAGATTTCAAGTTGACAATTTTGTGCAGCCCCCGAAAGTTGGTAGAAATTTCCAAATAGTCCTTGGCAGAAAAAAGGTTCCCCACCCTTATACACTACAGATTGATGTTACTGAAATTAAAACTCGGGAGTCAAGACCTAAAGCATAGAAAGCAGAAACTTTAAAGCAGTTTTCCCCAACTTTAGTCCTCATGGGGTATCAGCCATGTATGTGTGGCACCCCTGAGGCTTCAGTTGCCACAGGATATTGCATCTGACTTAAGGTGCAATGCTTATTCTGGGTAAGGAGAGGTTAATCACTGGTGTTTTCACTTACACAACATCCAGCCAGTGAGTCAGCTAGTTACACAATTCAGGAAGCCAGCAAGCTTGGGAAATTCCAGGTTGCTGGGACAACCACTGGTGAGTCATCAGAAAGGTGAGGGAGTAGGAACACACAAACAGTTTCATTTGAGAATAGTCTGAGTCTCTGAACAACACAGTCGCAGGAGGGAGTGCTTGAGAGCTTCTGCTAGAATTGGGCAGACTGGAAAAGGGCGAGAGGCAACCGGTGGAGCTAGTGAGATAGAGGAGAACATGGTAGCTGAGGTTGAGCCTAACCGTTCCCACAGTGCCAGCGCATTCAGGGTGCAGAGCCCTGGGATAGGACATACTCCACGTTGGACTACCAGAATCTGCAGAGGATGGGGATTCCAAGTCCCATCACTCACCCTCCATTTTTCCGGAGCACAGTGACACATAGGGATCCGGGGTTGGGATTGTAGCCAGGCCCCATGGCGAGGATCCGCTCCACCTGCATACGGGACGGGACACTTTACAAGAACAAAGGTGACCCCAAGTTTCTTCTAGCCACGGGGATCCACAAGTAAGCGTAGAGGAGGAAGGTCTCACACTCCACAGACACCGGTGATTGCTTCTGATTTACCCGGGACCGGCTGGAGCCCTTCACGGCGAAGAGCGGAACCACTGGGGCATCTTACAAACTGTGAGTAAAAAGAACTTTGAACCGCAGTCCCAGTGTCGTCTTTGTCATTGCTGGTCCCGCCGCTTCACACTTCAGCGCCACCGGCCATCCCCACCTCCCTCATTTTCCTGGGGCCCGCTAAACCTGTGGGGAGCAAAACCATCTTTACTGCTACTACCATCCGCCCTGGAGGACAGCGACAGCAGCAGCGGCTCCTGGCCGCGTACCGCAGGTGGCGTCACGACAATCATTCCCACCTCCATCACCTTTCCCTTTCACTGTACACATTGGGGCCACGGAAATGGGCCAGGCCACCCGTGACATCGCAGACACCTGCATCACTGGCCAAGCGACGAGTAAAGGTGAGCCAATCGACCCCTTTGCCCCGTGAGTGCTACATATGTTTTCAGGATTTTTTTAGCATTGCACAGGTGATGGTGATTAATTTATCAGGGAACAGCCATGATTATCTCCCACCAATCCTGTAAGACACAAATACCCTGAAATAGGAACTGAGGGATATAATAAGGGCCTTGTTCCTGTCACTGGTATTATTTTACAGGATTTTACCCTAGGGTTGGTCCATGGTTCTAGCTGGAGGATTACCGAACTCATCCACTGCCAAACAGTGAGCACACAAATTTTCTTGGAGAACCCAGGTTGGAAGAATAAAGTCACCTGCCTAGATACCTGCTGTGCTCAGGCAACTTCCTAAATTTGGCGCTATCTTCTCTCAGTGGGTGCTCTCCAAAAGCGGGGTGCTGCTGGCTGGGATAGCTGGCCCTGGTTGCCCCGAAGTCATAGAGATTCTAATCCCTGGTGGGTCAGTGGGTGGGTGAGACTCTGTCACTTGTACTATCTTATGTTCTTGCTGGGTATGTACTATATGCCATTGATTGTTGGTGACCCAAGAAAGTCTTACTGGCATGTAGTGCCTTTACCCTCTGTTGTTTGTGTAGTGTTCTACCCATGGGAAAGTAGTATGGGCATTCAGTGGGATGAGTTCTGGTCCATGTCATCTTTCTCAAGACAGCGACAAAAAACCTAGACTTTTTTCCATAATGTACATGAATAGCCGGAATCCCTTTGAGAAAGCAGTCTTGTGGACAGATGAGACTAAGGGGTACTTTGCACACTGCGACATCGCTAGCCAATGCTTGCGATGCCGAGCGCAATAGTCCCCGCACCCGTTGCAGCAGCGATATCTTGTGGTTGCTGCCGTAGCGAACATTATCGCTACGGCAGCTTCACACGCACTTACCTGCCCTGCGACGTCGCTCTGGCCAGCGAACCTCCTCCTTACTAATGGGGCGGGTCAAGCGGCGTCACAGCGACGTCACATGGCAGGCAGCCAATTGAAGCGGAGGGGCGGAGATGAGCGGGATGTAAACATCCCGCCCACCTCCATCCTTCCGCATAGCCGGCGTGAGCCGCAGGAAGCAGGTAGATGTTCCTCGCTCCTGCGGCTTCTCACACAGCGAAGTGTGCTGCTGCAGGAACAAGGAACAACATCGTACCGTTGCTGCAGCTACATTATAGAAATGTCGGACACTACACCGATGATACGATTACGACGCTTTTGCGCTTGTTAATCATATTATATAGGATTTACACACTACGATATCGACAGCGATGCCGGATGTGCGTTACTTTCGATTTTACCCCACCGACATCGCACCTGCGATATCATAGTGTGCAAAGTACCCCTAAGATCGAGCTTTTTTGTAAAGCACATAATTCTATTGTTTACCGAATACAGAATGAGGCCTACAAAGAAAATAACTCAGTATCTATAGTGAAATATGGTGGAGGTTCAGAAATGTTTTGATGTTGTTTTGCTGCCTCTGACACTGGATGCCTTGACTGTGTATAAAGGCATCATGAAATCTGAAGATTACCAAATGATCTTGGGTCACAATTTAGTGCCCAGTGAGATAGCTGGGTTTGCGCCCTAGGTCATATGCTTTCCAGCAGGCCAATGACCCTAACATACTTCAAGAAACATCCAGAAATGGATGGAAACAAAGCATTGGAGAGTTCTGAAGTGGTCAGCAATGAGTCTGTATCTAAATCCTATTAAACACCTGTGGAGAGACTTTAAAATTGCTTTTGGGAGAAGGCACCCTTCAAATATGAGAGACCTGTAGCAGCTTGCCTAAGAAGAGTGGCCAAAATTCCAGTTCAGAGGTGGAAGAAGCTTGTTGATGGATGTAAAATGCGATTGATGGCAATTATCTATTCAAAAGGATGCGCAACCAACTATTAAGTTGAATGCCAATAATTTGGTCTAGTCCATTTTGGGGATTCTGTTTGAAATCATGTCCAATTTGCCTCTTTTTTCTCTGTTGTTTTTTTTTTTGTGTGTTATTCCAATATATACAAATGAAATAAAACTGTACAGTATATTACAAAACATGTATAACTGCAATAATTTTCTTGGAGAAAAATGTCATTTTCTGGAACAATTTCAAGGGTGCCAACAGTTTCAGTCATGACTGTATGTAATGGCAAAATAACATCTTAAAGGGTGCTTTACACGCTGCGACATCGCTAACGATATATCGTCGGGGTCATGTCGTTAGTGACGCACATATGGCGCCGTTAGCGACATCGCAGCGTGTGACACCAAGGAGCAACGATCAACGATCGCAAAAACATCAAAAATCGTTGATCGTTGACACGTCGCTCCTTTTCAAAATATCGTTGGTGGGTCATGCCGCTGGTTGTTTGTCGTTCCTGCGGCGTCACACATCGCTATGTGTGATGCCGCAGGAATGACAAACATCTCCTTACCTGCATCCACCAGCAATGAGGAAGGAAGGAGGTGGGCGGCATGTTCCGGCCGCTCATTTCCGCCCCTCCTCTGCTATTGGGCAACCATTTATTGACGCCACAGTGATGTCGCTATGCTGCCGAACGCACCTCCCCCCTTGAAGGAGGGATTGTTCGGCGGTCACAGCGACGTCGCTGAAAAGGTATGTGCGTGTGACGCTGCCATAGCAATAATGTTTGCTACGGCAGCGATCACCAAATGTCGTACGAACGATGGGGGCGGGTGCTATCGCTAGCGATGTCGCATTGTGTAAAGCACCCTTTAGATACAGCTCTTTTGCAAAAAGTAAGACCTGAGATAGAGATGTTTACAGTATAAAAAAAGTTATTCTTGTCATGGCTATGAATGTGGGAAGGAGAAAATAAACTATACTTCAGGCTGTCTGAACAAGTGCAGCACCAAAATTGCTATTAGTAGGATTAAGTTATGTTGTACAAACTTAGTGTCAGACAGCTGCTCCTCATGTGTTTTTTGTTTTTAACGTTTTTACATGAGTAATGTGTATAAGTATGTATACGTGTACATTTTAAAATACAGTATGTAGTGTGTGGTAGGGGCATGACAATGGTGGGCCCAAACACACGTTCTACACAGGGTCTCTTAGCTGTTAATGTCCATCTCTACTGGTAGACATTAATGGAGTGGATCTGAGGGATCTCAGGGAACTCCTGTGTTCTTCTCTACAGGTAGTGTACCACCCTAGCAGCGGTCGAACTGCTCAGATCCGGGTGTCACTACTCATGGATCGAGGGTCTCTGGACCCGGGGGCTCAGGGCCACTCTAAAACGTGATAAGGGGTTATCTACAGGGGAATTAGATAGTTTGTGATGCCTCCCGTGGTGTGCGGTAATAGGGAGTACTGCCGCTGCCGTTGGGAGTACCCGGGGTAATGGAGTGGGGCAGCCAGATGACATTACCCTCCACGGGTAGGGGAAGGCCCCAGGACTCTGGATGGTGGGTCGGATGGCAAGGGGAGCGCAGGATTGCCGGTAGCAGGGGCTGATCAGGTACTCAGAAGGAAAGCAGATGCTGACAATGTAGTAAACCAAGTCTCTGGGTGCCGCTTGTCTTTTGGGGGAGCTCGTCCGGGTTCCGTCCCCTTCAGCACTGCCTGATGGTCTGGATCCTGCCTCCGTGCACAGAATTTTAGTGTTCGTTGTGGCCCGTAAGCTTGGAGCTGTCCAGGCCCCGCTCCCTACTATGGGTTGTAAAGGAATTTGCTCTCAGGAGCTCACGCTTGGGATTTCAGTGGACAGCTTTGTTTGGAAAGCCTTATCCCCCTCGTTGTGCTAGTGCTCTCAGGAGCTCACCCTTGGGATTTCAGTGGACAGCTTTGTTTGGAAAGCCTTATCCCCCTCGTTGTGCTAGTGCCCTCGATCTCTGAGCTTCGTGGGAACAGTCCATAAAGGCCCTTTCCTCCGCAGATTAATTACCGGGTTGCTTGAAGCCTCTCCCCGACCTAGGGAACAGTACCCCGACGTGCTTTCGGCCCCAGACTGGCTATTGGACTGCAGCTGCCAGCTGTCCTCCTAGACGCAGCCAGGCACCCAGTCCCAATATCCAGCGACCGGGTCTCCGACTCCTCCGGGTCTAGACCACCCTCTGCAACCCAATCTAATTCTCCCCTGGGAGCTCCAACTCCCAGCTTCCTTGAGCTCCTCACTGCTCGAGGGCTACCACTTCACTCTTTGCTCCCCTGGAGCCGACTGACTTGTCACCTCCCACCTCCCTGCCTGACCCCTAGGTGGGCGGCCCTATTCCAGCTTAGCAGCCCACTGGTGTGCCTGACAGGGTGTGGTGTGAGGTGTGATTGGGATTTGTGGATGCTGATGGAGGCAGTACTGCAAGTTGGGAACCTAGAACCATGGGGGGGTTGAGTCCTTGAGCTCCTCACTGCTCGAGGGCTACCACTTCACTCTTTGCTCCCCTGGAGCCGACTGACTTGTCACCTCCCACCTCCCTGCCTGACCCCTAGGTGGGCGGCCCTATTCCAGCTTAGCAGCCCACTGGTGTGCCTGACAGGGTGTGGTGTGAGGTGTGATTGGGATTTGTGGATGCTGATGGAGGCAGTACTGCAAGTTGGGAACCTAGAACCATGGGGGGGTTGAGTCCTGCACTGGGAGATAAAGAACGTGCAGTACCCTGTGACGACCTGACTAGTCCAGGGGCGTCACAGTAGCAATTTTAGTGAAATTATTTATTAACTTAAAATGAATGCCTTGACTACCACCACAAAAGCACAGGCTAAACTACTTATTTTTTCCTGTTATTTTCTCTTCTCCCAAGAGAGACAATACACACCAAGTGGGTCTGTTTCTGCGATGAGGAAGCAGTCTGAGGTGTCTCTTAAGGGGCGACATTTTCATGGAACCATTGAGTGGGATTGCAATGGCTATCAGTGGTTCTTGAATAGAGATGAGCCACCCTCCTAGTGTTCGAGTTCGGTTTGGTTCGTCGAACGGCGGCTCAGTTCGGCGAACGTTCGACGAACACCTTCGAACCCCATTGAAGACAATGGGAGGCAAACACATACAAACACATGGAAAACACCTTCTAAGATGTCCAAAAGGTGACAAACAACTCACAAGACACCACAAACACATGGAAAAGTGACAAGTACATATACTCATGCGAAAACAAAAGAGCTGTACGAGTAAAAGGAGGAGGAGACACAGATATAGGCATGTCATGCCCTCTTAAAATTATGTAAAACACAGCAAGGGGACTCCAACCAGAGTCTCCTTTTTTTCCAAAAATTGGGCCACAGACACCACTTAAGTGGCATCAGTTGTCCCGCAGTTGCAAATTTGACAGGTTAATTTGTATGAAGCACAATCCAAATCTACAAGCCTTTACTCTCCCCAGGATGACACAGGGGTAAAAAAGTCCTTGCTGATCAATGACTTGTTCATCTTGGAACATTTTTAAAAAAACAAAAAGGAGACTCCAACCAGAGTACCCTTTTTTTCCAAAAATTGGGCCACAGACACCACTTAATTGGCATCACTTGTCCCCCAGTTGCAAACTTGACAGGTTGATTTGCATGAAGCACATTCAAAAATCCACAAACATTTACTCTCCCCAGGATGACACGGGTAGAAAAGTCCTTGCGGATCCATGACTTGTTCATCTTGATGAACATTAGTCTGTCCACATTGTCACTGGACAGACACGTGCGCTTATCTGAAAGCACACACCCAGCAGCACTGAAGACACATTCCGAGAGAATGCTGGCTGCGGGACACGACAAGATCTCCAAGGCATAAGTGGCGAGCTCAGGCCATTTTTCAAGATTGGAAGCCCAAAATGAGCAAGTCTCCAGTTGCAGAGTCATGGCATCTATATTCACTTGGAGATACTCCTGTATCATCCTCTCCAGCCATTAATCATGTGTCGGACTTCTTGTCTCTTGTGGCCTTGCAAAGGATGGTCTAAAAAAAATCATGAAACGATTGCATAAAATTGGTGTTACCACCAGATACGGTGTTACTGGTACGGTTTGACTGATGATGACTCGACAGTCCCATGGTTGTCAAGTTACAACTGTGAGATTCACTCTGTGCACCACTGGTGTTTAGTGGAAAAGCTGAGCTAAGATTGCATAACAGCTTCTGCTGATACTCCTGCATACGTGCGTCCCTTTCTATGGCTGGAATTATTTCGCCAAATTTTGACTTGTGCCGGGGATCTAAGAGTGTGGCAACCCAGTAGTCAGCATTATTTCTAATTCGGACAATATGAGGGTCATGTTGTAGATAGTGCAGCAAGAAGGCACTCATGTGTCTTGCACATCCATGCGGACCAAGTCCTTGCTGTGTTTGTGTCGGCGAGGTGATAACCATGCTTCCTTCCGCTGACATCTCCCTCCAACATCGAACAACCGAAATTTGATCAAGGTCTTGCTCATCTGCTGAGTGTTCCATGCCCATCGCCAGTTCATCCTCCATTTCTTCCTGGGTAACTGCACCTTCCTCAACAGTTTGGCTGCTACCATGCTCCCTTGTTAATCCCTCTCCCCCACCGTCCCATGCCTGCCGCCTTGGTGATGCTGAATGTCTGGACCTTGTAGATCTTGGTATCCCTTCCGCATATGAATCCTCCTGTACTTCCTCCCCTTCCTCTTGTCCCACCACCTGACTCCGAATACTGTTTAGAGTGTGCTCCAGCATGTAAATGACTGGAATTGTCATTCTGATAATGGCATTGTCAGCGCTAAACATATTCGTCGCGATGTCGAAACTGTGGAGAAGGGTGCATAGGTGTTTGAACTAAGACCACTCCATCAGCGTGATCTGCCCCACCTCTGCATCTCGTTGGCCCAGGCTATACGTCATAATGTATTGCACCAGGGCTCTGCGGTGCTGCCACAGTCGCTGCAACATGTGGAGAGTCGAATTCCATCGTGTCGACACATTGCATTTCAGGCGGTGAACCGGCAGGCCAAAAGACTTCTGTAGCGATGCAAGTCGGTCAGCTGAACGTTCTGAACCGTTTGAACCGTTTGAACGGCAGAAGTGAGCAGATAGTGACCGTGCCTTGTGCAGAAACCCATCAAGGCCGGGATAGTGGGTTAAAAATTGCTGGACAACAAGGTTCAACACGTGAGCCATACAAGGCACGTGTGTGAGCTTGCTCCGGCAAAGGGCCGCATCCAGGTTTGCAGCATTGTCGCACACAGCCTTCCCTGGCTGCAGGTTGAGTGAAGACAAGCATTTACGAAACTCGGTCTCCAGAGCTGACCACAACTGGTCAGCTGTGTGACTCTTATTTCCCAGACATTTCAATGTAAAGACCACCTGATGCCGTTGAGTTCTGCTGCCAGCATAGTAGGGAGGTGTGCGGGATTCCTCATGCACAGTTACAACGCGGGTGGCCTGCCCAGACAGACTTTGGGCGGAGGTGGAGGACCCAGACGAGGTTGAGGAGGCAGAAACAGTGGAGGAACTTCTACATACAGAGGATTGACGCACAACTCGTGGGGACGGCAAGACTTGTACAGTAGACCCTTCTCCATCTCTCAACATAGTTACCCAGTGCCCAGTCAGCGACATGTAGCACCCCTGTCCATGCTTACTGGTCCAACTATCTGTGGTGAAATGCACCCTGTCACACACAGAGTTTCTCAAGGAAGCGATGATGTTGTGTGTGACATGCTGGTGTAGCGCATTCACACCTTTCTTGGAGAAGTAGTGGCGACTGGACATCTGGTACTGGGGCACTGCGACGGACATAAGGTCTCAAAAATCCTCTGTGTCCACCAGGCGGAAAGGCAGCATTTCTGTAGCCAACAGCTTGCAGAGGGTGAAAGTCAACCTCTTAGCTTTGTCATGGCTAGGAGGAAATGGTCTTTTATTTGTTCACATCTGAGGGACCGAGGGCTGGCTGCTGTGCTGAGACGGCGTGAGTATGGTGTCCTTGGAAAACTGCTGGTATGTGAGGAAAGTGCAAGTGGAGACATAATACTACCTTCATCCAAAGTTGGTGCTCTCGATGTCTGAGAGAGCTCAACACCAGCAGCTGTTTCCACTTCCAAAACAACTGATGACCTGTCAATCACACTGCCTGTTGCGGTTAAAGAGGTGGAAGGTCTGCGTCGCAAAGCATGTGTGACTGCTGTACCACAGTCATAGATGATGAAGAGCGCCTGGATGCACTTGAAGGGGCAGACGGTGTTTGGTGCGCTCCGCTAGGCTGCATTGTAGCACAGTGAGCTTCCCACTGGGACTTATGCTTGATATCCATGTGATGGTTCATGGTCGAAGTAAGCAAACTAGTGAGGTTTTGGCCTCTACTTAGAGATTGATGACAAATGTTACAGATGACATGGGTTGGGAGATCCTTTGCGATGTCAAAAAGGACCAGGCTAGGCAAGGCTTAGACCCCATGCGACCTGCAGAGCCACCCCTACTTGTGCTCAGAGGGAGAGTTGTGGCTGAGGATGCAGTTGTTGACGTGCTTCCAGTACTCCGTCTCTGTCCAGGAAGGCACAAGCTAACCTCATCGTCAGTCGCATCCTCCTCCACCGCCTCTGCTGACCTCGAGTGCCTGACTGTGGGTTGACAGTAAATGGGATCTACAACCTCATCATCACCCTGTGTGTTTGCACTCCCCTTGTCCTCAGAGCTAACCTCTTCCTGCCGTGATCGAATAGTTAAGTTGTCATTCCAATCAGGTATCTGAGTCTCATCGTCATCAGAATGTTTCTCAATGTCTCCACCAAGAGGAGTTACAGTTTGGGAATGAGGGTCTACATTATGCTCAGAAACTTCTTCATCAGGGCCTGAATCTGACTCACAAAGCTTCTGGCCATCACTTCAGATCATTTCCTGGTCTGGACTCACTGTAGCTTTGGAGCAGACCTCTGATTTCCAGGCTATAGTGTGACTGTACAGCTCTGCAGACTCAACCATCTCTGTTACCCCATACTCTGCAGGGTAGGTGGAGACTTGAGAGCTGTTAGAAAGCAAGTGCGATTGGGGTGACAACTCAGAGTACTGGAGTCTTTGGGATGCTGAAGTTGAGGTGGAGGAGAGTCCACTTGATGGAGCACTTGAGATCCATTCAAGCATGTGCTTTTTTTGTGCATCATCTATCTTTGGTAGAGTTGTTCGGTTCCGTAAAAAAGGGATCACATCAGATTCTCCACAGAAAGTAGTAGACATCTTACTTTTGCTGGAAGATGGCCTTTCTTCAGCAGATGTTACTGTTGCTTTACCATAGGGCCGGCGTCAGCACCCGGTATAACCGGGCAAATGCCGGGGCCCTGGAGAGCTGGGGGGGCCCACTCAGCCTCATCAGTTCTGCTGCCTCCGGGCCGAGTTGCGGGGACCGCAGTCCTCGGCAGGAATCTGCGACTGCCATCCCTTTAAGGCGCGCAAACCACAGCGTTCTCTGCGTCCTCCTTGTTTGAACTTCATCTGTGGGCGGAGCTACTGGGCGGCATCCTGCTCAGTCCCACAGATGAAGGAGATGCAGTGCCAGCCAGCGGCCCCCAGCACAGTGCTGTGTGGGCCCCCTCTTTACCGTGACCTGAGCGGTATGTGGGACACCCCTCCCCCCCACTCGATCTGTATGTGCCCTTCCCGCCTCCCGATTTAAGGGCCCCGGTGAACTGTATGGGCTTCTCCCCCGTGAGATGTATGCCCTGCCCCCCCCTCCCTGAAGCCGTATGTGTGGGCCCCGCAGAGCCGCGTGTGTGGGCCCCGCAGAGCCGCGTGTGTCTGTATGTATGAATGCAGCAGAGCAATATGTGTGTGTCTGTATGTATGCTGCAGAGCAGTATGTGTGTGTCTGTATGTATGCAGCAGAGCAGTGTGTGTGTGTATGTTTGTATGTATGCAGCAGAGCACTGTGTGTGTCTGTCTGTATGTATGCAGCAGAGCTGTGTGTGTGTCTGTCTTTATGTATGCAGCAGAGCTGTGTGTGTCTGTCTGTATGCATGTATGATGTGTATCTATGTATGTCAGTGTATATGACTGTATAGATTTGTCTGTTTTATATGTATTTTTGTGAGTTTGTCTTTAAATATGTATATATACGTGTACGTATCTGTGTATGTGTGTGTGTCTGCGTGTGGATGGGGCCCACTGGGACTATTCCGCCCGGGGCCCACAAAAACCTGGAGCCGTCCCTGCTTTACTACCTACCCCACGGACACAAACTTTTTTTCCCTTTCCAACACGCCTGTTCCCCTTTCTACCAGTATCTGTCCTATTGCCACTCATTTTGTTTGTGAACAAATTGGACACTTAAAATGTCGTAGCAAAAATGGAGAGGTGGTGTACAATGCAGAGGTGGTATAGCTTTATTGACAGCTGAAGAACCAACACTGACTATCACAGACAATGAAAGTATGGCCCTAAAACTGGCAGCACTTTTTGCAATTAAAATTGCATAGCAAAAATGGACAGGTGGTGTACAATGCACAGGTGGTGTAGCTTGCTTGACAGCAGAGGAACCCTAACGTAGTATCCCAGACAATGAAAGTATGGCCCTAAAAATGGCAGTACTTTTTGCAATTAAAATTGCGTAGCAAAAATGGACAGTTGGTGTACAATGCAGAGGTGCTGTAGCTTGCTTGTCAGCAGAGGAAGCCTCACTTTCTATACCTGACAATGAAACTATGCCCCAAGGAATTGCCTGAGCTGATTTAGCCAGACACTGTGATATAAACCCCTGCACAGCGCTGGCACAGACCTGCATAGCAACAATGGCTATGAACGGCTGTAATATAACCCTGAAAAGGGCTGAAATTACAAGTAGTCCCTAATCCCTAAAGCGATGTGTAGATTGCACTGTATGTCTATAGCGCACACAGCAGCAGCAGCGGGAGTGGGAGCGGTGACTGTCACCAACCTGCAGCAGAGAGATAATGGCGGTGATGGAGAAAATGGCCGGGTATTATAGGGCAAAGACATGTGACATGCACAGCCTATGACACATGCCCTTGCTTGTCTGGCAAAAATCCACTTTGCTGTGTGTGTGTCTGTGATTGGCTGACATCCTGGCCCGCCCCACTGAACGCGCGGTTAGGAGAAAAAAAAAATGGCGATCGGCATTCTTTCAGCACTCAGCAGCAGCACTGATCTAAACCCCGTCCCCCCTGCACACTATACGCTGAATTCTGATAATCTCATTATTAACAGTGACTCACAGTATTACAGTGAAAAGCCAGCTAGTAACTAGCTACGCTTTTTGGTGATCGAGCCGTCAAACAGTAACTCGAACTGCCGAACTTGAAGCAAATTGTTCGAGTTTGTGGAACGACTCGAACACCGACCAAAATCACTCGAATTTGAAATTGGCAAACGGTTCGCTTCAAACATCGCTCAACTCTATTCTTGAATTGAATTTGCGTCTCACAGACACAAATACATCTGAAGATATGAGCGACAGCAATGTAGGCATGGAAAACTGCTAAAAAGCTCCCAATAAGCTCCCTGATCCAACGTATAGTGGAAGGATGAGGTCACCTCATGATGTTACTGACATTACTACTGCACCTCAGAGGTGACAAAGGTGGTGGAGAAAGAAAGCGCTCCTTTCCTTATGAGCAGATGGTGTGATGGCTATAAATCATAACGGGGAATGGCCAGGTGCTTTTAGTTCATAAAGGCGGATAGTGTGGAGGCAATATTTTATATGAGAGGACAGTGTGGAGGCAGTTTACGATAATATGTGTGGTGTGGTGGTTATATTTTGTGCAAGCAGCACAGTAAGGGGCAATTCCTTCTTCAGGGAAACACAGCATGAGCAGATTTTTTTTACAAAGGGAACTTTAATGACACTTCTATTTTTAAGAGCGCCCTATAAGGTTAATCTGCAAGTTAATAGCAATATGAAGCTGTACTTAATATATCACCCATGAAAAAAATGAACTTTATTTTTCCCGGGAGCCGCCAGCCTTTAGTCATGCAGGCGTTCATGAAGCAATTACACTCAGTGCTCGCAGCGCTGAGAATGATAACTGTAAGCATGCCCCGCCACTGATTGACATCAAGCTCATTGTCCACCATCCCACTTTTCCATTGTTAAGAATTAAAGAAAAAAAAAACAACAACATTTTTGATATCACAATATCTATAAAAGTCTGGTTTATCAAATACATCAAAATATGGAATTAACCCCTACAGAAAAGAAAAAATATAAACACCAGAATTGAGGGGGGTGTTTTGTGACCTCACCTTCCTTAAAGAATTGAAAAACGGCAATGAAAATTAGTATAAATAAAAATGTCAATTCACTATACAAAAAACAATCCCTCACACAGCTCCACGAGTGGAGAAAATAAAAATTTAATGGCTCTAAGAAAATTGCTTACTATTTTTTTTAACTAAAACAATAAATAATATCATATGTTTAGATGCAATGCAATGGTTTTAATAGGTTAGGATGCTTCAGAACTGTGAAGTAGAGGTGGACACCTGAGTAGGTCAGAATCTGGTGTGGATGTGCCAATTTCCAAGAATTACATTGTTTTGGGGAAATACATAGTCACTTGAATGACTTTACCATGTTTTTACTCTTTACCCGGGAAAATTCTTTAAATATCATTGAAATGAAAAAGGCATCCTGCTGTGGATCTTCAACCTACAGCATGGAAAAAATAGAGGAAAATTGAACATCTGTGCTCCTGTAGGGAGGTGGTCGGATTCCTGCCCCTGAAGACACACGCATATCACTGTATAAAATGTACAGTATATAGAAGTGCAAATGTAAAGAGGAGGATTGCTATGTAAGAAATGTCGCCATCTAGTGGTTGGTTTAGATACAGTTTGGAGCATTAGGTTACAGTAAGGATAAGCAGTAGTTAAGTTGTGGGAACAGCCCACTGGGGGATGGAGCTAATCTCTGGGAGTAGAGGGCAGACTCCATCTTAGTTTTTAGTAGAGAGTAGTGTAGTGACAAATGACAATTTGTGTGGAATACCTAGGCCGAAGTTAGTGGGTGATTGTTGTAACTGCAAGCGTAGCATTCAACAAGTCAAAAATCAAAGTTCAACACCAGATAAAATCAATTTGACATAAGAAGTCTGAGTAAATTAAACATTGACAAATCCTGCAGGCCAGATGGCATTCATCCACGAATATTGAGGAAATTGAGCTCCGTAATCGACAGACCGCTGTATCTCATCTTCTTAGACTCGCTTGTAACAGGCTTGGTGCCTCAGGATTGGAGGATTGCTGATGTGGTACCGATATTTAAGAAAGGTAAGACGGTAGATCCAGGCAACTACCGTCCAGTAAGCCTGACATCAGTAGAATGCAAAGTTTTTGAGGGCATTTTAAGGGATGACATGCAAAAATATATTGCAGAAAATAATATAATAACTGACAGACAGCATGGATTCATGAAAGATGTCTAACCAACCTGTTGGGGTTCTATGAGGGGGTAAGTGCAAACCTGGATATTGGTAATGCAGCTGATGTGATTTATGTGAACTTTTTCAAAGGCATTTGATACTGTACCACATAATAGCCTTATACTGAAGCACCAGAAGCAAGGACTAGGGGAAACTATATGCAACTGGGTAAGGAATTTGCTAAAAGATAGGAAACAAAGAGTAGTCATAAATGGTACATTCTCTAAATGGGCCATAGTCAGCAGTGGGGTGCCGCAGGGATCTGTGCTAGGACCGATTCTTTTTAATCTCTTTATTAATGACCTTGTGGATGGGATTGATAGTAAAGTGTCAGTCTTTGCTGATGACACCAAACTATGTAGGGTATTAATGCTGACCTTGATAGTACAATATTACAAAAAGATCTGGATAAGATGTCAGAATGGGCAGATACTTGGCAAATGATATTTAATGTTGATAAATGTAAAGTAATGCACCTAGGACGGAGTAATCCTATAGCTGCGTATACATTAAATGGAAGTAAACTCGGGACTACAGAACAGGAGAAGGACTTGGGTATTCTCATTACAAATAAGCTGAGCAGCAGCACTCAATGTTAAGCAGCAGCTGCTAAAGCAAACAAGATTTTAGGGTGTATAAAAAGAGAGATTAGATCCCGTGATCCCAACGTATTGATACCCCTCTATAAATCACTTGTAAGGCCACATCTGGAATATGGGATCCAGTTTTGGGCTTCACATTTTAAAAAGGACATTCAGAAGTTAGAGTCAGTTGAAAGGCAGGCAACTAGACTACTACAAGGAATGGAAGGCCTCCCATATGATGAGACGTGGGAAAAGTTAGATATGTTTAGCTTAGAAAAAAGATGTCTCAGAGGAGATCTCATTTATATGTATAAATACATGTGTTGTCAATATAAAGGACTTGCACGTGACTTATTCCTTCCAAAGTCAATACTAAGGACCAGGGGGCACTCACTGCGAGTGGAAGAAAAGCGATTCCAACAGCTAAATAGGAAAGGGTTCATTACAGTTAGAGCAGTCAGACTGTGGAATACCCTACCACAAGAGGTAGTAATGGCAGATACTATAACAACTTTTAAAATAGGGCTGGATGATTTCCTCATTAGCTACAACATTGGACCTAGGTGTTTTTTCAACCTATGTAACTGTGTAACTTACTATGTAATTTAGTGGACAGAGAGAATAGAGCCTTTGGGAAGGACTCAAGAATTGAAGAGAGAGAAAGAGAGCTATCTCTATCCCACTATAAGGTACACCATGCCTCGGACTCTAGAGAGACTCTTTGTCATTGGGTTGTCTCCAATAGTACAAGTCCACAGGAGAACGTTTAGCGGAGTAAAAGACTGTTAAAAAAGAACTCTGAGTTTGTGTCAGTGACTCCACTGTGGACAAGTCCTGGGTTATTAGATGGTGTACAACAAACTATAACTAGTGTCCCAGAAGACCACACACTCAGCCAGGACCACTGAAAACACAAATCCCATTGCTCTATGGGGATGGTCATGACTTGGACTACAGGAAGGATCTCCTTGCCCGTGACTACCACCTTGCACCACCCTCACACTCCTAACACTGATCCTCGTTATTGAATATTCATAATAAAATATTTATATGCTAGAAAAAAACCTTGACATGATTAATACACTGATGCAATTCTACCTTTAAAGCATCCTTAAATGTACTGTGAAACTTAGTAATTTTTATTTATTTATTTATTTATGTTACTCACTTATAGTGCTATTAATTCCACAGCGCTTTCCATGTGTCATCATCATTGTCCCCATTGGGGCTCACAATCAAAATTCCTTATCAGAATGCCTTTGGGGTGTGGGAGGAAACCAACGCAAACACAGAGAGAACATACAAACTCCTTGCAGATGTTGTCCTTGGTGGGATTTTAACCCAGGACCCCAGCGCTGCAAGAATACAATGCTAACCACTTTGGGAAAACCAAAAACTAAATATTTTTCCCACAACATTTTGTGTCACACTAGGTTTTAACACCAGAAATGTATCAGTAAATTCATCATGCTAAGGATTTTTATCATACATACTTTATCATGAATTTTCAATAACGAGGATTGATTTTAGGATATGGATGTGCAGTTTGTCATCGATTTTTTTCCATATTGTTTTTGGACACTAGATATATGAGGACAATGTAATAATAATTAACTGCTGTAAATACCAGTGAAGTAATATGTCACCAAACCTGGCCCTTATCACAGGATGGTCTTACCTTAAGGCCCCGTCACACTAAGCAACATCGCTAGCAACATAGCTGCTAACGAACAACTTTTGTGACGTTGCTAGCGATGTTGCTGTGTGTGACATCCAGCAACAACCTGGCCCCTGCTGTGAGGTCGTTGGTTGTTGCTGAATGTCCTGGGCCATTTTTTAGTTGTTGCTGTCCCGCTGTGAAGCACAGATCGCTGTGTGTGACAGCAAGACAGCAACAACTAAATGTGCAGGCAGCAGGAGCCGGCTTCTGCGGAGGCTGGTAACCAATGTAAACATCGGGTAACCAAGAAGCCCTGTCCTTGGTTACCCGATATTTACCTTCGTTACCAGCCTCCGCCGCTCTCACTGTCAGTGCCGGCTCCTGCTCTGTGCACATGTAGCTGCAGGACACATCGGGTTAATTAACCCGATGTGTGCTGTAGCTAGGAGAGCAGGGAGCCAGCGCTAAGCAGTGTGTGCGGCTCCCTGCTCTGTGCACATTTAGCTGCAGTACACATCGGGTAATTAACCCGATGTGTGCTGTAACTAGGAGAGCAGGGAGCCAGCGCTCAGTGTGCGCTGCTCCCTGTTCTCTGCACGTGTAGCTCCGTGCGCTGGTAACCAAGGTAAATGTCGGGTTGGTTACCCGATATTTACCTTAGTTACCAAGCGCAGCATCTTCCACGCGGCGCTGGGGGCTGGTCACTGGTTGCTGGTGAGCTCACCAGCAACTCGTGTAGCGACGCTCCAGCGATCCCTGCCAGGTCAGGTTGCTGGTGGGATTGCTGGAGCGTCGCAGTGTGACATCTCACCAGCAACCTCCTAGCAACTTACCAGCGATCCCCATCGTTATTGGGATCGCTGGTAAGTTGCTTAGTGTGACTGGACCTTTACTTCAAGACCATATCTCATTTCATGATCAGGACATTTTTTAAGCAATCCCTTTCAATATATTTTCCTTCTAAGAAGCTGCTTTTAGTGGTCCCAGTGCATTCTTGCTACTTACATGAACTAATCTATCATCTATCTTGCTCAGCAAATTTGTGGTTTTGGGGTCAGTGCTGAATGGTATCCTTTCCGGAAGTATTGTATCTTTGCTGGCTGCTTCCTTGTATCATTGATATTTCTTCTTCCTGTCTCCCTTCTTCCCAGCAATTTCTTAAAAGTAAAGCTTCCAGGAATTGTTTTCTGCACTCACAGTTGGCCCTCTGACCTCCTTTAATTCCAGTTTGCTGAGGAGCATTCCATACTTACCCCAGTAATGACCTCCTACGTCACCTTATAGTTCATATGTTGTATATTGGACTGTTCTGATTAGGTTCTGCTATTATTGAATTCTGTTTTCTCTATCGGCATCCGACTATTATTATGTCACTCAGTAGAAATCTATAGAGTGATTTGAAAATAGAAACAAATGTGTAATGCATAGAAAGTCAGTCTATAGAATATAGAAAAGCAATAGACTCTCTCCTCCAAAACTAGAAATCTAGTACCAGAATAACAATTACAGTAACTGTTCATTATATGGGGCTCATTTATTGTTGGCTTTCTTGTTTCTACATATGTTGGAACTATATGACTTCCTTGCTTGCACGTCAATGAATCAGTTTTACTGTAAAATTCACCAACAGGAACAAATTAATTTTTATTATCAAAAACATTGAGTAAAGCATAGGACGAAATGCAGGTTTACTAGTGACTATTTCAGAAGTATGAATTACAGCAAGTGATGTTTCCTATGAAATAATAACTATTCCTTGTAAACGACACCTACAGTTATCCATATGTAAATGAGAGGGATATTATCCATGATAATATTATACCACCGCCTACCCATTTGTGTGCCTGTAGGCTACACAGTCACAGAAAATTAGTTTGTGCCTGTAGCAGATTAATAAAAAGTACCATAGAGGTTGCATACCTTCTAATTAGAGATGCATGAACCCAAAGATCGGTGTTCATACCAAACACAGACTTTACCAAAAAACAGAGTTTGAGTTTGGAGTTCAGGTGCTATACGCATGCATACCACTTTCTCGAGCAGCACTGTGCTTGGGTACGCTGTGTGCTCAGCCCAGTCTTTGAATGGCTCTCATTAGGGGTAACAACAGCGTGATTGGATGTAGTATGCATCAAACAAAAAGAAATGGAAAAACCTCCTCCGTCCCTCCCCCAGAAGTGTTCTATTTGTGGCTGACTGCATGTGGTTGTGTTTTGACAAGTATTTAAAGGGATCTGATACGGCTTTAAAGAAGGATATTAATGTTATTATAATGATTAAATGATTACAGAAAATAGGAAATAGTGTGATATTGCGTACACTTATGCATAATATAAATCTCAAAGGTAAAGTACTTACATTACACACTGCATAGGAAAAACGTCACCAGGAGCTACACGCATCATCTGTCTGGGAGCATCAGCTGTGAAAAGCAAAAACAGCGAAGACAGAGAAACTCCTGGGATTCACACTGTGGTGAAATGGGTGTCCCTTCCACAGGTAAAGCAGGCTTCTGACTTTGCTGTATTCTTCACCAGTTTATATCTCACTTGAAAACAAACGCTCGCGTAACCAAATGTTACACAAACTTTAACAGGTTCAATTTGTCCAATATAGTATCCCTCTTCTGAGTGGCCAACTCTTCAGATGTCAATCTACACCAGACAAATACGTCACCGGATGAGACATGCCAAAAGCTCCTGGTTTCAAATATTTTACCATACTATAAACACACACATTCTCAGTAAACATTGATAAGAGAACTATGTGGTACTGAGTGATACTATAAACATGTATTTTCTCACTATAAATAGAAATATTTAAAGAAGGGAAGAATCAAATATTTGTGACCTATCATGTGCACGAGTGATAAATGTAGGCTCATATTCGTCATAAGGCCTCGGCAGGTTACGGGTGAAAATCTAGAGAGTGAGGGCAGAGTATGAGGGGAAATATATAAGGTAGAGGGACTGTATATAGGTTGAGGACTCAGTAGGGAGAGGTTGGTATAAAGAGTGAGCACACAGTATAGGGTATCCAGTATGTAGTGTGAGGGAACAACATGTGGGGTCAGTGTAAAGAGTGAGGGCACAGTATAAGGGATCATTATATAGAGTAAAGGTACCATACAAAGGATCAATATAGAGTGACGGCACATTATGGGGACCTCTATATAGTGTGAGGGCACAGTATATGGGTCAGTATAGATAATAAGGGCACAGTATGGGGGCAATATAAAATGTGAGGGTATGGCATGGGGGCAGTATATAGTGTGAGGGCACAGTAATGGGGATAAAGTATATAGTGTATATAGTGTGAGGATACAGTATGTGGGATCATTATAGAGAGTGAGGGCATAGTATGGGGCAGTGTATAGTGTGATGACACAGTATGAGGGGGCAGAATGTAGAGAGAGGGATCAGTATGGGGTTCAGTATGTAGAAGCTGGACAATGGACACAGTTTAGGGGCAATGTATAGGAAAGTATTATATGGGAGACAAAAAAAGGAGGGGAGCCAGCACTGCTTATGAATGGCATGCAACAATGAAGAAATAAAAAGTGTAATATTCACAAATTCATTCCTACTGTAACAATTCAATGAGATTTTTTGCAAATGATTGATCAATGATTTGAACCCCCCTGCCCTGTCATGGCAAATCTCTATAGCTGGGGTCCCTAACGCTATATTATAAATTATTATGTACCATAAGGTCTCATATAATGAGCAGGACCATATGAAAACACCACTTTCCCGAGACATGTCTGAACCGCTTCCATGCTGCCAGGACTGACAACCGCGAATAAAGGCAGCCCAGGTGCCAGTGTGTGTGTCAGAACCACACACACCAGCACAATGTCAGGACTGGCCCTCACAGTGCGAGACCAGCAAACATGGATGAGGGCGGAACAAGGTTCAGGCAGGTGGTGTTTAAATAATGATGCCTTGGAGCAGGAGGCGGTGGCTGTGTGTGAACAAGCACCAAACTGAATTTTGATGGCGACAGAAGGAATTTGCAAACCACACTGGGCGTGCATGGCATGGTGGTGGTCAACCACCTGACCAGTAAACGAAAAAAGGAGGGGAGCCGGCACTGCTTATGAATGGCATACAACAATGAAGAAATAAAAAGTGTAATATTCACAAATTCATTTCTACTGTAACAATTCAATGAGATTTTTTGCAAATGATTGATCAATGATTTGAGCCCCCCTGCCCCGTCACGGCAAATCTCTATAGGGGGGTCCCTAACGCTATATTATAAATTATGTACCATAAGGTCTCATATAACCGTGCATGCCCAGTGTGGTTTGCAAATTCCTTCTGTCGCCATCAAAATTCAGTTTGGTGCTTGTTCACACACAGCCACCGCCTCCTGCTCCAAGGCATCATTATTTAAACACCACCTGCCTGAACCTTGCTCTGCCCTAATCCACGTTTGCTGGTCTGGCACTGTGAGGGCCAGTCCTGACATTGTGCTGGTGTGTGTGGTTCTGACACACACACTGGCACCTGGGCTGCCTTTATTCGCGGTTGTCAGTCCTGGCAGCATGGGAGCGGTTCAGACATGTCTCGGGTAAGTGGTGTTTTCATATGGTCCTGCTCATTATATGAGACCTTATGGTACATAATAATTTATAATATAGCGTTAGGGACCCCCTATAGAGATTTGCCGTGACGGGGCAGGGGGGCTCAAATCATTGATCAATCATTTGCAAAAAATCTCATTGAATTGTTACAGTAGGAATGAATTTGTGAATATTACACTTTTTATTTCTTCATTGTTGCATGCCATTCATAAGCAGTGCTGGCTCCCCTCCTTTTTTCATTATATGGGAGACAGTATACAGAAAAATTGCACAGTATCGAGGGTAGTATATAGAAACAGGACATAGTATATTGAAGGAGGGCATAGTATGGGGCACAGTATACAGAAAGAGAGTACAGGATGAGGGGCAGTGTATAGAAGGAGGAACAGTGTTAATCCACAGTATGACGGGCAGCATCCAGAAATAGGGACAGTATGAGGAAACTTTGTGGAGTTACAGGAACATGGGCGGTGTTACGGGGGGCTGTCTGATAATAAAACCTAAAGGAATGTCAGACAGTCAGTGTCCACCGTGCAAAGACTCTGCTGCAGACTATGGCAGAGGATAAGGGGTATATAAGTGTGCCACTGTAAAAAATAATAGCACAAGTGCAGAGTGCAATACCTCTGTTAAACTCACAGAGGAATATAATTAGAAAATAAAGCAATTCCTCCCTTACTTGGAGGGTGTGTGGAATGGTTTCTGTTAAAGATCATAGAGACAAAAGCAGTGAGTGGGAAATGGCACCTACCTAGGTCCGCTCTTCTAGTGGTGCCAGGAGACGGACAGCAGTGTACGCCGCACAAAGCTCCTACCTGCGTTCGCTCCACTAGTGTGCGAGGACACGAACCACTAGATATGGCACCTGCCTAGGTCCGCTCTTCTAGTGGTGCAAAAGAGACAGACAGCAGCATAAGCCGCACAAAGCTCCTACCTCTATTCACTCCCCTAGTGTGCGAGGATACGAACAACTGCCAGACGCAGTATAAGGAACGTTACCCTAGCGGCAACGTCCACCTATGAGTAAAATCACAAGGCCCAGCCGGACCATATGCCTCAGGCACCTGCCTATGTCCGCTCCACTAAGAGGTAAGGATACGGACTGCAGCCGAAGCTGTAAGGTATAAGAACGCTACCCTGCCGGTAGCTCTCACCTAACATAGACAGAGAGATGCCTAGAGGGACGTGCACAGGGCGTCTACCCTCATGCATGAACCAAGAGGACTGAGCGCCGGGCGGCGTGAGTCAAGGTCTTATATAGACTCTGTGCCCCATCCAAGATGGAGGACACCAGAGCCAATCCGCTGCCAGAACAACAGCAATGACGTCACGCTGGCCTATCACCGAGCAAAGCGTCACAAGCACATGACCAGCGACCAATCTGCATAGAAGGTGTCAGAGACATGTGACCACGTATCACAAGCACATGACCAGATGCCAATCAGCTTAGAAGGTGTCAGAAACATGTGACCTCGTGTCAGCGATGATGTCACCCACACATGTGCAATGGCTCCAAGATAGGACTTAGTCTCCAGCGCTTGCACATGTGCAGTAGCAAGAAATCCGGACATAGTCTCCAGAACCACAGCAACTATAACAGGCGGGCACTGAAGATGGGGACAGTGTAAAATGGGGACAGTGTGAAGGCCATAGTTCATAATGCCTGAGACAGTGTGAATGGGATATTGTCTACAGGCCATAGTTCCTTATGGGTGACAATGTGGGTTCAATAGTTCATGGAGGAGGAGGGGGGCAGTGTGTGGTTATATAGTGACAAGCAAAAGGGTAACAATGTTTTGAACATTTGACTATTGGGCTCCATATCTCACCATCCTCTACAGCTTTGAGCATGAGACTGCTTTCATTTTACATACAATCATCTTGGATAACTCATACATACATTTGACACGCAACTATTTAGCATGTGATTAGTTGTGCAGATTATTGCCATGTCACTGAATGGCTACTGTTTTCCTTCTAAAAGTCTAATTTTTTTTTTTATTATTATTATTATTTTGTAAATATTTTGTAAATTCTCCTTTGACTTTCAATGCTACCTGAATCCTTCTGGACATGTTTGTGTTCAGATTCAAGCAGGTATCAACTAAAATCTGATCCCAGGTCTTTTCTACACATTCCCAAAGTTGGTTACACTGGTCGACTCACTTGGGTATGTATACATAATTATGTCCAACTCTATCCACAACTGTTCGATTGGGTTGAGGTCTGGGGACTGTAGAGGCCAATCCATAGCCTATACTTCTTGACATTGAACCATTTCTTCCTCAATCTCAACTTATGCTTTTGGTCATTGTCCTGCTGGAACACTATGTTGTCCTTTTCATAGCCATAGTACTCGAGTGTACGAAGAGACTCATCTTGTACTCACATAGAGCTCAGCATTGAGTCAATGAGAGGAAGAAGGGGGCAGGGAAAAATGGAATCCAGCACCAAAAATTATTTTATATAAAAATCAAAAATTTATTGAGACATTTAAGTTAAAAATATAAAAACCGCAAAAGGTGTAAAGGGGTATCATAATATCCTTACATGTTTCGGACAGGAGGTTAAAAACATGTCCTTATTCATAGGTAAACAAAAGCGATCAATGTGGCAAGCTTTAATAGCTGATCATCAAGGTTGAAACATGGGAACGAGGAAAAATGGGGGAGGAGTAGAGAAAAAAAATAAAATAAAAAAACAGGTCCAGAAATATTTGGACAGTGACACAATTTTCGCGAGTTGGGCTCTGCATGCCACCACATTGGATTTGAAATGAAACCTCTACAACAGAATTCAAGTGCAGATTGTAACTTTTAATTTGAAGGTTTGAACAAAAATATCTGATAGAAATTGTAGGAATTGTACACATTTCTTTACAAACATTCCACATTTTAGGAGGTCAAAAGTAATTGGACAAATAAACCAAACCCAAACAAAATATTTTTATTTTCAATATTTTGTTGCGAATCCTTTGGAGGCAATCACTGCCTTAAGTCTGGAACCCATGGACATCACCAAACGCTGGGTTTCCTCCTTCTTAATGCTTTGCCAGGCCTTTACAGCCGCAGCCTTCAGGTCTTGCTTGTTTGTGGGTCTTTCCGTCTTAAGTCTGGATTTGAGCAAGTGAAATGCATGCTCAATTGGGTTAAGATCTGGTGATTGACTTGGCCATTGCAGAATGTTCCACTTTTTTGCACTCATGAACTCCTGGGTAGCTTTGGCTGTATGCTTGGGGTCATTGTCCATCTGTACTATGAAGCGCCGTCCGATCAACTTTGCGGCATTTGGCTGAATCTGGGCTGAAAGTATATCCCGGTACACTTCAGAATTCATCCGGCTACTCTTGTCTGCTGTTATGTCATCAATAAACACAAATGACCCAGTGCCATTGAAAGCCATGCATGCCCATGCCATCACGTTGCCTCCACCATGTTTTACAGAGGATGTGGTGTGCCTTGGATCATGTGCCGTTCCCTTTCTTCTCCAAACTTTTTTCTTCCCATCATTCTGGTACAGGTTGATCTTGGTCTCATCTGTCCATAGAATACTTTTCCAGAACTGAGCTGGCTTCATGAGGTGTTTTTCAGCAAATTTAACTCTGGCCTGTCTATTTTTGGAATTGATGAATGGTTTGCATCTAGATGTGAACCCTTTGTATTTACTTTCATGGAGTCTTCTCTTTACTGTTGACTTAGAGACAGATACACCTACTTCACTAAGAGTGTTCTGGACTTCAGTTGATGTTGTGAACGGGTTCTTCTTCACCAAAGAAAGTATGCGGCGATCATCCACCACTGTTGTCATCCGTGGACGCCCAGGCCTTTTTGAGTTCCCAAGCTCACCAGTCAATTCCTTTTTTCTCAGAATGTACCCGACTGTTGATTTTGCTACTCCAAACATGTCTGCTATCTCTCTGATGGATTTTTTCTTTTTTTTCAGCCTCAGGATGTTCTGCTTCACCTCAATTGAGAGTTCCTTAGACCGCATGTTGTCTGGTCACAGCAACAGCTTCCAAATGCAAAACCACACACCTGTAATCAACCCCAGACCTTTTAACTACTTCATTGATTACAGGTTAACGAGGGAGACGCCTTCAGAGTAAATTGCAGCCCTTAGAGTCCCTTGTCCAATTACTTTTGGTCCCTTGAAAAAGAGGAGGCTATGCATTACAGAGCTATGATTCCTAAACCCTTTCTCCGATTTGGATGTGAAAACTCTCATATTGCAGCTGGGAGTGTGCACTTTCAGCCCATATTATTTATATAATTGTATTTCTGAACATGTTTTTGTAAACAGCTAAAATAACAAAACTTGTGTCACTGTCCAAATATTTCTGGACCTAACTGTATATATATATATATATATATATATATATATATATATAGATATATATATATGCATATAAAACATGTATATATGCTTATATGTATAGAAAGCGTATACACATTTTTTATATCATCCATTTACCATACATGTATCTATGGATAGTTCTATAGAGAGTTTTTTATTTCATTGTATCACTAATTGTCATATACAAAAAATGTTTGGAGAGGCAAAGGAGATTAAATTGTTGTGTCAACACTAGTGATGAGCGAGTACTAAAAAGCTCGGGTGCTCGAAGCTCGGGCCGAGCCTCCCAAGATACTCGTGTACTCGGCCCGAGCAACGAGCCCAATGTTATCCTATGGGAGACCCGAGTATTTTTGTGAAATGACCCCCCGGCAGCATGGAGAAACCCTAAAAATAGCACAAAAGTCTCAGAAGAGTGCTCAAATGACATGGCAACAGCATGGGGAAGACCCCTTGAAGCATTTATCACTCAAAAGTCACAGCTGTGAACAATTTTGTCCGCGTTTTACGCCATTTTTACGGACTCACCAGAAAACCTTCCAAAATGACCCCAAAATGATTTTTCATGGCGGAAATGTTAAGGGCACATACCCAATAGTGAGATAGAGCTGGTGTATGTTACTTTTTGAGATTAATACATGAAAGATTTTACGTGAAAACATTGTGTGGCACTCCGATGTCCCTGAGAAGAGACGTACATGAAGGCCTCTTGAGTCTAATGTGCCCATTTTGAGGAAGTGAGTCTTTGTAGTATTTTCCTTTGCCAGGGCAGCCAAAAATTGGGAGGCTCCACGTTGTCCCTGGATAGAGACGTGCATGATGGCCTGTAAACCTGAAGTGCCCATTGTAAGGAAGTGGGTCTATTGTAGTATAGCCCTTAGGCAGGGCAGCCAAAAATTGGGAGGCTCCACGTTGTCCCTGGATAGAGACGTGCATGAGGGCCTGTAAACCTGAAGTGCCCATTGTAAGGAAGTGGGTCTATTTCAGTATAGCCCTTTGCCAGGGCAGCCAAAAATTGGGAGGCTCCACATTGTCCCTGGATAGAGACGTGCATGAGGGCCTGTAAACCTGAAGTGCCCATTGTAAGGAAGTGGGTCTATTTCAGTATAGCCCTTTGCCAGGGCAGCCAAAAATTGGGAGGCTCCATGTTGTCCCTGGGTAGAGACGTGCATGAGGGCCTCAAAACATTAAGTGTCCATTTTAAGGAAGTGGGTGTATTATAGTATAGCCCTTAGGCAGGGCAGCCAAAAATTGGGAGGCTCCACGTTGTCCCTGGGTAGAGACGTGCATGAGGGCCTCAAAACATTGAGTGTCCATTTTAAGGAAGTGGGTGTATTATAGTATAGCCCTTAGGCAGGGCAGCCAAAAATTGGGAGGCTCCACGTTGTCCCTGGGTAGAGACGTGCATGAGGGCCTCAAAACATTGAGTGTCCATTTTAAGGAAGTGGGTGTATTATAGTATAGCCCTTAGGCAGGGCAGCCAAAAATTGGGAGGCTCCACGTTGTCCCTGGGTAGAGACGTGCATGAGGGCCTCAAAACATTGAGTGTCCATTTTAAGGAAGTGGGTGTATTATAGTATAGCCCTTAGGCAGGGCAGCCAAAAATTGGGAGGCTCCACGTTGTCCCTGGGTAGAGACGTGCATGAGGGCCTCAAAACATTGTTCCCATTGCAAAGGAGCGGGTCTCCTGTCGTTGTAATGTCCATTCTGCAAAGAATGGGCGAAAAAATTTACCACTGGGGGTATACCTGAAACAAAGGCCTAAGTATTGCAATTTGTAATGGTCATCATCATGGTGGCGCATGAGGAGAAGGAGGAGCAGTCCAGCGATTATCCAAAGTCCAGAAGTGTGTACCCATGGGTGAGTGGAGGTACATGGCAAACTTTAAATTCCGCTCTCATTTGCTGGTGGTGTGGTGAAGTCTGGCCCAATCCAACCATTGTTCATCTTGATCAGAGTCAGCCTGTCAGCATTTTCAGTTGACAGGCGGGTGCGTTTATCTGTAATGATTCCACCTGCGGCACTAAAAACACGCTCTGACAAAACGCTAGCAGCAGGGCAGGCCAGGACTTCCAAGGCGTAGAGAGCCAATTCATGCCACGTGTCCAGCTTGGATACCCAATAATTGTAAGGCACAGAGGAATGTCGGAGTACAGTTGTTCGATCTGCAAGGTACTCCTTCAGCATCTGGGCAAACTTAGGATTTCTTGTGGCACTACCCCGCACCTCAGGGGCTGTGGTACGTGAGGGGCTGAGAAAACTGTCCCACATCTTAAAGACTGTTCCCCTACCTCTGGCGGATTGGACTTGTGCCTCTCTCGGCTGTACGCCTCGGTTGTCCACTGATTCCTGACCTATGCCGCTAGCGTTTTGTGAGGGGAATGCTTTGCCTACTTCCGTGAGTATGGCCTTCCGGAACTGCTGCATTTTGGTTGACCTCTCCTCCACGGGAATAAGAGACAAAAAGTTCTCCTTGTAGCGTGGGTCTAACAGTGTTACCAACCAGTAATGATTGTCGGCCAAGATGTTCTTAACGCGAGGGTCACGAGACAGGCAGCTTACCATAAAGTCAGCCATGTGCGCCAGACTCTTAACAGCCAGGACTTCAGTAGCCTGACCAACAAGATGACTGAACATGCTGTCCTCCTCCTCCTCCTCCTCCTCCTCCTCATCTACCCTGTCCTCTGGCCAGCCACGCTGAACCGAGGATATGACTGGTGTGCATGTCATATCCTCAATTTGGCCGGAGAGTTGCTCCATGTCTTCATCCTCCTCCTCGTCATAGTCCTCCACTGCACGTTGTGATGAGACGAGGCTGGGCTGTGTGTTATCACCCACACCCACTACTGTTTCTTGCTGCAACTCATCGCGCTCCGCCTGCAATGCATCATGTTTGTTTTTCAGTAGAGACCGTTTTAGAAGGCAGAGTAGCGGTATGGTGACGCTAATAATGGCGTCATCACCACTCACCATCTTGGTGGAGTCCTCAAAGTTTTGGAGGATGGTACATAGGTCTGACATCCATCTCCACTCCTCAGGTGTTATGTGTGGAGTTTGACCCATTTCCCGACGGTTTAGGTGATGCAGGTACTCAACAACTGCCCTCTTCTGCTCACATATCCTGACCAACATGTGCAGAGTTGAATTCCAACGCGTGGGGACATCACACACCAGTCTGTGAGCCGGAAGATGCAAACGGCGCTGAAAGCCGGCAAGGCCGGCTGAAGCAGTAGGTGACTTTCGAAAATGTGCAGACAGGCGGCGAACTTTTACCAGCAGATCAGACAGCTCTGGGTATGACTTTATAAACCGCTGAACCACGAGGTTGAGCACATGGGCCACGCATGGAACATGTGTCAGCTGGCCTCGCCTCAAAGCCGCCACCAGGTTCCGGCCATTGTCACACACGACCTTTCCTGGCTTTAGGTTCAGAGGTGTGAGCCAGTGATCTGCCTGCTGTTTCAGAGCTGTCCACAGCTCTTCTGCATTGTGGGGTTTGTCACCTATGCAGATTAGCTTCAGCACAGCCTGTTGCCGCTTCGCCGAGGCAGTGCTGCAGTGCTTCCAGCTTGTGACTGGTGTGGAGGGCACAGTGGATGAGGATGCGCAGGAGGAGGAGGAGGCTGAAGAGCATGACATTCCGGAGCTGTAGAGTGTGGGTGAAACACTGACTGAGGTAGGGCCTGCAAACCTTGGTGTGGGAAGGACGTGTTCCGTCCCTCGCTCAGACTGGGTCCCAGCTTCCACAATATTAACCCAGTGTGCCGTCAACGAGATGTAGCGGCCTTGCCCACAAGCACTTGTCCACGTGTCTGTGGTTAGGTGGACCTTGGGTGAAACAGCGTTGTTCAGGGCACGTGTGATGTTTTGTGACACGTGGTTATGCAACGCGGGGACGGCACACCGGGAGAAATAGTGGCGGCTGGGGACCGAGTAACGTGGGACAGCTGCCGCCATCAGGTCACGGAATGCTTCTGTCTCCACCAGCCTAAAAGGCAACATTTCCAGCGCAAGCAGTCGCGAAATGTTAGCATTTAGAACTGTGGCATGTGGGGTGTTGGCAGTGTATTTGCGCCTGCGTTCAAAGGTTTGCTGAATGGATAACTGAACGCTGCGCTGGGACAAGGACGTGCTTGATGATGGTGTTCTTTCTGCGTAGGCAACTGCAGGTGCAGGAGTGGAGGAGGCTTGTTCGCAGGCAGCATGGACAGGGGATTGGCTCGCATGCACAACCAGCGAAGACGTAGCAGTGACATCAGCAAGCACTGCTCCTCGACTCTGTTGTACTTCCCACAAAGTCGGGTGCTTGGCTGACATGTGCCTGATCATGCTGGTGGTGGTCAGGCTGCTAGTTTTGGTACCCCTGCTGATGCTGGCACGGCAGGTGTTGCAAATGGCCTTTTTTGAATCATCTGGATCCAACTTAAAAAACTGCCAGACTCGGGAAGACCTAACATTTGTACAGGCACCTTGTGTCGTCGTGTTGTTCCGGGGAACGGTTGCCTGACTTCTGCCTGGGGCCACCACCCTGCTTCTTACTGCCTGTTGTGATGCTACGCCTCCCTCCCCCTGTGCACTGCTGTCCTCGCTCTGCATATCCTCCTGCCAGGTTGGGTCAGTTACTGGATCATCCACCACGTCGTCTTCCTCTTCCGCACCCTGCTCCTCCTCCTGACTTCCTGACAATTGTGTCTCATCATCGTCCACCACTTGTTGAGACACGTTGCCAACTTCGTGAGAACGTGGCTGCTCAAATATTTGGCCATCTGTACAGACGATCTCCTCATGACCCACTTCAATATGAGCTGGCGAGAGGCCAGAATGTGTGAATGGAAACGTGAACAGCTCTTCCGAGTGTCCAAGTGTGGGATCATTAATGTCCGAGGAGGACGTGTACTCAGCCTGGTGGTAGGAAGGAGGATCAGGTTCAGAAATGTGCGGTGCAGTATCACGGCTACTGACACTTGACCGTGTGGAAGACAGAGTGTTTGTGGTGGTGCCAATCTGACTGGAAGCATTATCTGCTATCCAACTAACAACCTGTTGACACTGGTCTTGGTTCAAGAGCGGTGTACTGCGGTCCCCAAGAATTTGGGACAGGACGTGCGAGCGACTAGATGTGGCCCTTTGTTGTGGCGAAATTAGAGCTTGCCCACGACCTCGGCCTCTGCCTGCACCACCATCACGTCCACTTCCTTGTTCCTTGCCAATGCCCTTGCGCATTTTGCAATGCTGTGCACTGCTGACGTGTATATTCACTACTTGTGCGTTATATTAAAGTTTCTGGAAATTGCACACAAGTGCACCTGTACGCTGCCACCAACAGGCACACACGTGCGGTTTTAAAAACCAAGCACGGACGCAATAAGAACCTAACAGGTTTTTTTGGGGAGCGACAATTACAGACAAGTCAGACACTATCTG
This sequence comes from Anomaloglossus baeobatrachus, assembly GCF_048569485.1. Taxonomy (NCBI): domain Eukaryota; kingdom Metazoa; phylum Chordata; class Amphibia; order Anura; family Aromobatidae; genus Anomaloglossus; species Anomaloglossus baeobatrachus. The sequence continues at coordinate 655,346,719 of NC_134354.1, forward strand.
GACTGTTTTACACTGTGTACACCAGCCCCAGATATGATGAAGGCTGGTATACAGTCACCACTACCCTGCCTGCCTGCCTGCCTGTATACTGGTACAATAGTCCTGACAAGGACTCTTTTGGTCACTAGCCTGTATTCAGACCTGGCTATACCCTGCCTGTATATAGCAACAGTAGTCCTGAGAAGGACTCTGCTACTGTACTCCGACCTGGCTATACCCTGCCTGCCTGTATACAACTAGAATAGTCCTGAGAAGGACTTTTGGTCACACTGTTTGCAGCCCTGCAACTGAAAAAGCTATAAAGGGCCGCAAAGCTTTCCCTGAATCAGCGACACTCTCCCTGCACTCACTGTCTGGATAGCTGTGAGCAGAGCACAGCGCGCCGGCCGGTATAAAGGCTCGGTCACGCTGTGCAGGCCGGCCAATCACTGCAATTCCACAACTAACAGGGCTGTGGCATTGCAGTGGTCTGCCAGCCAATCCCTGCATGAGGGCTGGCTCTCAAAAGAGCGCCAACATGCAGGGATGAAGACCACGAGTACAGCACGAGTATCGCGAGATTACTCGGTCCCCGCCGAGCAGCCCGAGTACAGCGATACTCGTGCGAGTACCGAGTAGTGACAAGCATGCTCGCTCATCACTAGTCAACACATAACAATTTAATAATAAATACACAAACATAAATTTACATAAAATAAAAAAACATATAATTTTCATCTCCAGTTCATTTTGATTATTATTCTCCTTTGCCTCTCCAAAAAATGTTTGTATATGACAATTAGTGATACAATGACGCGCACTGCGCATAACAGGAACAGCAGGAGTCTTCTGATGTGATACCAATGTGATATGACTGAATAATGAGTGTGATTAGATAGGAATATTAATCAAAAGATAGTAATCACAGGTCTTATTGATCCATCCAAACTCAGTATCAGAGAGGTGTCCTCTGGTTGACCCGATTTCACCATGATGAAGAGTACGTGTTAGTAGGTCTTAAACAAACCACTATTATGAGGAAGGAATGCTTACAGTCCAACATATGCAGAAAACCAGTGGTTAGTTAGCAACATGTGTAGGAAACTAGCGATGTAGAATTCACGGCTCATTGCAACATATGCAGGAAACCAGTGGTCAGCTAGCAACATGTGTAGGAAGCTACTGGTGCCCACAGCAGCATGTGGTCAGGTTACATGACCATGACTCAGCAATCACATGCTGGTCACCAATTTCAATACTCAGTGCACACGAGGACCACAATGTACAAAGTTTGGTTTAAAAATACAGGGCTCGCTCAGTGACATAGGGACATGTCCAGGACGCTCAAGTGGACGCACTGCGCCTGTGATGCAGAGGCCGGGTTGTCTTCCTTCTCACTAAGAGAGTCCCTCCGATGAGGAAGGAGTGCTACAACATATGGTAATGTTGATGCATATTTCTGTTATGTATAAGATTCTATGACTATAAAGTAGTGCTAATGCCTATGTACCATTGATTATTCATGTGCTATTAAAATAAATAATATCTTGCTATAAAGAATCTTAGTATTTGTGCCTGATTAGGATATCAGTGAGCGCTTCGTAAGTACGGGCTTTAAGCCCCTTTTTAGGAGAATTTAGCAAGACATAAATTGGCGTAGTCGGCAGGATTACTTCTATAAGAAGTAATTAATGAATTTTTGTAATTTAGAAATTAAAAACATATTTGGCAAATTTCCAGATTTTTTCAATCTTTTTGCATAGTGTCAAAATGTTCAGAAAATGTAAGGATAGTGTTAAGGAGGTTGTTGTGCAGATTCCTGGCTGGACTGAGGCTCCCTACAATCTTATAGCACATGAATTGGTCAATTGTGGATTGGCAGAACAATGGCAGGATAAGCTTAAGGGTAGTGAACCTACTGATGTTGTGAATGTAATCACTAGTGTCCCTGAGAAAGCAGGTGATGTAATTTATTTAGGACGGCGCATCTGCATTTTGGCAAGTGCATATCGTGCAATGCATGAGCGTAATCTAAAGATGCAAAAGAAATATTCCCAGATGGAACAAAAGATGAAGAAGGTGGCCAGAAAACAGTTCTGGAATGTAATACCCGACTGTTGAAGGATAAATTGGAACATTATCAGAACGTGGCAGAAAAAGCTGCCGTAATAATTGCTCAAAATAAGTACAAGAAAAGAAGAGGAAAGGTAAATAAAACAAAGGTACATAAAACTATCACCTTAGCTTCTGTAAACTGGGATCCTGATACTTGGGATGGGGATGTGTGGGATTCATCTTCATCATCTGATGAGAAGGATTACCATAAAGGGAGGATTCAGGCTAACCTAGTAAGGAGGCGCCTAGAGAGGACAGAGAATGAGATAATCCGGGAACATGTCTGGGATGGTCAGGGAAATCTGCAATATGACGAAGATGGTAATGCTATCACAAATGAGAGAATGATTCCTCATGTAAAGAATCGAGTAACCATTGAAGATTACTCTCAGTGAGAAGTTGATAGCATTTTAACACAGTTTAGACAAAAACCAGGAGAAGAAATTCCCTGGTTAGTCAGGGTGCATGATCTCGGAGGAAGTGGAGTGCACTTTGACACCGGAGACGTGGCAAAATTTGTCACCATGTCTGAGGACCCAGTAATTCAGAGATCAATAAAAAATTATTTTGTTGATCATAATGAACAAGGCACTCAAAACTTAATCAGGATCTTTGCCCATGCTTTTCTGGACAAATACCCATCAGAAGCAGACTTTCCTATCAATGATAAACCTTGGTATACCTTAAAAGATTGTATGGAACGTCTGAAGGAAGAAGCAATGAGGAATGCTCTTCCTCTTTTGGGAATGGATGATGATTATCTCCAGTACCCATTGACAGCCAGCATAAGAAATAGGCTGGTTAAACATGCTCCTCCAGCATACAAAACAGTTATTTTAACCTTAACTGTGGCGCTGACTGGAGAATCAATCGGTGTAGTTCTAGGGAGGATGAGAGAGTTACAGGATATGGCACAGTGGGATAAACCGTCCCCTGGAGGCCATCTTGGTAACACTAAGCCAAACAATCCTGATTGGAAAGAGAAATCAGTAGGGGAGGCCCCACGGGTGTCTCGCAAAGACATGTTCCAGGCTTTGCTTAAATCCGGGATCAATAAGGAAAGGATTGATGGAAAGGAGACAGGAGAATTATGGAAGTTGTACAAACAGAAAGTTCTATCCGCAAAGAAAGTGACCACTACAAATGTGGAGGAGGGCTCAAAACCCCCCAAGAAATCAGAAGGAAAAGGGGGAAAACCCCCAAAGAATGTGTCTTGGGAAGATTTTCAGTCAGTTTACCCATAGGAAGAACTGGCTGCAGCCGTGGCCACAAAGGTCATGGAAGGAAGGGCTAATACACAGACTGAAGTCTGTGTAAATGAAAGTTCAGAAGGAAGTGATTTACCATAGGTATCCAGCTAAGCCCCCCTTTTGATAAAAAGGGACGAGCGTCCCTACGTCAATCTTAGCATACATTGGAAAGGGGGAAATGTTCAAAGAGTCCCAGCTTTGATTGACACGAGGGTGGAGGCTACTTAATTCATGGAAACAAGAAAAAATAAAAGGACATCGAGTAAAAATTGCTGGACTAGGTGGTCAAGTGATCACCGGGGTTCAGACACAAGTAGCTTTGAAGATAGATAATTTACCTATCAAGAAGTATACGGTGCTGGTAGTTCCTATACCAGAATATATTTTGGGAATTGATGTCCTAAAAGGGATGGCTCTTAACCCCAAAGGAGAATTTTCCTTCTGTTAGTTTAAGTCTTGTCATAAGGAAATGCGACCGGTGGTGGTGGGCAAAGTCAAAATGCCCCTGTACATGTGCCTCCAGCTACAAAAATGGTAGCTATGAAACAATATCAAATACCAGGAGGTCACAGAGAGATAGGAAAAACCATTAAAGAATTGGTAGAAACTGGGGTAATGCGCCCTACTACTACCGCATAGAATAATCCTTTCTGGCCAATTAAAAAAGAGTGATGGCTCCTGGTGCATGACAGTTGATTATAGGGAGTTATACAACAATACTCTTCCTTTGACAGCTGCAGTTCCAGATACAATAACGATTGTGGAAAATATTCAGACTCACTCCGGAACTTGGTATGCAGTAATTGATTTAGCAAATGCTTTCTTTACTATACCTATAGAAGAGAAGGCTCAAGATCAATTTGCATTCACTTGGTTAGGGAGAGAATATACCTTTACCAGGTTACCCCAAGGATGGCTACATAGACCCACAATCTGTCACCGGATGGTGGCAGAGCATTTGGATGGATTCGATCTACCATCAGAAATGCAGATCTCACATTATATTGATGATATAATGATACAAGGGCAAGATGAGCAAAGTGTGAAAGATCAATTGACAAAACTGGTTGCTCATATGAGGAGTAAAGGATGGGAAATCAATGATGCCAAGGTTCAAGGACCGTCTCAGGTGGTAAAATTTCTAGGGATTCAGTGGAACAAGGGGCACAGAGAGATCTTGCCCAATGCCAGACAGAAAATTATTAATTTTCCGGTCCCTAAATCCAAACAGGAGACTCAGTCTTATATTGGATTGTTTGGTTTTTGGAGACAACATATGCCTCATTTGGGACAAATGTTGGCTCCTTTGTCCAAAGTAACAAGAAAAAAATATGAGTTCCACTGGGGAGAGGAACAGCAAAATGTGTTAGAGATGGTCAAGGAAGCTATACAAGCCGTGGATCTATGGCCAATCTGGTCAGGACCCGTGGAGCTGCATGTGTCACTTTGGCAAAAACAAGGGGGGGAAAAAAAAGAGTTCCTCTTGGATTTTGGAATAGAAAATTACCAGATGCTGGAGAAAAATACACTCCTTTTGAACAGCAATTGTTAGCTTGTTATTGGGCTCTGGTAGAGACGGAACAATTAACCATTGAACATGAGGTATTGCTGAGACCAGCAATACCCATAATGCAGTGGGTGTTGTCCAATCCTAAAACCAATAGGGTGGGGCACGCCCAGGAACAAAGTATCATTAAATGGAAATGGTACATTTCGGAAAGGGCCAAGAAGGGAGAAGGCGGGATCGCCACTCTACATGAGAAAGTGGCAGAGGTAGCTGAGGAAACATCTTTTCCCAGCAAAGCTGCAATGCTAGAAGAATCCCCGGTGAAGTGGGGGAAAGCATATGAATATTTAACTGAACAACAACAAACACATGCATGGTTCACAGATGTATCGGCTCGTTATGTGAGTGGGAGAAGGTTGTGGAAAAGTGGGGGTGTGCCTCTTACTCTTGATATCATTAAAGAAACCATTCTACACTGTCCAGTGTGACAATATAAAAGAGGGAGGTTCTACATACAGTAATGGGACACATAGGTCGAGGACAATTACCTGCACAAATTTGGCAGATGGATTTCATTGGTCCATTGCCAGAAAGTAGAGGGTGTAAATACGTCTGCACTGCAGTAGACACATACTCAGGTTTGATGGTGGGTTTTCCCTGTAAGGCAGCAACCCAGTGGAGTACTGAGAGAACTTTAGAAATCATCACTCAATACTATGGAGTTCAATTGCAGGTATAATCAGATAATGGTTCTCATTTTACTGGTCAGAAGATAAAAGATTATGCCCAAGACCATAAAATTCAATGGGTGTATCATATGCCATACTATCCCCAGGTGGCTGGTCTGGTGGAAAGAATGAATGGGTTGTTGAAATCCAACTTGAAAAAAGTAAATCAATCAGACAAACAGTATGGACAATGGAGAGACAATCTCAGTGAAGCTCTACAGATAATAAACAATAGACCTATCACAGATTCTATGACTCCTCTCATGAGGATGTTGACACCAAATCTTACTATTCATGAGGCACACATAGTGAGTACAATCATTTTTTGGAAAGTGGAAGAAGAGGCCAAACTCCCATTAAGAGCGACACCTTATTGAGCAGGTTTAGACCTCAGTACATTGGAAACTGTCGTGGTACCCCCAGGTAAGGTATAACCAATTTCAACAGGATTGGGTGGCAAGATACTAAAGAATCATTATGGTCAAATAGCTAGTCGTTCTAGTTTAGCATTAAAAGGAGCCATAGTGGTGGGAGGGGTAATAGATGCAGATTATCAGGGAGAAATCAAGGTACTGATGTCAAATTTGGGAAATTAACCTTTGATCTTGGTGAAACACCAGATGTTGATAATTCCAATAAACTTGTCTGAGATAAGAGAAGGAACTGCCCTGGCAGAATTGATAATATGTGGTACTAAAGGTTTTGGATCCTCTAATATTACAAATGTAGGAGCAAAAATATGGATTCAAAACCTCCAAGGACCGCCCCCAGAGGCAGAGGTAATAGCGGTCGGAAAAGATCGTACTCTCCTGATAATGAGACCAGGAGTGGAGAAGTGGGAATATGTTCCACAAGAAAAATGTTATTTACGAGAATAATAGTGTATCTCTATTTGCAGATGGTGTTGTAAATAAGCAAAATCCATGGTATTGGTTACTGGGAAGCGCTCGATAGTGATGAGATGGAGAAATTCCTGTGTTTGATGTTTGCCTCTTTGGTCGTTGGATGGACAAGTCTACATCAGGAGGAACCTATGGTGAATAAATTTCTGATGCACCATCACATTTTAACTGATGCGCTGAACCCGGCCCCACCCACACCTATTGCCAGTCCACATTATAAGCATATACAGTATAGCCTGGGTCTCAGCTTCCCATACACGGTAAGTTTTTGTAACTGCATGGGAGGACACACACTAGCTAGGGACCCCATCGTAGAGAAATACTTTGGCGTAGTGTTGGGGGTCTGTTGCATTGATCAATTCAATAGCTAAATTTCTCTTGATTCATATGTTCATGGCAGTAATGCAGATTCCATTTTTCATATTTTCATTCTTACATATAGCTATTGGATTTTTCATGTCAGTATTCACACAGCAGTTTCTGCTTTACATATATTCCCCTTACATAGTCACTGGTGTGCATACTTTCTCTCCATATAGAACAGTAGCCAACACACAGATTGTTGGATCTGTACACATTCTCCGGTTACAGCCACCAGTACCCCTTATTTGGGTGAAATGACCAAAGCCAATCCATTGATAACTTTCAGGCGGTGTAGTAACCTGCGAGATAAACTGGTGAAGAACAGACTTACTAGCCCCGCGGTGTGGCTTGATAGATGTTGCCCACCGGGAAATTATCGATGTGGCAGTTGCAGGTTCTGTAACTTGCATCTCACTGGACAATCCTTGCAGGTTGGTCCGCATTTTCATTCTGTACACCAGTTTATCTCTTGCAAGACCAAATTTGTTGTCTATGTGATTTTCTGCCCGTGTGGCAGGTTTTACATAGGCAAAACGATTAGGTGTCTGTACATCAGGTTTAGAGAGCATTATAACTCTGTCACGTCAGGAAAAGGTTCTCCCAGGTTGATTACCCATATCCGCGAACAACACAATGGTAACCCTGATGTCTTGCGTTTCGCCGGCCTGAAAAGGGTTGTTCTCCCTCCTAAGGGGGGCAACCTTCAGCAACTTTTGTTAAAGGTAGAGGCCAGGTTTATTATTGATTGATGGAGCGCAAGGGGCTATGGGGTTAAATGATCGTGTTGATCTGTCAGTGTTTTTGTAGATTTCCTTTTTACTTACACCTCTGTGTCTTCTACTTATACATGTGTATTTTTTCTTTTGGATACAAATGTTTTGTATTATTGATGTTTTATTATGTTACACTGTTGCATGGCATGTTCCATGTATTGAATTTGTATAACATTCTCCATGTTGTTTTCATGTGGCTAGCGACGCACCTGTGAGCTCTCCTTTATAAGGGGCGGTGGTGTAGCTCCAAACATGGACCCGTGGAAGCCTGATTAGGCGAAACGGCCGTCGTCCTTTACGTGGGAGCCAGCTCACAGTGCGTCTCCGGCTTTTTACCCTGCACCGCTAAATAAATCGTATTCCTGCACAGTGGACGGAGTGCGGTCCCTCATTCTTCTCCCCAGTTCATCTGCACTTGGACTTTTTCTTTGGACGATCACCCCTACTCAGGACACGGTAATTTACAGCCCTCCACGAGCACACGTGCATTACTGCAGAGTGATACGCGGTGGTGCGGGTCCACTTCTATTTTGTTGCTACCCCTTATCTGGCTACTCCGGTATCGATGGAGGAAATCTTAAAGTGGAAAAGTTGTTCTGATCATCTTGCTGATAAAGACACTCGAAATGTTCGCCTATGGAATACTACAGTACCCATTCCTGTAGTGGGATGGATCAATCTTCCATGGTGGCAAGGCAATTTGAGTGGAACAGTCACCAATTTACAATATCTGGCTTTTAAGGGAGGAATTTGGGTACCAAGAAATAAGACTGGACTGACTAACCTGGGAGTCCTCCCTATGGAGAATATAAAAATAAGTTTTGGGACAGCTATAAATACTGTAGCTGCTTTTAAACCCAGATTAGTGGAAAGGACAATTCATGATATGTTATGGCCTTATGCCAATATATTCATAAATGGGATTAGTGAAACTTGTAGTAACATATCGGGAAATCTAATGTGTAATGATTCCTCTGAATATCGAGCAATGATCCGACCTGTAATAACCCTGATGCAGGATACTGTAGCCCAGTTGGACAACAGCCCAGGTGGTGTTTATTATCAAATGTTAGTATTTTCGTTGACTTGGTTCATTGTTTAGTTTTGCAACACTCAGCTATATGGGATTTACCTAGAGGAATGTATTGGGTATGTGGGTGTGATGTCTATAAAAGGCTCCCAGCAGGAGTCAAGGGAAGCTGTACTTTAGCTCGTTTGACCCCAGCCACCTTTATATTACCTTATGATCAATTAGATGCTCAGGTTTTGCCAAAACACGTGATATTCAAGAGAGCTGCAGATAATAAACCAAGGGAATCAGGGCGACCCCATGTGGTACAAATGGAAACAGCAAATACGTTTTTCAGTACTTTATTCCTATATCCAATGGTAATGGAAATGTGGGATAAATTAGTAGAATCTACTGATTATCTGGATGATCAAATTTTTGCAATTTTGGATATAGTAAACACCTCTGTAGCTGTACAACAGCAGTTAATTATAGTTACTAACCAGCATACTTTGGTACTTGATTACCTAACAGCAGCCCAAGGGGGTATGTATCAGATAATAGGCCCCGCCTGTTGCCATTACATAGATCCCGAAGGACAGCTACAATTACGACGAGCAAAGTTAAGTGACATACACAAATTAAGAGATAAATAACAAAAAGATAATAATATAAATAAAGATAGTTGGTGGGCGAATACCTTTTCCTTTCTAAACCCTGCAAATTGGTTTAAGGGGTTAGGAGGATGGGTAATGGGGCTTTTGCAGGGGGCTTTTCAGATAATATTGCTTTTAGTTTTAATATACATAGTAGTGAAAGTGATTCTATTTGTGATTCAACGTTTATCCAAACAAACCAAGAAAACAAAATTTGTGGCAAAGTCAATGATAGTGTCCTATTAAAAGCGATACCTCTTTGTCATGGTATGGTGTTTTCTGAGTGATCTTCCTCTAGTGGAATACTGATGATGGAAAATAATGCCTGGGATCAAGGACCGATTGTGATACCAATGTGAAATGACTGAAGAATGAGTGTGATTAGATAGGAATCCTAATCAAAAGATAGTGATCACAGGTCTTATTGATCCATCCAAACTCAGTATCAGAGAGGTGTCCTCTCATTAACCCGATTTCACCATGATGAAGAGTACATGTTAGTAGGTCTTGAACAAACCACTATTATGAGGAAGGAACGCTTACAGTTCAACATATGCAGGAAACCAGTGGTTAGTTAGCAACGTGTGTAGGAAACTAGCGATGTAAAGTTCACGGCTCATTGCAACATATGCAGGAAACCAGTGGTCAGCTAGCAACATGTGTAGGAAGCTACTGGTGCCCACAGCAGCATGTGGTCAGGTTACATGACCATGACTCAGCAATCACATGCTGGTCACCAATTGCAATACTCAGTGCACACGATGACCACAATGTACAAAGTTTGGTTTAAAAATACAGGGCTCGCTCAGTGAGATAGGGATATTTCCAGGATGCTCAAGTGGACGCACTGCACCTGTGATGCAGAGGCCGGGTTGTCTTCCTTCTCACTAATCGAGTCCCTCCGATGAGGAAGGAGTGCTACAACATATGGTAATGTTGATGTATATTTCTGTTATTCTATAAGATTCTAGGACTATAAAGTAGTGCTAATGCCTATGTACCATTGATTATTCATGTGCTATTAAAATAAATAATATCTTGCTATAAAGAATCTTAGTATTCGTGCCTGATTAGGATATCAGTGAACGCTTCGTAAGTATGGGCTTTCAGCCCCTTTTTAGGAGAATTTAGCAAGACATCTGAGCATGCGCAGTGCACGTCAGAAGCCGACCAGCAAGCACCCGGATGAGGCGGCGGTGAGAATGGTAAGCGCGCACAAGATTCTGAAGGAGCTGACTGTGACATCACTCATGTAAATCCATGGTATCACACCCACAGGGGTGTGATACCATGGAAAGCATGCAAACTCCCACAGGGCAATGTGACGCCCATGGAGCTAGAGACCTGTGCTATTTACATAGGGAATATGTAAGTAATAAAATGTATTTTATTACTTTCATATTACACAATATTACAAGAAAGGGATGGGTAGGAAGGGGTTACTAGCTCACACAGGCTCCTGCTTGTAAGTCAGAAAGCTTTTTTGACCTGACAGGTTCCATTTAATTCTAATTGACCTAAAACGGGAAAGGTTTATTCTGAAGCTATATGCCCACGCTGCGGAAAATGCGGGGATTTTGCCGCGGATTTCTCGCGGAAATGCCACGGATTTTTCAGAAATCTGCAGCACAGCTACTCCCTAGCCATTTCTATGGCATTTGGGAAATGCTGTCCCCACTCTGCGGATTTTTCCGCAGCACAAATCATGCGGATTTCCGTGCGGAAAAATCTGCAGCATGTCAATTATTGTTGCGGATTTACCTGCGGATTTGCCTATTCAATTGAATGTAAAAAAATTGCAAAATCCACAACGAAATCTGCGTTAAATCCGCGACAAATCCGCAACAAATCCGCACAAAATCAGCACCTATGAAAAGGTGCGAATTCTGGGGGAATGCTGTGGATTTAGCTGCAGAAAAATCCGCAGATACAGAGTCCCGTGGGCACATAGCCTGACAGTGAGAAAAACATGCAGATGTGTCTTTTTAGATGGTGTATGTAAACTTCTGACTTCAACTGTACATGGATCTCCCTTCACCGAATTGCTCTGTGCCTCATGGTCCAGAAATACCTGTCCCTTCACCACTGGAGAAATTAGAAGATACACCTGATTCAGAAGATTCAGAACATAAAAAACAGAATACTGATAAAGACTTTCATACTACTCCCAATGAGCCACAGCTTTTTTTTCACAGCTCAATTTAAAAATGATTTAGTTAGGAACTTGGACCTTCATAAACATTCTGAAAAATTTTTAGGCTCTAGACCAGGGGTGCGGAACCTCCAGCCCGTGGTGCCACATGCGGGCAGCCATGATCTTTTCTTTGGCTTTCAGGTAGATTGCCAGGGACCAGAGGCTTGGGCCACAGCTGCATCTTGCTGGCTGCCAACCCTCTAAACTCCCACATGAGCTTGCAAGCACACGCATGCAGCTTTCACTACTGAACACTGCATGTGCAAACAACAATGGATTAGGTCCTCCTGTTGACCAGTATGTTATGAACTGGTAACCGTGGACGATCTAAAAAAATCCCATTAATCAGGAAAAAACAAAAACCACAAGAGTAGATGGAAACTAAGCTGACCGCAATCCCCTATCTATTGGACAACACTAGAAGTAGCAGTGTTCCTAACACACCTAGACACTTCGTCACTGCCGAAGAAACTTGCTGCACCTCAAAGATAAAAATGAGGAATCCTAACTTGCCTTGGAGCAGTCCCCAAAGGAATAGCAAGCCCCCAACATGTAACGACGGTGATGTAAGAAAACACAATACACAGATAGAAAATATAGATTAGCAAGGGTGAGGCCCGACTTACTAGATACAACAGGACAGGAAAGATAACTGATTGCGGCCAGCCAAAAACCCTGCAAAAAGTACCAAACTCCTGATAGAAAAAAAACCTAAGACCACACGGTCTTCCCCCACTATATCAGGTACTCTTGTGTCAGACACTTTAAACAGAACTCCAGATATAATGGGAAGAAACAAAATCACAGAACAAATAATATTCAAAAGTGCAAAAATTCAAAATCAGAACAGGGAGAAACCCCCTTTCTTGCTGAAGGAACTGCCCTCTCAAAAATAGAAGAGAGCCAGATCCTCACATACAAGAAAACAAACACAGAACAAAATGAAAACAAAACCACAAACACCAGTAGGTGCAAAACCAGCAATTAGGAAAAGAAAACCTGAAGACTTATCTGGAGTGAATACTGGTGCAGGATAAATAGAGGAAACTGAAGGACAAACTCCAAGCCATCTTCAGAGGCAGAAGCAAACATTTATCACTGGCAGCAGATAAGCAGAAACTGCTCTCTTATATACGCCAGGCTGTTCAGCAATAGGACTTCCTGGATTCCCAATTAATACCAACACATATTTGAGTCACAGATTCAGACTCAGCTTCATTACCATTGCTGGCCACCAGAGGGAGCTACACACCAGCACCCACTCGGATGACATTCACAACACTAGTGCCAGTGTGCCGCCCCCGCGAAAGCCGACGGGCTGCTCGGATCCGGATCCACAGTGGCTCGAGGGGTCGCGCGGCCTCTCGAAAATAAAAGAGGGGTGGATTGATAATGTTCATGACGCCACCCACGGTTCGTGGTAAAAATTGGGATACCACCGCTGCTGCGTTTAGGGGAGAAGGGAGCGCCCGGGAGCGATGGAATGGCAGCTATTGATGTTAACCCCTCCGTGGGCGGGGGAAGGTGTCCCGGGGCTCGGTGCTGGCAGGCTGGGGACCGTTGGGAGCAAAGGGGCACAACGTACTCACACAGTCCAGAGATGGTGACACTGACTCCAGGTTAACCAAAGTCTTGAACGCCCTGCAGCCTTAAGGCTACTTTACACGCTGAGATATCGGTCCCGATATCGCTAGCGTGGGTACCCGCCCCCATCTGTTGTGCAACACAGGCAAATCGCTGCCCGTGCCGCACAACATCGCGCAGACCCGTCACACATACTTACCTGCCCAGCGACGTCGCTGTGACCGGCGAACCGCCTCCTTTCTAAGGGGGCGGTCCGTGCGGCGTCACAGCGACATCACTGAGCGGCCGCCCAATAGAAGCGGAGGGGCGGAGATGAGTGGCCGGAACATCCCGCCCACCTCCTTCCTTCCTCATAGCGGCCGGGAGGCAGGTAAGGAGAGGTTCCTCGTTCCTGCGGCGTCACACATAGCGATGTGTGCTGCCGCAGGAGCGATGAACTACATCGTTACTGCTGCAGTAACGATAATCGAGAATGGACCCCCATGTCACCGATGAGCGATTTTGCACGTTTTTGCAATGTTCATCGGTGTCACATGCAGCAACATCGCTAATGCGGCCGGATGTGCGTTACAAATTCCGTGACCCCAACGACTCCGCATTAGCGATGTCGCAGCGTGTAAAGCCCCCTTCAGTCCGAACACATTGCGTCTGTGCCCTTTTGGTGTTGCTGGTTGGTCTGAAGCCTTTTCTTTGGCACCATGTTTACACTTGGTGGATCCCTTTTGCTTAAAACTACTCGGGTCCAGCTCACCTGCGTGGCTAGCAGAGTGAGCTTGCTCTTAGGGTTCACGCTTGGCATTTTCTAGACGCTTTTGGGAAGTCTTATCCCTCTTGTTGCGCTAGTACCCCGATTTTGGAGTGGGTGGAGAGCAGTTCATGAAGATTCCTTCCTCGTCGGGTGAATTCCTGGGCTACATGAAGCTACTTCCCAGCCTAGGGTCCGCGTACCCTGTCGTGCCCTGGCCCCTGCCCGGTTGTAGCGCAAGGCCGCCGGTCTGCCCTCCGTGGCAGTACTGTGCCCCCTGTCACTACCCCCTGTGACTGGGGTTCCAGCTCCTTCCAGGTCAGACCAACGTCTGGCACCTTGGACGGTTACAGGAGTCCAGCTCCGCAGCGTGACCTTTCCTGTCACTGCTCACTGGCACTTCTCTCCAACAACTCCTCTCTCTCACTCCTGACACTTCTGGTCCTTTTTCTACCATCCCTCCATCTGGGCGGCCCTATTCCCCTCAGGCTGCCCAATGGGTGTTTGGTGGGTGTGGTGGAGAGTGTTCTTCAGGATTTGTGTATACCTGTTCTTAGCAACACCAAAGGGACAGGACCCGTAACCAAGGAAAAGTGGGTACCATACAGGAGGGCAGATTGCACGGCACCCTTGTGATGACCTGATAAGCCAGGGCGTCACATTCCCCCTTGGTTTAGCGTAGCTCATCCGTGAGCTACAGGACGCCAAGTATTTATTGAACTGGTAAAAAGAAAGGTTAACATTAATAACATTTATTCAACAGGTTCATCCCACATTAGGGAGGTACTTATACTTTAATGTTACCAAACTTAGAGTTCATCTGTCAGCAGGGGGACGCCACCGGTTGCGATAGTAGCGGGGACCCAACCTACCACGTTGCGGTCCCTTCCTGTGACAGTCCAGTCCCAACGTCCCGGATCCCAATAACCCCCACCCAAATAACCTGTTTCCCCTGGAAACCTAAATCGGACCTTAGTCGGCTTAAGGTCCCCGAATGTGCCAGATGACTCTTTGGTACAGGAGGTGCAATTATGTACACAACAGAAGTTTGTGTTGGTCACGCCAGTCCTGTGACCGTGGTCCATTTTTTTACTTAACTATTTAAAACTACGAAGTCCTTGAAAAAGTCGACAAAGTCCATGTACCTGTTGTACACTTGTAGCAAATCTAGAGGAAAATCAGGTTACTTTCCGTTTCATTTAAAACCATTTCATTAAAGTATATATTTTCTAACAGTTTCTATATGAAAAATAAACTGTGAAAAACAACAAACGAAAGCACAGATACCTAACAATTCTATAGCATCGTTAACTTTTCAGTATTAACATTTTTTACTTTAACATTCTTCTCTATACCTCCGTGAAGGTTGACCAAAGTTAACACGAGTGGACCTTCTTAACTCTGGACTCTCATTCCCTTCTGATGACATGGCTATGCTCCCTGCAGCTTCCTCGCCCTCTGTACTGGGTGTTGCAGGTAAGACCCTACGTGTGCGTGGCAAGGGAATAGGTGCTACTCTAGGTGCTGGATGGAGTGGGTGCAGTGTCAGTATGCCCTTCCTGTTCTGTTTCTTCCACTGGTTGTGGGAATGTTAACACAGGGACTATTACTGCTCCATTCTGCATAGGCCAATCTTCCGGAAAGTCACCTAGGAAAGTGCAGATTACCTTCTTCCTTTCCACCACTGGAGGCTGGGGTTGAGACTCTTCTGTCACCCTGAGTGGTTCTGGGCACTTCTTTAGATGGTCCCGAGATACCGTAGCCGTGGTTCTTCCATGGTCCTTACTGATAAAACAGGTTTTGTGGTTATCAAAGTTGGACAACTGTACCATGTACAGCTCCTTTTCCCACTGATCATCCAACTTGTGCTGTCTCCTTTTTCTTTTCAACACCACTTCTCCGATAGCAAAGGGGGCTGCCTTAGCTTGTTTGTTAAAGTTCCTCTCTTACCACTCCCGGGTTTGACTCAGGCTTTCCTCGACACACTTCTGAATCTGCTTGTACTGAGCTTGACGACGTGAGTCCCAATCTTATCCAGGGGCACAAGTTTCAGGTAGTTTAACCCCCATCTCCAAGTCCACTGGGAGTCTTCCAGGCGGAGCCCTCATCAGGTACGCTGGGGTGCACTTGGTGGATCCACTGGGATATGGTTATTCATGTCTACCAACTCTGGTAATTTCTCAGGCCACAAGTTCCGCTCCTCCAGGGAAGGGTCTTCAACAAGTTAATCACCAGGTGGTTCATTTTCTCGCACATCCCATTCGTCAGAGCATGGTAAGGGGTAGTGCAGATCTTCTTGCACCCATACAGACTACAGAACTCTTGAAAGATCTCGGCTTTGAAAGCGGGGCCTTGGTCCGTTAGGACTCGGTCGGGATACCCATGCGGCCTACAGAAATGGGCCTGGAACGCCTTCGCCGCTGTGCTGGCTGTCAAGTCCTTGAAAGGTACTAGCACCAGGAACCATGAGTAGTGATTGACCATGGTGAGTGCATAAGTATATCCACTGCGACTGGGGGTTAACTTAACATGGTCCAGAGCCACGATCTCCAGAGGTTGCTGAGTGACGATTGGCTGGAGTGGCGCTCGCTGGCTGGTGCCGTCTTGCCTCCTCAAGGCACAGGGACCACAATTCCTACACCAGGCTTCGATGGAGTCCCTCATTTCAATCCAGTAGAAGTGACTTCTTAGCAACATCTCCAGTTTCTTCCACCCAAAGTGCCCGGTCTCGTTGTGGTAGGCCTCCAGCACCACTGGGACGTGCGATTTGGGGACCACAATCTGGCAGATCCTCTCATGGGTCTTGGGGTTGACCAGATTCCTGCACAACTTGCCTTGGTGTAAGTACAGCCGACACCGGTCTTGCCACATTTTTCTGGCCTCTTCTGGGGCATCTGGTCCCAAACAGGCATCGGCTCTGGATAACAGCAATTTAACTAGCTTGACTGCAAGATCCCGTTCCTGAGCTTCTTGCCAGCCATGGTGGGACAATGGGTCACAAGTTATCTCTTGATGGTGAACACTTGCTCAAGGCCGTTCTCCCGAAGGGGGATGATGGAATGCTGGTAGCTCAATCTCTTCCAGGTCGTCTTCATCCCCTTCTTCATCCAGCAAATTGGGCATTCTGGACAAAGTGTCTGCATTAGTGTTTTTGCAGCCAGCTCTATATTTGATAGCAAAGTCATAATTAGCCAGCCGCGCAAGCCATCGTTGTTCCAAGGCTCCTAACTTCGCTGTATTCAGGTGAGTCAGCGGGTTATTGTCCGTGTACACAGTGAACTTAGCAGCGGCAAGGTAGTGTTTGAACCTTTCTGTCACAGCCCATACGAGCGCCAGGAACTCCAACTTGAAGGAGCTATAATTCTCCGGGTTCCTCTCAGTAGGCCTCAACTTCCGGCTGGCATAGGTGATCACTTTTTCCTTACCCTTCTGTACCTGGGACAGGACGGCTCCCAGTCCCATATTACTGGCATCTGTGTACAGCACGAACAAGAGGCCATAATCAGGGTAGGCCAGGATTTGATCCCCAGTCAGGACGGATTTCATCCGTTCAAAAGATTTTTCTTGTTCCGGACCCCATTGGAATGGGGGCCCTGAGGGCCTTCCGTGTGTGGTTTGGCCCACCAGGAGGTCTTGCAAGGGGGCCGCCATCTGGGTATACCCCTTGATGAACCTTTGGTAGTATCCCATAAGGCCCAGGAACTGCCACACTTCTCTGATGGTGGTAGGCCGCGGCCAGCTCTGGATGGCTGTGATTTTCTCGAGGTCAGGTGCCACACCTTCAGCACTCACCACGTTCCCCAGGTATTGTACCTTCGGTTTGAGCAGGTGGCACATTGACGGCTTGAGCTTCATTCCGTATTTGGACAGGGCATCAAATACCTCCGCCAGATGTTTCAGGTGAGATTCGTATGTCTTGGAGTAGACGATGACGTCATACAGATACAGCAAGTTGGTCTCAAAATTACAGTGGCCTAAACAGCACTCCATCAACCTCTGGCACATCCCGGGTGCGTTGCACAGCCCGAATGGCATGGTGTTAAACTCACACAGGCCCACCAGGGTCGCAACTGCGGTCTTCTCCCGTCTTCTGCCACCTGCCATTACTCACTGGTAAGATCAAGAGTGGAAACATAAGTAGCAGATTTTAAGGCGGCTAATGACTCCTGATAGTTGGCACATGGCTGTAAAAATGCAAATCACATATATGACTGGTCATTGTCACACTCGGACTGTTGAGTGTCCAACACACGGTATGACAGATGTACATGGACCAGTGACTGTCCAGCATATGGTGAAACACATGGGTATCAACAGGGATGGTAAAGGGGAGGACCCTGACAATAGGGAGTGGAGGATAGGCCACCTCCTGACTCTAATATGTGTCTGGTCCCTGAGCTCCCCTAACATCCATATACAAGTTCTTGTCCTCATCGCCATCACATGCCTAGTCCCTTACTGTCCCTCCACTCACCCTGGATAAAGACAAGGCCGATGAGTACTCCAGACATCACCACTATGGTAATGACAGACAAGGGAAGGAGGACACACAGGGGGACGTAGACAAAAGGATATACAAACAAACTTCACTGATGTAGCCAGACGCTAAAGCTGCAGTCAACTAGACTTCAAAACGTGGCCCTGCAGCAGCTAAACTCCAGAAGTATAACATCAGCATCTCCAAGACATCTTCCTTCCTCCATGGTGGTCAGAAACAGAATGAGATTCTATTACTGGTATCTGTTACACCTCGTGGCTCTCCTGTGGCAAGGAATGAGACAGTCTCCTTGCCTGCCACGAGCGCTACTGCTCAGCAGCGCCGAAGGTCTGCCAGACTGCGCAGAGTGCAGGAGAAACCTCCTCAGAGAGGCAGCACGAGAGTGACACCTAGTGGTACTCCTGTTGCAAGAGATGAGGCGGTCTCCCATTCCTTGCCTGCCGCAGCTCCTCCTGCTCAGCAGCCTCGAAGGTCTGTGAGGTTGCGCAATGTGCAGAGGTTTGCTGTTCAGGGAAGCAGTGAGACTCCCGTTATCTCTACACATTATGAGACCGAGGATCCCGCCTCTATTTCCCAGAGGCAGGAGGGTGAGCATGTGCTATGCTTGGTGGATCCTGATTCGCCCACTGACGTCACACGGCTTGATGACAAGGCTGGTGACGTGGTGAATCCTGACTGGCCAGGCTGGGATGTCGTGGATCCTGATTGGGTCAAGTCCGTCATCTCCGCCTCGCGCCCGCCCTTGGCTGGAGCTACACCTCCTTAAAAGCTCCTCCTGCCATCATGGCGGCGCGCGACCGTCCTTCTATGTTTGGATGTCTGGCAGCGTGCTGCCACGCCACTGCTCAGGCATTATCGTCTTCTGTGGGCTTGGCCCTTGCTGCTTAGGCAGCACCTGGTTTGCAGGCCGTGTCCCTGCCTTGCTGCTCCGGCAGTAGCTCCTTTGACAGGCCGTGTTCCTGTTCCAGGTGAGCTCCTCGAGTCTCCACCGGACTCACCTGGTTATTGAAAGCACACGTGCGTGGGCACCTCTGTGCTACCCTCGTGCCATATTCTCGTGACTTCCACTGGCACACGTGCGTGGGCACCTCTGTGCTTCCCCGTGCAACAGGTACACCGAGCCGTGTGATCCCTGCCATACAACCCTCACGGGTTAGGGCAGACCGGTGTACATAGATCGTCTGTGACATTCCAGACGATCGCTAGCAGCAACCCGCTCACTCTTCACGCACCATAGCAGCGGTCCCTTACACCGCACAGTGGACCTTGACCGGCGGAAGCTGTCCATTCCCCATCTTGGCACGCTTCCCCGGGTCCCCCTCGTAACATTACGGTCGCGCCAAAGGTCTGGCTATGGCTGAAGAGCAGCAGCAGTTGCTGCATTATGTGCAGCAGTTGGAATCACGATTGGCAGCAGTGGAGCAGTCTTCGTCCGACAAGACTACTCTGACGACAGTCGCCACCCAGGCGGCTACCCAGGCTGTGATATTGGGCGGAAGGTCTCCTCGCCTTGCGCTTCCAGAGCGCTTTAGCGGGGACAGCTCCGAGTGCCGTGGCTTTATAAACCAGGTCACCACCTACTTAGAGCTGTCCGCGACTCTTTACGCTACCGAGAAGGCGAAGGTAGCCTTCGTCCAGTCCCTGCTCACAGGCAGAGCGCTGAAGTGGTCCACGCCGTTGTGGGAGCGCGGAGATCGGGTGGTGAATAACTTAGCAGCCTATCTTGGGGCCATGAGAATGGTGTTCCTCGGGCCTCAAGTCACCCACGACTCCGCACTGCGCCTCCTACGACTTCGGCAAGGGTCCGCTTCAGTCGGGGACTTTGCCGTACACTTTAGGACACTTGCCGCAGAGCTGGACTGGCCGGATAAGGTCCTTGTCCCTGTGTTCTGGGAGGGCCTGGCGGGGTTCGTCAAAGACGCACTGGCCACGCGTGAGGTGCCTGCTACTTTAGAGTCCTTGATTGTGGTTGCCTCTCGCATAGACATCCGCCAGGCGGAGCGGAGGCTCGAGGTCTCTTCAGTACCCACGTCCTCAAGGCCTAAAAAGCGTCTGGCTTCCGTTTTTCACCAGACAGGTCTCCCAGCCAGCTCTGTAGGCGACTCCGTGGAGTCAATGGAGGTGTCCAAAGCGGTCTCCTCTACCCCAGGTTCTCGGTCTGGTGTCATCTGCTTTTCCTGTGGGCAGAGGGGACACATAGCTACCCGATGTCCCAAACCGTCGGGAAAAGACAGCGTCTAGTTTCTATCAGAGGGGGGACTCTAGACGCTACCTCTCCCTCTAGGTTGACTATCAGCGCCCAGTTGCAGTTCGGCACTACTCTCTTCTCTGCCCTGGCTTGCTTGGACTCAGGCGCTGAAGGCAATTTTATCTCGACCTCCCTGGCAACCCGATACTCAGTTCCCCTGGTTCTGTTGCCCAAGCCACTCAGGGTCCGGGTAGTCGACGGGTCCATACTACTCGATCCTATCACCCAGATCACTATCCCTCTCAGGATGGATGTACCACCGGGACACCATGAGCAGGTGTCCTTCCTGGTGCTTCCAGGGGGGACGGATGAGATCCTACTGGGCCTTCCCTGGTTGAGACAGCATGCTCCTATACTCAACTGGGCAACAGGGGAGATCTCATCCTGGGCAGGATCCTGTAGAGAGCACCTCGTGACTACCGAACCACCCGCTACCATTAGGTCGGTTGGGTCCTCAGAGAATACAGGGGGGCCGGGTTTACCGACACCTTATGAGGCCTATAGGGATGTCTTTTCAAAAAGGGCCGCAGATACTCTTCCTCCCCACCGGCCATATGATTGCCGATTAGACCTGAAGCCAGGCTCCGAGCCCCCTAGGGGCAGAGTGTATCCACTCTCTGCTCCAGAGACGGAGGCTATGTCCAAATATATTCAGGACAGCCTGGCGAAGGGGTTCATTCGCAAGTCTATTTCACCGGCTGGTGCAGGGTTCTTTTTTGTGCAGAAGAAGGAAGGGGATCTGCGCCCCTGTATCGATTACAGGGGATTAAATGCAATCACGATCAAGAACAAATACCCTTTGCCCCTCATTACTGAGCTATTTGATCGATTCCGCGGGGCAAAGGTCTTCACAAAGCTGGATCTACGCGGGGCGTATAATCTAGTGCGAGTCCGAAAGGGCGATGAGTGGAAGACCGCCTTTAACACCAGGGACGGTCACTACGAGTATCTAGTAATGCCCTTCGGACTCTGCAATGCCCCCGCCGTATTTCAAGACTTTGTGAATGACATTTTCCGGGATTTGTATCTTTCCGTGGTTGCATACCTGGATGACATTCTTATCTTCTCCCCCGATCTTACCACCCATCGGAGGGATGTCATCCGAGTACTTAAGAGGCTCCGCACCCATTCGCTATATGCTAAGCTGGAAAAGTGCGTTTTTGAACGGGAATCCTTGCCGTTCCTGGGGTACATCGTGTCCAGTCAGGGGTTAGCAATGGATCCGGGGAAGTTGGAGACAGTGATGAACTGGCCTGAGCCCCGCTCGCTGAAGGCGATCCAGCGATTCTTGGGGTTTATCAATTATTATCGCCAGTTCATTCCCAACTTCTCGACGGTGGCAGCACCCATCATTGCCCTTACCCGCAAGGGCGCTAATCCCAAAGCATGGACACGAGAAACGGTAGAGGCATTTCACTCTCTCAAAACTCACTTCTCCAGAGCTCCCATCCTTCATCGTCCAGACATCTCCAAACCCTTCCTACTGGAGGTAGACGCCTCTTCGGTCGGTGCAGGTGCAGTCCTGTACCAGAAAAACGAACGAGGAAGGAAGCATCCTTGTTTCTTTTTCTCCAAGACCTTTTCTCCGGCCGAGAGGAACTACTCCATAGGGGATAGGGAGTTACTAGCGATGAAACTAGCATTCCAGGAATGGCGGCATCTCCTGGAGGGTGCGAAGCATCCATTTGAGGTATATTCTGACCACAAAAACCTCACATACCTCCAGACAGCACAACGCCTGAACCCAAGGCAGGCCCGTTGGTCTTTATTCTTCTCCCGGTTCCGCTTTATTATCCGCCACCTGGCCGGTGAGAAGAACGTACGGGCCGATGCCTTGTCACGTTGTATGGTTGTGTTGGAGGAGGACGAGGAGGAGCCTCGTCTTGTACTACCCCCGGACAGCTTGAGGATGGTCACTCCCACTTCTTTGGACCAGGTGCCACCTGGCAAAACCCTCGTTCCCCCTGAACTACGGAACGAGGTGCTATCGTGGGCCCATGCCTCCAAGGTCGGGGGTCACTTTGGGGTCAAAAGGACCAGAGACCTGGTGACCAGGCATTATTGGTGGCCGAGACTACCCCAGGACGTACAGGAGTATGTGGGAGCCTGTATGTCGTGTGCTCGGAATAAGTCGTCCCGGCAGAGACCGGCAGGTCTTCTTCACCCACTGCCAGTGCCGGATCGTCCCTGGGAAGTGGTAGGGATGGACTTCCTGGGAGATCTGCCCAAGTCAGCAGGGCACAAGGTCGTATGGGTCATCACGGACCACTTCTCTAAAATGGTCCACTTGGTGCCTCTCCCACGACTCCCGACGTCACGTGCTCTCGCCACCTTGTTCATTCGGCATGTATTTAGGTTGCATGGCATGCCTGACAAGGTGGTGAGCGACCGGGGTCCCCAGTTCGCGTCTCGCTTCTGGAGAGAGCTCTGTAAGCTCCTGCAGATAGAGCTGAACATCTCCTCCGCATACCATCCCGAGACCAATGGACTAGTGGAGAGGACTAATCAAACCTTGGTAACTTACCTCCGCCATTTTATCTCCGCGCATCACGACAACTGGGCTAACCTCCTTCCTTGGGCCGAATTTGCCATTAACAATTCGGTCCATGAATCCTCTGGCCAGACTCCGTTCCTACTCAATAACGGACAACATCCCAGAATCCCGGTTCCGATGCCCATTACGTCACCCGATACTAGAGTGGAGGATTGGGCGACCAAGGCCCGGGAGATCTGGGATGACACCCAAGAGGCTCTTAAGAGGGCTAAAGACCGGATGGTGACAACGGCTGATGTCCGCCGTTGCCCTGCACCATCCTTCGCCCCTGGTGACCTAGTATGGCTGTCCTCTAAGAATGTTAACCTACGGGTACAGGCAGCCAAATTCGCCCCTAGGTATCTGGGTCCGTTTAAGGTACTACAGCAGGTAAACCCGGTGGCATACCGACTCCAGCTCCCTCCACGCTGGGCTATAGCCAACACCTTTCACGTGTCCCTCTTGAAACCCGTACGACTTAATAAATTCTCGGGGTCCCTGCCGGCTCAAACAGACTCCCCGTCCGACGACCCTGAGGTGGCAAAAATTGTGGAGACAAAAGTCATACAGGGCAAGAGGTACTACCTCGTGGAGTGGGCCGGTCGTGGTCCGGAGCATAGATCCTGGGAGTTGGAGGATCATATCCGTGCCCCGGGGTTGATAGCGGCCTTCGAGCACGGGCAGGGGGGGGCCTAGACGGGGGGGTAATGTTACACCTCGTGGCTCTCCTGTGGCAAGGAATGAGACAGTCTCCTTGCCTGCCACGAGCGCTACTGCTCAGCAGCGCCGAAGGTCTGCCAGACTGCGCAGAGTGCAGGAGAAACCTCCTCAGAGAGGCAGCACGAGAGTGACACCTAGTGGTACTCCTGTTGCAAGAGATGAGGCGGTCTCCCATTCCTTGCCTGCCGCAGCTCCTCCTGCTCAGCAGCCTCGAAGGTCTGTGAGGTTGTGCAATGTGCAGAGGTTTGCTGTTCAGGGAAGCAGTGAGACTCCCGTTATCTCTACACATTATGAGACCGAGGATCCCGCCTCTATTTCCCAGAGGCAGGAGGGTGAGCATGTGCTATGCTTGGTGGATCCTGATTCGCCCACTGACGTCACACGGCTTGATGACAAGGCTGGTGACGTGGTGAATCCTGACTGGCCAGGCTGGGATGTCGTGGATCCTGATTGGGTCAAGTCCGTCATCTCCGCCTCGCGCCCGCCCTTGGCTGGAGCTACACCTCCTTAAAAGCTCCTCCTGCCATCATGGCGGCGCGCGACCGTCCTTCTATGTTTGGATGTCTGGCAGCGTGCTGCCACGCCACTGCTCAGGCATTATCGTCTTCTGTGGGCTTGGCCCTTGCTGCTTAGGCAGCACCTGGTTTGCAGGCCGTGTCCCTGCCTTGCTGCTCCGGCAGTAGCTCCTTTGACAGGCCGTGTTCCTGTTCCAGGTGAGCTCCTCGAGTCTCCACCGGACTCACCTGGTTATTGAAAGCACACGTGCGTGGGCACCTCTGTGCTACCCTCGTGCCATATTCTCGTGACTTCCACTGGCACACGTGCGTGGGCACCTCTGTGCTTCCCCGTGCAACAGGTACACCGAGCCGTGTGATCCCTGCCATACAACCCTCACGGGTTAGGGCAGACCGGTGTACATAGATCGTCTGTGACATTCCAGACGATCGCTAGCAGCAACCCGCTCACTCTTCACCCACCATAGCAGCGGTCCCTTACACCGCACAGTGGACCTTGACCGGCGGAAGCTGTCCATTCCCCATCTTGGCACGCTTCCCCGGGTCCCCCTCGTAACAGGTATCATATGATGGATCATGTGATTTCTTGAAGGTAATGAGAGTGGCCACAAACCAGCTGCAGCTCAGGCAAACTAACCAGGAGTTACTAGCAAGGAAAATGTCATTAACCCTTGCTGCACCAACAGAAAGCAAAACACATTTAAAATCACAGAGTAATGTGAAGCTCCAGTCCCAGAGTCGTCACAAGTATCTCAAGCACGAGAGACACTTGTCACATTCATGTGATGACTGCTGGAACTGACGAGTAGAACCAAACACTGTATAATCCTGTAAATTAGTATATTGCACAGTGTTAGAATGTGGTATGCTACTGTCACGCCAGGTATGAGAGGACACAAGGCGAGTGGCGCAACACAAAAGGGAAAACCAGGGAAGATGTACATCAGAATGCCATGGTGATAGGGAAAGGGAAGGGGATCACCTTTTAACACTCACCTGAGTCTGATCCCTGCACTTAATGTCTCTAGATGGGTCCGTCCCCCATTGCGTCATCACGTGCCTAGGCCCTCGATGTCACTGAACTCACCCTGACTAGTGTGGAGGCCAGCGATTCACTAATTTCACTAGTACGATAAAACAACAGGAGGAAAGTAAGACAAACAGGTAAGGAATGACAAAACAAATAGCACTCCTCAGCTTCTCCAGCATGAAGCGTCACAGATGCCACTGAAACTAACATCTTAGGTTCTTTAGAGACAGGCTCCTTCAAAGTGGCCATTATAAAATGAACTATAGTCTGCATAGGAGAAAGTATGGAGTGGATTTATATAACAGAAGGGCGTGGCTGAAGCGGAGATTGACAGCTACAATTCAATCTCAGCAGGATAGAAGAAAAACAGTAACCCCTTTAGAACTCAATGGAATTAAATAGTCTCCTACTCAGGCTAAACAATAAGAAGGTTTTAAAGAGGAACTGATATCAACTAAAACACTGTGATCTTCTGATCCCAGATGCCATAGAGGTCTTAGCAGAGCGCGATACACAAGTTACAGCTATAGTACTTAATTTTATAATTAATGTTTCTAGCATAAATACAGATGTAGTAACTCTTAACTTGCCAAATGGCACAATTCTTTATTAATATATCCATGTCACGCTATCTGACAAGCTGTAATGCCGGCAACACTGTGTAGCGCCCCTGAGACCCTCAGGGCACTACAAGGAACTGCATCTTCTTAAGGATGCAGGACTTACCCCCTGGGACCTGGAGTATTAGTGCTGATGCCACCAAAGCACATGCAAAGTCCTAGTTCTCCCCTCCACACCGGGCATAAAGGGTTAACCATGTAAAGGGATGGTCGCCATGGAAAGGAACGAGTCCCTAGGATTAGCCAGACTAGTGGGAGGGGTCAGCAGTCAGTAGAGAGTCTAGAGAGTGTGGCACACAGGAAAGGTGTGCAGATGTGCCTGCGCTGGGTCCATGCAGCGGTGACCCGGGGGCACAGGAGAGAGGTCGCCAGGTCGGGTACCGGAGATACCGCTGGGACTGGAGCATGCACGGGGCACAGGGTCCTAGATTAGGCACCAGTTCTACACAGCTTGATAAATACCTGCCCGGTGAGGACACCTTCACGGACTTCACTGAACCAAATAATCCGGGGGCATCAGCAGTAAACTAGGATCGGGGTTTGGACACTTACCTCCCCACAGGGTCCGCACTACTCGCCGTATGGAGAATACTGTATCCCAAAAGAGACAGTCGGGCCCCAAACGCTCCATGCTACGGGTACCCAACCAACAGAGAGTACGGGGGACAGAGCAACCTGGGTCACTTCATTGGCACTGATTTTCCCTGGGACCTGAACCAGCAACTCCTGGGTCCAAGTGAGTAGAGACTGTTAAAAACAACCTGATGTGGTCTCCGTTATTATCCCTCATCATCTCCCAGGCATGGACCTACCTGCGGAGGGCCTAACACCATTGCTACAAACACAACCAGCTCTGGGAGTACCCACATTTAGCAGCGGCGGTTCATAATCATCTTTGCTTTGCTGCAGATGGCTGAATACCAGTGTAGTTAGCTCTCTGCTGTGAGCCATGGGCAGGGCTCATCCATTTTTAAACTCTCATAACTGTGTCCCTGGCTGCTAAGTTATAAGGTATACTTACCCTGGTTCACTACTGCTTCTTTGCTGTTATTCAGCCTGTGGATTCTTGTCCCTGACCTCAGCTTATGTTTTAACTACCCAACTGCCTCTTGATTTTGTTCCTGACTTTGAACTCCTATTTCAGACCCCACATCCTGACAATTGTCAGCTAACCGTCACTTTGTGGATGTAATCCAGGCTGCCCTTCCCAAATCCAGATCCCTGTACAAGGTTTAAAGGGTGAAGGCCAGTGTTGTCCTGGATCAGTGTTTCTCAACTCCAGTCCTCAAGACCCACCAACAGATCATGTTTTCAGGTTTTCCTCAATGTTAGACAGGGAATAATTCCATCACCTGTGCAACATTAAGGAAATCCTGAAAACCTGATTGAGGAAAACCTGAAAACATGATCTGTTGGTGGGTCTTGAGGACTGGAGTTGAGAAACACTGTGCTAGATGCTTTGGCTTATGCACATCCTATCCATGAAAGTCCAAATAGTGGTCAGCCTTCCACCAACAGTGTTCGATTACACTAAAGTCCAACATGTCCAACCATTCTTGCTCTTTGCATAAACATTAAGTACATTTGGAAAGACTTTCAGATTTAAATGATTTAATTTGTAGGGGCACCTCTATTAAAAAAGTCATGAATATCAAATTGGCAGGGATTTGACACCCGGCAATCTGAATGATCAGCTCTTATATACTACAGTGGCTGCTTAAACTTCAATACAGGAGACTAAATGACCTGAAAGGAATAGCCCTTTGTCCTGTTATCATCATTGTGAGCTGCTTGGTCATTTTTTTTATTGGAACAAACTGATCTCTAGAATAGGTTTTAGGACAAAAACAAAAGTAGCTTTCATAAAGTGAGCAAAGTTCAGAGATTTTGTTGGCAGCCTATGATATGACCTAAATTCCTATTCAGTTAATTTTATTAAGCCGGTTTTTATATAATTTTTTTAAGTTAGTTACGTGTTAATAGAAATAACTATACATAAAACTTTGCATTCAACAAGCACCGTTCGATATTAAATATTTGATGTGACTTGCTAGATTCATTTGTGAATAGTCTGTAGGACATAAATCAGTACAAGAAAAAGAGTATAATTAAAAAACGTGATTAATAACTAACACCTATTCACAGTATAGCTGATAAGTATCTGATTGTTGTGTCCGCCACAATTAAATAAAAGTGTTGCTGTGAATGAGATATTAAACAAGCTCTTCTCATCCGTGTTCACCAAGGAACTCACTGTTCCAGGGATCATTCAACAAAGCAAAAATCTAAGTTTACCACCCGATATAATTAATTTAACACAAGAAGAAGTACGCTTGTGTCTGAGTAAATTAAACATTGACAAATCCCACGGGCCAGATAGCATTCATCCATGGATATTGAGGGAATTGAGCTTAGTAATTGACAGACCATTGTATCTCATCTTTTTAGACTCGCTTGTGACAGGGTTGGTGCCTCAAGATTATAGGATTTCTGATGTGCTACCGGTATTTAAGAAAGGTAAGAGGGTAGATCCAGGCAACTACCATCCAGTAAGTCTGACATCAGTAGTGTGCAAGGTTTTTGAGGGCATTTTAAAGGGATAAGGTGCAAAAATATATTGCAGAAACTAATATAATAACTGACAAACAGCATGGATTCATGAAAGATAAGTTGTGTCTAACCAGCCTGTTGGGGTTCTATGATGGGATAAGTGCAAATCTGGATATTGGTAATGCAGCTGATGTGATTTATTTGGAGTTTGCAAAGGCATTTGAAACTGTACCACATAATAGCCTTATACTGAAGCTCCAGAAGCAGGGACTAGGGGAAACTAAAATGTAAAGTAGTGCACCTAGGACAGAGTAATCCTATAGCTGCGTGTACACTAAGTGGAAGTAAACTCGGTACTGAAGAGCAGGAGAAAGACTTGATTCTCATGGTTATAAGTAAGCTGAGCAGCAGTACTCAATGTCAAGCTGCAGCTGAAAAAGCAAACAAGATTTTAGGGTGTATATAAAGAGAGATTAGATCCCGTGATCCCAATGTATTGTTTCCCCTCTATAAATCACTTGTAAGGCCACATCTAGAATATGGGATCAAGTTTTGGGCTCCACATTTTAAAAAGGACATTCAAGAGTTAAGCGGGCTTTACACACAGCGATATCGCTAGCAAGCGTACCCGCCCCCTTCGGTTATGCGTCACGGGCAAATCGCTGCCCGTGGCGCACAACATCGCTTACACCCGTCACAGTATACTTACCTGCCTAGCGGCGTCGCTGTAGCCGGCGAACCGCCTCCTTTCTAAGGGGGGGCAGTTCGTTCAGCGTCACATCGGCGTCACTAAGCGGCTACCCAATAGAAGTGGATGGGCGGAGATGAGCGGCAGGAACATCCCACCCACCTCCTTCCTTCCTCATTTCGGGCGGCTGCAGGTTCGATGTTATTCCTCGTTCCTGCGGTGTCACACATAGCGATATGTGCTGCCGCAGGAACGACGAACAATGTCGTAACTGCAACAGCAACGATAATCGGGATCGGAACGACGTGCCAACGATCAACGATATGGTGAGTATTTTTGTTCGTTAACGGTCGTTCCTGTGGTGTCACACGCAACGATGTCGCTAACGAGGCCGAATGTACGTCACAAATTCCGTGACCCCAACGGCATCTCGTTAGCAATGTCGTTGCATGTAAAGCCCGCTTTAGAGTCAGTTCAAAGGCAAGAAAATAGATTATTGAAAGGAATGGAAGGCCTCTCATATGATGAGTGGTTAAAAAAGTTAGATTTGTTTAGCATAGAAAAAAGACGTCTCAGAGGAGATGTCATTTATATGTAAAAATACATGTGTGGTCGATATAAAGGACTGGCACATGACATTCCTTCCGAAGTCAATACTAAGGACCAGGGGACATTCACTGTGAGTGGAAGGAAAGAGATTCCAGCAGCTAAATAGGAAAGGGTTCTTTACAGTTAGAGCAGCCAGACCGTGGAATGCCATACTCTATCGCAAGAGGTAGTAATGGCAGACACTATAACAGCTTTTAAAAAAGGGCTGGATGATTTCCTCATTACACACAACATTGTTGGTTATACATGACTTAATCACAAAATGTATAATTGGTGGGGGAAGGTTGAACTAGATGGACCTAGGTCTTTTTTTCAACCTATGTAACTATGTAACTATGTCTGTTCTGCCTTCGTCCACGTGTGAGCTGTGTGGACTCCGGCATACAGCTAACCTTCATCCACTGTTTCAATAAACAGACTGTGTTGCCTTTAAGTCTTTATTTATTAAATGATGATGGATAGGTGGATGATCATAAGAAATGGATGATTGATTGGTAAAAACTATAACAAAAGATACAAATCCATATCAGTACAGGCATATCACAAATAACAGAATGACATACATAGTAGTACTGGTATTTACAGAATCTGCATAACATAGAGAGCAATGCATATGACTGAACACAACATTTACACTGCTGAAGCTGCCCTACACCTGCTCTGCATGTATCACGGCCTATGTAATCTGAGTAGAGCCACTGCCACTTCACAGTGCCTACATAACAACTGTACACATATTCCAACACAAATATGTAGTCTAGTACAATGATTCCTACCGGGATCCATTAGTCAGGAGAAACGATTGAAGAAAGGGAGCTGGAGCCGGCCATAGCACCTCTGAATCCTATGGAGACACCAAGACATCTGCGTCTCCAACTCAGTAAGGGAAGGGAAAAAGGGGCAGTCCAAGGAAGTATCTTTTCCTTAAAGCAACAGGCTCCAAAACAGAAATACTGTAGAGATGTATGAGGAAAACATAAGAAAGCCAACAGTGACCTCTTGTGGGCAACAAACGATATTACCCTTATCCAATTTAATGAATAGAAGACAGAACACTCCCCGCTTGGCGTTAACCAATGCCACTATTGGACTCCTGAGGGGATAACAACAACACAAGTTCAGTGACTGGTCTGGTGAACAGTTTGTTCTCTCCGAGCTTGCTCACTCTGACCTCTACCTTGCGTACTCTCCCATCCTTGCTGGGAAAGGGTTTGGTGACTAGGCCGAGTGGCCACTCATTTCGGTGTGATTGACTGTCCTTTACAAGTACCACATCGCCAAGTCTGATGTTTGGATGGTCTTTCTGCCATTTTGTTCTGGTTTGCAGAGTGGAGAGATATTGTTTCCTCCATCTGTCCCAAAAGGCATTGGACACGTTTTGTACTTGCCTCCATTGTCTTTTGTAGAGGTCTTTCTCGGTGAATTCTCCAGGTGGAGCTCCTGGGACACAGGTTTTCTGTGTAAGTAACATGGCAGGAGTAAGAACTGTTGAGTCTCCAGAATCTCCAGAAAGAGCTGTCAATGGCCTAGCATTCATGATAGCTGTAACTTCGGCCAAGAACGTAGTCAAGCTTTCGTGGGTAAGTCTGGTGTTTGCTTGCAAGAGGATAGAATCTAGAATCTTGCGTGCAATTCCTATCATTCTTTCCCAGGTGCCTCCCATGTGCAAAGCGTGTGGTGGGTTGAAGGTCCAGGTGCATCCTTGCTCACCTAGGTACCTCTCTACATTTATAATGTCTAGATTGGAAGGGATTTGGAGTTCTCTTGCTGCTCCAATAAAGTTCGTGCCTCTATCAGAACGAATGTGCTTCACAGGGCCTCTGATAGCAATGAAGCGTCGAAGTGCATTTATGAAACTTGAAGTGTCCATAGATTCTATTACTTCGATATGAACAGCTCTGACAGACAAACAGGTGAATAGAACTGCCCAACACTTTGCTTCGGCATGGACCTTCCTAGTGCGTCTTGTAGCTACGGACCAGGGGCCGAACACATCCAGTCCAACGTTGGTGAAGGGGGGTTCAGTACTGAGCCCGTCAGGTGGAAGATTGGCCATCTTCTGGTTTTGAAACATGCCACGAAGTTTGCGACACGTAACGCAGTTGAAGATGAGTTTGCTCACGCTTCTCTTCGCTCCGACTATCCATAGTCCAGCCGCTCGTAGACTCCCTTCGGTAAACAAACAACCTTGATGTCTCACCAAGATGTGATGATGTTGAATGAGCAAGGTTGTGACGTGATGACGTCCGGGAATTATTACCGGGTGTTTCTCTGAGACTTCTACCTTAGCTTCTTGAATGCGGCCACCTATTCTCAGCAGCCCATCTTTGTCAATGAACGGGTCGAGTTTCCTCAACGCACTGTCTCTAGGAATGGGTAGTCCTTTGTCGAGATTGTCTATCTCCTTGTTGTAGGCTTCATTTTGTACAACATGGAGTATTGTAATCTTGGCTTTCTCTAGGTTGGGAGCAGTAAACGCATGCTTGCAGTGATGCCAACCTTTACTGCATCTCTGATTTGTTGGTAGTTCGGACTTGTAAAACTGAGTCACGTGTAGTAAAAAAGCGATGGCTCTAACAAGTGAGTTCCAGGTTGAGAATCTACTGAACCGATGAGATCCGAGGTGACGTCCTGAAACCACTGTATGAAGAGCTGACACTTGAGGACGAAGGTCTTCATCGACATCTGGATCCACCAGTTCGAATGTATCGGGCCTGCTGATGTAGGATGTTGTTCGGTACAGGAAGGCAGGGCCTGTGAACCATGTAGTGTCCTTAAGGTGACTTGGTGCAACGGATCTAGTCGCATGGTCGGCGGGATTGTGATGAGTAGATACGTAATGCCACTGATCAGGGCGAGTTGATCTTCTTATTCTCAATACCCGGTTGCTGACGTAGACATAGAAGCGTCGTGTTTCGTTGCAGATGTATCCTAGTACCACCTTGCTGTCAGTGTAGAACTCTGCATCTTTGATCTCCTGATTCATTCCATCTGAGATAAGTTCAGCCAGCTCTACTGCAAGGACGGCAGCACAGAGTTCCAGTCTAGGTATCGTGTGTTCACGGAGTGGCGCCAGTTTTGTCCGACTCATGACGAACCCAATATGGATCTGTTCATTCACATCGGTGGTTTTAAGGTATACTACTGCTGCGATTGCTTTGACTGATGCATCGCAGAAGATACAAAGTCTTTGAGATTTGACTTCTGTGGATGGCACAGGAGCGTATGGTCGGTTCACATGAAGATCGGTCAAGGCCTCTAGAGACTTCCTCCACTCTGCCCACAGGTCTGCTTTTTCTGCCGGAAGTGGATCATCCCAATCAGATGTCTCTTGGGTGAAGTCTCTTAGCATCATTTTACCTTGGACGGTAACTGGAGCTACGAATCCCAGAGGATCGTACAAACTATTCACAAAGGAAAGGACACCTCTACGTGTGAAGGATTTTTCTTCTTTGTTGATCTGAAAGGTGAAGGCATCTGTCTTCAAGTCCCAAAGTAGTCCTAGGCTCCGTTGCATGGGAAGAGAGTCGATGCTCAGGTCTATGCCCTTCAGATCACTGGAATAGTCTTGAGAGGGAAAGGCTTCCATCAGTTCTCGGCTATTGGATGCAATCTTATGCAACCTTAAGTTGGACTGAGCGAGCATTTCTTGAGCTCTTTTTAGAAGACTGATTGCTGCCTCGTTTGTGGGTGTGGATTTTAAGCAGTCGTCTACGTAGAAATCCTTTTCCACAAAGGATCTAACATCCGACCCGTACTTCTCTTCACCTACTTTGGCGGAATTCCTGAGACCGTAGATAGCCACGGCAGGGGAAGGACTGTTCCCGAAGATATGTACCCTCATCCGGTACTCTATGATGTCTTTATCTGGGTCGTTGTCACGGTACCAGAAGAACCTCAGGTAGTTTCTGTGTTCCTTTTTGACGAGAAAGCAGTGGAACATCTGTTGGATGTCAGCCATAAATGCCACCGTATCTCTGCGGAAACAGAGTAGAACTTCTAAGAGTCTGTTGTTGAGGTCTGGACCAGATAGTAGGACATCATTCAACGAGACGTCTTCGCACTTGGCACTTGAGTCGAACACCACTCTTATTTGGCCTGGCTTTTTAGGATGGTACACTCCGAAGATGGGTAAGTACCAGCGTTCCTCGGAGTCTTGTAGTGTAGGTGCGATCTCTGCATGGTTATTTCGGAATATCTTCTCCATGAAGGTAAAGAAATGTTCTCTCATCTCGGGAGACTTCTTGAGCTTGTGTCTGAGGGAGACAAATCGACTGTAGACCTGTTCCCTGTTGTTGGGTAGGCGTTGTCTCCGTGGTCGGAATGGTAAGGGTGCCACCCAGCTGTTCGACTTGTCTTTGGTTATTTCTTGGTCCATGATATCCAAGAACATCCTGTCTTCTATGGACATTGCTGTTTTGTTGTCCTCTTTGGTCCTGTGGAAGACTGTACAGCCTATGTGGTCTTGTTCGCCCTCACAAGCGTGGTCTTAGTTGGAAGGAACTGCGAAAGGACATGGCAGAGGAGTACTGCTTGGTAATTCCTTTACCAACAGACTGTTGTGACATGGTCGGAAGAAAGACGGACGTCCATTTTCTAGTGTGTTGGTGAGCATACTGTTGACTGAGGCTGGCTTGTGTGCTCCTCCTAGACAGACATCTCCTATTACGACCCATCCTAGGTCAAGTCTCTGCGCATATGGAGCGTTCTGGGAGCCGTTAATGGACTCTCTAGCCTTATGCACACGTAGCATGTCTCTTCCAAGGAGTAAGGGGTGCTTCACACACAGCGAGCTCGCTGCCGAGATCGCTGCTGAGTCACGCTTTTTGTGACGCAGCAGTGACCTCATTAGCGATCTCGCTGTGTGTGACACTGAGCAGCGATCTGGCCCCTGCTGCGAGATCGCTGCTCGTTACACACAGCCCTGGTTCGTTTTCTTCAAAGCCGCTCTCCTGCTGTGACACACAGATCACTGTGTGTGACAGCGAGAGAGCGACAAATGAAGCGAGCAGGGAGCAGGAGCCGGCATCTGACAGCTGAGGTAAGCTGTATCCAAGATAAACATCGGGTAACCAAGGTGGTTACCCGATATTTACCTTAGTTACCAGCCTCTGCAGCTCTCACGCTGCCTGTGCTGCCGGCTCCGGCTCTCTGCACATGTAGCTGCTGTACACATCGGGTTAATTAACCCGATGTGTACAGCAGCTAGGAGAGCAAGGAACCAGCGCTAAGCATTGTGCGCTGCTCCCTGCTCTCTGCACATGTAGCTGCATTACACATCGGGTTAATTAACCCGATGTGTACAGCAGCTAGGAGAGCAAGGAACCAGCGCTAAGCATTGTGCGCTGCTCCCTGCTCTCTGCACATGTAGCTGCATTACACATCGGGTTAATTAACCCGATGTGTACTGTAGCTAGGAGAGCAAGGAGCCAGCGCTCAGTGTGCGCGGCTCCCTGCTCCCTGCTCACACTGGTAACTAATGTAAACATCGGGTAACCATACCCGATGTTTACCTTAGTTACCAGTCTCCGCAGCTTCCAGACGGCGGCTCCGTGCAAGCGCAGCGTCGCTTGCACGTCGCTGCTGGCTGGGGGCTGTTCACTGGTCGCTGGTGAGATCTGCCTGTTTGACAGCTCACCAGCGACCATGTAGCGATGCGGCAGCGATCCTGACCAGGTCAGATCGCTGGTCGGATCGCTGCTGCATCGCTAAGTGTGAAGGTACCCTATGGCTATTGGAGCTTCTGAGTCCAGTTCTGGAATCAGGTGAGCTATACGCTTCAGATGGGGGTGATGAGCTGCTACCTCTGATGAAGGTATCTCGGACCTGTTGTCAGGAATCTGGTTGCACTCCAGTATGGTGGGTAATGATAGGCAGGTCTGGCCATCTATGGATTCCACCTTGTATCCGGTTGCCTTCCTCCCCGCCGTCTCAACGGTGCCTGAACATGTCTTCAAGGAGTAGGGAGAACCGGGGCCCGCAATGTTGAAACTGCTGAAGAAGATGGACTTGGCAAGAGATCTGTTGCTCTGGTCGTCCAAGATCGCATAGATCTTAATTGCTTTGTCCCTGCGGCCTGCTGGGTAGACTCTGACAAGGCAGATTTTCGAACAGGACCTTCCTCCTGTGAGTCCTTTACAGATCTCCGTACATTGAGAGGTAACCACCGTGGTGTCTTCATCAGTGTTCTTCTGTTTTCCATCGTGTTCTTCTGCTTGCGGCAACACTCGTGTAGGTGGTCCAGGGTGTAAGGCTGGATTGTGATCCGTGCTGTCACATTCTGCACATTTCACACTAGCTTCGCAGTTCCTGGCCATGTGCGATGTTGCAGCACAGCATTTGAAGCAGATGTTGTGTTCCTTGAGGAAGCCTTTGCGATCCTCTAGAGACTTCTCCCTGAAGGCTCTGCATTTTAGTAGAGGATGTGGTTTCCGGTGTAGAGGACACTGTTTACTGATATCCTGGGGTTTGTTCTCTTCTGGAGGATGCTTACTCTCTTTGTGAGCAGGACCTGAGGAGACAATGTTAGTTTTATGGACTGCCACGGGTGTCCTACTGGGTTTGACACCGGGGGCGGTGGTACATGACAGAGTAAAATCAAAACTAGGGTCATTTCTGATTTTAGCTTGCTGAGCTACAAAATCTACAAATACAACAAAAGGAGGGAATGACACGTTATGTGTTTGCTTATACCGTGAACCGTGTGAGACCCACTTTTCTTGTAGATTGTAAGGAAGTTTTTGCACTATCGGATTGACACCCCTAGCGGTATCCAAGAATGCCAATCCGGGCAAATCTCCTTCCTCTTGGGCAACCCGTAACTCTACTAACAGATCACTTAGCTCTCTTAGCCTTTGAAAGCCTTTGGGTCCTATCTTAGGGAAGTCATCAATTCTTTTAAACAGAGCATTTTCAATAACTTCTATGGACCCATAGCATTCATCAAGTCTCTTCCACACCAAGTGTAGACCTTTGGGTGGGTTTTTAATGTTAATGTCTCTTAGTCTTTTGGCATGTTCTACCGATTCACTACCAAGCCATTTTACCAGGAGGTCTAACTCCTCACTACAAGAAAGGTCCAAACCTCTTATGGTGTTCTGGAACGAGGCTCGCCACGACCTATAATTCTCGGCACGATCATTGAACTTTACAAGTCCTTTTGTGACCAGATCTCGACGAGCAAAGAACTTTGCAAAGTCCATGGTGGCTTGGTCAGTGCTGGTGCGAGCCGGTGTATGGTCGTGTCCATTGTGTGGTGTATCACCATACCTGTAGGGTGTTTCCGCCTTCGGAAAGTCAGCATAGTACCTCCCCGGAGAGAAAGGTGTCTCTTTGTGGTAAAATGGTGGTTGTACCTTCCGCCCTGTGGAATAGTAGTTTTGGTGAACCTCCTCGTGCTGTACACTCTCTTGCTTGAAGCAGTGTAATTCAAGGTTGGATGGCTGGCCGTCTGCGTAGTCTGTTTGGTGAAGCACATCTGAGCTGTCATCTATCCTGGAGTATTGGTAGATGTATTCTGCGACGCGCTGTGCTGGATCCTGCTGGTTTAGGTCCGGCCCAAGAAC
This sequence comes from Anomaloglossus baeobatrachus, assembly GCF_048569485.1. Classification (NCBI taxonomy): domain Eukaryota; kingdom Metazoa; phylum Chordata; class Amphibia; order Anura; family Aromobatidae; genus Anomaloglossus; species Anomaloglossus baeobatrachus. The sequence continues at coordinate 655,384,100 of NC_134354.1, forward strand.
ATCGCTACGTCTTCCTTCGGGTTGCTCTGCCGCTTCCAGGAACTCTGCCTTGGCTATTGCGGCCGCTGTCTCCTTTTCTACGGCAAGTCTTTCTAAAGTCAGTTGCAGACGTGCATTCTCTGCTTCTTGCTCCGCTTGCAGACGTGCACTCTCTGTCTGCTTTAGTTTGAGTTGCATTTCCTGTTCGGCGAAGGAGGACCTCACTTTAGCTGCTTCGGCCTCAGCACGGGCGACGGCAGCAAGCTCCCTAATTGAGGACTTAGTAGAGCTTGCCCGTGACCTTGTCTTCAGGGAAGACGCTCGGCTGACAGACATTGTGCACTTGGCTGCAGACTATTTTAGCGGGAAACAGAGTCTATTTGCGGACGGCCTTCCACGTGGTGGAGAGTGGAATGGTGGTTTCTGGCGTACTGCGGTCTAGTCACTGCGGCTGTATGGTGGCTGCTGCGACATCCATATGCGGTACAGCGTGGATGTTAGCGGTCCCGTACTACAGCCTGCGACCGGCTATCTTTACTGGAGCTGGACTGCGCTCTTGTTCTATGTAGCTGTATGGCGGCTGCTGTAATACCCGTGTGCCATGTAGCGTGGGTGTTAGCTGTCCCGTACAGTTCGTACAATCGCTGCCTGCGACCAGCAGCCCGTTTTTACTGTTCTGCCTTCGTCCACGTGTGAGCTGTGTGGACTCCGGCATACAGCTAACCTTCATCCACTGTTTCAATAAACAGACTGTGTTGCCTTTAAGTCTTTATTTATTAAATGATGATGGATAGGTGGATGATCATAAGAAATGGATGATTGATTGGTAAAAACTATAACAAAAGATACAAATCCATATCAGTACAGGCATATCACAAATAACAGAATGACATACATAGTAGTACTGGTATTTACAGAATCTGCATAACATAGAGAGCAATGCATATGACTGAACACAACATTTACACTGCTGAAGCTGCCCTACACCTGCTCTGCATGTATCACGGCCTATGTAATCTGAGTAGAGCCACTGCCACTTCACAGTGCCTACATAACAACTGTACACATATTCCAACACAAATATGTAGTCTAGTACAATGATTCCTACCGGGATCCATTAGTCAGGAGAAACGATTGAAGAAAGGGAGCTGGAGCCGGCCATAGCACCTCTGAATCCTATGGAGACACCAAGACATCTGCGTCTCCAACTCAGTAAGGGAAGGGAAAAAGGGGCAGTCCAAGGAAGTATCTTTTCCTTAAAGCAACAGGCTCCAAAACAGAAATACTGTAGAGATGTATGAGGAAAACATAAGAAAGCCAACAGTGACCTCTTGTGGGCAACAAACGATATTACCCTTATCCAATTTAATGAATAGAAGACAGAACAATGTCTATGGTTTGGTTAGAGCAGCATACTCAGCGCAATTTGATTTAAACTCACAAGAATATAAAAATTAAGTTCTCAGTTCCTCAGTCTTTAAGGAGGACCTTTAACCAGTTTGGGCATGTTAAATTGGCTACATTATGGAATAGCAATTGTAGAGATGAGTAAAACATAAATTTTAATTTGTAATTTCTCTATGTTGCGTGTTGCGGAGACATTAGCTTGTAATATCTATTTATAATTAATGTTGCCAGAAACTTGTTTCTGTGAGACAGCAGTACACTGAAGAGAAAAGAATAGCAGAAATTAATTATGCATCATTACATTACACGGTAGTGTAGCGTCCCTGAGGCTTCAGTCACCACAGGCTACTGCACCTCACCAGAGGTGCAGTACTCATCCCGGGTAAGGAGGAGGTCAGCATGGGTAAAACCACCACAAACCACCAAAACATAGAATTGGTTGCCCTCTCACCAGGATTGGGCTAGGGTAGAGACTTGGGGGGGGGCATCACTAATGTAGTGGACCCTCTGCTCACTAGTTCAGGAACCCGGGGGGAGGAGTGTCGCGGGCGGAGGAGGGGACGCTGCGCTCTCCCACTGCTCGGGTCCGGCTGCTGCTGCTCGGTGGTGGCTCGAGCGGTGGGCCGGATCCCGGGGACTCGAGCGGCGTTCCTCGCCCGTGAGTGAAAAGGGGGGAATTGATTGTGGGGATTTGATATTGTCCGTGACACCACCCACGGTTGTGGTGAGATTGGTGACACCACCGCTGCTCTGGACGGGGATCCCGGGAGCGATGACAGGGAGCAGCCTGGATGTTAGTTCTCCCCTCCGTGGGTAGGGGGTTGGTTGTCCCGGGGCCCGGTGAGGGGGTAGGGATGGATGGCAGGCGGGTTACGGGGCCTGGCGAGGTGCAGGGTCGTGGGGGCAGCACTGTGCCGCATGGCACGGTGGTACTCACTCAGCCAATGATGTACACAAAGTCTCCGGTAAAACAAACGTCTGGATGGACGGGTCCCACAGACGGCTGCGGTGTTTCTCCTCCCGGCAGGTTGATGGTGACTGCCTTTCCCTGCACCTGTGTAGTGTAAACGGTTCCAATGGGTTCCCACCAGTAACCCACTCCCCAGCTTGAAGGTTGCTGAAGGAGCCCTTTTTGCCCGCAGACTCTGGCCCTGGGAACTTTAGCCTTGGCGGTGACTGTGTTTCCCTCTAATGGTTGGACTGTTGCCTTCTGTCGGGACTTGGCTGCTGGGAAACCCAGGAGGTTCCCTTCGCTAACGGATTTGACAAATTGCATGGCGACTCCTAGCCTTGTCGGGGTCCGTAAGCCCCTGCCGGATAGTGCTGGCTTCTCTTTGCGTACCGGTCCGGTACCGCCGGGCCACAGCCCGTCCACGGTCCTTACGGCTAGCTCCAATAGGCCTCTCCTGCAGACGGTCACCACCGTCTGCCAACCTTGCTGTTCCGTCCGGGCCACACACCCGGACCACTTTCTGTCTGCTCCTTTACCACTTCACTTCCACCACTCAACTCCACTGCAAACTATCTGCTCTCTTTTTCCTGCCTCCAGGACTGTGAACTCGTAGGTGGGCGGGACCAACCGCCTGGCCCACCCCCTAGTGTGGACATCAGCCCCTGGAGGGAGACAACAAGGGTTTTTGTCTGACTTAGGTGTGCCTGACCGGGGGTGTGGGGTGTGTTGGTGTAGTGCTTGTGACGTCCTGGCTGGTCCAGGGCGCCACATTCCCCCTTAGTAAAATGCAGACCGTCCTTGGGCTGCCCGTCCATCACCGGTTTTATTTTCACAACTGAAAAAGATAAACGGTAAAACATATAAAAACATTTTTCAATCTTCCCACATCGGGAGGCACATACTTAAACGTTGCTAACGGTAACGGCTTCCGCTCTCTCCCACCCAAGCAACCTGGCCCTGATGCTGCCCCTAAGCAAATGGGCAGTACCCCTTGACCCCAGTCCAGCACAAGTTACCCGAGCGGGTTCTGTCCTTTTCAGGGGACCCACGTCCATGGGGAACCCCTAAAATCCCCGGAGGATCGCTACCGGTTGCGGTAGTGGCGTGCCTGGGCCATCACTTCCCTCCAGGCCCATCCTCCAAATCAGCCTCTCCGGAGGCGGTCACGGTTTCAAGTCAACATTTTTATTTACATACCTGTGGTTGCCCTGCCAGTTCTCGGGCTTGTCCATAGCAGTTTCTATGCATTGATTGCAAACAGTCCCCAAGGGGACAACAGCTGCCGGCAACGACCGTTTCAAATCAGGGTTTTGTCAATCAGGTGAACTTCGGTTGATCACTCTATCATTCTTTTAAAACTTTTAAACGGTACTTTTCACACACAAAGTCCCCCCTCTAAAGAGTAGTTTCCCTGTACCTAAGTGGGGGTCTACCTAGGTTGGGACGAGTGGACCTCCGAGGTCCGGTGTCAGTGGTGACAGGCAGTGGGGCAGAGGGAACCATCCGTTCCTCTTCCCTGCTATCGTGTGGGGCAGGCGGAGGCATAGGGGAGCTGGGTACAGGTTCATCCCTGGGCACTGGCTCATGGTTGGTTACTTCCATCACTTCCTCATCCACGGGTTGTGGGAACAGTATCACTGGAAGAATCACCGCGCCGTTCTGTGTAGGCCAGTCTGCTGGAAAATCACCCATCATGGTGTGGATTACCTCTTTTGCCTTCTCCGCCGGTCTGGGAACCGGAGCTTCAGCCGCTACCCTCAATGCTGGTGGGCACCTCTTTAGATGGTCCCGGGAAACCATGGCCAAAGTTCCCCCCTGGTCACGACTGATCTGGTAGGCCTTCCCATTCTCCCATCCTGTGTGCTGTATGACATATGGGGTTTGCTCCCATTGGTCATCCAGCTTGTGGGTCCTCCTTTTTCGCTTCAGCACTACATCTCCAGGCTGGAAAGGACCAGCAGACGCCTTCTGGTTGAAGCGCTGCTCCTGTTGTTCCCGACTCCGACTCAAGCTCTTTTCAACATACTCCTGGATTTGTCGGTACTGCACCCTCCACCGAGTGTCCCATTCAGCTGTCGAAGGGAGGGCTTCCAATCCCATGTCCACATCCACCGGTAGCTGGCCGGGGTGAGCCCTCATCAGGTGTGCTGGGGTGCATTTCGTTGAGCTGGAAGGGATATTGTTGTACATATCGACCAGGTCAGGTAGCTTCTCCGGCCACAGGTTCCGCTCTTCTAGCGGCAATGTCTTAAGGAGGCCCAGGACCAGGTGGTTCATCTTTTCACACATGAAACATGGTTTGGGCATGGTAAGGCGTGGTCCGGATTTTCTTGCAGCCGTACAACTGACAAAATTCTTGGAATACCTCCGCTTCAAAGGCCGGGCCTTGGTCAGTAAGCACCTTCTCAGGGTATCCATGTGGTCGGCAGAAATAAGCCTGGAACGTTCTAGCGGCGGTACGGCCGGTTAGGTCTTTGACTGGGACAACCACCATGAACCTTGAATAGTGGTCTACAATGGTTAGAGCGTAGGTGTACCCACTTCGGCTGGGGGTGAGCTTTACATGGTCCAGGGCAACCAGCTCCAGCGGTTGATGTGTAACGATCGGGTGTAGGGGCGCCTTCTGGCTGGCCTCGTCTTTCCTTCTCAGTGTGCAAGGGCCACATTCTCGGCACCAGGCCTCTACAGATTCCCGCATTCCACTCCAATAGAACTGCTCTCTCAACAGCATCTCTAGTTTCTTCCATCTGAAGTGTCCAGCACCATCATGGTATGCTTGCAGGACGGTGGGCACGTTAGCTTGGGGAATCACCAACTGGCGGATCTTCTCATGGGTCTTTGGGTTAATCAGCTCACGGTACAACTTCCCCTGGTGTAGATACAGCCGGGTCCGTTCTCGCCACAGGCGTTGGGCTTCGGCTGGGGCGGCAGGGTCTATCCCAGCAGCGCCTTGTTCCACCAGGATCTTGACTAGGCGGACAGCGGGTGCCTGGTCCGGAGTTTCTTGCCACTACTGGCTGGGCAGCGGGTCCATGTTTACCCGTTGTTGATGGACATGCACCTTCTCAGTTGGCGGCCGATGATATGCGGGCAACTCAATCTCTTCGAGGTCGTCATCCTCGGGCCCTTCTTCCGACAGGTGGGGCATCCGAGAGAGTGCATCGGCATTAACGTTGGCACGGCCGGCCCTGTACTTGATGGTGAAATCGTAGTTGGCTAGCCTGGCCACCCACCGCTGTTCCAACGCGCCCAGCTTGGCTGTGTCCAGGTGGGTCAGCGGGTTATTATTCGTGAAAGCGGTGAACTTAGCTGCTGCCAGGTAATGGCGGAACCGCTCGGTGATAGCCCACACCAGTGCCAGGAGCTCAAGCTTGAAAGAGCTGTAGTTCTCAGGGTTCCTCTCAGTCGGTCGGAGCTTTCGGCTAGCATAAGCAATCACCTTCTCCTTTCCATCTTGGACCTGGGATAGGACTGCCCCCAAGCCCACATTGCTGGCATCGGTGTAGAGGATGAATGGGTGGCTGTAATCAGGGTATGCTAGGATTTCCTCTCCGGTCAGGGCCACTCTCAGCTGGCGGAAGGATTCCTCATGCCTTTCTTCCCACACCAGTGGGGCTCCTAGGGGTCTACCACCTTTGGTCTGTCCCACGAGGAGGTCTTGCATGGGGGCAGCCAACTTCGTGTACCCCTTGATGAAGCGACGGTAATACCCCACCAGGCCCAAGAACTGCCTCACCTTCCTCACCGTGGTCGGCTTCGGCCAGTCCTGGATGGCGGTGATTTTCTCGGGGTCAGGGGCGACACCCTCTGCACCAACCACATGCCCTAGGTACTGCACTCTGGGTTTCAGCAGATGACACTTTGAGGGCTTCAACTTCATCCCATATTTAGCAAGGGACGCGAACACCTCGGCTAGGTGCTCCAGGTGGGCTTCATATGTCTGGGAGTACACAATCACATCATCCAGGTACAGTAAGACGGTCTCGAAATTTAGATGCCCCAGACAGCATTCCATCAGCCGTTGGAAGGTTCCAGGGGCATTGCACAGCCCAAACGGCATGCTATTAAACTCGCAGAGTCCCATAGGGGTGGCAAATGCAGTCTTCTCTTGGTCTTCTGGCGCCACAGCCACCTGCCAGTACCCACTGGTGAGGTCAAGGGTGGAAAAGTAGTTAGCGGTCCTCAGCGCAGCCAGGGATTCCTCAATGCGGGGCAGAGGGTAAGCGTCCTTATGCGTTATCTGGTTAATTTTTCGGTAATCCACACACATCCGCATGGTGCCATCCTTCTTCTTAACCAGTACCAATGGGGAGGCCCAGGGACTACAGCTGTCCTTAATAACCCCTGCCTCCTTCATGTTCCTCAACATGTCCTTGGCACATTAGTAGTGTGCAGGGGGAATAGGCCTGTATCTCTCTTTGATAGGTGGGTGCTCACCGGTGGGGATATGGTGTTGGACCCCTTTAATCTGCCCAAAGTCTAGGGGATGTTTGCTAAAAACTCGCTCATACTCCCGTACCACCCGGTATACCCCTTCTTTGTGATGTGTAGGGGTATCGTCAGTGCCTATGTGTAGCTGTCGGCACCACTCGTCTAAGTCCCCTTGGGATGGGTGAGTGCTGGCAGTAGGTGGTGAGGTTGGGGGAACGGCCTCGCGGATGGTGTGGGGATCCAGAGTGAGCAACTTGGCAAGGGTAGCGTACCGGGGAAGCCTGACTTCTTCCTCCCCGCAGTTCAGCACCCTCACAGGCACTCTCCCATTCTTTACGTCTACCACCCCTCGGGCGGCCATTTCTGTGGGCCAGTGTTCAGAGGGCATGGGTTCTATCATTGTGAGGTAGTCACGCCCCTGGGGCCCTACCCTGCCCTACACCAAATCATCATCTCGCTCCTGGGAGGTACAATCAAAGGGGCAACATCCATCACTCTCACCCCACCAATCTCTCTTCCTGTCGAGTTCACATGTTGGCGGTACATCAGGGCTCGGATCTCACGCTGCACAGCTCTCTGTCGGCTCCCCGCCGCCGTGGTGGCCAGCTGCTGCAGTAGGGTCAGCACGTCACTCATACAGTGCTCCATCACGTTAGTCCCTAGCACTACCTTCGGGTTATGATCACTTGGTTCATTCATTATCACAATCATGCCCTGGTGTTGCAGTTCAGCTCGTCCCACAGTCATGGCCACTTGTTTGTACCCCACTTGGGTCAATGGGAGTCCATCAGCAGCAATCAGTGTCATACTGGCGTCTGGGGGAGCCAGTTCGTCTTTTCCCCATTACCGTTGATACAGTGTGTATGGTATAGTGGTTACCTGTGATCCAGTGTCCAGGAGAGCCATCACCGGTATGCCGTCCATGGCCACGGGGATGATGGGCCGGGCCCCGATGTACCGGTCCCACCAGTCTGGGGGGCCATGGGGTTCTACTCCTGAGGATTGGCCTGTGGCCCCAGGGGTTGTTCGTTTAACGGACACCGTCGGGAGTAGTGGCCGGGTTTGCTGCACCTGTAACAGATTGAGGGTCCATACCATGAGTCATTGGCCCTTCTCCGCTGCATCCAGTGGACGTCCTCAGGGCTGTCGGTGACCTGCATCTTCACCGGGGCCTGGGATCTGGTCGGAGGCTGGAGTGCAGCGAGGATCTTAGCGAGGTCCTCATCCATGCGGCGAACCTGAGCAGCGAGTTCTTCCATCGTTCCGCTTGGGGCTGCAGGTACTGGAGGTGCTGGTGGGGTAGGGGCCACCACGACGGGAGCAGTCTCAACCGGCCATGGGGCTGGCTCAGGGGCTTCAGATGCGGGGGGTTGCAGAGCTTTGATGGCCCGTTCCTTTAACACGGCAAAGTCCACATCAGGGTGTTCTAGGGCCCACAGCCGAAGTTGTTTGCGGTCCTCTGAGGACCTCATCTCCTGCACAAACTGCTCACTTAACATTTTGTTACTGTCCGCACTGTTGATGGTGTCCACCCGCTTCAGTGTGCGGTTTGCAGGCGCAAGGCATAGTCCCGAATGCTATCTGCGGGCCGTTGCCGGCATTGATAGAACTGCATCCGCAACTCTGCCTCAGTACTGGTCTCAAAGGCAGTCTGCAGCTTCTCAAAGATGCTGGTTTAGAGGACCGGTCCCCCTCGGCCCAGGTCTCCGCCTCTTGCTCAGCCGCGCTGGTTAGCTGCCCCAGCACTAGCGCTGCACATTGCTTATCAGTCAGGGGGTACAGTTCTAGTAGCGGACGACTAAGCTTCTTCCGGAAAACCTGCAAGGCATCAGGCTTCCCATCGTACTGCGGTAGCTAGGCAGCTCCGGGCACATGGGGCAAGGAGAACGGCATCACCTGAGAGAGAGCTGGGGCTGCGGCGCCCTCCGCCAGCGCGGCCGGGACCTGGGCGGGCCCATTCCCATCTACGGGTGCCCCCGCAACTGCGACCGCCGCTCCTCCAGCGGCTTCGTCGGGCGCAGACATCTTATTTCTGGCCCCCTTAGTCTCTTTCCGGCTCCTCCTCTACAGGGGCGGGGTTTTGGCCTTTGCGCCTCCACTGCTCGAGGAGACGCTCGAGCGGGAATTTTTCGCGCCCAAGATGGAGTCTTCTCAAATTTTTCGGCCGGACACCTCCGGCGGTCACAAGGCGCACCTCTACCAGACGGCAGAGCGGTAAGATCCTGTTCGTGACGCCAAGTTGTCACGGGCGGAGGAGGGGACGCTGCGGTATCCAACTGCTCGGGTCCGGCTGCTGCTGCTGCTGCTGCTCGGTGGTGGCTCGAGCGGTGGGCCGGATCCCGGGGACTCGAGCGGCATTCCTCGCCCGTGAGTGAAAAGGGGGGAATTGATTGTGGGGATTTGATATTGTCCGTGACGCCACCCACGGTTGTGGTGAGATTGGTGACACCACCGCTGCTCTGGACGGGGATCCCGGGAGCGATGACAGGGCGCAGCCTGGATGTTAGTTCTTCTCCCCTCCATGGGTAGGGGGTTGGTTGTCCCGAGGCCCAGTGAAGGGGTAGGGATGGATGGCAGGCGGGTTACGGGGCCTGGCGAGGTGCAGGGTCGCGGGGGCAGCGCTGTGCCGCACGGCACGGTGGTACACACTCAGCCAATGATGTACACAAAGTCTCTGGTAAAACAAACGGCTGGATGGACGGGTCCCACAGACGGCTGCGGTGTTTCTCCTCCCGGCAGGTTGATGGTGACTGCCTTTCCCTGCACCTGTGTAGTGTAAACGGTTCCAATGGGTTCCCACCGGTAACCCGCTCCCCAGCTTGAAGGTTGCTGAAGGAGCCCTTTTTGCCTGCAGGCTCTGGCCCTGGGAACTTTAGCCTTGGCGGTGACTGTGTTTCCCTCTAACGGTTGGACTGTTGCCTTCTGTCGGGACTTGGCTGCTGGGAAACCCAGGAGGTTCCCTTCGCTAACGGATTTGACAAATTGCACGGCGACTCCTAGCCTTGTCGGGGTCCGTAAGCCCCTGCCGGATGGTGCTAGCTTCTCTTTGCGTACCGGTTCGGTACCACCGGGCCACTGCCCGTCCACGGTCCTTACGGCTATCTCCAATAGGCCTCTCCTGCAGACGGTCACCGTCTGCCAACCTTGCTGTTCCGTCCGGGCCACACATCCGGACCACTTTCTGTCTGCTCCTTTACCACTTCACTTCCACCACTCAACTCCACTGCAAATTATCTGCTCTCTTTTTCCCGCCTCCAGGACTGTGAACTCCTCTGTGGGCGGGACCAACCGCCTGGCCCACCCCCTGGTGTGGACATCAGCCCCTGGAGGGAGGCAACAAGGGTTTTTGTCTGACTTAGGTGTGCCTGACCGGGGGTGTGGAGTGTGTTGGTGTAGTGCTTGTGACGTCCTGGCTGGTCCAGGGCACCACAGGAGCTTGACAGGGGAGCAAGGCAACACACACAATCAGTTAGTCAGCAACCAGGAAATAAATAAGACGCAGGAGGAAGCGGTCGCTGAGGGGTGAGCTGCGCCATAGCTCCCTCAGAACCAAGCGCACACTTCATGGTACGGAGCCCTAGGCTGGTGGGCACTTCACGTCCCGCCAGCAGAATCCGCCAGGCAGAGGATTTCAAGTCTTCTGGCTCACCTAAAGTGCCCGGGGCACAGCAGTATATAGCGCCAGGGGTCGTGACCAACAAGGGACGGCACGGGTTTGCGCTGCCTGCTATACGGGACAGGAACGGGGTCCGTTCAAGGACTCGGGTCCCCGCGTGGCTTCAGGCCGCAGGGACTCACATCACACAGCGTAGGGAGGAAGGACTCACTGAAAGAAACACTGGTTCTGACCTCCGAACTATCCAGGATCGGCTGGAGCCCATGACAGCGGAGTCCAGCAATTCAAAGGCGGTGACATCTCAGTGAGGTAAGAACTTTAACTGCAACCCCTGTGTCGTGCCTTCCTTCCAACGCCTTAGCTGTATAGCAGCCGGAGTGGACTGCTACTCCCAACCTCCCTGTGGGCCCAAGTTCTGCCTGTGGAAAGCTGTACCAACTTAGCAGCACTACCACCGGCCCTCAGAGGAAACTCATTGCAGCGGCAGCTCCAATATTATAGCCGCACACCACAGGTGGCGTCATGAATAACTATAACTCCCATCATCCCCATCTCCCCTTTTTATTAACACCGACGGGGTCACGGAACTGGGCCAGGCCGCTGTGACATCCCAAACCGGCCCAGTGACAAGTAACCCTCCCCCAAGATCCCATGGGGCACGCAGGAGCTGCAGAGATCAGTGAAGAGAGGAGGGCATGCTCTTTTTCCCCTGTGTGTAGCTGCCTGCTTATAATTGGTCAGCCTCATGCAGGAGAAGTACACGCACTGAGAACCAAATTGTGGTAATGCTCAGATGAACCATGACGTAAATTGTAACCTAAGCTACACAAACTAATATGTTTGCAATGGAGAGAATAAATTAAAAAATAAAAACTACATCATACTCAACTTTTCAGCAACTGTTGAAAGATGTGCCCAGTTTAACTTGCTCAAAATGATGAAAGGTCCATTTTAAATCTAGTGGCACTGAATGCGACTAACCCTTGCTTATTACCTGTAAGCCACTGCAAAAGTCATACCATTAGTGATGAGGCACTTGACATCTATAATATGGATAGGTTTTGATAATTTAATGAGTTTCCAATCAGTTGAGTGAACCAGCAGTTCCTATATGCTCTCTTCTCCTCAATTCAACAAATCTATGTTGCTGAAAATATGGAGAAAGTAGAATGTTGTGCAGCGATCTGCTATCTTTGTTCATAGCCTAGACTTGAATGAATGGACGGTGAGTTTCCTGACCATGGATTTGCACCTGAGGGAAAACATGGCGACACAAGCCCACATTCTTATAGATGGAGGTCCCAGAGGTGAAATAACATGCTTAGAATTGAGTACCCTTTTAAAAACATAGTCTTATGAAAACATTATCTTATTGCAAGGGCATAAAGACATGAAAAAAGGATGTTTTCCCTGTTTTCAATGAAAATAGTTCACATTAATCCCAAATCTGTAAACTCCAGTACTCTCACTGCAATTGCAATGTAAGCATACTATCCTCTATTTAAAAGGTCCTACATATTATAAAAATTAGTGAGAATGGGTATCAAGTCCAAATAGTAGACATCCCCGTCCTATAGATCTCTGGAGTAAGAAATGTTCTTAGAATATAGAAAAGATTAGAACATGGTCGCACTATAGAGAACCTTTGGGGTCATTTGACTTCTAATAGTTGATAAATTTGGATAATAAAATCTATTGCAGACTGAACGACGATTTATAGATGTAATGATAAAGGATTTATAGATGTAATAACTATATATTAACTGCTAGGCAATCATTTCTCTAATATAAACATGAAAAGTTGAAGCTTCCCGGTAGAGATACCATCGCTTTATTAATTATATCACATTAAACAAAAACACATTTCCACAATAGACCTCTTGTCATCTACACAGATCTCCGAAGCTTGATTTTATGGAGTCCTTTGAAATATCTAGTAAAATATTTGCACTGTAGAACGGGGTAATTATCACAGCTTGAAAACTCAAGCCAATGTGTTAATCACACGCGTAAGCTATAGAAAGAATGAAAAATAAATAAGCCAATCTCTTTATGTGCTCCATGGGAGAAAGGAAAGACTTATTTGTTTAGAAATTCTTTTTAGCTGCATTCCTTGCGCCAGGACAAAGGGACCGATCCACTTTATGGCTCGGACAATCTTAGAAGGTGTTTGCCTTTGCATAAGAGGATATCCTGGGCTACAAGAGCCACAGCAATGAGTGCAGCTCCAGGATATGTGGGATCATTTCCTCAATGTGAGTGCTGCTAACAAGTGTAAAATAGTTCATGTCAGTTGCTGCCGAGTCGAAGAGAACTAAAGAGCTGGGAGTATAACTAAACTAAATTGTAAGAAACTTCTCCTTCTCAGGTAAGAACGTCTTGGATACAAATGAGTACATACTACTATTTTATCTAGGTGGCAGAAAACAGCTGCAACACTTATGGTTGCATACAGTAGGGGCATCAATTGGTCTCTTTCATCAGATCATGGGGATGAATTTTACCATGTACGTAGCATAGTTCTTGGGTAGATTATACTTATATCTTTAACATAGTATCTATAGTTGCCAGGGCTGGTTTCTTGTTCTGATATACATATACTTTCACTACAATTCCATGTTAGGAGTTTTTACACTTTCATATAGCTAAGTGCATGGTAAACAGTACACGGTTACGTGGTGTACTATCTCTATAGACATACATCCATTCTCTATATGCATCTTTATCTCTTTTTTGATGAGTTTTGTCCCAAAACTGCATGCAAATCCTTCCAAAGTCAATGCGAACCCTGAAGTTTTGTGCACATGTTGAGATTTTTTTTTCTTTGCAGATTTGGTGCAGAAAATAATCTGCAGCATGTCAATTCTTACAGCGTTTTTGCAGTGTTTTTCACCATTGAAAGCAATAAAAATGCATCAAAAACATAGCAAAAACCACACACTTTTTGCACTTACGTTTTTCCTGCCAACAGATCTAGAAATGGTGCAGAAGTTTCTGCAACCAAATACTCAACTTGTGCACACATAGCCTATTTCTTCTTATCACACTTGTTTTACCAGTGATCTCCAACCTGCCGCTTTTCCACAACTCCCAGCATGCCCTGATAGCCTGGGAACTTACAGCTGCTGGAGAGCCACAGGTTAACGTCTACTGCTCTATATATACTGCCGGCCATTTGTATAACGCTACAATTCCAATATTGGAATATAGAAAATGGAGCATCGTTACAATAGTGATTTTAAATTTAAAAAAAAATTATGTAAGGATCTATTAAATATTATTAAAAATATTAAATGTAGATTTTTGAATAATTTAAGTATGATTTGTTGCACTATAAGACCCTGTGCGCATGCTGCATTTTTTTATTCAATTTTTGTTGCCCAAATCTGCATATCTATCCTTATGCCAGCAAAGCCAATAAGAATTCTGAAGTGCTGTGCGCACGTTGCTTCTTTCCTTGCAGTTTTGGGTGCAGAAAAAAAAAGCAGCATGTCAACTGTTGGTGCGTTTTTTCCTGCGTTTTTTAGCCTTTCCAGGCACTGATTTTCAAAAAAATGCATGGTGCAATAACACACAAAAAATGCTCCAAAAACGCACCAAAAACGCATGTGTTTTTTAGTGAGTTTTTCTGCCACAAGATGCAGTTTTTGATGCAGAAAATTAAATTACTGCAAGCAAAAACTCAGCATGCGCACATACCCCAAGAGAACCAGTAAATTGCAAATAATATGATTTATATAACACCAACATATTCTGCAGTTCAGTACACAGGATGATCACATCATACACACCATAAGAACTATTATGTCAGTATATTTCTGGAGTTACAAATACAAGATAATTGCGGATACTTCATACTCTACAATATCTCTAAATCCACTTGACCTGACACACCTAGATCCTTGGTTTAAGCTTTTGATCGTGCATCGTGACTTTTGGAGCACGTGTAGACCACTCATTTTTGTCTTTTGTTCTATGGCTCCACTATTCTTTCAGCAGTTAAATATTTCCACACTTTTCACCATCTCTTTGTAAGGCTGGGACGGAGGGCCTGACCTCTCATTGTGGAATGCTTTGTGGAATCTATGCACCTAGCAGAAATCCATCAACATGAAATATTTTATCTTCCTATTGAAATGTTGGGGATTTCTCTGTATCCCTGGAATATGTTATATATCTGTTATTCTGTAGGTCAGTGGTGATGTTTATACTACTCTGGTGTTAATCTTACAACTATATGTAGAACTTTTCCATCTAAGAACCTGTCCAGTTCATATAACACCAAAGTTAATTAAATATATTACAGAAAAAAGTCAAACACAAACTTCGGGCACAAATGTAGCATTTTATTTTGTAATAATAATCTACAATATATCCCAGAGTGGAAAGGGTAAAGTTTATGCTACTATCAGTGATGGGCGAATAGTAATATTTGGGTTCTGATTATTCGTGCCGAATATCGTACTACTTGTGTATTTGTACCAAATAATGAACCTAATGCAAGTCAATGGGAAACTCGAATATTTTTCTGACATACCTTTCCAGGAGGTTTATGAAATGGATGGAAAAGTGTGGAAACTGAATGGGGAAGATGCTTGGATGCATTTCTGACTCACAGCTGGTTTCTGGGAATAATGTTGTCAGAATAGTACGCCACTTTTATGGAGTTACAATAAAAGCTACAAAACTCAATCTAAATTGCATTTTACAGGAAAAAATGTTAAGAAACATTCTTTCCTGTATAATGACTCGTATAAAAGGCAAACTA
Source organism: Anomaloglossus baeobatrachus (assembly GCF_048569485.1). Taxonomy (NCBI): domain Eukaryota; kingdom Metazoa; phylum Chordata; class Amphibia; order Anura; family Aromobatidae; genus Anomaloglossus; species Anomaloglossus baeobatrachus. The sequence continues at coordinate 655,399,253 of NC_134354.1, forward strand.
AAAAAGAGAAAAAAAAAAATCCTCCCCTTTAGCCTATGTTAACATGTAGCGTTTTTGCTTTTGTTTTTCTCAACGCTTTTAATCCTGAAAAAAAAAAGTTTACCGGGAAATGTAATTGTAACATTTTACTAACTAAGCTGGCCATGTATTGAGTGTGACATGACCAGACACCTCCCGTTTCATTTTTGAAGGAGGGAATCTGAAACTCACAAAGCATATGCAGACAAAAATTAGAAAGAACAGCAATAGACCCTGGGAGACACGTGGAGGAGGGCCTCTGAATAAATATTACAAATATTTCAATAAAATTTAACAGAATAAAGCTGTGAATGAATGCATAGAAAGATGCTATGATATTCTGGACTGTAGAAGAGCCGTATATGACCAGAAGGAACAATACTTTCTATTAGATGTTACTGACATTTGACAGCGTGAAATCTTCAAGATGGAACAAAGCAAGAACTTTACTGGAGTGAAAAAAAAAGTGGTTTATGTGTGTAGTGAAGACTAAAAAGATAGTAAAGATCTTAGCAACATTGCTGTATTAAAAATGTGTTCAATTTTTGTCCTCTATAAGAAGAAGTAATAATAACAAAGAGCCTCTATCATGGTAGTCGTGTTGATGTGAAACTTATGTCGTGGAAATGGAGCCGAGCAGACATCAAACCAATTTTGATCATCTTTAAGAATAAGTTATGGAAAGCGAGGGCCTGTATTGTGGTTATCATGCTGGTGTAAAACCTTTTTAGGTGAATTTGTGCTTGTCGGATACTTAGATTTTGGAAACATAGAGATGTTGCACACATCACGCATCCATAGCATTGAGACAGAACTCTTATCTGCACCTTTCCAAAATGTTCTGTGTTGTCTGTCAGGTCTGAAATTCGTGTCAGGAAAATGGAGCTAAGAACCCACAAAACCACTTTTTATCATGTTTACCAATAAGTTATGGAAAGCGAGGGCCTGTATCGTGGTTGTTGTGCTGGCATGAAACCTGTTTTAGGTGAAGGCTTACTTGTCGGATACTTAGATTTTGGAAACACAGAGAGGTTGCACACATCACACATCTATCAGATTGAGATGGATCTCTTATCTCTACCTTTCCAAAATGTTCAGTGTTGTCTGTCAGGCCAGAAACACGTCAGGAGAATGGAACTGAGCACCAACAAAACCAATTTTTATCATCTTTTCAAATAAGTTACGGAACGCAAGCTCCTCTATTGTGGTTAGTCCTGTCCGAGTGAAACCAGTGTCAGTAAAATTTAGCTCGTTGTTGGATGCATGCTTATGTAAGGCGGGCACACCGGGAGAAATAGTGGCGACTGGCGACCAAGTATGGAGGGACTGCCAAGAGGTTGCAGAAAGACTCAGTCTCCACAAGCCGAAAAAGCAACATTTCCAGGGCTAGCAATCAGGGCTTGGGCCTGTGAGTGGGTGGCTGAATATTTTTGCTTCCATTCCAAAGTGTGTGGTAGGGACAACTGAACCCGGCGCTGGGACAATGAAGTGGACGTGGTTGCTGATGTATGAGCAACTACAGGTTCCGGGCAGGAGGTATCCACACCTGCTCCCTGGACAGTGGATTGGGGAGCACGTAGCCCAGGGGAAGTGGCAGTGGTTTCACCCTCAGATATAGGTTTTCTACCTAGGCATTCCTTCACATAATTGGGTGCATGGCTGGCGAACTTAAGCATGCTGGTGGTCCTCAGGTAGATAGTACTCTTGCCTCTGCTCAGTTTGGTATGACAGATGATGCAAGCAACTGATCTTTTGTCTTTAAGACTTTCAGTAAAAAAAAAAAAACAGACTGGGGAACACCAAACTCTTGGCCTATAATCTGGCCACGTGAGGGTGCTCTGGGGAACATTTCTCCACCTTCTTCCTTTGGTAAATCTACCGCCTCTTCCTTCCTGTTGCACTGCTATGCTCATTACTATGCATGCCACCTTGAAAGATTGGGTCCTTGGCTTCATCATCCTCCACCTCATCTTCCACTTCCTCAATCTTGTCCTCTTCCTGAGTTGCGATCTTAAGCTGACCTCATGGCAACGGTGTCTCATCATCATCCACCTCTAGAGATAGTAATTGCAGTTCCCCACCGTTGGCTTCTTCTGACCATGGATACACAAATATTTGTGCATCACTGCACATGACCTCCTCATCTCCCTCTTGATATGTGCATGTTGAGAGGTCAGAACAAGCCATAACAGGAAAGGCAAAAAGCTCCTCGGAGTGTCCAAGTGTGGGGTGACTTGTCTCCTGACCTTGTCTCCTGAGACTGCTCATGGTAGGAGGAAGGAAGATCAGGGTAAGGATTATGTGGTCCAGCTTCTTGGCTAGCAACACTGGATGTGTGGAAGACAAGGTGGTGCTGGAAAACAGAAGGAAGGCATTATCTGCCATCCAACCCTCAACCTGCTCACACTGTTGTGCCTTCAACAGTAGTGAACCGTGCCCCACTGCAAATTGGAATAGGAAGCTAGAACAAGATGAGGTTTGGGGTGCTCCCGCAAAAGTAGGCACAGTTAGGCTTGTCACATGGCCATAGTGTGCTCAACCATCAGCATCACATCCACTTACCCGTCCCTTAATTCATGACTTGCGCATTTTTAAAGGGAACCTGTCAGCAGAAATTTTGCACTAAACCTAAAAGATTCCCCTTCTGCAGCTCGTGGGCTGCATTCTAGCAAGGTTCCTGTTGTTATTGTGCCCCCTTTTAGACCAAAATAAATACTTTATAAAGTGGTACCTTTTTGTATGCAAATCTTGTTAATCGTACACAGGGGCGGGCTGTCTGTTGTCCATTATTTTGCCTCCTGCTGCTTTATGCCGTCCCCATCTCTCAATTTCATAACTCAGGATGCCGCCCAGTTCACCCGAAGTCTCGCGCATGCGCCGTGCCACTCTAGCGGGACTGTGCACTGTGCACAGTGTGACCGCTGGTGACATGTTGCGCAGGCATGAGATTATGGGCAGTGCTGTGATTTTCATCAGCAAGTACCCGCCCATAATCTCGTACCCGCGCTTTCCCCTCTGCCTCCACCGTTCTGCGCAAGCGCAGGCCAGATGACCCCACGACACCTCTTTCCCATCTTGCCCTGGAGCAGGAAATAGATGGGAGGAGCAGAGCAGCATAACGGTGGAGGCAGAGTGAAAAGCACGGGCACGAGATTATGGGCGGGTACTTGCTGATGAAAATCACAGCGCCGCCCATAATCTCACGCCTGCACAACACGTCACCAGCGGTCACACTGTGCACAGTCCCGCTAGAGTGGCACGGCGCATGCGCAAGACCTCGGGCGCACTGGGTGGCATCCTGAGGTATGAAATTGAGCGATGGGGGATGGCGTAAAGCAGCAGGAGGCAGAATAACAGACAACAGACAGCCTGCCCCCATGTACGATTAACAAGATTTGAATATAAAAAGGTACCACTTTATAAAGTATTTATTTTGGTCTAAAAGGGGGCACAATAACAACAGGAACCTTGCTAGAATGCAGCCCAGGAGCTGCAGAAGGGGAATCTTTTAAGTTTAGTGCAAAATTTCTGCTGACAGGTTCCCTTTAATTAGGTATACAGCTAAGCGAACTCTATTACAGAATATAATGTATTGGAATTATCCCCTTAAGGGACTGTTTGGTTGATCTTGCAGCAGGTAGTATACCACAATCATCTCTCCCTAAATGCCAGTAAAACAGTCTCTAGCCCCTATTCCAGAACTTTGCGTGTGCTAACAAGGACAGATAGCAGTGGTATTGTGAATTACCCCTTTAAAAGGGCCGTTTTTAAGATTTTGTAGCAGTAGGTAATGTAACACAATCAACCCTATCTAAATGCCTGTTAAACTGTCTCTGTCCCTACTCCAGAACTTTCCCTGCAGCACCAAGGAAAGATAGCAGCGGTATTGTGAATTAACCCTTAAAATGTCTATTTGGTTTTGTAACAGTAGCTAATGTAATGAATCAACCCTGCCTAAATACCTGTTAAACACTCTGTAGCCCTACTACAGAAACTTTCCCTGCACTATGAACAGCTAGCAGCGGTATTGTGATTTAGCCCTAAATCACAGCTGTTTGTTTAATATTGCAGCAGACACTGGAACATACAACACTGTGCATTCTCCAAAAGCAGCTTTCTCTAAGCTCTCTCCTGATCAAGTGCACTGTGGATAGCGTCGGTGGGTCTTATATAGACTCGATGAAGCCAGCCGATCACAATAATGCCAGTAGCAAAGATAGCTACGACATTACCGTGTTTGGCAAGCAATCCCAGTATGTTTAGTGGTTGAAAAGCAGACAACAAACAAGTGGGGTAGGGACTCGAATCTTGTGAGGCGAGGACCAAAATACTTATCGAGTAACAAATATTGCAAATACCTTAATATTTGTGTGCATAATGAATAATGTCGAGTATATTTGCTCATCACTAGCTACTATGTTTTGAACTATTAAGAATGGTGAGTGGGGTTGTGCACATTGGACAATTTCTTTTTGCTTAAAGGGTCCACCAATAATAAGGGCATGACACTGCTAGGATCCCCCCAGCAATCAGTTGGCAGTAAATGTTCAATTCCCCTGCTGTAGCAGTGCAGGGATAATCATTACAAGCAGGGCCGCCACTAGGAATTTAAGGGCCCCATACTGGCAAAATTGTTGGGCCTCCTTGAGACTCCACCCCAGCTCTATCTCCACTGCTTAACCCTTCCACACTCTCACCACCATGATAGGAAAAACGTGCATATATATACACACACACAGACACACACACACACACACACACACACACACGCACACACACACGCACACACACACACAGTCATGGCCAAAAGTGTTAGTACCCTTGAAGTTGTTCCAAAGAATGAAGCATTTCAACCAGAAAGTTAATAATACAGCCTCTACACAGCCCCGTCCATAATACACCCTCTACACCGCTGCTCTCCATAATATCTCGCTCGATTTATAATATCCCCCCAAACACACTGCCTCAGTGTATAACATACCTACACACAATGCCCCTTGTATAATATCCCCACACGCATGCTGCTCCTCTGTATAATATTCTCTTCACACACTGCTACTCTGTATAATATCCCCCCCACACAGCTCCTCTGTATAATATTCCCCTCCCCACACACTGCTCCTCTGTATAATATCGCCCATACACACACTGGTCCTCTACATTTACACATGGTCAAAATTGTTAGTACCCCTTGTTTAATGAAAGAAAAACCCGCAATGGTCACAGAAATAACATGAATTAAAAAAAGTAATAATAAAAAAAAAATCTATGAAAATGAACAAATGAAAGTCCTTTCAATCATGCTTCCACAGAATTTTTAAAAACATAAAATTCATGAAACAGGCCTGGACAGAAATGATGGCACCCCTGAAAATAATGTGGCAAAAGGGACATGTTAAATCAAGGTGTGTCCACTAATTAGTATCAGGTGTCTACGATCTTGTAATCAGTTAGTGGGGCTGTACATAGGGTTACACATACTCACTGTGCTGTTTGGTGACATGGTGTGTGTAAAACACTCAACATGGACCGGAGGAAGCGAAGGAAAGAGTTGTCTCAGGAGATTAGAAAGAAAATTATAGACAAGCATGTAAATGTTATAAGACTATCTCCAAGCAGTTTGATGTTCCTGTGGCTACAATTACACATATTATTCAGAAATTTAAGATCCATTGGACTGTAGCCAGACGTGGCTGCAGGGGAAAAATTGATGACAAATCAAAAAGACAGATAATACGAATGGTAACAAAAGAGCCCAAAAAAAATTCTAAAGAGATTAAAGGTGAACTTCAAGCTCAAGGAATATCAGTGTCAGATCCCACCATCCGTCATTGTTTGAGTCAAAGTGGACTTCATGGGAGACGACCAAGGAGGACACCATTGTTGAAAAAAAAAATCATAAAAAGCCAGACTAGAATTTGCCAAACTACATGTTGACAAGCCACATAAGCTTCTGGTAGAATTTCCTATGGTCAGATGAGACAAAAATGGAACTTTTTGGCAAGGCACATGACCTTTATGTTCACAGATGGAAAAATGAAGCATATCAAGAAAAAAACACTGTCCCTACTGTGAAACATGGAGGAGGCTCTGTTATGTTCTGGGGCTGCCTTGCTGCATCTGGCACAGGGTGTCATGAATCTGTGCAGGGTATAACGAAATCTCAAGATTATCAAGGGATTCAATCTGGACAGAAATGTGTTGATTTAAACCAAACAAAAAAGAACCCTTTTAAAACTAAACTAGATTTTTATTGATACCACTTAAAAATATTTATAAACAACACACACCCATTTGAATACCAAAGAAATCCTACAATTATTTAAGATACAGTCGTATTCAATTTTACAAGGAGGGGGAGGGGTTAGGGCAATTACCCTAAATATTTCCCTTCCAAGCCGTGGAGGTTGGCACCCTAGAAAAACGCGAAGTGGCGCCCCGGCTCACTGAAGGCTGACCCTCCTGTCCCTACACTAACAGACTTATACGTGCTGCTATCGTGGGTATAAGGAAAAAAATAGACACAGTGAATAGAGATAATCAAAACATATAATCTTATGCAGAGTCAAGTACCTCAATAGGTCCTATTAAATCTCATCAATGTAGTCAATACCCCAATAATTTTGCTCTCTTATATATATAGTAAATACCTCCATAGCTCTGGGATATTAAATCTCAATCAGTTATCTATCGTACATCAATAGATCTATAATCAAATGCATGGATGCATCCACTGTGTACAGATTAACAAGGCTAAACCAGAGTATAATCGTGTGTGTACAATCACAAACACTAAAGTAGGTGATACACGCAGCGATATCACTAGCTATATCGCTGGTGAAAGCACCCGCCCCCCGTCATTTGTGCGTCATGGGCACAAAATCGTTTGGAGCCGTCACACGTACTTACCTGCCTTGTGACGTCGCTGTTGCCGGCAAACCGCCTCCTTTCTAAGGGGTCGGTTCGTGCGGCGTCACAGCGACGTCACTAAGCGGCCGCACAATAGAAGCGAGGGGGCAGAGATGAGCAGGACGTAACATCCCGCCCACCTCCTTCCTTCCTCATTGCCAGCGGCCGCAGGTAAGCTGCAGTTCGTCGTTCCTGAGGTGTCACACGTAGCGATGTGTGCTGCCTCAGGAACGACGTGCAACCTGCGTCCTGCAACAGCAACGATTTTTTAAAAAGGGACGACGTGTCAACGATGGACGATAGGGTGAGCATTTTCCATTGTTAACGCTCGTTTCTTGTGGTCACACGCAACGACGTCGCTAACGATGCCGGATATGCATCACGGAATCCGTGACCCCGGCGATATATCGTTAGAGTCGTCATTGTGTGTAACGGGGCCTTTAGCTTAGTTACTAGAAACAAGGCCCAACACGTTTTTACCCTTCCTCAATGGTAGCCAGGGGTTCGTCAGGGGCATCCCCAAATGAGGACCATCAGTGCAGCAGATTTCTTAGCCAAGTAGATGATCATATACTTGGGGAGAAACGCATTGGGCGTTGTTTCTACTCTTTTTCTGTCTGTTTGTCTCTGTCTTTTTCCCTGTCTGCCTATGTCTGTCTGTCTCTTTCCCTGTCTATCTGTCCCTTTCCCTGTCTTTGTCTGTCTCTTTCCCTGTCTGTCTCTTTCCCTGTCTGCCTCTGTCTGTCTCTTTCCGTGTATGTATTTCCATGTCTGTCTGCCTTTTTTCCCTGTCTGTCTATGTCTGTCTGCCTTTTTTCTCCTGTCTGTCTGTCTCTTTCCCTGTCTCTTTCCCTGTGTGTCGTTCTGTCTCTTTACCTGTGTAATGCACAGGATTAAGTACACTACATTGGAGGAGGAACATGTGAATGTCCCAGGAATCTCTGTCCACACAGGACTCAACCTGTCAGAAGGATTTATGACAAATTACAAACCTAGGACATTCACATGTTCCTCCTCCAATGTGGTGTACTTAATCCTGTGCACTATATGTCCTATTGGAGGTCTGTATGTTGGAGAAAAAGGACAGAGACTGAGAGCAAGAAAGAGATCTCTACGCCACAAAATTACAGAAATAAAAAAACATTTACCTGTGGCCATACATTTCTGTGCTTCAGGACACAACATAAACCACATGAAAGTTGTCATATTAAAAGGCAACTTCAGATCACTGAACCATCGAAGGAATGGGAATACAAATTTATTACAATGTCTAAAGGCCCCGTCACACTAAGCAACATCACTAGCAACATCGCTGCTAACGAACAACTTTTGTGACGTTGCTAGCGATGTTGCTGTGTGTGACATCCAGCAACAACCTGGCCCCTGCTGTGAGGTCGTTGGTTGTTGCTGAATGTCCTGGGCCATTTTTTAGTTGTTGCTGTCCCGCTGTGAAGCACAGATCGCTGTGTGTGACAGCGAGAGAGCAACAACTGAATGTGCAGGCAGCAGGAGCCGGCTTCTGCGGAGGCTGGTAACCAATGTAAACATCGGGTAACCAAGAAGCCCTGTCCTTGGTTACCTGATATTTACCTTCATTACCAGCCTCCGCAGCTCTCACTGTCAGTGCCGGCTCCTGCTCTGTGCACATGTAGCTGCAGGACACATCAGGTTAATTAACCCGATGTGTGCTGTAGCTAGGAGAGCATAGAGCCAGCGCTAAGCATTGTGCGCTGCTCCCTGCTCTGTGCACATTTAGCTGCAGCACACATCGGGTAATTAACCCGATGTGTGCTGTAGCTAGGAGAGCAGAGAGCCAGCGCTAAGCATTGTGCGCTGCTCCCTGCTCTGTGCACATTTAGCTGCAGCACACATCGGGTAATTAACCCGATGTGTGCTGTAACTAGGAGAGCAGGGAGCCAGCGCTAAGCGGTGTGCGCTGCTCCCTGCTCTCTGCACATGTAGCTGCGTGCACTGGTAACCAAGGTAAATATCGGGTTGGTTACCCGATATTTACCTTAGTTACCAAGCGCAGCATCTTCCACACGGCGCTGGGGGCTGGTCACTGGTTGCTGGTGAGCTCACCAGCAACTCGTGTAGCGATGCTCCAGCGATCCCTGCCAGGTCAGGTTGCTGGTGGGATCGCTGGAGCGTCGCAGTGTGACATCTCACCAGCAACCTCCTAGCAACTTACCAGCGATCCCTATCGTTGTTGGGATCGCTGGTAAGTTGCTTAGTGTGACTGGACCTTAACTCTGTCCACACAGGACTCAACCTGTCAGAAGAATTTATGACTCACTACAAAATCTAAGGGGTCTGCTCCAGAGACTATGAGGGCACCAGGTCTCTGATCCTATATGGATATTGGGACAATAAAACTCTCACACCACTAATCAAAACTAATTAAGGATTCACTCTCTAAGCTCAGTGTTTGTTTATTTAAATGTCCTTTTATTATGCCATCCCTCTGCTCTGTATGTGTATATATTTGTGTTTCTTCAGATATTTTGTCATACCTTGCCTGATAAAGAGACCTAAGGAGTCTCAAAAGCGTGCTTTGTAACACCATTTTATTTTATTTTAGTTAGTCATTAAAAGGTATCATAACTACAAGAATATATTTTTGTTTCTCTCTTTGAGAGCAATCAATCATTTTTCAACTGGCTAACACGGTACGAAAACCTTTTTATCTTTTAAGTAAAAGGGCTTCACTCATTTGACTTACCATGCTCTACAATCTCTTTGAAGTATAGATATGGTTTCTTAAAATCACAGTATAAGTATTTTTTAGAGTGTTTATGCATTTTTATATGCAACTAGCTGTACTACCCGGCTTCGCCCGGGTTAATAGAATGTATTAACAAAAATTTATTCTGCACACAAAAAACACAAAACAAATAGATAGAAATGTAATTATTAAAAGGCAAAAACTAAGCTAATAGAAGCATTTCACAACATATATTTCAACACCACAGATATTCCACACAGATTTAAGTAAATTGGCCAAGTAATGTGCTCCGTCTGTCTCTTTCCAGGTCTGTCTTTTTCCAGGTCTGTCTCTTTCACCTTGTGTCTCTGTCTGTCTCTTTCACCATCTATCTCTTTCCAAGTCTGTCTCTGTCCAGGTCTGTCTCTGTCCAGGTCTGCTTCTGTCCAGGTCTGTCCAGGTCTGTCTCTGTCCAGGTCTGTCTCTTTCCCTGTCTGTCTGTCTCTCTGTCTTTTTCCCTGTCTGTCTCTGTCTGTCTCTGTCTGTTTCTTTCCCTGTCTGTCTCTTTCCCTGTCTGTCTCTCTGTCTGTCTCTATCTGTCTCCCCACCGACATCTTATTACCTCACATATAAGCTTCTTATACTATGAATGTCTTTTGCTCCTATAGCAACCAATCACAGCTTCTACTAATAACCTGTAGTTCCAGGCTCCATTTACTTTAATGGAGGCATGTTTTTTGGAGAGTAACTGTAAAGCGCGGGGTTAAATCTTCCTGTCAAAACATAGTCTACGACGTTCCCTGGGTCACATGAGGTGTCTGTGCAAAATTTCGTGATTGTAAACGCGACGGTGCGGATACACTTTTTGTTTCACTTTTTTCTCATTATGTAGATAGGGGCAAAATTGATTGGTAAATTGGAAAGCGCAGGGTTAAAATTTTGCCTCACAACATAGCCTATGATGCTCTCGGGGTCCAGACGTGTGAGTGTGCAAAATGTTTTGGCTGTAGCTGCGACGGTGCAGATGCCAATCCCGGACATACACACACACACATACATACATACATACAGCGCCTACAAGTAGTATTCAACCCCCTGCAGATTTAGCAGGTTTGATAAGATGCAAATAAGTTAAAGCCTCTAAACTTCAAACAAGAGCAGGATTTATTAACAGATGCATAAATCTTACAAACCAACAAGTTATGTTGCTCAGTTAAATTTTAATAAATTTTCAACATAAAAGTGTGGGTCAATTATTATTCAACCCCTAGGTTTAATATTTTGTGGAATAACCCTTGTTTGCAATTACAGCTAATAATCGTCTTTTATAAGACCTGATCAGGCCGGCACAGGTCTCTGGAGTTATCTTGGCCCACTCCTCCATGCAGATCTTCTCCAAGTTATCTCGGTTCTTTGGGTGTCTCATGTGGACTTTAATCTTGAGCTCCTTCCACAAGTTTTCAATTGGGTTAAGGTCAGGAGACTGACTAGGCCACTGCAACACCTTGATTTTTTCCCTCTTGAACAAGGCCTTTGTTTTCTTGGCTGTGTGCTTTGGGTCGTGTGGATGACGACCCATCTTAAGATCCTTGAAGAAGGAGCGGAGGTTCTTGGCCAAAATCTCCAGGTAGGCTGTGCTATCCATCTTCCCATGGATGCGGACCAGATGGCCAGGCCCCTTGGCTGAGAAACAGCCCCACAGCATGATGCTGCCACCACCATGCTTGACTGTAGGGATGGTATTCTTGGGGTCGTATGCAGTGCCATCCAGTCTCCAAACGTCACGTGTGTGGTTGGCACCAAAGATCTCGATCTTGGTCTCATCAGACCAGAGAACCTTGAACCAGTCTGTCTCAGAGTCCTCCAAGTGATCATGAGCAAACTGTAGACGAGCCTTGACATGACGCTTTGAAAGTAAAGGTACCTTATGGGCTCGTCTGGAACGGAGACCATTGCGGTGGAGTATGTTACTTATGGTATTGACTGAAACCAATGTCCCCACTGCCATGAGATCTTCCCGGAGCTCCTTCCTTGTTGTCCTTGGGTTAGCCTTGACTTTTCGGACAAGCCTGCCCTTGTCACGGGTGGAAACTTTCAAAGGCTGTCCAGGCCGTGGAAGGCTAACAGTAGTTCCATAAGCCTTCCACTTCCGGATGATGCTCCCAACAGTGGAGACAGGTAGGCCCAACTCCTTGGAAAGGGTTTTGTACCCCTTGCCAGCCTTGTGACCCTCCACGATCTTGTCTCTGATGGCCTTGGAATGCTCCTTTGTCTTTCCCATGTTGACTAAGTATGAGTGCTGTTCACAAGTTTGGGGAGGGTCTTAATTAGTCAGAAAAGGCTGGAAAAAGAGATAATTAATCCAAACATGTGAAGGTCATTGTTCTTTGTGCCTGAAATACTTCTTAATACTTTAGGGGAACCAAACAGAATTCTTGTGGTTTGAGGGGTTGAATAATAAATGACCCTCTGAATAAACTTTTCACAATTTAAAAAAAAAATAAAAAAAGAAAAAACATTCTTTTTTGCTGCAGTGCATTTCACACTTCCAGGCTGATCTACAGTCCAAATGTCACAATGCCAAGTTAATTCCGAATGTGTAAACCTGCTAAATCTGCAGGGGGTTGAATACTACTTGTAGGCACTGTACATACACACATTCAGCTTTATATATTAGATAGACTTTGTACACGGATGTCAATGTAAACATAACATTGACCACCATGTAAAGTCTGATTGCAACTATATTTCATACTAAACACAGTGAAAACGATGGTTGGATTTTTTTTTTTTTTTTTTTTACAGTGAAATAATTTTCTTTCAATATTTTCTCAACCTAAACTAGATTTTTGGAAAGTAGGGACAACACTTGATAATTTGCTCTTTAGAGGTGTATTCTACTTGGGGACTGATTTAAAGCATAGTTCTTTTTTTTTAAGGTCATGTTAAAAATGAATACAAGGAACAGCTGTGATTACTGTATGTGGTTGAGAGCTCTATCACGTCCTTCCAGAATTTGCATCCTGAAATTGCCTTCTGTATGTTCCATCCATATAAACAAAACAAACTGAAAGGTCATTATTGAAATGTATGAAGTAAAAACACAGATGTACTGAATTGTAAAATACCATGGCATAGCTTTGTATGCTAATATATACAAATGTAACATTTAAATATATGAAATATTAATTTTGCCTCATATATAAAATTAATCATTTCTTTTTTTTTTCCACAATTTTAATTTATTCCCTGTGATTTGTGGTGCCAACATCCTCCACTGTACTGTATTGTCTATGTACCGCCCCGTGCTCGGCAGCCGAGCCACTCGGATCCGGACCTTCAGTGGGTGGCTCGAGGGTCTCCGGACCCGGGGGTCCTGCGGTCACGTCGATCAAAAAGGGGTTTGCGGTTTGGGGATGTATTGTGTACGGCAGGAGCCGTGTTTAAGTTCGTAATGCCACCCACGGGATGTGGTGATGGAAGACACCACCGTTGTAGTTACAGGGCATCCAGGGGAGATGTTGCCTCCGTGGGCAGGAATTGTGGCCCCGGGATCCGTTGGGGGTGTTTGGCGATGCAAGGAGATGGGCGGCTGGAGGGCACTGATGTACTCACGATTAGTAAACACATGAGTCTCTGGTAAACAAAGGTGATGGTGGTCGGTGCCCGCAGCCGGCCGCAGTCTGGTCCCCACCCGGTTTGTGGTCTCTGCCTTTCTCCTGCATCTATTTGTGATGGTGGACTACCTGCGCTTGCAACTTCAAGAGTCCGCTCCCGGCTTTTGGTTACCTGAGGAGCCCTTTGCCCACAGACGCTGGCCCGAGGGATCTCTGTGCCGTGGCGATGACTTTCTATACCCCTCGTTGGGCTGTTGCCTTCAGTCGGGACTTTGGGTGGGACAGGACCTCTAGTCCTGGGCGCAATCAGTTAATTAGCTAGCCCCCAGTAGCTTCTGGACCTAGCTTCAGAGTCTGAGTACCCCCCTTTGTGCTCCTGTTTCAGAGTCGGTTCCCCAGGTTGGTACCGGCAGGCCACTACCCTGTCCCGGTCCACCACGGTTCCACCGAGCCATCTTCTGGGCTCCTGCAGACAGAGGGCTCTGTCTGCCTCCTAGCCAGCAGTACCAGGGCTCCTACCCTGGCACAGGTTCAGTTTGGGTCTTTCCTTTGCTGGAGCTGCACACAGCTCCAGCCATACACCTCTCCTCTTGACCTCTAGATTTGAACTTCTAGACTAGACTAAACTTTCCCACCCCAGCCTGTCTGAGACTCCTAGGTGGGCGTCTTCCAACCGCCTGGTTCCGCCCCCTGGTGTGTCCATCAAGCACTGGAGGGGTTGACTACGGTTTTATATGTTTGGCTGTTGTCACCTTGTTTGGGCCCCGCATTACACCGTTCCCTATCTGTGACTACCTGGCTGGCCAGGGCGTCACACTCCCCCTTGCTTAACCACAGACCGTCCGCGGGCTGTCCGACCACCACCGGTTTATTTTTGCTTTAACTGAAAATGATAAGAACATATTTAGAATTATAATAACTTTGTACAATCAAGCATATTTATGAATTTCTTCCCTTGCGGGAGGCAGGTTACTTAAACGTTGCAATAAAACATTTTTATTAACCGGGAACGGGACGAGACCGGGTCCTTTTCATTTTGCCCACCCAAGCAAACCTAGCCCTGATGCTGCCTCTAAGAACCAGCCAGCATCCCTTTTCCCCAGTCCAGGAAACGGGTTCAGGTGTTGCCTGCACGGGCCGGGTAATAAGTTCCTTACCCGGCAGTTTCTCTCAGAGGCCCCACGTCCAGGGGACCCCTGACCTGGAGGATCTTCACCGGTCTCACTAGTGACAGGACCTCGGCCTACAATTTCCCGCAGGCCCTTCCTCCAACCAGCTTCTCCGGAGACTGCAGGACAATGAAAAGTGTGGTCATGGACTATTTACAATGCCCAATAGTTTTTGGGTGGCCTGCTAGTTCTCAGCCATGTCTGTGTTTTAAATAGGGTTAAACAAACGGGAGGTAACAGAGTTCCAACAGGGATGGCAAGATGGTAGCCGGGAACAGCTACCTATTCAGCATGTTCTTCATCGTCAACGAAACTGTATGGCGGGGGAGGGGAATGGGTGTGCCTTCCACCACTGCGGCTCACCCTCCTCTTTACATCGAGGGCGAACCATCCCCTCTCCCCGCAATGCCGGGTGTAGGTGACCAACTCACCGGGTTCCAGGTCCCGGTCCGGGTGGCCAATTGGAAGGTGAGGGTAGACGTCCCTCCAGGACACAAAGATCTCCGCGTCCAGATCCGGCTCGAAGATGAACCCCCATCCATGTCAGGGGTCGAAGTGCCGGACCTGACCTTCATGCGTCGGGCCCCGGTGGCATTCCTCAGATTGTCCTTTTCTTGGATGGTCCGGGCCAGCACCTCCGCTTTTCTCTTCTCGCAGGCCGCTATCTCCCGGCCCAGCTGGCGCTGCTGCCGCTCCCAGTACGGAGCGTCTGCCTGCTCCGGCTCACTCCGCGCGGGGGTCGGGCCCAGCCGGAGCTCCTCCATGTCGGCTATGACCGACACCCTCTGCACTGTGGAACCCCGCTTTGTCGCGGCCTGCTCTGCTGCCTGACAGTGGCAACCCCGCGGTGCCTCAGCCGAGGCCTGGTTTTTGGGAGCAGCCAGCTTTGCCCGCTGGGCCCACTTCCAGTCATCGGCCACCTCCATCTTGGCCGGGTGGACTGTCGGGGCCTGGATTAGCTGGGGCGCGGCCACTTCCGGGACCGACGGGTCCATACCGGGACAAGGCATCCTCTGGAGGTTAATCTTCCTCGAGGCCGGTGTTGGTGTCAGGATGGCGACAGGCTGACCACCGGCAGCCCCTTCAGGTGGGTCCTCGCGGGCTGGTAGGGCGGACTCCGCTGGCGGTGTTGGTGGCAGCGGACCAAGCGGGGGAGCAGCGCCAACCGGTACGGGCGGCAAGGAAGGCAATATAGAAGGCAGGGGTAGACCGGGTCCCCTCAGCCTGATCGTCCGGTCCCTCGGGGACATAGGGGCGTGGGTCGCTTACCTGCTCCTGTAAGGTTGCCTCCACTTTGCGTGCTCGCATGGCTGCAGCCACCTCCTCCATCTCGGCCACCCACCGCTCCATCAAGAAGTGCACCTGGGCCTGTAGGTGGTGACACATCTGCGTCGTCCGGGCTTTCACCCACGCCGCTGTTCCGGGCTCCGGTACTCCGGGCTTGCTGGACGGGTCAGCCATGTCACTCTCTCGGGGTCCAGGAACCCAAAGGGTGGCAGGGTCCTGGAGTCCCTGCCCTTTATCTGCTCGGTCACATGTCGCAGAATCTTCACCCGCCCCCCCTTGGTCTTTTCGCGGTACTCCTCTCTCCGGCCGATAAGTTTCGTTTTCCGACTTCCGGCCTTGCTTTACGGGCGTGTTCCCAGGGGGCGGGGCTTCAGTTCTCGTCCTCTTTTCGCGGGGAAGAAGACCCTGGCGGGAATCTTCGCACCACAAGATGGCGGCAAGATGGTGGATTTTGAAAACTTTGCAACGGATCACCGCTGACTTCACTTCAAGGCGCACTTTGACAAGATAAGTGGACAGGTAAGTATCCTGTTCGTGACGCCATAAATCGAGGTGTACCGCCCTGTGCTCGGCAGCCGAGCCGCTCGGATCCGGACCTTCAGTGGGTGGCTCGAGGGTCTCCGGACCCGGGGGTCCTGCGGTCACGTCGATCAAAAAGGGGTTTGCGGTTTGGGGATGTATGTGTACGGCTGGAGCCGTGTTTAAGTTTGTGACGCCACCCATGGGATGTGGCGAAGGTAGACACCACCGCTGCAGTTACGGGGCACCCGGGGAGATGTTGCGCAGCAAGTAGTTAACCCCTCCGTGGGCAGGGATCGTGGCCCCAGGACCCGTTGGGGGTGTTTGGCGGTGTAGGGAGATGGGCGGCCGGAGGGCACTGATGTACTCACGATTAGTAAACACACGAGTCTCTGGTAAACCAAGGTGATCCCTTACCCGGTTGGTGGTCTCTGCCTTTCTCCTGCACCTGTTTGTGATGGTAGACTACCTGCACTTGCAACTTCAGGAGTCCGCTACCGGATTTTGGTTGCCTGAGGAGCCCTTTGCCCACAGATGCTGGCCCGTGGGATCTCTGTGCCGTTGCGATGACTTTCTTTCCCCCTCGTTGGGCTGTTGCCTTTAGTTGGGACTTTGGGTGGGACAGGACTTCTAGTCCTGGCCGCAATCAGTTACTTAGCTAGCCCCCAGTAGCTTCTGGACCTAGCTTCAGGGTCTGAGTACCCCCCTTTGTGCTCCTGTTTCAGAGTCGGTTCCCCAGGTCGGTACCGGCAGGCCACTACCCTGTCCCGGTCCACCACGGTTCCACTGAGCCATCTTCCCGGCTCCTGCAGACAGAGGGCTCCCTCTGCATCCTAGCTAACAGTACCTGGGCTCCTACCCTGGCACCGGTTGAGTTTGGGTCTTTCCTTTGCTGGAGCTGCACACAGCTCCAGCCACACACCTCTCCTCTTGACCTCTAGACTTGAACTTCTAGACTAGACTAAACTTTCCCGCCCCAGGCTGTCTGAGACTCCTAGGTGGGCGTCTTCCAACCACCTGGTTCTGCCCCCTGGTGTGTCAATCAAGCACTGGAGGGGGTGACTAGGGTTTTATATGTTTGGCTGCTGTCACCTTGTTAGGGAACGGTGTAATGCGGGGCCCTATCTGTGACTACTTGGCTAGCCAGGGCGTCACATCTACAGTGCTAACTCCACAGCCCTGTTAACCACTGTAACCAATCATTGGGCTCAGCAGTTTGGCGGATGCAGATGCACAAACTGTTGGGCTAAACGATTGTGTCATACGGTGTTCACCTTTGCATTCGCTGGATGTCATGGTGGCGTCGAATTCTATTCACACCACAGACTCTGACATACAACCTAAAGTCTCTTAGCTGCTTAGCCTGACCTAGGAGTCAGCTGTATTAGCTTCACTGCTCTCCAGTTCAGCAGGAGTTAATTCCTGCTGGCTTTGTGAACTGCTGTTAGGATCTCAGGCTGCTTTGTCCACTCACAGCTGTCTACACTCTTTATATAGTACTGGATTTGGTTGCACGTCACTGAATTTAGTTCAACATTGCTGCAGCGATACCGGTCCCATTGTAGTGATCCAGTGTCTGGTGATCTGTTGTGTGCTTTCCTGTGTGGTGTGGAAAGATCCCTGTTGATAGTTTATTTCCTCCCTGTATATTATTTCTTCCTGTGCACATGTCTCTCCCCTGTGTCTGATTGCAGTGTGCATGTGTTTGGTTTTTTCCCATGTCTATGGTATTTGTGGGGTTTCCTACTCCAGTCCCGACCCTCTCTTGGGGTGGGGGAAAGGAGGTTTTAGATCAGGGTTAGGACAGGAGTTAGTGTCACACTGGTAGTCCAGACCTGGCTACCATCAAGCCTATCTCCGGGATAAGGGACAGCGCAAGGTCACAAATCTGAGGGACAGCTTAGAGGTCCCTGCTCCCGTTATCCCTACACTCCCGTGACAGATTGTCTGCAGTGATGTAGACCAGAAGTCACCACTGGCGGTGATCAACAAAGAGACAGAAACAGTGCTGAATTCAGAGAAGGTGATGGAAAGCTCAGTTTGTTAATTTATACGTCTATGTGCTTATGAAGGCATAAAAGTTAAAATAGGACAACCATTTAAAGAGAAATTCAATTTCACCATTAACATTTTTTATCTTCAATATATCTACAAAACCTGGGTAGTCACATGAACTAAAAATTGTATCATTCGGTTAATAGTGTGCCAACAGTCAGGAGTCAGTGTAATGTACTAAAATCAGACAGTGTTGTACACATCCAGCTTAAGTCAAGCATTTTTGCTCCTGGTGTGCCCTAGTAGCATTTATTGCATTCCCTGATTAAAAGAAAGAAAAGCAGAAGAATTCCCAATTCTTTGGTGACATGTTTTTCTAGACAGACTTTTGTGTATACAAATAAAACCTAAAATATTTCCTAAAAATATAAATTTTCTACCCCTAAACTAAAATATTTGCATAAATTATATACCTGAAACACTGTAAAAAAAATGCCACTCACAACGTTAAACACTGTGTACAACTTTGGACAGTTTTTTTTTATTGTTCATTTGTATTATAAATGGAAAGTTAAGATACTTTCTAAATAGACAGTTGAGCAGCAAAATGAAGACTAAAGGGCCATTTACATGCTGCGACATCACTAACGATATATCGTCGGGGTCACGGTGTTTGTGACGCACATCCGGCGTCGTTAACAACATCGCAGCGTGTGACAGGCTGGAGTGACCTTAAACGATCGCAAAAGAGGCAAAAATCATTTGTCTGAGAGAGGTTGTTTATTTATGAAAAATGGTTGTCTGGTCAGTAGCGATGTTGTTCCTCGTTCCTGCAGCAGCACACATCGCTTTGTGTGACACCGCAGGAGCGACAAACATCTCCTTACCTGCATCCACCGGCAATGAGGAAGGAAGGAGGTGGGCGGCATGTTCCAGCCGCTTATCTCCACCCCTCCTCTGCTTTTGGACGGCTTCCGTGTGACGTCGCTGTGACGCCGAATGAACTGCCCCCTTAGAAAGGAGGCGGTTCACCGGCAACAGCGACGTCAAAGGGAAGGTAAGTCCGTGTGATGGGTGTTAGCGATGTTGTGCGCCACGGGCAGCGATGTGCACGTGACGCACAACCGACGGGGGCGGGTATGCTCGTTAGCGATATCGGTACCGTGTAAAGTGGCCTTAACTGTAGCAGCATATTGCGACAGAAAACAGCTCCTTAAAAAAATGAGTGCTGTAAAGGATTCACACAAGCTACCAATATAATACGTTTTTACATATCTGCGTATTATTTCTGATATGTGCCTGTAAACATACTGGATGCCAAAACGTATGCAGAGGTAAGGCATGTGTAGACTTTCCAATTGTTACTATATGAGCTAGAAACCTACATTAATCTACTAATTTATATTGTATACACCTAAAAAAATGGGAATGGTTGGTGATATCAACTTCCTGTTTGTAGCTCATTAGTATATGGGAGGGGGGAAACTTTCAAAATGGGTGGTGACCATTGCGGCCATTTTGAAGTCAGCCATTTTATTTTTTCCAATGGGAAGTGGGTCATGTAACACATCAAACTTATGGAGAATTTCACAAGAAAAACAATGTTGTGCTTGGTTTTAACATAACTTTATTCATTCATTAGTTCTTTACAATTTTATGACCACTTATAAAAATATGTTCAAAGTGCTGCCCATTGTGTTGTATTGGATTCAAATGCAGACTGGAGGAGGAGAAGGAGATATTATTGCACTGCCTGTGACAAAAAAAAATTATTTTTTTGTATAATGAAAGGAGTGATTTTATTTCTACGTGTTTCAGGAGTCTGAGCCCCCTTCTTCAGGAAAGGAATCACTCTGATGCCCATTGTGTTGGATTGTCAATGCAACCCTCTTCTCCCACTTTTGACACACTGATAGCAACACCGCAGAAGAAATGCTACCACAGGCCTCCAGTATCCGTTGTTTCAGATGCTGCACATCTTGTATCTTCACAGCATAGACAATTGCCTTCAGACGACCCCAAAGATAAAAGTCTAAGGGGGCCAGATCGCGAGACCTTGGTTGCCATACAACTGCCCACGATAACCAATCCACTTTCCAGGAAACTGTTCATGTAGGAACGTTTGGACCTGACACCCATAATGTGGTGGTGCACCATCTTGCTGGAAATACTCAGGGAATGTGCTATCTTCAGTGCATAAAGTTCGGATACTGGAAGCCTGTGCTAACATTTCTTCTGCGGTGTTGCTATCAGTGTGTCAAGAGTAGAGTTGAGCGCGGTTCGTGGTTCGTGGTTCTCCAGTTCTAGGCTCGAGTGATTTTGGGGGCTGTTCTAGATCGAACTAGAACTCGAGCTTTTTGCAAAAGCTCGATAGTTCTAGAAACGTTCGAGAACGGTTCTAGCAGCAAAAAAACAGCAAAATCCTAGCTTGGTTTCTGCTGTAATAGTGTAAGTCACTCTGTGAATCACACTATTATGACATTTCAGTGTATAGTGTGCGTGAACAGCGCCTTCAGATCACTGCTGTTTGTATAATGGCGATCGCCATTTTTTTTTTTTTTTTCTTGTCTTCCTTCCCTAAGCGCGCGCGTCTTGTGGGGCGGGCCAGCATGTCAGCCAATCCCAGACACACACACAGCTAAGTGGACTTTGAGCCAGAGAAGCAACGGCATGTGTGATAGGATGTCCATGTCACATGTCCCTGCATTATAAAACCGGACATTTTCTTCCAGGATGCCATTATCTGCCTTCTGCGTCTTTGCTGTCAGACATCACTGTCGCAGCTCCGTCCTCCTGAGTCCTATAGCCGATACAGCTGTATGCGCTGCATACACAGCGTTAGACAGCTTAGGGAGAGCACTTTATAGCAGTCCTTTTAAGGGCTCAAACCGGCAGGGTCAGAGTTAAGGTGACAGGTCCTGAAAACAGCGCCAGCGTCTGTGCAGCCAAGGTCAGGGTCAGGGATTTCCTCCCTGCATTTCACCATTAGGAGGGAATAGAAAGGCAGGCTTCCATTCCTCTACCCAGAGCACCACAATCCTGCCACTGTACCCTCTTGTCCTCTGCACACTCCAACTAATTATAACTAAGCCATTATACTAGCAAACACTCAGTGTACCTAGTGGCATCCTATACGTGGCTATTGGACTTTGCTATAGTCCCACTAGTGCCAAGACATTTGCAGAGCGCATCTGCCTGCGTTGCACACTCCAACTCATTATAACTAAGCCATTATACTAGCAAACACTCAGTGTACCTAGTGGCATCCTATACGTGGCTATTGGACTTTGCTATAGTCCCACTAGTGCCAAGACATTTGCAGAGCGCATCTGCCTGCGTTGCACACTCCAACTCATTATAACTAAGCCATTATACTAGCAAACACTCAGTGTACCTAGTGGCATCCTATACGTGGCTATTGGACTTTGCTATAGTCCCACTAGTGCCAAGACATTTGCAGAGCGCATCTGCCTGCGTTGCACACTCCAACTCATTATAACTAAGCCATTATACTAGCAAACACTCAGTGTACCTAGTGGCATCCTATACGTGGCTATTGGACTTTGCTATAGTCCCACTAGTGCCAAGACATTTGCAGAGCGCATCTGCCTGCGTTGCACACTCCAACTCATTATAACTAAGCCATTATACTAGCAAACACTCAGTGTACCTAGTGGCATCCTATACGTGGCTATTGGACTTTGCTATAGTCCCACTAGTGCCAAGACATTTGCAGAGCGCATCTGCCTGCGTTGCACACTCCAACTCATTATAACTAAGTTGCATTGTCAGGGATATTTATTCTTTATTATTCTGCTGTTAATAAAGCTAGACCACCACTGCAATCTTCACCACCTCTCAATTTTTACTACCACATTTTCAGTCCACAATCTTGTCGCAATCAACATGAGTGGCAAAATGACAGATGCTGGTGGAAAGGGGAAGAGGCGTGGTGGAAAAGGCAAAAAAGGTTTTGTCTGTGGGGAAGGTGGCAAAGCTCCATTATCATCTGCTGAAGATAGACCATCTACCAGCAAAAGTAAGATGTCTACTACTTACCGTGGACAATCCGATGTGCTCCCTTTTTTACGGACACGAACAACAGGAAGAAAGGTAGATGATGGGCAAAAAAGGAAAATGCTTGAATGGATCTCAAGTGGTCCAACAAGTGCCCTCTCAGCCACTTCAAGTACCGCATCCAAAAAACACCAGTCCTCTGAGTTGTCATCCCAATCACACTTGATTTCTCCCAGCTCTGAAGTCTCCATCAGCCCTGCACAGTATGGTGGAACTGAGATGGCTGAGTCTGCAGAGCTGTTCAGTCACACTATAGCCTGGGAATCAGAGGTCTGCTCCCAAGCTACAGTGAGTACAGAACAGGAAATGGTCTGCAGTGATGCCCAGAACCTTTGTGACTCTGATTCAGGCCGTGAGGACCAAGTTTCTGAGCATAATGTTGACCCTTTGTCACAAACTGTAACACCTGTGGTTATAGACAATGAGGAACATACTGATGAAGATGAGACGCAGATACCCGATTGGGATGACAACTTAAATATTCGGTCAGGGCAAGAAGAGGCTCGGTCTGAGGGGGAGGGGAGTGCAAACACAACAATTGATGATGAAGTTCTAGATCCCACCTACTGTCAACCCCCAGTCACGCACTCGAGGAGGTCAACAGAGGCGGTGGAGGAGGATGCAACCGACGACGAAGTTACCTTGCGCCTTCCTGGACAGAGTCGGAGCACTGGTAGCACGTCTACAACTGCATCCTCAGCCACCACTCTGCCTATGAGCATTATTCGGGGTGGATCAACAGGTCGCATGGCCTCTAAGCCTTGCCTAGCCTGGTCCTTTTTTGACATAGAAAAAGATCGCCCAAATCATGTGATATGTAACATTTGTCATGATTCTCTTAGTAGAGGTCAAAACCTCAGCAGTTTGACAACTTCTTCCATGAATCGTCACATGAATAAATATCATATGGCCCGGTGGGAAGCTCACCGTGCTGCAATGCGGCCTAGCGGAGCGAACCATCCACCGCCCGCCCCTTCCAGTGCATCCGCGCGCTCTTCATCTTCTAGGACTGTGGGGACAGCTGTCACACCTGTTTTTCCACGCAAAACTTCCACCACTGTAACCGCAACAGGCAGTTTGCTTGTAAGGTCGTCAGTTGGTTTGGAAGGGGAAACAAGTGAGTGTGTACAGCTCTCTCAGACATCGATAGCACCAACGTTGGATGAAGGCAACATCATGTCTCCGCCTGCACTTTCCTCACAAACCTGCATTTTTCCAGGGACACCCTACTCAACACCGTCTACACACAGCAGCCAGATCTCTGTCCCTCAGATGTGGTCAAATAAAAGGCCACTTCCTCCGACCCATGACAAAGCTAAGAGGTTGACTCTATCCCTCTGTAAGCTGTTGGCTACCGAAATGCTGCCTTTCCGCCTAGTGGACACACAGGATTTTAGAGACCTTATGTCTGTCGCTGTGCCCCAGTACCAGATGCCTAGTCGCCACTACTTCTCTAAGAAAGGTGTGCCCGCGCTACACCAGCATGTCGCACACAACATCACCTCTTCCTTGAGAAACTCTGTGTGTGAACGGGTGCATTTCACCACCGATACTTGGACCAGTAAGCATGGACAGGGACGTTACATGTCGCTCACTGGGCACTGGGTAACTATGGTGATAGATGGTGAAGGGTCTGCTGCACAAGTCTTGCCGTCCCCACGACTTGTGTGTCAATCCTCTGTCTGTCCAAGTTCCGCCACAGCTTCTGCATCCTCCACCTCATCTGGGTCCTCCACCTCCGCCCCAAGCCTGCCTGGTCAGGCCACCAGCGTTCTCACTGCGCAGAAGGAATCACGCACGCCTCATTACTATGCTGGCAGCAGAGCGCAACGGCATCAGGCGGTCTTTAGCTTGACATGTCTTGGGAATAAGAGTCACACAGCTGAGGAGTTGTGGTCAGCTCTGCGGTCCGAGTTTAATAAATGGTTGTCTCCACTCAACCTGCAGCCTGGTAAGGCCGTGTGCGACAATGCTGCAAACCTGGGTGCGGCACTTCGCCTGGGCAAGGTGACACACGTACCTTGTATGGCTCACGTGTTGAACCTTGTCGTCCAGCAATTTTTAACACACTATCCCGGCCTAGATGGCCTTCTGAACAGGGCACGAAAACTGTCAGCTCACTTCCGCCGTTCAAGCGCCGCAGCAGAGCGACTTGCATCGCTCCAGAAGTCTTTCGGCCTGCCGGTTCATGGCCTGAAATGCGATGTAGCGACACGCTGGAATTCAACTCTCCACAAGTTACAGCGACTGTGGCAGCACCGCAGAGCCCTGGTGCAATACGTCATGACGTATAGCCTGGGACAACGAGATGCAGAGGTGGGGCAGATCACCCTGATGGAGTGGTCTCAGATCAAGGACCTATGCACCCTTCTGCACAGTTTCGACATGGCGACGAATATGTTTAGCGCTGACAATGCCATTATCAGCATGACGATTCCAGTCATTTACATGCTGGAGCACACGCTAAACACTATTCGGAGTCAGGGGGTGGGACAACATGAAGGGGAGGAACTACAGGAGGATTCATATGCGCAAGGGACAACAACATCACCAAGGTCCAGACGTTCATCATCACCAACGCAGCAGGCATGGGACCATGTGGGACAGGGATCGACAAGGGCGCATAGTAGCAGGCGAAATGTTGAGCAAGGTGCAGGAGAATATGAAGAAATGGAGGACGAACTGTCCATGGACATGGAAGACTCAGCGGATGAGGGAGACCTTGGTCAAATTTCAGTTGAAAGAAGTTGGGGGGAGATGTCAGAGGAAGAAAGAACGGGTAGCACCTCTATGCCACAAACACAGCGTGGACTTGGTCCTCATGGCTGCGCAAGACACATGAGTGCCTTTTTGTTGCACTACCTCCAACATGACAGTCGTATTGTCAAAATTAGAAGTGATGATGACTACTGGATTGCCACACTATTAGATCCCCGGTACAAGTCCAAATTTTGTGACATAATTCCAGCCATAGAAAGGGACGCACGTATGCAGGAGTATCAGCAGAAGCTGTTACTCGATCTTAGATCCGCTTTTCCACCAAACAACCGTGCAGGTGCAGGGAGGGAATCTCCCAGTTGTAACTTGACAAACATGGGACGGTCTCGTCATCTTCAACAGTCTACCCGTACCAGTAGGACCGTATCTGGTGCCGGTAACAGCAATTTTATGGAATCTTTTCATAATTTTTTTAGACCCTCTTTTGCAAGGCCACCAGAGACAACAAGTCTGACACATACTCAACGGCTGGAGAGGATGATACAGGAGTATCTCCAAATGAACATCGATGCCATGACTGTGCAACTGGAGCCTTGCTCCTTTTGGGCTTCAAACCTAGAAAAATGGCCAGAGCTCGCAACTTACGCCTTGGAGATTTTGTCGTGTCCAGCTGCCAGCGTTGTCTCTGAACGTGTATTCAGTGCTGCTGGGTGTGTGCTGACAGATAAGCGCACGCGTCTGTCCAGTGACAATGTGGACAGACTGACGTTCATCAAAATGAACAAGTCATGGATCCAGAAGGAATTTACTACCCCTGTGTCATCCTGGGGAGAGTAAATGCTTGTTGATTTGGAATGTGCTTGATGCAAATCAAAACATCCTGTTTGCAACTAGGGCACAAGTGCTGCCACTGAATGGGTGGGTGTGTGTGGGGCACAATTTTTGGAAAAAAAGGGAGACTCCGCTTGGAGTAACCCTTGCTTACATTGTTTTTAAAAGAAGCCAAGATGAACAAGTCATGGGTCAGCAAAGACTTTATCTACCTACCCCGGTGTCATCCTGGGGACGGATAAGAATGGCGTATTTTTGAATGTGCTTGATGCAAATCAAAACATCCTGTGTACAACTGGGGCACAACTGCTGCCACTGAAGGGGTGGGTGTGTGTGGGGCCCAATTTTTGGAAAAAAGGGAGACTCCGCTTGGAGTAACCCTTGCTTGCTGTGTTTTTAAAAGAAGCCAAGATGAACAGAGCTGGGATCAGGAAAGACTTGGCTACCTACCCCTGTGTCATCCTGGGGACGTATAAGAATGGCGTATTTTTGAATGTGCTTGATGCAAATGTAGCTGTGAAGTGTACAACTAGGGCACAAGTGCTGCCACTGAATGGGTGGGTGTGTGGGGCACAATTTTTGGAAAAAAGGGAGACTCCGCTTGGAGTAACCCTTGCTTGCTGTGTTTTTAAAAGAAGCCAAGATGAACAGAGCTGGGATCAGGAAAGACTTTGCTACCTACCCCTGTGTCATCCTGGGGACGGATAAGAATGGCGTATTTTTGAATGTGCTTGATGCAAATCAAAACATCCTGTGTACAACTGGGGCACAACTGCTGCCACTGAAGGGGTGGGTGTGTGTGGGGCCCAATTTTTGGAAAAAAGGGAGACTCGGCTTGGAGTAACCCTTGCTTGATGTGTTTTTAAAAGAAGCCAAGATGAACAGAGCTGGGATCAGGAAAGACTTTGCTACCTACCCCGGTGTCATCCTGGGGACGGATAAGAATGGCGTATTTTTGAATGTGCTTGATGCAAATCAAAACATCCTGTTTGCAACTAGGGCCCAAGTGCTGCCACTGATGGGGTGGGTGTCTGTGTGGCCCAATTTTTGGAAAAAAGGGAGACTCCGCTTGGAGTAACCCTTGCTTGCTGTGTTTTTAAAAGAAGCCAAGATGAACAGAGCTGGGATCAGGAAAGACTTTGCTACCTACCCCTGTGTCATCCTGGGGACTGATAAGAATGGCGTATTTTTGAATGTGCTTGATGCAAATGTAGCTGTGAAGTGTACAACTAGGGCACAAGTGCTGCCACTGAATGGGTGGGTGTGTGGGGCACAATTTTTGGAAAAAAAGGAGACTCCGCTTGGAGTAACCCTTGCTTGCTGTGTTTTTAAAAGAAGCCAAGATGAACAGAGCTGGGATCAGGAAAGACTTTGCTACCTACCCCTGTGTCATCCTGGGGACGGATAAGAATGGCGTATTTTTGAATGTGCTTGATGCAAATCAAAACATCCTGTGTACAACTGGGGCACAACTGCTGCCACTGAAGGGGTGGGTGTGTGTGGGGCCCAATTTTTGGAAAAAAGGGAGACTCCGCTTGGAGTAACCCTTGCTTGATGTGTTTTTAAAAGAAGCCAAGATGAACAGAGCTGGGATCAGGAAAGACTTTGCTACCTACCCCTGTGTCATCCTGGGGACGGATAAGAATGGCGTATTTTTGAATGTGCTTGATGCAAATCAAAACATCCTGTTTGCAACTAGGGCCCAAGTGCTGCCACTGATGGGGTGGGTGTCTGTGTGGCCCAATTTTTGGAAAAAAGGGAGACTCCGCTTGGAGTAACCCTTGCTTGCTGTGTTTTTAAAAGAAGCCAAGATGAACAGAGCTGGGATCAGGAAAGACTTTGCTACCTACCCCTGTGTCATCCTGGGGACGGATAAGAATGGCGTATTTTTGAATGTGCTTGATGCAAATCAAAACATCCTGTGTACAACTGGGGCACAACTGCTGCCACTGAAGGGGTGGGTGTGTGTGGGGCCCAATTTTTGGAAAAAAGGGAGACTCCGCTTGGAGTAACCCTTGCTTGATGTGTTTTTAAAAGAAGCCAAGATGAACAGAGCTGGGATCAGGAAAGACTTTGCTACCTACCCCGGTGTCATCCTGGGGACGGATAAGAATGGCGTATTTTTGAATGTGCTTGATGCAAATCAAAACATCCTGTTTGCAACTAGGGCCCAAGTGCTGCCACTGATGGGGTGGGTGTCTGTGTGGCCCAATTTTTGGAAAAAAGGGAGACTCCGCTTGGAGTAACCCTTGCTTGATGTGTTTTTAAAAGAAGCCAAGATGAACAGAGCTGGGATTAGGAAAGACTTTGCTACCTACCCCTGTGTCATCCTGGGGACGGATAAGAATGGCGTATTTTTGAATGTGCTTGATGCAAATGTAGCTGTGAAGTGTACAACTAGGGCACAAGTGCTGCCACTGAATGGGTGGGTGTGTGGGGCACAATTTTTGGAAAAAAGGGAGACTCCGCTTGGAGTAACCCTTGCTTGCTGTGTTTTTAAAAGAAGCCAAGATGAACAGAGCTGGGATCAGGAAAGACTTTGCTACCTACCCCTGTGTCATCCTGGGGACGGATAAGAATGGCGTATTTTTGAATGTTCTTGATGCAAATCAAAACATCCTGTGTACAACTGGGGCACAACTGCTGCCACTGAAGGGGTGGGTGTGTGTGGGGCCCAATTTTTGGAAAAAAGGGAGACTCCGCTTGGAGTAACCCTTGCTTGATGTGTTTTTAAAAGAAGCCAAGATGAACAGAGCTGGGATCAGGAAAGACTTTGCTACCTACCCCGGTGTCATCCTGGGGACGGATAAGAATGGCGTATTTTTGAATGTGCTTGATGCAAATCAAAACATCCTGTTTGCAACTAGGGCCCAAGTGCTGCCACTGATGGGGTGGGTGTCTGTGTGGCCCAATTTTTGGAAAAAAGGGAGACTCCGCTTGGAGTAACCCTTGCTTGATGTGTTTTTAAAAGAAGCCAAGATGAACAGAGCTGGGATCAGGAAAGACTTTGCTACCTACCCCGGTGTCATCCTGGGGACGGATAAGAATGGCGTATTTTTGAATGTGCTTGATGCAAATCAAAACATCCTGTTTGCAACTAGGGCCCAAGTGCTGCCACTGATGGGGTGGGTGTCTGTGTGGCCCAATTTTTGGAAAAAAGGGAGACTCCGCTTGGAGTAACCCTTGCTTGCTGTGTTTTTAAAAGAAGCCAAGATGAACAGAGCTGGGATCAGGAAAGACTTTGCTACCTACCCCTGTGTCATCCTGGGGACGGATAAGAATGGCGTATTTTTGAATGTGCTTGATGCAAATCAAAACATCCTGTTTGCAACTAGGGCCCAAGTGCTGCCACTGATGGGGTGGGTGTCTGTGTGGCCCAATTTTTGGAAAAAAGGGAGACTCCGCTTGGAGTAACCCTTGCTTGCTGTGTTTTTAAAAGAAGCCAAGATGAACAGAGCTGGGATCAGGAAAGACTTTGCTACCTACCCCTGTGTCATCCTGGGGACGGATAAGAATGGCGTATTTTTGAATGTGCTTGATGCAAATCAAAACATCCTGTGTACAACTGGGGCACAACTGCTGCCACTGAAGGGGTGGGTGTGTGTGGGGCCCAATTTTTGGAAAAAAGGGAGACTCCGCTTGGAGTAACCCTTGCTTGATGTGTTTTTAAAAGAAGCCAAGATGAACAGAGCTGGGATCAGGAAAGACTTTGCTACCTACCCCGGTGTCATCCTGGGGACGGATAAGAATGGCGTATTTTTGAATGTGCTTGATGCAAATCAAAACATCCTGTTTGCAACTAGGGCCCAAGTGCTGCCACTGATGGGGTGGGTGTCTGTGTGGCCCAATTTTTGGAAAAAAGGGAGACTCCGCTTGGAGTAACCCTTGCTTGATGTGTTTTTAAAAGAAGCCAAGATGAACAGAGCTGGGATCAGGAAAGACTTTGCTACCTACCCCGGTGTCATCCTGGGGACGGATAAGAATGGCGTATTTTTGAATGTGCTTGATGCAAATCAAAACATCCTGTTTGCAACTAGGGCCCAAGTGCTGCCACTGATGGGGTGGGTGTCTGTGTGGCCCAATTTTTGGAAAAAAGGGAGACTCCGCTTGGAGTAACCCTTGCTTGATGTGTTTTTAAAAGAAGCCAAGATGAACAGAGCTGGGATCAGGAAAGACTTTGCTACCTACCCCTGTGTCATCCTGGGGACGGATAAGAATGGCGTATTTTTGAATGTGCTTGATGCAAATGTAGCTGTGAAGTGTACAACTAGGGCACAAGTGCTGCCACTGAATGGGTGGGTGTGTGGGGCACAATTTTTGGAAAAAAGGGAGACTCCGCTTGGAGTAACCCTTGCTTGCTGTGTTTTTAAAAGAAGCCAAGATGAACAGAGCTGGGATCAGGAAAGACTTTGCTACCTACCCCGGTGTCATCCTGGGGACGGATAAGAATGGCGTATTTTTGAATGTGCTTGATGCAAATCAAAACATCCTGTGTACAACTGGGGCACAACTGCTGCCACTGAAGGGGTGGGTGTGTGTGGGGCCCAATTTTTGGAAAAAAGGGAGACTCCGCTTGGAGTAACCCTTGCTTGATGTGTTTTTAAAAGAAGCCAAGATGAACAGAGCTGGGATCAGGAAAGACTTTGCTACCTACCCCTGTGTCATCCTGGGGACGGATAAGAATGGCGTATTTTTGAATGTGCTTGATGCAAATCAAAACATCCTGTTTGCAACTAGGGCCCAAGTGCTGCCACTGATGGGGTGGGTGTCTGTGTGGCCCAATTTTTGGAAAAAAGGGAGACTCCGCTTGGAGTAACCCTTGCTTGCTGTGTTTTTAAAAGAAGCCAAGATGAACAGAGCTGGGATCAGGAAAGACTTTGCTACCTACCCCTGTGTCATCCTGGGGACGGATAAGAATGGCGTATTTTTGAATGTGCTTGATGCAAATCAAAACATCCTGTGTACAACTGGGGCACAACTGCTGCCACTGAAGGGGTGGGTGTGTGTGGGGCCCAATTTTTGGAAAAAAGGGAGACTCCGCTTGGAGTAACCCTTGCTTGATGTGTTTTTAAAAGAAGCCAAGATGAACAGAGCTGGGATCAGGAAAGACTTTGCTACCTACCCCGGTGTCATCCTGGGGACGGATAAGAATGGCGTATTTTTGAATGTGCTTGATGCAAATCAAAACATCCTGTTTGCAACTAGGGCCCAAGTGCTGCCACTGATGGGGTGGGTGTCTGTGTGGCCCAATTTTTGGAAAAAAGGGAGACTCCGCTTGGAGTAACCCTTGCTTGATGTGTTTTTAAAAGAAGCCAAGATGAACAGAGCTGGGATCAGGAAAGACTTTGCTACCTACCCCGGTGTCATCCTGGGGACGGATAAGAATGGCGTATTTTTGAATGTGCTTGATGCAAATCAAAACATCCTGTTTGCAACTAGGGCCCAAGTGCTGCCACTGATGGGGTGGGTGTCTGTGTGGCCCAATTTTTGGAAAAAAGGGAGACTCCGCTTGGAGTAACCCTTGCTTGATGTGTTTTTAAAAGAAGCCAAGATGAACAGAGCTGGGATCAGGAAAGACTTTGCTACCTACCCCTGTGTCATCCTGGGGACGGATAAGAATGGCGTATTTTTGAATGTGCTTGATGCAAATGTAGCTGTGAAGTGTACAACTAGGGCACAAGTGCTGCCACTGAATGGGTGGGTGTGTGGGGCACAATTTTTGGAAAAAAGGGAGACTCCGCTTGGAGTAACCCTTGCTTGCTGTGTTTTTAAAAGAAGCCAAGATGAACAGAGCTGGGATCAGGAAAGACTTTGCTACCTACCCCGGTGTCATCCTGGGGACGGATAAGAATGGCGTATTTTTGAATGTGCTTGATGCAAATCAAAACATCCTGTGTACAACTGGGGCACAACTGCTGCCACTGAAGGGGTGGGTGTGTGTGGGGCCCAATTTTTGGAAAAAAGGGAGACTCCGCTTGGAGTAACCCTTGCTTGATGTGTTTTTAAAAGAAGCCAAGATGAACAGAGCTGGGATCAGGAAAGACTTTGCTACCTACCCCTGTGTCATCCTGGGGACGGATAAGAATGGCGTATTTTTGAATGTGCTTGATGCAAATCAAAACATCCTGTTTGCAACTAGGGCCCAAGTGCTGCCACTGATGGGGTGGGTGTCTGTGTGGCCCAATTTTTGGAAAAAAGGGAGACTCCGCTTGGAGTAACCCTTGCTTGCTGTGTTTTTAAAAGAAGCCAAGATGAACAGAGCTGGGATCAGGAAAGACTTTGCTACCTACCCCTGTGTCATCCTGGGGACGGATAAGAATGGCGTATTTTTGAATGTGCTTGATGCAAATCAAAACATCCTGTGTACAACTGGGGCACAACTGCTGCCACTGAAGGGGTGGGTGTGTGTGGGGCCCAATTTTTGGAAAAAAGGGAGACTCCGCTTGGAGTAACCCTTGCTTGATGTGTTTTTAAAAGAAGCCAAGATGAACAGAGCTGGGATCAGGAAAGACTTTGCTACCTACCCCGGTGTCATCCTGGGGACGGATAAGAATGGCGTATTTTTGAATGTGCTTGATGCAAATCAAAACATCCTGTTTGCAACTAGGGCCCAAGTGCTGCCACTGATGGGGTGGGTGTCTGTGTGGCCCAATTTTTGGAAAAAAGGGAGACTCCGCTTGGAGTAACCCTTGCTTGATGTGTTTTTAAAAGAAGCCAAGATGAACAGAGCTGGGATCAGGAAAGACTTTGCTACCTACCCCGGTGTCATCCTGGGGACGGATAAGAATGGCGTATTTTTGAATGTGCTTGATGCAAATCAAAACATCCTGTTTGCAACTAGGGCCCAAGTGCTGCCACTGCTGGGTTGGGTGTCTGTGTGGCCCAATTTTTGGAAAAAAGGGAGACTCCGCTTGGAGTAACCCTTGCTTGATGTGTTTTTAAAAGAAGCCAAGATGAACAGAGCTGGGATCAGGAAAGACTTTGCTACCTACCCCGGTGTCATCCTGGGGACGGATAAGAATGGCGTATTTTTGAATGTGCTTGATGCAAATCAAAACATCCTGTTTGCAACTAGGGCTCAAGTGCTGCCTCTGATGGGGTGGGTGTCTGTGTGGCCCAATTTTTGGAAAAAAGGGAGACTCCGCTTGGAGTAACCCTTGCTTGCTGTGTTTTTAAAAGAAGCCAAGATGAACAGAGCTGGGATCAGGAAAGACTTTGCTACCTACCCCGGTGTCATCCTGGGGACGGTTAATTATGGCGTATTTTTGAATGTGCTTGATGCAAATCTAGCTGTGAATTGTACAACTGGGGCCCAACTGCTGCCACTGAATGGGTGGGTGTGTGTGGGGCCCAATTTTTGGAAAAAAAGGGAGACTACGCTTGGAGTCACCTTGCGGTGTTTTACATGATTTTAGAATGGCGTGCCATGCCTATATCTGTGTGTCCTCCTCTTTTTCCTTGTCCAGCTGTTTTGTTTTCGCATGAGTATATGTCCTTGTCACTTTCCCATGTGTTGGAGTTGTTTGTCACCTTTTGGACACCTTTGAGGGTGTTTTCTAGGTGTTTTACTGTGTTTGTGATTGCCTGCCATTGTTTCCTATGCAGTTCGAGTTCGGTTCGTCGAACGTTCGACGAACCGAACTCGAACGGGACCTCCGTTCGGCGAACCAACCTCGAGCCGAACCGGGACCGGTTCGCTCATCTCTAGTCAAGAGTGGGAGAAGAGGGTTGCATTGACAATCCAACACAATAGGCAGCTCTTTGAAACATGTTATAAGTGGTCATAAAATTGTAAATAACTAATGAATGAATAATGTTATGTTAAAACCATGCACACCATTGCTTTTTTTGTGAAATTCTCAATAAATTTGATGTGTTACATGACCCTTTTCAAGATGGGTGGTGACCATGGCGGCCATTTTGAAGTCGCCCATTTTGGATCCAACTTTTTCCATTGGAAAAAATAAAGTTGGATCCAAAATGGCCGACTTCAAATGGCTGCCATGGTCACCACCCATCTTGAAAAGTTTCTCCCCTCCCATATACTAATGAGCCACACACAGGAAGTTGATATCACCAACCATTCCTATTTTATTTAGGTGTATCCATATAAATGGCCAACCCGGTATAATTGCCAGACTCTTAACCAATTATTTAACCCCTAATTGGTTGTACAGATTCTTATTGCAACCAGTTAAAAATTGTTCATTTGTCGTTTAAAATAGGATTTATGACTGATAGAAATCTGAGCCATCATTTAATAATTCATAGGATTTTGTTTCTCTAGCTAAAATAATTATTTCTATGAATAAAAGGGGTTGTCTACCACTAATTCCAATATTGCCCCACACAGGATAAATATACTTACCTCTGGTGCTGGCACCACTTCAACTATGTTAACGTTGTGTCTTCCGGGGGCTTCTGTGATGTTATGTCACCTGCAGCCAATCAGCGGTCACTAATGGGCCGGTTCACGCTCACTTCCTTGAGCCGTAACTGGCATCTAGCGGGTGTCAGAGAGCAGCAGCAACTTTCACCCGTATATGTCTTTATTTTACGTGGGGGAATATTGTGATTTTGAATAGGATGTTTGAGTAGTGGACAATCCCTTTAAGAATATAATTAATATATCTAGGGAAAGTGGTCAGAGAGGTTTAAGGCCCCGTCACACTAAGCAACATCGCTAGCAAAATCGCTGCTAACGAACAACTTTTGTGATGTTGCTAGCGATGTTGCTGTGTGTGACATCCAGCAACAACCTGGCCCCTGCTGTGAGGTCGTTGGTTGTTGCTGAATGTCCTGGGCCATTTTTTAGTTGTTGCTGTCCCGCTGTGAAGCACAGATCGCTGTGTGTGACAGCGAGACAGCAACAACTAAATGTGCAGGCAGCAGGAGCCGGCTTCTGCGGAGGCTGGTAACCAATGTAAACATCGGGTAACCAAGAAGCCCTGTCCTTGGTTACCCGATGTTTACCTTTGTTATCAGCCTCCTCCCTCTCACTGTCAGTGCTGGCTCCTGCTCTGTGCACATGTAGCTGCAGGACACATCGGGTTAATTAACCCGATGTGTGCTGTAACTAGGAGAGCAAGGAGCCAGCGCTAAGCATTGTGCGCTGCTCCCTGCTCTGTGCACATTTAGCTGCAGCACACATCGGGTAATTAACCCGATGTGTGCTGTAACTAGGAGAGCAGGGAGCCAGCGCTAAGCGGTGTGCGCTGCTCCCTGCTCTATGCACGTGTAGCTCCGTGCGGTGGTAACCAAGGTAAATATCTGGTTGGTTACCCGATATTTACCTTAGTTACCAAGCGCAGCATCTTCCACGCGGCGCTGGGGGCTTGTCACTGGTTGCTGGTGACCTCACCAGCAACTTGTGTAGCGACGCTCCAGCGATCCCTGCCAGGTCAGGTTGCTGGTGGGATCGCTGGAGCGTCGCAGTGTGACATCTCACCAGCAACCTCCTAGCAACTTACCAGCGATCCCTATCGTTGTTGGGATCGCTGGTAAGTTGCTTAGTGTGACTGGACCTTTAGACTAAAGAGAGTACAGACTGTGATAAAGACAGTGTAAAATGTATAACCTGCTGTGTGTTCATGCAAAACACTACAGATTTGACAACACTTGGAAACTGTGGATGCAGATCTACTGTCACTTTACAGCCTGGTATGTACATCGCATACATTTGGACTGCATATATTAGGACTAGTGTTTTGTACAATGGTGGATGTGAGGGAGTAGATGCGCCTATGTCATTAAGTAACTGAAATAATATTTCTGGTGTAAGTACCGTTAACATCTTCTGAATAACTTATTTTCGGGCTTCTGCACAATGTCCCGCCTCGGCTCTACTCATTTTTTTTCAGAGCTTCCTGAAATTGACATGAAAAATGCCAAAAGCCACAATTTTTTGGCACTACTTCCTGCTCCGCAAAAATTTTGCAGCATTCCAAGGTGTTTTATGCAAGTATTTTGGCAAAACATCCTTAATATATCAGACCCTTTGTATTACTTTTTCTACTTAAAAATTAAATTAAGGGCAATTATGTGTTACTAATTTAATTACCTCCACCCATCTCAGTGGCAGATTAACAAATAAGGCCAGTTTCACATTTGCGTTGTTTTGATGGAAACGGAATCCAGCACAGATGCAGTACAGTTCATATATTTACAGTGGAAGCGCGACACCATGTGGACACATGCGGTAGTGTATTAAGCACACAACCCGCATGGTGTCGCGCTTCCACTGTAAATAAATGAACTGTACTGCATCTATGCTGGATTCCGTTTCCGTCAAAACGACGCAAATGTGAAACCGGCCTAAGAGCTCATATTAATTCATTGTAGACTGTAGGAGCTGGAGAGACAATAAAGACACAGGGTGGGGGTAAAAGTGGAGTTAAGGCAAGTGTCGCTCACCTGGGGTAGTTGTGACAGTCACATCTACTATAGAAGCTTTAAATGAGGAGTATCCGGCTGCTGCAGTCCCCGTAGCAGACGATCAGGATGAATTGTGGAAAGGAAGGGGTTAAACACCACGCTGCCGTATAAGAACAAACCTTCAAAGATCCATTGAAGATCAAAAGTGATTTTTACTTCTACGCATTTCACATCCTATTCATTCCTTGTGGTGCTTTATTTTTAATGGAAATCTACTGTAGATCAGTTTTCTAATAGACAAGCCCAATCAAGAAACTTAGAGCAGCATAATGGGTCGGGGAGCAAAGTTACCTTACAGTACTGGTTCGATGAGTTCAAAACCAACAAGGGGCCACAACAGAATGGGATTTGTATATTTTCCTGAATGCAGGGACCTGGTAATTACAAGAGGCGCCCACAATGCCGACATGCAAGGGCCAACCATAGAACTTTGCAATGCCATGAAGTACCCTCGTGGATGCCGGACCAGGGACTTCCAAAACCTTTTGCTCATGTCTGTTAATTAGTTTGATGCAAAAATGTATCCCAAGGGTGTGTGTACGGAAATGAAATTGTGAAGATGTTGCTACTCTACAACTCACAGGAAATAAGTAAAGTTCACAGTTTTAAAAGGAAATCATTAAGACTAATTTTAAATTAATTTAACTCTTGGGCCAAGTTTCTAAATATTTTTGTTTTCTTTTAGGTTTTTGTCTTTACTTCCAATGGCAGAGGAAAGTGTTCACAACCTTACAGAGCTTCTGCATTATCTTAATACCTCATTTAGTCTGTGTGAGGGTGACTTGGATGAAGGAGTAAAGAAGATCTTCCTCTTCATTCTATATCTTGTTACATTTGTTCTTGGGCTGGCTGGAAATCTGCTAGTGGTATGGGTCAACTGGCAATCAAGAAGAAGAAAGAGCTCTATTAATCTCTATATCTTCAACATGGCAGTGGCTGACCTTGGGGTGGTCTTTTCCTTACCTTTTTGGATGTTGGAGGCAATGTTGGATTACACCTGGCTGTGGGGCAGATTCCTGTGCAAATTTACTCATTACTTCTATTTTGCAAACATGTTCAGTAGTATATACTTCCTTTGTGCTCTGAGTGTGGATCGATACTTGACTTTAACCTCTTCCTCAATTTACTGGCAGCAAAACCAGCAGAAAATCCGGAAAGCTCTTTGCATTGGGATCTGGGTAATATCTGCAATATTTCCTATTCCAGAAGTCATCCATATGCAACAGGTGGATATCATAGAGCCTGAGTGTATGTTTTTGGCCCCATTGGAGACTTACGATGAGTGGGCACTGGCTGTTACCATAATGACAACTATTCTTGGATTCCTGATACCTTTCTTCATAATCCTTATCTTCAACGTGATGACAGCCTGTCACATTAGGAAGTCTAGAAGACCAGAAAGCAATAGACATTGTCGGCTTATCTATGCCTATATATTGACGTTCTTACTCAGCTGGCTTCCCTACCACTCTACTCAGATTATGATGATTCTCAATGGAAGCTACATCTATCTGAACTGCCATATCACTTTTCTTATTTATTTCCTCTATGATATCATTGACTGTATTTCATTGTTTCACTGTATGGCCAATCCAATTCTTTACAATGTTTTTAGCAAGGATTTCAGAGGCAGATTTATTAATGCAGTAGTGAAGTACATCCCTAAGGAAAAACAAGGCAACCAAGCTGAGCGATCTACATCCATCACAGATCATTCTGTTGTAATTAGTGCTGAACCTGCAGTTTTGACAAATGTAATCCATGTTTCAGAAGATAAAGTCATTTAGTATTAAGCTTTGCCTAAGTAATAAAGATATAGTTCATATCAGGCAGTTCTTCTTTAGTATAACATATACATTTCTGTTAAGAGGTTCTTTGCCTGTATAATCTAAAATAATTTGTCTAATCTGTTCTTTGGCAAATTATTGCCATATAATACAGGTTGGTATGACGGGTCCCGAGAAGGAGCCATATCCTGTACATAGTGGTTATATTGCAAAATGGGGCACATGGGTTGTTGAGATGAAACAACACTTTTAAAATGTTTTCCAACCAAACTATCCACAGATCAACTTGTGTTTTCCTACATTTACAAAGGATATCTTACCATAAATATGTGCCTTTTTCACCCGTTATAAATGTTGCTTTTCTTCTGTATCTGACATTCTTTATTTTTTGTTCTTGCACCTCTCCATTTCTGAGAAACGGACCCTTTTTCCTTTATAGAAGTTTAGCCTCTGTCGCCAACTCATCATGAAGATATCCTTACAGAAGAGCTGAAGACCATGGAAAACAAAACTTGATTTATTTAAAGGGAAGGAGAAGCCATATCCCGGATGTCGGGTGCAGGAACAATTGAAAAATAACAAGCAGATTAAAGAAAACAGCAGCATTTACAACAAGTAAAAAGGAATTACATATTTATGGCAAGTGACAGATCCTAATTAAAGGGGTAGCTCACCTGTTTTCATTACTGGCCTTTACGTGACCCTTGGCTCCTTGACCTCTGATGTTCAGTGATGTCAAGTCAACTGAGTCAGGCCGCAGTCTTCCTGAGTGACTGGGCTGTGCGTGGCGATTTACCGCTCGTCACAGCCCAGCATCTCGCGTGCTCTCTCCGCTGCAAGCAGGAGCGACGCTGGGCTGTGATGAGTGGTGAAACGCTGCCCTCAGCCCAGTGACTTAGGAAGACTGCGGCTCGCCTCAGTTGACATAACATCACCGGACATCAGAGGTCACGGAGCCCCCATGTGAAGGGGGTGAGCACACCACAATAGCGCTCACAGGCACTACTGGCAACACAAGGTATTTGAGAGAAACCTTGTTTCTCATTATAATATCGATGTGACCAGTAATGAAAACAGGTGAACCATCTCTTTAAGGTCACCTTCAGAACATTGTAAAAGGCATACACATTAATTCATGTAAATATTATCTTGCTGTAGTTAGACATATTTATCAATGTGTAGACTCAGAAAGGAATGCTGATAACATCCCAGAAATCAGTTGTAAATATTGAATTTGTATCAAATACCTGTATGATATATGTAAAACTGTATTTTCATTAAAAATATGGAAAACATTTTTGCATTTGGTCTTTATATTGTTTCTTTCTAAGTTTCCTTCAAACTCCATCCTAAATTGCTACATTTATAATTACATATTTTTGATATATTGTAACATTGAAGAGAATTTGTCACCAGAATTTTCCTATTCCATCCAAAAGCAGCAGAATGTAGGGGCAGACACCCTGAATCTAATTATATATCACTTATTGGGCTGCTTGTTGCAGTTTTGATTAAAAACTGTTTGCAGACTGCCAGTTCTCTGAATGCGGAGCTCGGTATAACCCCACCCACATCACTGATTGGCAGCTTTCTGTGAATACTGTGCATAAGCAGAAAGTTGCCAATCAGTGCTGAGGACAGGGTTAAAAGACCTGGCGGCAGGTTTACTAATCCTATAGTGATAATTTCCTGCTGATTAAAACTGTTTTGGACACAGGATCTCTGCTCCCTCATTAGACTTCTCTCAGATTCAAAAGCAAAAACCTGTTGACAGATTCCCTTTCATATACAGCTTAATTATTCATCTTTTTTAATAAACACAAATTGTCTTAAAGGGTTTGTCAAGGCTTTACATGGATGAATCCAATATGCATACTTCTGGCCACATTCAGACTAGACGTACGCATATACAAGTGAATAGAGCGAGGCTACGCATGTCTAGTTGGAATGTGGCCAAGAGTATGTATACCGCATACTTGTGGTCACATGACAGCTCAGTCTCGCCAACCAGAGAAGCCTCACGGTATGCAAATCTGCA
Source organism: Anomaloglossus baeobatrachus (assembly GCF_048569485.1). Classification (NCBI taxonomy): domain Eukaryota; kingdom Metazoa; phylum Chordata; class Amphibia; order Anura; family Aromobatidae; genus Anomaloglossus; species Anomaloglossus baeobatrachus. The sequence continues at coordinate 655,439,356 of NC_134354.1, forward strand.
GTCAAACAGAGTGACTGCAGACTTTCGTAATAAGCCTGCACAACCAATTTAAAGGGGTATTCCCATATGAAAGATCATATCACAGTACGTATTAGGTGTAATAATAATATTAGTAAAGATCTCCAATTAGAAATGTAGTATAGTTCTTCTGATTAGCTATGTTTCTTACCTCATGTGCAGGGCATTAGCGTAGCTTAGGCATCCATGGTTATGACCACGAGCAACGAACTAACTGCCACTATATGAGTGGTCATAACCATGGATATCTAAGCTGCAATGCCCTGCACATATGTCACGGGTATGACACGGTGACCAGGGGAAAGTGCACCTAGACTGGCCCCAAGACTAAGGGCGGCTTTGCACGTTGCGACATTGCACGTGCGATGTCGATGGGGTCAAATCGAAAGTGACGCACATCCGGCGTCGCAGTCGATATCGCAACGTGTAAATCCTTTTTGATACGATGAACGAGCGCAAAAGCGTCGTTATCGTATCATCGCTGCAGCCTCCGACATTTCCATAATGCCGATGCAGCGACAGGTGCGATGTTGTTCCTCGCTCCTGCGGCAGCACACATCGCTGTGTGTAAAGCCGCAGGAGCGAGGAACATCACCTTACCTGTCTCCCGGCTGCAATGAGAAGGACGGAGGTGGGCGGGATGTTTACATCCTGCTCATCTCCGCCCCTCCACTTCAATTGGCCGCCTGTCGTGTGACCTCGCTGTGACGCCGCACGACCCGCCCCCTTAGGAAGGTGGCGGGTCGCCGGCCAGAGGGACGTCGCACGGCAGGTATGTGCGTGTGAAACTGCTGTAGCAATAATAATCGCTACGGCAGCTTTCACTAGATATTGCACGTGCGACGGGGGCGGGACTATCGCTGCAGCATCGGTAACACATTGTTACCGATGTCGCAGCGTGCAAAGCCCGCCTAAGGGCCCTAGACTGTCCCTTATTAGAAGGGTAGGATCAATGGTAGCCAGGTCTGGACTGCCAATGTGATCCTGAGTCCTGAGTAGCCCTGGTCTAACACCCCCTCTCCTCCAACCCCCAGCGAGGGCTGGGACCAGGTTTAAAGAATCCCACAAATACCAACAGACAGGAGAAAACCAAAGCTCAAACTCACTGAAATCACACACAGGGGAAACAAAAATACGTGCTCAGGGAGAAATACAGTATAGGGAGGAAATAAACAACGAGGATATTTACATAGCTCACTAAAAAGCATACAACCATTCACCAACAACTGGGTCACCATGCACAAAGACCGATAACGCTGGAACAGAGCTAGAGCTATCTTCGGCATGTGAGGCCGAGTTCCACCATCTTTTAAATGACGTCAGCAACCTGTGACCCCAGCAGCCATTCACCAGCCAGCAGGAATTAACTCCTGCTAAACCCAAGAGCAGAGAGCACAAAACAATTGACGCCCGACTTTGGCTGGGAAACTAAGATGCATCAGGTTGCCTGCCAGACTCTGCAATGTGAATAGAGTCTGAAGTCACCATGACAGTACCACTTCCTCTACAAGGAACCACTGGACCCTCAGGACTCACTGGCCCTGGTTTTTCAGGATAGCGACAATGAAAAGACCTAACCAGACGTTCTGCATGGATATCTGATGCTGGTACTCAAGTCCTCTCCTCAGGACCATAACCCTGCCAGTGCACCAGATACTGCAGACCGCGATGAACCACCCGGGAGTCAACAATTCTGGACACCATAAACTCCAGAGAACAGTCCACCAAAACCGGGGGTTGAGGGGCAGGAAATGGATCTCCCGAACCCACAAATTTCTTCAGAAGAGATTTATGAAATACGTTATGCATTTTGTAAACAACAGATAATGCCAACTGGAAGGCCAGCGGGTTGATGATGGCAGAAATTATAAAAGGACCGATGAAGCATGGTCCTAACTTAAGTGAAGGTAATTTAAGTTTGATATTTTTGGTGGACAACCACACCAAATAACCCACACACAGGTCCGGACCAAGCACACGTCTCCCGTCAGCCACACGCTTATACCTAGAACCCATGCAAAGCAAGTGCTGCTGCACCTTCCTCCATGTAACCACTAAGGCTGACCCTACCTGGTCCTCTTCTGGTACCCCGGAAGAGTTACCTTTAAGCACAGTACAGAATTGGGGATGTTGACCATAGACACAGAAAAATGAAGACACACCAGAGGACTCATGAGGGTGGTTATTAATAGCAAACTCCACTAAGGGAAAGAATGTGGACCACTCCTCCTGAATGTCGGAGGCAAAATAGTGCAAATACTGCTCCGGATTCTGATTCATGCACTCAGTCTGCTCATTCAACTATGGATGGAAAGCTTAAGAGTGAGACAATTTAATCCCCAAGTGAGAGCAAAATGCTCTCCAAAAATTAGCCATAAATTGAGCACCCCTATCAGAGACGATGTTAGACGGGACTCCTTGGATTATGACAATCTCACATTTGAACATCCAAGCTAATGTCTTGGCATTAGGCAGAGATGGTAACACAAAAAAATGTGTCATAAAACCTGTCCACCACTACCGAAATCACTGTTTTACCAGTTTAGGGTGGCAGATCAGTAATAAAATCCATGGAAATCTCCATCCACGGTTTAATAGGTATACTTAACGGTAGCAGACACCCAGACGGATGAAAATGTGAAGACTTAGAGCGCAAGCAGGTGGTACAAGCGGACACATAGGAGACCACATTCTTCCAGACTTAAAGAAACAGGAGATCCAGTGTGTCCTTTACCCCAGGGTGACTAGCTAGGACAGAATCATGATGCTCCCCTAAAACCTTAAGATGAAGGTTCAGAGGAACAAATTACTTTTTAGCTGGGGTACCCGTTGGTACCTCATCCTGGGCCTCAGCAATCTCAGCCTCTACCTCAGTGCTGAGTGCCGAAAACCACCACACCTTTCTGCAGGATGGTCACCGATTCCTCACGCGGTTCTCCACCTGGAAAGCTCCTAGACAACACATCTGCCTTAGTGTTTTTTGATCCAGGAGGGTAAGTAACAAAAATATTAAACCTGTTAAAGAATAAAGAACACCGAGCTTGTCTCGGAGAAAGACCCTTAGCAGACTCAAGGAATAAGAGATTTTTATGATCAGTAATAACTAATAGGGTGAGTGGCCCCCTCCAAGAAGTGTCACCATTCCTCAAATGCCAACTTGATGGTGAGCAACTCCTTATTACCAATATCATAATTGCATTCAGCTGGTGACAACTTCTTGAAGAAAAAGGTACATGGGCGAAGTTTACCTAGTGATGGACCCTGAGACAACACAGCCCCCACCCCTACCTTAGAAGTGTCCACCTCCACAGTAAAAGGAAGTGACACATCGAGCTGTATAAGCACTGGTGCAGACGCAAAGCATTTTTTTTAGAAAGTCCAATGCAAGTAATACACTCACAGACCAGTCAGAAAAGTCCGTACCCTTCTTTGTCTTATCGGTCAGAGGACTTGCTCTATCTAAAAAATTCTTAAAAAATTTCCTATAGTAAATGGTGAAACGTAAGTACTGCTGTAGCGCTTTAAGATTATCAGGACAGTCCCAATTTAAAATTGCCTGTAACTTGAAGAGATCCATCCTGAACCCCAACGCAGAAATAATGAGACCCAGAAATGGCAATTCCTGCACGGCGAATACACATTTCTCAAGCTTGGCGTACAGCTTGTTTGCCCTAAGTATCTGCAATACCTTTTTAACATGTTCCATGTGTGACCTAAGATCTTGAGGAAAAAATGAGGATGTCATCCAGATATATGATCACAAATTAAATCAACAGGTAAGAGAACACATCATTGACAAAATGTTGAAATACTGCAGACGCATTTGTTAGACCAAAGGGTATTACCAGATTCTTAAAATGATCCTCAGGTGTATTAAACGCAGTTTTCCACTCATCCCCTGACGAACTCTGATCAGAATATAGGCCTTTTTGAGGTCAAATTTGGAGAACCACTTGGCACCAGGAATCTGGTTAAATAAGTCCGGAATCAGTGGCATAGGAGAAGGATAGCGAACCATAATCTGGTTAACCTCTTCACGACACATGACGTACTGGGTATGTCATGGATCGTGTCAGGCTAATGCCTGCCTGCTGCCGCTGACAGCCGGCAGCGATTGCTGCACATATCAGCTGATTTGAACAGCTGACATGTCCAGCTATCAAGCACGAGTGGATTCGCTACCCACTCTTGCCTGTTAACCTCTTACAGCGCACTGTGATAATGTCTTTCACAGCGCGATGTAATAGCGGATCACGAAAAGCATTCACTTACCCGGCTCCATCGGAAGTCATGTGATGTGATCACGTTTATCCGATGGTTGTCTTGGTAGTACAGGGTCATGTGATGACTCCTGTAGCTATCATGAGTCACTTCCGCTTACACCCGGCAGACTGCCATTTGTAATAGGAGAGCTCCTTTTCTGCAAATCTCAGCTGTGTAGCTGTGATCAGGAGATATTTAAGAACGATCAGACTGCTGATCGTTATAGTCCCCTAAGGGGGCTAGTAAAATAAAAAAAAAAGTTAAAAAGTTTTAAAAATTAAAAAAAAATAAAAAAACTAAAAGTTTAAATCATCTCCCATTCGCTCCATTGAAAATTAAAGGGTTAAAAAATAAACACACATTTGGTATCGCCGTGTTCAGAAACGCCTGATCTATCAAAATATAAAATCAATTAATCTGATCGGTAAACGACGTAGCAGCAAAAAAATTCGAAACGCCAAAGTTATGTTTTTTGGTCGCTGTGAATTTTGCGCAAAATGCGGTAACAGGCAATTAAAACGGTGCTTCTGCTAAAAAATGATACCGTTAAAAAACGTCTGTTCAAGAAGCAAAAAATAAGCTGTCACTGAGCCATAGATCCCGAAAAATGAGAGCACTACGGATCACGGAAAATGGCGCAAAATGTGCACCATTTTATTTGGAAAACCTTCTGAATTTTTTTTAACCCCTTAGATAAAAGTAAACCTATACATGTTTGGTACTATGAACTAGTACCGACCTGAGGCATCACACTGATACATTAGTTTTACCATATAGTGAACACTGTGAATAAACTATCCCAAAAACAATCATGCAATAGCACTTGTCTTGCAATTTTGTTTTGCCATTTTCCAGTACACTATATGGTAAATCTTATAGTTTCATTTAAAAGTAGAACTCATCCCGCAAAAAATAAGCCTTTATATAGCAAGATTGACAGAAAAATAAAAAAGTTACGTCTCTCAGAAGAGGGTGGGGGGGGCGGAAAAACGGAAAATCGGGGTTAAGCTCCTGAAATTCCAGACACAGGCGTAATCTACCATCTTTCTTTTTAACAAAGAAAAAACCTGCCGCAACCGAAGAGAAGGAAGGACTAAAGTGACCATTTGCCAAGCTCTTTGTTATGTACTCCTTGAGAACTTGTCTCTCTGGACTGGAGAGATTATATAGTCTGCATTTGGGCAGCTTGGCCCCAGGTTTCAACCTTATAGTGCAATCATAGGGTCTGTGTGGTGGCAGTTCCTGACAACACTTCTCAGAGAACACATCCCTAAACTCTGAAAAAGGCTCAGGGCTAGTAGGAGTCACAGCTGAGACACAGATCCACAGACAATTTTCCTTACAATACGGGCTCCACTGAACAATGTCCTCCATCTTCCCATCTATCACCAGGCTGTGTACAGCAAACAAAGGGTACCCTAACACCACTTGCGCCGGTTGGCCCTTGAGCACCTGGCAAGTAATACTTTCTGTATGAAGGACCCCAATGTGGAGTTCAAATGTTGTCCACATTCTTTGAAGACCCCTTGGGACAGAGGAGACGAGTCACTGACAAAAATCCGTATCGGACTAGGAAGCTTGTCTAGCCTCAACTCTGATGAGCGGGCAAATTGCTCACCTATGATATTAGCCCCAGAACCACTATCTAGGAACACCTTAATGGAGACCTCTTGGATCCCAATTTTTACCTTGGCTTGTTAAAATACACTGAGAGACAATCGTGAAGGAGATGCATAGGCCTAAGCAGGAATCCCCCAATCCCCCTGGGCCTAGCAGTTTTCTGACAGCCAGCCTTTCTTAGGTACCTGAGGACACACATGGACGAAGTGCCCCTTTTTTCCACCAAAAAACATCCTCTTCCCCTACTAGGAACAATTGTCTCTCGCTTCACCTGAGATGTCCCACCGAGCTGCATGGGTTTGACCGAGGCCTCCTGGGTGATACAGGTGCCGCTGTCCCGTCCCAGATACATATCGTATTATGAGACCTCTGATGGAACCGACAGTCAATGCGGACTACAAGTACCATGACACATTCTAGAGAGGCGGGAGTGTCATATCACCAAAGCCTCCTTCACCCTCTCAAAACGCCCTGAAAAACTGGCTCTTGAGAGAAGGGTCATTCCATTGTGTGTCCACTAACCAGTGCATGAATTCAGCGCAATAGTCCTCACCCAGCCAATTCCCCTGTAGAAGTGAATGGATCTTGGTCTCAGCCAGCGACACCTTATCCGGACCGTCATATATGAGACCAAGTGCCGAAAAAAAAATGTCCACTGACCCAAACACAGGGAAGTAGGAGGGCAGGGAAAATGCCCACAGTTGTGGGTCACCACTGAGCAGTTAAATAACAATACCCACGCTCTGTGTCTTGCTCCCAGACGAATGTGGACGCAGGCAAAAATACAATTTGCACGCCTCTCGGAAGGAGACAAAGTGACTGTGATCTCCAGCAAACCGCTCAAGAAGAGGCAGTTTGGTTTTAGGTGGACTGGCAACCAATCCGGACTGTGCCGAGGATTGTGCTGCATTGCCACATAGACAGCGGTGGACACTGCGTCATATCCAGCTATGCCGTTTGCTAAGTTGCTATATTTTTTGAGGACCATCTGCATGCACACTGATGACGGTCTTGTGCTGGTCCTACAGGTTCTTCACAATAAAAACCACTATTCACATTGATCTTGAGTGTCAAGTTTCTACATCTACTTGTGCTGAGGGAGACGCCTGAGCCTGAAAATGTATCGCCCCCTTAACTCCGCTACTTAGAGTGACAGTGTTTGCAACTGCTTTGCAAAGGAAGTAACAGCGTCCATGGGGAATTATAATGGGGCTGACGATAATGTTACAGGTATGACATGGTAACCAGGGGAAAGTGCACCTAGAATGGCACTCAGAATAGGGGCCCTAGACTGTACCTTTTTCCAAAAGTAGGGTCAATATTAGCCAGGCCTGGACCGCAAATGTGACCATGATTCCTGAGTAGCTCCTAGTCTAACACCCCCCAGGGAGGGCTGGGGCCGAGATAAAGAATCCCACAAATACCAACAGACAAGAGAAAAGCAAAGCTCTAACTCACTGCAAGCATACACGGGGAAAATGACAATAAGTGTTCAGGGAGAAATAAAGTACAGGGGAGAAATAAACAAACAACAAGGAAATTTCCACAGCACACTAAAAAGCATACAACCATTCACCAACAAATGGGTCACCATGCACAAAGACCGATAACGCAGGAGCAGAGATAGAGCTATCTTCGGCATATGAGGCTGGGTTCCACCATCTTTTAAATAGCCGGGCAGCTGTGAAAGGACAACAGCAACATGTGACCCCAGCAGCCATTCACCAGCCAGCAGGAATTAACTCCTGCTAAACCCAAGAGCAGAGAGCACAAAACAGTCAATGCCTGACTCTGGCTAAGCAACTAAATCCTGCTTTACACGCTGCAATGTATCTTACAATGTGTCGGTGGGGTCACGTCATAAGTGACGCACATCCGGCATCGTAAGGTACATTGCAGTGTGACAGGTACGTGCGATTGCGATTGAACGGTAAAACGTTCATCGTATACACATCGTACCTGTCTCTAGAATTGCACGTCAGATTGTTCATTGTACCCGGGGAAGCACACATTGCAGTGTGTGACACCCCGGGAACGATGAACAGATCTTACCTACGTCCTGCGGCTCCCGGCCCACAATGCGGAAGGAAGGAGGTGGGCGGGATGTTTACGTCCCGCTCAGCTCCGCCCCTCCGCGTCTATTGGCCATCTGCCGCGTGACATCGATGTGACACCGAACGTCCCTCCCACTCCAGGAGTGGACGTTCGCCACCCACATCGATGTCGTATGGACGGGTAAGTACGTGTGACGGGGATTAATCATTTGTGCGGCACATTCAACAAAATTGAACATGCCACACATACGATGGGGGCGGTTACGATCGCATTCGATATCGTATGCAGAATCGTAACATGTAAAGCAGCCTTTAGATACATCAAGTTGCCTGCCAGACTCTACAATATAAATAGAGTCTGGAGTCGCCATGACAACATAAGTGACATAGCTAATCAGGAGAACTATACTACAATTCTAATTGGAGATATTTGCTAAAATTATTATTATTATTATCATCATTATCATCACACCTACTATATATTGGGATAGCCTCTTAGAGATGGGAATAACCCTTTAATGCTTGATCAACAGTTGATGTATATGAAATTCTATCTGGTTGCAGTAGCATATGACTCATTTCTTTTCTGATCTACACAATTTATAGAAAATAAAAGTGACTTGTAGGATAGACTTTTTGAAAAGAAAATGTTTGTTGCAGGTAGTAAAATCTGACAAAACAGCTGAGTTCACTGTATTGTTTCCTTATCTTCCATGCTCGGTAATTGAAAGAAAGTGGAAATTCCCCTTACACTGACAGACCTGACCTGTCTATGTATCTCATGTCACACCAGTTATGCGGCCATTTCAGATGTTCAATTTATTGCCTTCAACATCATTCCAGCAAATTAATCAACAGATCTTGTGTTGAGGGCTTGGAGTTTTTGGTTACTGCTTCCTAGCACTCTGAAATTGAAAATTGTGGAGGCTCACAAAACAGGAGAAGGCTATAGTAAGATAGCAAAGCGTTTTCAAGTTGCGTTTTCCTTAGTTCAAAATATAATGAAGAAATGGCAGTTAACAGGAACAGTGGATGTCAAGATAACGTCTGGAAGACCTAGTAAAATTTGTGAGATCTTCAAATAGGATTGCTAGAGAGGCAAATCGGAACCCCTGCTAGACTGCAAAAGACCTTGAGGAAGATTAAAGCTGGGTTCACACATAGCGACAGCGACGTCGCTGTTACGTCACCATTTTCTGTGACGCAACAGCGACCTTGTAAGTCGCTGTTATGATCGCTGCTTAGCTGTCAAACACAGCGGACGCAGCAGCGATCATAACGACACGCGTCACTGTGGAAGCGATGCTGCACTTGGTAACTAAGGCAAATATCGGGTAACCAACCAAAGTGCTTCTCTGGTTACCCGATATTTACCTTGGTTACAAGCGCACACCGCTTAGCGCTGGCTCCCTGCACTCATAGCCACAGTACACATCGGGTTAATAACCTTTGCTTATTTCCCGATGTGTACTCTGGCTGTGTGCAGGGAGCAGGGAGCACTGGCAGCGTGAGAGCGGAGGACGCTGTAACTAAAGTAAATATCGGGTAACCAAGGAAAAGGCTTCTTGGTTACACGATGTTTACCGTGGTTACAGCTTACCGCAGGCTGCCAGACACCGGTTCCCTGCTCCCTGCTTGCTTCAGTTCGTCGCTCTCTTGCTGTCACACACAGCGATGTGTGCTTCACAGCGGGAGAGCAACGAGCAAAAAATGAAGCAGAACATTCAGCAACGACCAGCGACCTCACAGCACGGGCCAGGTCGTTGCTGGATGTGACACACAGCGACAGCGATGGGACGTCGCTGCTACGTCACAGAAAATGGTGACGTAACAGCGACGTCGTTGTCGCTATATGTGAACCCAGCTTAAGAAGACTCAGGAGTTGTGGTACATTGTTCTATTGTTAAGAGACACCTGCAAAATATGACCTTTATGGAAGACTCATCAAAAGAAAACCTCTCCTGTGTCCTCAACATAAAGCGTCAGAAGTATACAACAGAACATCTAAACAAGCTGGTACATTTCTGAAACAAGTCCTGCGGACTGATGAGGATAAAATAGAACTCTGTGGCCACAATGATCAAAGGTTGAGGATGTAAGATGATGGTCGAGTTCCTACCTCTGAAGACCAAACGTGTTCTTATATATATAGTATGTGTGTGTGTGTGTGTGTGTGTGTGTGTGTGTGTGTGTGTGTGTGTGTGTATATATATATATATATATATATATATATATATATATATATCTAATATATAGAGCTGAATGTGTGTATGTACTGTATGTATGTGTGTATGTCTGGGATTAGCATCTGCACCGTCGCAGCTACAGCCACAAAAGTTTGCACACTCACACGTCTGGACCCTGAGAGCGTCATAGGCTATGTTGTGAGGCGAAATTTTAACCAAGCTTCCTAGTCCAATTTACCAATCAATTTTGCTCCTATCTACATAATGGGGGAAAAAGTGAAATGAAAAGTGTATCCGCACCGTCGCATTTACAAACACGAACTTTTGAACAGACACCTCATGTGACCAAGGGAACGTCGTAGACTATGTTTTGACAGGAAAATGTAACCCTGCACTTTAAAGTTACTCTCCAAAAAACATGCCTCCATTAAAGTAATTGGAGCTTGGAACTACAGGTTCTTAGTAGGAGCTGTGATTGGCTGCTATAGGAACAAAAGACCTTCATAGTATAAGAAGCTTATATGTGAGGTAACAAAATGTTGGTGGGGAGACGGATAGAGAGAGACAGACAGAGAGACAGACAAGGAGACAGACAGGGAAAGAGACAGACAGGGAAAGAGACAGACAGGGAAAGAGACAGACAGGGAAAGAGACAGACAGGGAAAGAGACAAACAGACAGGGAAAGAGACAGACATGGAAAGAGACAGACATGGAAAGAGACAGACAGGAAAAGAGACAGACAGGGAAAGAGACAGAGAGATAAAGACAGGGAAAGAGACAGACAGAGACAGACAGGGAAACAGACAGAGACAAACGGTGAAAGAGACAGAGACAGACCTGGAAAGAGACAGACCTGGAAAGAGATAGACCTGGAAAGAGACTGACTTGGAAAGAGACTGACCTGGAAAGAGACTGACCTGGAAAGAAACAGACAGACATGCAGACAGGGACAGAGACAGGCAGACAGGGAAGGAGGAGACAGCCAGAGAGACCGACAACGATAGATCGGGTAAGACACAGACCTTGATAGAGACAGATGGGGATAGAGACAGAGAAATAGAGACAGACAAGGAAAATGACAGAGAGACAGGGAAAGAGGCAGACAGGAAAAGACACAGACAAAGAGACGGGGATACAGACGGGGAAAAAGACAGACCTAGAAAGAGACAGATGGGGAAAGAAACAGAGAGATAGAGACAGACAAAAAAAAGAGACAGACAGAGAAAGGCAGACTGGGAAAGAGACAGACGGGGAAAGAGACAGACGGGGAAAGAGACTGACGGGGAAAGAGACTGACGGGGAAAGAGACTGACCTGGAAAGAGACAGACTGAGCACATTACTTGGCCAATTTAGTTAAATCTGTGTGGAATATCTGTGGTGTTAAAATATATGTTGTAAAATGCTTCTATTAGCTTAGTTTTTGCCTTTTAATAATTACATTTCTATTTATTTGTTTTGTGGTTTTTGTGTGCAGAATAAATTTTTGTTAATACATTCTATTTTGTTAACAACAGTTATTAACCCGGGCGAAGCCGGGTAGTACAGCTAGTGTACATATATTTGTGGTAAGATATGAAATAAATTTATGTAGAAAAGTAATGTAAAGTATAGGAATACATAAGATGTAGTGTAATGTATAGATGTAGCAGTGCTAATAGTGATATAAGGTTATATCATAGGATGTTGGTAAGATAGGTTGCTCGGCAACCGACTGCAGGGCAAGTTGGCAGTTGGGATTAGACCATGGGGTGGAGCTATTGTTGAGGGAGATAAACATACTCCATCTTAGAGTTCAGTTGGGGAACGATCAGAGTTGAGTGCGGATGTACACGTCTGTCTGGTTGTTTTGGTTGCATTCTTTGGGTGATTTGTGGTAGAAAAGAATGAAAGACCAAGCAAGGGTAATAAGAAAGTACCATTTCAGAAACGTGGTTACACTCAAAGATAAGACCAGCAGTGAAATCTGGGACTCGTCAAGGATCCGAAAGCTATCCTTGTGTTTAGGGTCTGTGGACGGACACTTAGTAGCAGGCCCCCGACATCTTAGAGCTGAAAGGAAATGAATCGACATGGGTGGTGAATGCAAAAGGGGAATGCAGTCCTGGGCGGCAGATATGGCAGCATTGCTAATCCCTGTAGTTGGGAGGATGTGAAACCGAGTGTGGACTAGAGGGACTCTCATGAGCGGTACTTTCATGCTAAGCTGGGTTGTGGCAGAAGGTCTGGGAATAACAGGAACAGTAACATCTAAAGTGAATGTTGAGGAACTGCATCTTGTCGTATTTTGTGTAAAGGAAATGTCCAATAAGTTATGTGCCCGCTACGTACAGTCATATGAAAAAGTTTGGGCACCCCTATTAATGTTAACCTTTTTTCTATATAACAATTTGGGGTTTTGCAACAACTATTTCAGTTTCATATATCTAATAACGGATGGACTGAGTAATATTTCTGGATTGAAATGAGGTTTATTGTACTAACAGAAAATGTGCAATCCGCATTTAAACAAAATTTGACCGGTGCAAAAGTATGGGCACCTCAACATAAAAGTGACATTAATATTTTGTAGATCCTTCTTTTGCAAAAAATAACAGCCTCTAGTCGCTTCCTGTAGCTTTTAATGAGTTCCTGGATCCTGGATGAAGGTATATTTGACCATTCCTGTTTACAAAACAATTCCAGGTCAGTTAAGTTTGATGGTCGCCGAGCATGGACAGCACGCTTCAAATCATCCCGCAGATTTTCAATGATATTCACGTCTGGGGACTGGGATGGCCATTCCAGAACATTGTAATTGTTCTTTTGCATGAATGCCTGAGTAGACTTGGAGCGGTGTTTTGGGTCATTGTCTTGCTGAAATATCCATCCCCTGCGTAACTTCAACTTCGTCACTGATTCTTGCACATTATTGTCAAGAATCTGCTGATACTGAGTTGAATCCATGAGACCCTCAACTTTAACAAGATTCCCGGTGCCATCATTGGCCACGCAGCCCCAAAGCATGATGGAACCTCCACCAAATTTTACTGTGGGTAGCAAGTGCATTTCTTGGAATGCCGTGTTTTTTTGCCTCCATGCATAACGCCTTTTTGTATGACCAAACAACTTAATCTTTGTTTCATCAGTCCACACGACATTCTTCCAAAATGTAACTGCCTTGTCCAAATGTGCTTTGGCATACCTCAGGCGACTCTGTTTGTGGCGTGCTTGCAGAAACGGCTTCTTTCGCATCACTCTCCCATACAGCTTCTCCTTGTGCAAAGTGCACTGTATTGTTGACCAATGCACATTGACACCATCTGCAGCAAGATGATGCTGCAGGTCTTTGGAGGTGGTCTGTGGATTGTCCTTGACTGTTTTCATCATTCTTCTCTGCCTTTCTGATATTTTTCTTGACCTGCCACTTCTGAGCTTAACAAGAACTGTACCTGTGTTCTTCCATTTCCTTACTACGTTCCTCACAGTGGAACCTGACAGTTAAATCTCTGAGACAACTTTGTGTATCCTTCCCCTGAACAACTATGTTGAATAATCTTTGTTTTCAGATGATTTGAGAGTTGTTTTGAGGAGCCCATGATGCCATTCTTCATAGGAGATTCAAATAGGAGAACAACTTGCAAGTGGCCACCTTAAATACGTTTTTTCTCATGATTGGATACACCTGCCTATGAAGTTCAATGCTCAATGAGGTTACAAAACCAATTTAGTGCTTTAGTAAGTCAGTAAAAAGTAGTTAGGAGTGTTCAAATCAAGAAATTGATAAGGGTGCCCATACTTTTGCACAGGTCAAAATTTGTTTAAATGCGGATTGCACATTTTCTGTTAGTACAATAAACCTCATTTCAATCCAGAAATATTACTCAGTCCATCAGTTATTAGATATATGAAACTGAAATAGCTGTTGCAAAACCCCAAATTGTTATAAAGAAAAAAGGTTAACATTAATAGGGGTGCCCAAACTTTTTCATATGACTGTATTGTGCTTAGTCATCCAGCAAAGACTGTTCAGTAAAATCATATTTAAGAAGAACTAGTGGTCTCCATCCTTGAACGCTATAAAAATGGGTCCTGGCCAGCCCACCCAACGGCAGCATGCGGCCTTACAAGTGCATAGCAACCAAAATCCTAAAGTACATACACCCAGCCAGGACCACAACACTTTTTCTGTGAAGTGAGGGCGGGGCGCCTACAGGAGGGTAACCCTTGCCTGCAACTATTGCCCCATGTCCCCGCTTTACAACTGGTGTAGTCGTCAGGATATAGCAATCGCTATGTCGCCAGTGCAACCTGCCCCCACCATGTCACCCCAGGTCGGGTACCTTCCAGTGGGGACTCTGTTCCCTTGCATAGTTAGGTATGGTGGTAGCAAAATCAGCTTTCAGGATTGGATGGAGAGGGTTCGGAGTGCAGTCAAGGTGCGTAACCTGACCCCGGAGTTACAGGCAGAAGTATCTCTGAACGCACTAGAGGGTGATGCCTTAGGGACATTGATGGTGTGCCCTGAATCTGAGAGAAACACCATAGAGAAGGTATTTACCCTGATGGAGAAGGTCTATGGGGCCCATGCGCAGGTGTTGCAGATGAGGAGTGATTTCTTCAATTGGCTGCAACATGAAAGAGAATCCCTGATGCAGTATGCAAACTCCCTGCAGGATGCGATGCAGGAGATCCGAAGGCGGGACTCAGTGGACATGAGCTCCTTTCTGGAGCTAGACCGGATCCTGAGGGACCAGTTCATTGCTGCAATAGCCAAAAAGTCTTTACAGGATAAGCTCCTAGAGATGACTTGGGGCAACTCGGCTCTGACATTTGTTGACAGCTACCTGGCCATCCTAGAAAGGGAGGAGTCAATTCCTGTGATCAAGAAGCAGGGGAGCAGTTCCCAAATTACAGAGGGTCAGAAAGGATCAAAAGAGACGGCGGTCCAGAGAAAAGTTGTTCAGACCCTGGCATCATTGATGCAGGAAGTAATGTGGGAGATACGTTTGGAGGTAGCTCAGATGAGGACTCGACCACCCCATGCACCTCTAGCAGCACAGCAGTCCCAAGTCCCTATTGCAGAACCCATCAGGATATGGTATCCCATGAAATATGACCCAATGGAATCATGACCCTGCCGTGTGACCCAATGCTGGTGCTGTCAACGATATGGCCATATCGCCAGAGAGTGCTCTGTCCAGATGGGGTTTAAGCAGGTGTTAAACTCCCATAAATTGCTGTAGAGGGGCTTCCTGTGGCAGCTCACCCAAAGTCAAGCCCCGTACACAATTAACAGAACCTGTACGCCAGCAGCCCATTATGGAGGCCGAGCTAGAAAGCTGTTTGGTATGCTGTCTAGTCGATTGCACCATTATGCCACTAGAGTTCTTCGAAAGATATTTTGAACACATGATAGAGTCAAAATGGAAATGTCGCTGATGGCTGCCAATACCAATGAGATAGACGTACAAGTAATAGTTTGGATGTGGGTTTGACTGTTCAGGCAAGATATTGTCAGGAAGGGAATTGTGCTAGTGGACCACCCGTTCCAGAAAGGACTGGATGTGAAGTTGGGTATAAACGTACAGAGAGAGTTAGTTTACCATCTCTATAGCAAAGAAGGGCCTAAATATTGGCAACGGGCCACCACACACAGGCGGGTTGAGAAGATTCTACAACAGATGGTGAGGAGCTGTAGTCAGCGAAAGAGCAACATGGCTGGTCAGTCCATTGGATGAGTGAAGATGCCGTTGAGGACTCTGATGAAGATCCCACCATAACGGGAACAAATTTTGATACTGCCAGTGAGAGCTCAGCTGGAGGTCTTGATCAAGCCTGTTACCTAGGGAGCAACACCAACTAAACCACTGGTAGTCGGGGCCCTCACCACTGTGAAAAATGACTAGACAGTGAGTTAACTGTTCCCAGAAATACACTGCTGGCTGAAGTCTATGTGCCCAATGGGGATATTCTTCAGTGGGGATTCACGCTACAACCAGATAGGTCAGCCTGGACCTATAACGAAGGTGTCCAGCAAAGAGAGAAACAGACAGCCCAGTGGAATGGCCAAGTGATCATGGCTCTGATGGAAGTGGACGGCCAAACCCCAACTCTTGGTCAAGAAAAACTTCTGGAAGACACTCTTTGGGAATATTAGGAATCATTCTCGATAAATGACGAAGATTTCAAGTACACTTCCGCCATCGAGCACGAAATCCCTACTGGCAATGCAACGCCAATCCAGGAATGGTACTGGCAAATACTATCTAAGATGTAGCAGGAGGTGAAAGACATGGTGGCCAGCATGTTGGAAAATCAGGGGATTCAGAAGAGTCAAAGTTCTTTGGCAGCTCCAGTGGTCTTGGTGAGGAAAACAGATGGATCCTTCCGGTTCTGTGTGGGCTACCAGAAACTGAATGGCCAAACTGTATGGGATGCCTACTCCCATCCTTGGATTCAAGAAACATTGTGCTCCCTGGGTCATGCAACATTTTTCTCGATTCTTGACTTGGCAAGCAGGTAGTGGCAGGTACCAGTGGCCAAGAAGGATAAGGCGAAGACAGCTTTTATTCCACCCATGGGACGCTACGCGTTTAATCAGATGCCATAGAGCCTGTCTAATGCCCCGGGGACATTTCAGCAGTTGATGAAGCACTGTCTGGGTGACCTCAACATTGTTTCAGTATACATGGACGAGATGGTAGTGTTAACAGCTATCTTTGAGGATCACCTCCAAAAGTTGTGGCAGATCCTAGGGCAGCTGTAAGACCACATCTTCAAGATCAAGCCCAGGAAGTGTCAGTTATCTTAACATCGGATAGAGTACTTAGAACATGTGGTCATCCCAGAGGGGGTACAGCCAGCTGCTAGCAAGGTGGAGGCTATCCAGAAGTGACCCCGGCGGAATACCCTACAGGATGTATGGGCCTTTCTAGGTCTGATAGGGTACTATTTAAGATTTATATCGAAGTGTGCTCATCTGGCCGATCCGATAAACAAATTGCTGAGGGGCACGGCTGGGGAATCAAAGGCTCAGCCCATTGAGTGGTGACCACAGCAGGAAGAAGCCTTTGAGGCACTATAGGAGGTTTTGAGCTTGTTATATTCTGACTGGAGTCTAAATGTTCTGTGGCCATATTATCTCAAATTCAAGATGTACGTGAAAGAGTAATTGCTTACGGCAGTCAGTCTCTGAGGGAGTTGGAGCGCAACACTGACAACTATAGCTCCTTTAAGTTGGATCTTTTGGCACTGGTATGGGCCATGACTGAAAAATGTGCAGAGTACCCGATGGGTGTCAAAGTGACAGTAATGATGGATAATAACCCATTAGCACAGGGGAATGCCAAACTAGGAGCTCTCGAACAAAAGTTGGATGGCTTATATTTCCAAGACACTGGCTGTTTGGGGAGAGTCGTAAATGGCTGCCCGTACCTATGGAGAGTGAAAGAGTGGGTCCAGACAAGGGTCTTGCGATGGCCGGACGAGTGAGCCCATCTGACCCCAGAGGGCCAGAAATTGCTGAGGCAGTGGTATAAGCTGAATGCTACCCACGGGCTCCTATGCCGGACTGTATATTTAAAGTCTGAGTTGCGGTATCGGCAACAAATTGTCATCCTCAAGTCTTTGGGACCAAAGTCCGCCTGGAAAGCCCATGAGTGGAGTGCCCATTTTGGGAGCAATAAGACGTACAAGTGGCTTCAATGGCTGGTAAATTGCCCTGACTTGGGAGACATGGTAACCGATTCATGTCTCAAGTGCCACCCTTGCGAGCTGAGTAAGAGCCCAGTGTTGTGAACACATTTGGACTGGATTCCAGTTTTGGGCTCCATCTGGTGGTCAATGCTGGTAGTGGAGTTGGCTTGCTTGATAGAGGCCAGACAGCTGATGAGGATTGGAAGTCTGGTGGTTCTGACTGGCCTATATAACTATGTAGTGTTGTCTTGTTCCTGGCCGGTGCTCATTGTTTCCTCCTGTGTTCTAGGACATTCTGAAGCCAGCCTAACCTTCTCTTTCTACCTGGACTCATTTCAGATAAGTCTGGTCTTTGTACCTTGCTGGTTGCTTCCATTTACTTGTTGTTTGCTATTTAGGTACGAAGGCTTTTTTCTGATTTTTCTTGTGTGGAGTCTGGGTGGAGTTGGATCATTCCCTGCTGGGAATGTCTGTGTACCTTCCTTCATTTTCTGCAGTATATTTTGTTTTGTCATGCTTGGTACTGATTTCAGTCCCTCCTCTATATTAGTGTTTTGCTTGGATCCCAGTAACACCAGAGTACTGATATAGTGGGGGCAGAGTCCGTGTGGACTCAGTATTTTTTCCATATCAGGCGTGTTAATATTTTCTAGGGTTTTGCACGGCTGCAGACAGTGCTCTTTCCTATCCTTTCCTATATAGATAGTTTGGGCCTCATTTTTGCTGACTCTGCTTTCTTACTGTGTATTGTGTTTTCCTACATCACCGTAATCTTTATATGTGGGGGGCTATCTACTGTATATCTTTGGGGGACTGCTCCAAGGCAGATTAGCTTTTCTTGTATTTCTCTCTGTAGGAATAATTAGTTCACCGGCTGTGTCAAGGCGATGTTACGGTTGCTGTGGCACTGGAGACTATGTTCGGATTTCTTGCTACTGCACATGTGCGAGCACTGGAGACTATGCTCGGATTTCTTGCTAATGCACATGTGCAAGCGCTGGAGACTAAGTCCTATCTTGGAGCCATTGCACATGTGCGGGTGACATCATCGCTGACACGAGGTCACATGTCTCTGACACCTTGTAAGCTGATTGGCCGCTGGTCATGTGCTTGTGACACGTGGTCACATGTCTCTGACGCCTTCTATGCCGATTGGTCGCAGGTCATGTGCTTGTGACGCTTTGCTCGGTGATAGGCCAGCGTGACGTCATTGCTGTCATTCTGGCAGCGGATTGGCTCTGGTGTCCTCCATCCTGGATGAGGCACAGAG